>NC_067128.1:12323009-13523009 GCF_021347895.1 Acanthochromis polyacanthus | reverse complement strand
CACTGTGAATGCACTTTTTACTCCTGTTAGACTAATATTTTTTTTAAAAAATGTTTCCACCTGCTTTAGAAAATAACTCAGAATTTAACAAATAAAGCTACATATTTGTGAGCTGTTTTCCAAGACCATTATTGAAGATTTACATCTTCATTAGGAGCTAACAGGTTTGGAGCTGAGAGCCACAGATGGAGGAGGAACAAGGGACAAGTCTGTCTTTTAAATTTCACTTCATTACTGGCTCCACTACAGGCTCATTTCTGTCTTAATACAGTGCTGACACGTCGTATGTCTGCTGGAACACTTATCGAGTGCTGTTATTGATCCTTTTGTCTATTCACACTGTGCGGGGGGTCGTTTCTTTGTTTCTGTCAATAACAGCGACTAATTTTGTCAGTTTAAGCAAATATGTGGTACATTTATATTCATCGCAGCCGATTTTGTCCTTGAGAATGACATGTTTCTCTGTGAACGTCTGGTTAAAGTGTTCAACATGCAAAAATCTGCTCTGTTTTGTTCACTAATAAGCATAAGGAATCACTGCGGCCTCTGTTGTTGGTTTTTTAAAGTACAGCCTGGGGCAGGTTCTCCCTCTACAGTTGTGTCTTCATTCAGCTGTTAAGTTCTGCTCCATCAGTTTCTATCCTCCAACACCCTGTAGTGAGCTCCACCTATTAGAAACACCCTCAAGCTGTCATAAATAAAAACAAACCATCCAGCCCTCACAGATTCTTTCCAGCGATGTTTCCCTTGAGGATAGTTTTTTTGTGATTTAATTTGAGAAATCTGTCCTCTCACTCCAGGTCTTTGGGCGTTTCAGGCTCACAACGGAATCCGTCTTTGTTTGACATTTCTTAGCGTACAAGCTTCCGGCTAATTGAGACGTTTGTGCAGCAGCTCTTCTATGAGGATTGGTCAACACCTCCCGCAGTGAAGCCCATTGGCACATAAATGCTGGCTGTCAGTGTTTGTCTGAGCCAAACGAATCATCTCAGGGTTTGTTTCCTCAACACGGTTTCTTTCCTTCCACACAAAAACGTGAATGACTCGATGAGTGAGTCAGCCTGTGGTCAGAGTGACATGTGATAGCAACTCTTTTCCTTCCAGTCACTGATCGTTGCGGTCATTTTCAGGGTGAAATCTAATTCAACAGGATGTTATAAACGACAGACAGCGGGTAGCCTTTTTCCTATTTGTGTCGGATTTTGCTTTTTTTTTAGCTTCAAGTGAGCAAAAGCTCTGGTAGGATTTGTTGAAAGGCTTTAGGGACCAGTGTGCCTCCAGCAGGACTTGAGTTTTAGCTGGAATAAGGAAGTGTAAATACCTGCAGAATCCCTACAAAGTCCTGCACTGGTCTGAGACTTTGTTCTCTTTGTAGTAATCTTCATGGGACCGTTTTCACTGCAGAAACAGAGGAGGTGTGGAATAGAGCCAGAGTGATGTTGAGTGTCTCATGCTGATGTCAGTGTCATTGTGGCAGAGTAAAAAAAAAAAAAAAAAAATCTGTTCTTTCTGCTGCATCCTGCTGTTGTATTGCTGCCCAGCCTGCAGTTAGTGCGCTCTAACTTTACAGGGCAGCGCAGTAAAACCGTCTGTGGACAGTAGAAGTGCGTCATTTGCAGTAGCTTAATATTTAGCAGCATGTTGTCGCAGCAGGAGCCACAGCTGCCTCCTTTTTGGCAGCATTCATTTGCTGCGGGAACCTTAAGACAAAAGCACTGTTCATACTGAAACAATATTTAATGCATGTGTTATATCATAAATTTGCTTAGACATGGAAAAAATAAACTTTACTTAGGGTTCGTTTGACTGTCTTTTTTTTTTACTTGAAGCTTTCAACCTCATCTCACTGTTTTTCGTTTTGCTCGTGAAGATATTCTGAATCTGGAGCTACGATTTCTACTCCGCCAAGGAATGCGGTGGAGTTGTCCGTCTGTCTTTCCGTACACAACATTACTCAAAAATGGAGTAACAGATTTGGATGAAATGTTCAGGGAAGGTCAGAAATGACACAAGGACCAAGTAATTAGATTTTGGCAGTGATGCGGCTCATTGTCTGGATCCACAGATTTGTTAAAGATTTCTGTATCACTGCAAGACAGCGGCATGGTGTCACTGTAACAAGTGAATGCTACATCAGCTGCCTGCTGACGATCACATGACTGTGATCCTACCACAAATCCACTCCTGCGGACTTATCTGTCAGAAATGACACAATGAACAATGGATTTCATTGTGGGGGTGTTTCCAAGTCCCATCAATTAACTCCGCCCGCTATACGTTTAGGTCACGTGATTCGGTATCTGTATATAATGCACACATGCATAACACACGCCTGTGCTCAGCGCAGGGTCATTTTGTTTGTGGGTACATCTACATTAAAGGGCCGTATTCTATGTAGCCGTGATTTCTGCCATTAATTTTTTCAAGATTTCATCCATCAGAAATGATACGACTGAGCAGCCTTGGCGGAGTACTGCGCTCTGAGTGCTTTTCATGTTTGTAAATGTAATAAAGGAATCCATCACAGCACACAGAGCTCAAGGATACATACATGTGTTTTGAAAAGTAATGTCATTATTGCATTGCAGCAGATCAAAAAGGATCTTTTGCTGCACATTTTGTGTTGGTCAGTGCATACATGTACCGCTTCAAAACTCCCATCATTACTTCACTATGGCGCCAATGTTGCTGTCAGTAGACTGAGACCCAGACTGTGGTTTTTTAACAAACCTGGCTACAACATGTGCAGATTTTTCATTTCGTCTCGTCTCAGTATTGTAGAATAAGTCGTTTTTTATCCATCTATCAATTCAAGCAGTGCCCAACAGTGTTTGGCTGCACCCATAAAGGTTAGCACAGTGCGGGGAATTAACATCTCACATGTGGTAATCAATGTATTGATTTGGTGGCACTCGTGTCAGTTTTCTCTCTTAAGCTGTGAGGTATTAAGATGAGAATCAGTAATGACACTAGTGTGCTGAGGGAGGCCTAAGGCGCTTTCAACAGGCTGGAAACACATGACTGGCTGAATCAATCCTCCTCATGTGCTGGTGTTCACTTCTTTATGCGATGGTATTTAAGACGAGACGCTTTTAAAGTCTCTCAGAGGGCTACCAGCAGCAATCGTTTACTTCTCTTCAGCCTGCATGAACGTGAAAATGAAAGAAAAAATGAAAATGGATGCTATTAATCACAAGGAATCAAATAGGAGAGTTTAAAAGACAGCAGCTCAGGTCAAAGTTCAACAAATGTCCGCTAAGCTGATAAGCTAAGCTAAGACTTTATTAATCTTGAAGGAAATCGTTTTGCCAGATATTGTTCCGAAACAGTGGGAACAGAATCAGCAAATATTCACTTTTAATATATTAACATGATTCATCAAACTGGAGCTGAAATAATCAGAACACATACTTCTCTTGTCCAGGTGCTGAGTCGAAAAAAAACTCATCATTCCTGCCTTCTGAAGTCAGTTACATGATTTATCACTTTTTCTGAACATGAGGAAAAGTCCATTTTGACCCCAGAATTGGCTCATTGTGAGATACAAAGGAATCAAGGAAAAATATCAGAGACAGTGAACAAAAATGTTAAGTTTCAACTGAAGAAGAGTGACTGTTGCTATTCAATTTATTACAACGAGCAACTTTGCAAGTCATCTTTGCTGGCGTCTCATCAGGAGGGGGAAAAAAAGCATGCACTAATTGCAGTTTAGATATTTTTAAGTCTGGCAGAGGTTTCTATGTTCGTCTGTATTGATTCACACATCAGTCAAACTCAGGAGCTCAACGCCTCCAGACTTCATGTCAAAGTACTGCTGCAGACAAACTTGTTTTTCTTGGCTTTATTTGAAGAAAAAGTTGACTGTCGCCCCCTTGGCATCCATCAAAACCCCAGTCTGAAATACTTGAAACAGGAGTTTGGATAAATGTCAGCAGCAGCTGCCCAGGAGCTCGACACAAACCTGAACGTTTCAGCTCTGACCAGCTACGATTTGTCCCCTGTCACAGTGATTCAGACCTTTACTTTTCCATCACGACAAAAATGAAAGTACTGAGACAATTTTTAACTAACCTTTTGAACAATTTATTGTTGTCCCAAATATTTACAGGAGGATGCCATTTCAATTAACATATCAGATGTAAAAATTCTTAGATTCTCAAGATTTTGTAACTGAGCCTTTGATAAAATCATGACCTTTGTTCTCTGGGTGTTTAAAATCTTTTCACCTGTGTTGTGGAAGGAGCAGGTGAATAGATGATTGTGTCATCCGCATACAAATGCAAATATATGACACGATAAATTACACGACTTTTACTGTATTTAAAGTCAGCTGAAATATTATTTTGCAGATATTTTCCATTATTTTTGCTGGTTAGTATTTTACAGATTTGAATGTTACTCTATTGCATAAGGGCTGCACAATGTCTTGGTTGTCAGTACCGTTGCTTTGCAGCTAGAAGATCCCCGGTTCGCATCATGGATCTGGGATCTTTCTGCATGGAGTTTGCATGTTCTGCCTGCGCATGCGTGGGTTTTCTGCAGGTACTCCGACTTTCTCTTACAGTCCAAAAACATGCTGAAGTTAATTGGTGATTCTAAATTGTCCATAGGTATGAATGTAAGCGATTGTCTGTTATGCGTAGCCCTACGACAGACTGGCGAACTGTCCCTGTCTTCACTCTAAGTCAGCTGGCATAGACTCCAGCCCCCTACGACCCTAATGAGGATTAATCAGTGTATAGATAATGGATGGATGGATGGATGTACTGCATTATTTTTTTAACCATTTTTTCTGACAGTTGTGCTGCCAGATTTTCGCTTTTTTCTTTTAGCAGTGTGTTAATGGACCCATTGGTGTACAATACCAGTTAAGAGTTTGGACACATCTTCTCATTCAATGCTTGTTATTCATTTGCATTGTGTTCTACATTGTAGATTAATAATGAAGATTAACACATTTTTGTTCACAACATAATTCCATATGCATTCTTTTATTGTTTTGATGTCTTCAGCATTAAACTATAAAGTATAAAATAATTAAACAGAAACCACTGAAGGAGAAGGTGTGTCCAGACTTTTGACTGAGTGTATTTTCAAGACGGCTGAATTTCTGATTGAGCTCCTCAGCATCAGTCAAATCTGACATCAGTGCTCACTCACATTAGTCTGGTCAGTCTACAATTTGGGCTGATAATTTTCTGATCCTTGTCTGTTAAAGGCTCAGTTCCTTTCTCACCAGTTGTTCCTCCAGAAGGATGAAGAAATTAATGCTTCTTTTAAATGAACTCATTTTCCGATCACAAACCTACTTCACCAACCTGCACCGACTCCGAGTTTGATCCTCATGTCAAACAATGATAGCAGCAGTTCTCAGTTTAGTATTTTTATATTTTTAGTTCTCACACACAAAAACCATGGCAACCTGGGAGTTATTTTGGGCCAGTCCGTGTTTTTTAGAGCAGTAGATCAACGTGTTGAAACCACACAGGCCGACCTCATGAAGCCCACATTACTAATTGATCACACACAGTTTAAATGGAAATGTTTATCCAGAACGTATCAGCACCAGGAGCACCAGGCTTCTCTGAGCAGGAACTGACCCAAAGATAACAAACTGCTTCCTTTGGGGCTATTATGTAACCTCTGACCTTTTTTTAATTTCTGTTCGCATCCAGTATGACTCAGAGAATTATCACAATCATTTTACTCCCACTCAAGTCCTTCATTATTTAGCAGCTGAAAATCAGGGCTGGAGGGCAGATTGAGACTGGAGGAAAAACTTCCACCCAATTTGAAGACAAACAGTTTTAACCCTTTGCTTGGCAGCTTCATGCGAGGGCCTTACAAATAAAACACTGTCTGCAAGCTTACACTCTAAAAAAATTATGTTTGTGTGAAGTTATAACAACTCTGAAAGCATTATATTTGGGGAATTATCTTTTGGCCTCTACAATCAAAGGTATTGTTAATTACCATTTTTATACAGATTTGTAGCGCTGACAAATTTTTGAGGTTTATTCAGGAAAAAATACTTTGTTCCAACTGTTATTTCCATGTTATTTTAAAGGATTTATAAATGTCATCTACTTAATTAACATAAACTATGAGCATGTTTTTGATTTTGAATAAATATGTTGCACAATTATTAGAAAGGCGTGAACTTGAAGTCCTGACCCCAAGATGAAGGAAAATCAAACGGATTTATGCCATTAAGTTCCATCAATTTGAATCTAGTTGTAAATCAACTAATGCAGGAATTTTCGTTTAGATTACACACAATATTACTATGATGCAGCTACCAATATTATTATGCCAAAACAGCTCATCATAATAATGTTTGCCACTAAAAAGCTTTATTGAAATCAATAAATTGGCATTTTCACCTTCCAGTCATGTATTTATGCAAGTAGTGGGAGAAGGTTGCTTAAATTATTTTTAGAGTGTAACTGTAATAGTTCTTGTTGTCAGATTATTATTGTTATTGTCAGTTTTATATAAATTACTTCATGCAGTCACTTGCTGCAGTCCAGCTAATGCAGCCATTTAAAAAAAAAATGTAATTGAAAGGTGTAACTTTCAGCAACATCTACACATTTTTTCCTCTATCAATATGGTTGCAATTCTATGCAGCTCAGATTAAGAGTTGGCCGTCTTTAGAGGAGGAGCTGTTCCCAAGGTTCAGTTATGCAAGTAAAGAAATAGTACATATTAGTGGTCAAACTGTGTCAACAAAAGAAGTTTGTGTATCTGATTTGAATGGGCATACTTGAGAATGGAATCAAAAACTAGTGACGCAGAGAGGGGGAATGCATTGTGTTACATGGTATTGTTAAAATATGGTGAAAGTGGTGGACAATTTCATGCCGTCTGAGTAACTCAATTGTTTACATAAAAAGTGAGGAATTGAAAGAGAGAAGCTAATATCAAGGCTCTTTTCTCACCTTCACTACAGTCCTTTTAGAGGATACTCAACAGCCATCATAGCAACATCTCTGGGCAGCTATTTGCGGCTAACAAGACCAGGCTTGGGTACAAACCTGGAGCACAGTCTCTCGGTGGTTAGCAGCTTGCCTTGCAGCTAGAAGGTCCCAGCCTAGGGTCTTTCTGCATGGAGTTTGCATGTCCTCCCTGTGCATGTGTGGGTTTTACTCAGGCTTCCTCCCACAGTTCAAAAATATGCTGTTAATTGATGATTCTAAATTGTCCATAGGTGTGAATGTGAGTGTGACTGTCTCCATGTGTAGCTCTGTCATAGACTGGTGACCTGCTGCTCCAGCCCCTCACAGCCCCAAAGAGGATTAAGTGGTGTATAGATAATATTTGGGGAATGAATGGGGAGCCATAACCACAATTGTAATAGTCACACAGATGGAAAAGCTGCTTGTACAGAAGTCAAATTTATTTTTAAAAGAGCTTAAAGAGTTGGGTGACGTTTAAATAAGCTCTGAAAAGGTTTTACTTTTACTAAAGTTTGACAACATGATTAAATGACAGTTTCCTGGTTCAGCTATTACAAAACAGATGATTGGCTGATGTGGGGGAGGGGCGGGACATGTGCCATACAACCGTCATCTTTGGCATTATGGAAGTGCCCAACAGATTCCTATTTCAAGGTTTTAACGTGGGTGTGAATGCCAGGTTGCTCCAGATTATGGAAATAATGAGAAATTGTCCCCCAGCTCAACGTCGCATCCTCTTGTTTTATCTGACCAACACTTCAGAACCTAAAGATATCCAGTTTACCATCATATGTCAAGAAAAGGCATCTTTAAGGAGTTGAGACTATCACTGGTTTGACATTTCTGCTTGAATAATGACTCGATGACGAAGCTGAGTGACCCATCATTTAACATTGTCTAATTGTTGCAGTTCGATGTGAAATTAATCTACAAATGTTGCAGTCCGTCATGTGCCTCTGGCTCATTGAAATCCTACCTAATGCACTTTAAATGAGTCTCTCCCACAGAGAGCAGAATGAGATATCTCTTTCCTCATCTGTCGCCACGACAATTTTAACAAGAAATTATTAGCTGCAGGTTCTCTTCGGGGGAACGTATCTCCTCAGAATTACAGAGGAACCATGACAGATCGTGGCTCCTTGTCTGTAGAGCCACAGGGATCTGCAGGGGGATTCTCTACAGCGTTTGAATCATAATGTGTCCTCTCTTGGCTGCTGGGTGGTGGTCTTCATGCATGCATTTCAGCTCATTATGGTAGCGCTGTTTCATGTGGATATCATGACTAATGAGGGATGGAAAAGTCATCCATATCTCTGCCTCCCAAGGGGCGAAAAAAGCTGCCAGGCCAGAGTCTTCTCCAAGTAACAAGAGATGAAAGCCAGGAAGTGAAGCAGGGAGTCCTAAGCAACAGAGCACAAGTGCATGTGTGCAAATGGTCATTTATCAGGACAGAGGAAAGCCTATTTCCTTTTTGACATGGTTGTTTAGGTTATAATTGGACTTCTGGCAAGTTTCAAGGACCCAGTGCTCAAGACGTGTTCCCCACAGGTGAAGACTATCTTAACTTTTAATGTGTTTTAGAGAAAAGTGAAAAAAAAAAACATGCAGAAATGAAATGTTCCTGTGTTGTTGCTCTTTGTAGTGCCTCATGGAAACCTAAAGTTGCAGAAAAGGCTACACAAACAGCAGATATGACCGCAACAAAGGCAGCCCCCAGCAGCTTTCTAGAAAAACGTGATGTTTGTATTAAGCCTTAGCTGCATGAGTGATTGAAGCCTACACTCCTCCATCAGTGGGGCAAAAATTACTTGTGTACGAATCAGTGTGTTTGATAGCATTTTTGTCATTTTGGCTAATAATGATAAGAATAATAACAGTTTGTATTATAGTTTGTATTATATTTTAGTCCACACAAGAATGATTTCATGTTTGAACTATGTTTCTTATTTTATAGCAGATTTTGAACATTTTGATAATAGAAAAATACGATTACACAGAACAGAAGGATGTCAACGTCCATTTTCTTGACATTTTTCCCCACTCTTTTCCTCAAGCTGTTGATACTCTCTGTCCATCTAACTTTGTGCATCACCTTTTATATGATATTATCAGTGAAAGTGAGCTTGGGATAGCAATGCAAATATTACAATTCCTTTAAAAGAATTAAAGGTAACTTAAAAATTCAAATGAATGAGATCAAAAATGATTTTGAGGAACAGCTGGAATATGAAATGATAAAAAGCTTTCATTACAAAGATATTGCAAGAAAATGACCTCACCAGGTCATTTTTGACCCACCTATGCATCCATCCATCCATCCATCCATCCATTCTCCATACACCACTTTATCCTCACTAGGGTTGCAGGGGGTGCTGGAGCCTATCCCAGCTGACTCGGGCGAAGGCAGGGGACACCCTGGACAGGTCACCAGTCTGTCACAGGGCTACATATACAGACACACAATCACTCACATTCAAACAGACGGGCAATTTAGAGTAACCAATTAACCTCAGTATATTTTTGGACTGTGGGAGGAAGCCGGAGTACCCGGAGAAAACCCACGCATGCACAGGGAGAACATGCAAACTCCATGCAGAAAGATCCCAGGCCCACGCCAGGATTTGAACCGGGACCTTCTTGCTGCAAGGCAAAAGTGCTAACCACTACTCCATTGTGCAGCCCAAACCCACCTATGCATCTAAAGATTAATTATTTTGAATGTTTGCTTTTTAGGTTGCCCTGTTTACATGAGTAAGATTTCAACCTGGAAACTTCACATTAAATTTCAGCACTGGATTACTACATGGACAGTTACGAGGATGGTTGCAGGGACATCTACATTAAATTGATGTTAAAATTATACAGAAGTTTACCTGTAAACCACTGTCAGAGGTCAAGTATTTTAGCCTTCTTATTTTTCTTTAGTACAGTGAAGTGCAACAACATCTAATGAAAAACAAATGAATGAAACAAAAACTTTAAATGAGAATTTAAATTGCAGCTGATTAAAAATTAATTCTACTTAGTAAAAAAAAAAAAAGATTCATTTATAGAGCAGTTGTCCAAAGTGCCTCAAACACCAAAATAATTTCCCAAATGGTTTAAACAGCAATTAGGCTTGAAATGCAATTTACAAGTGAGGGAATGTAAGTGACTCTTGAAGTTGCAAATAAGTAACAAAACAAAAATAATATCTAAATTAATGATACGATACAGTGGTAGGTAAATTGAAATTGCAGCCCATGGACCAAAAACTGCTACTGAAACCATTTGGCCCTTTGCAACTGAAGTTTTACTTTCTTAATGCCTAAATATGCTTTTCTTCCCAATGAGATACCTGGAAATACAGCTGCAAGCCATTGAAATTTAATCTGATAATGGTAAAAAAAAAAAAAAAAAAAAAAAAAATGCTTATTACAGCGCCCCCAACTGGACAAATACCATTTTTGACATCTTTAAGATCAGGAATGGTTGGTGAATCCATCAAGTTAGGTGTCAAGACATGAAACAACTGCAGGGATATGGACTGTATTTTGTTAAACTTTTGCAAAACTTGGTTTGATCTGTTCTGGCCAAAAGCTTTAACCTTTTGGTAGAATCTTATATAGTGGTTCTATCAATTCTGTTGACGTGGCAAGTTGTCATGTCTCTGCCTCAGGACCTCCCACACCAGACAAATAACACAAAGGGATTGTAGCGCCTCCTAGTGGTCAACTGCAACACGTTTTTGCAGCATTTGGCCAGTTTGGTTCTGATAGATACTATACATGTCTGCATTGCTTTTAACTTCACTTCTGTCTTTGCAGCTTTAACGTCAGTTTCAACTCACTGAAAGTTAAAAATATGTATGAGAACTTCAGTGAGGCTTGGTCTGAAATCATCTGTGCCACTTTTGAAAAAAAATGTAGCTTATGAAAATATTCTTAAACCATGTAATTGACAGCATAGTGTCCTTTGAACTTGACTTAAGGTATTCAACATACCAGGTTTTTGATATTTGGGAATTGGTGGTGGGACAAAGCTCAAGAACCAGACATTAAAACAGGTGCAAAAAACCACGGGACGACCAGATGTCACTACTTTTTACCACATAGTTCTAGTTACAATAGACTTCAATGACAGAAGAAGAAAGAAAATAAAGGACTTAAAAAAGGCTGACACACTTCATGTTCCTACGCAGCTCTGCTTCCTAATAAACATGACCTTCTAACATCTAATAATGCCCACACAGATAATAGATCTGTGTATGAGTCATGTGTCACTGGTTCTGTGGTAAAAATCTGTTTGATAGAACCTGTAACTATAATCTCAGGGTAGAAGTACTTTTTCCTGGAGCATGTCTCCATATTTTTATCATTAAACGGATGAAGTCCAGCCTAGTTAACCAAAGTCCCCCATTTCATCAAAGAACATGCGTGGAACTGAGGAAATAAGTAGATTTCCATTTCTGAAGTTGTCAGGAACACCTTGAACACTTCTTAATTAGGCTCCAGTAGAGTCCACGACGAGTTACGCTCGGTGAAACTTGGTTTCATCATTCAGTTTCATCAGTCTGAATGACTGAATGTCGTTTCCTTTTCAGTCCAAACTGCAGAGGCGAGAGACAGAAAAAGAGTCTCTCCGTCTCCAAGGCAACTGGCAGTTTGAGTGTTTTTTGTTTCGGTGTGTGTTCGTATGCACAGTAGGGATGAATGTGTGCGAGTTCCATATGAAAACAAGGCCGCTGTAGTATTTCCCTTCAGAAAATCTCAGTTTTCAATTAGAGATTTGGATGAAAGGCTCCCCGAAGCTTCGTCACTTTTTTAATCATGCTCATTGATTCACTGGTAATTGGAACAAATTATCCAAATTGAGATTTACCCTGCTTAGTAGAGGGGAGGGAAAAGCCTACGGCAAGAAAATTAGACGAGATGTGTCGTTCTTGTTTTGTATTTTCTGGGGCTGCTACAGGGAATAGGTGGTGGAATTCATCGTCTTGCTCAAGGACTCTTCAGCAGGGTGGAAACTTCAAGTCAGGATTCAGAGATTGTCCTTCTGCCCTGTTGTGTCTCCATTTTTATTCCAAGCAGCTTCAGTGTTCAGACTCGCATTTGGTATGGATGTCATTTATCACAAACGCCTGAACTTGAAGCTGCAAGAATCAAAATGTTTGTAAAAAAAAAAAATGACTGGAATGACTGAAGTGTGAAAGCTTTTGTGCGAGTCCTCTGAGCTTCTTTCAGCCCATTGTTTTGGGTTTTTTGGCACAATTTCTTTAGTAAGAGCAGCATGTTCCCCAGAATTACATTACTAATTACAGAGGAGGTGAACAATGTTGATTAACTTGCTCAAGGTCTGAAAATTATTAGATGGTTAGTGAATAAACTGTTTTTGTGAGTCCATATGAGTAGGTGTAAAGACCTGAGTGACCTTGACAAGGGTCAGAATGTCAATAACCATTCAGTCTTTATGTTCAGCATTTGTACCACTGAAAGTAACACAAAAACATGTTCAGAGTCTAGAGTGCAGAAGGTCTAAAATGTCATCCTTTTGTCTCATGGACATTACTGACAGTGTCTTGTCTGCCTGTTGAGAATCCATCTGGACCGCCGTGTTCTGTGGACCCTCGTTGAGCCTGTTGCAGCTGACTAGTCTGGACAGGATGTCATTGGTGGGGCAGGACTGATATCAGCGAGGACTGATTGACACAAATACCCACTGAGCTGCTGCAGAGAGAGATGACTGGCGTGCAGTCAGCAGTCAGGAAATTGCAGTCAATCAGAGCATAGCTGCAGTGCTGATCCTAATGGTGCAGGGCTGTCATGTCTACGCTGATTCGCCGGCTTCTCCCGGCGGACGGACACTGCTGTCAGCAGCCAATAAAATAGAGGAAGGTGGTCTCAGAGGGAGAGAAGGGGTGTATTGGACAAATGTTAAGCAACAATATACACACAGCATGTTGCTTTATATTCAGTTATATCCATTTTGTCCTTTTTTACATAGGAGAATAAGAACACTATAAAAAAAGAAAGCTGTGAAAAAAAGAAAATCTTGCAGTGAGGGTGTCAGAAAAAATAATGTTAGAATAATGTAATATTACAAAGAATAAAAACATTAAAAGTACAATTATCTGCCACCTCTGCCACAGGGAAATCTGTTGAAGAACTGAACAGTTAAATGTAAATAAAAGATAAATTTAAAAAAATAATACAGAAAATCTGGCACCTTCACAGCCAGAAAGAAAATGATGTTTAACAACAGTACTTTATAAAAGTGTTTAACTACATTTTACTACAACATACAGTACCGTAAAACGGGGCTATAAGGGACAGCGGGGTAATAAGGGACATTTTTCCTGAAAATGTTTTAAATGTAATTCTGCGGTTTTTATGTTGAGCAGGAGGCGGTTTTGTGTTGTTTTTATTAATTGTCCAAGAATTCTTAAAGAAATCTAGGTAAAAATCGCAGAATTACATTTAAAACATTTTCCGGAAAAAAGTCCCTTATTACCCCGCTGTCCCTTATAGCCCCGTTTTACGGTATATAGCTGTTATTTACCTCTAAGACCTGTTCTTATTTCCTTCAGTGTACAAAAGCTGATCCTACTGTTGTGCACAGTCATCACCCAAAGGCTGATTCTGAACCAGGCAGAACTCTGGATTAGTGTTAAAAATCACACACACAAAAAAAGAATGTTCTTCCTCCTTTAATGACCATTAAATACTGACACTGCACTGGTGATGGCAGGCTGGCTCTGGGCAGTGGTCCTCACTCCATCCTCAGTGTACTGCTGGCATTTTGAACAGGAAGCAGTGTGGCTTCTCATCTGAGAAAGGCCAACCTGAACTCCGCATCCCTTGCAAGCTGCCACAGATGATTGGATAACAGCCTCTAGATCAGCAGCTTTAGTCCAGTGGCCCAGAGTCGGAAACATTCTTGCAAACACCTCTGGCAGAGCGTATGGCCGCATTGTGTCGTTACAGGACACATGGGTTTTCCAGACAAACCGGACAGACGAATCTCCTGGATATAAATTCAGCCTTCTTAATATTTTCCAGTGGATTTCAATGATGTTGTCACCTGTGAACATTATGAATTCTAGTGATTATATTTAGAAATGAAAGAAAACCCACTAGAGCCCACATCTGCATACTGATATTGGATTAAGCTAAAAGCGCTGTTGAACACTTTGGATTGTTTACTGTTTAATTCAGTTTGAAGATTTCCAGCAAACGTGACAGACGATGTGTTAAAAAAAATAAATAAATCACATTCCCATCCACTTTCAGCCTCTTGACGCCGTTAAGGAGCCTCTTAGTATTCTGCTGGCATCCCGGCTGAGGAGCAGCGTCTGCAGGCAGCCGGCAGGGCAGCGACGGCTCTGCTGATGAGCATCTGAACTCTAAAATCTGGGCTAAATCTCTGGCCTCCTCCGCAGGTCGTCCCCCGGCCTGCAGCGCAGTGAAACACAGCAGAGAGGGAGGAAGGAGGAGACTTTTGAAGATCACGTTCGGCTTTTGAAAAGTGGAGAAAATGATTAGGATGAGGTTTTCCTTGTGGCTGAGAGGCGCAGCGGGACGCTCAGAGATGGAAGGAGCTGTGGCTTTGTGTCCACCTTTAACTTCATCTCCACCTCTGACCTGTGACTTTGTGGGAGTTCTGAGTCGGTTGGCTAAACTTCTGAATCACTCTGCACAGGGAAAGTTTGGGTTTCATTGTTAGCTTGAGCGCCTGATTCAGTTTTAGTCAGACTTTTGTCATTTGACGTCATGTATTTGGAAGTTCTTCACTGATACTTTTGTCTCAGTCTTGAGTTCCTGATTTTTGCATCTTCAAGGCTTCAGCCATCTCCATCGTTGTGCACAGTTCCCGTGGTTAACAGTGTTTTTCTGCTCCATGGTGAGGCTAATAGAAAAGTTTCAGTGTCTGTGTCCCTCTGCTCTGCACTGATACAGATTGATTCTCCTCAGTAAATCCACTTAATGTTATTATCTCCAAACTATGAACCTCTCTCTGTCCGTCCTGCTCTCACTGCTTTAGCATTAGCTGCTAACTGTCCACTGAGGAGCAGCAGCTCATTCAGAAGATTCCCTCACTTGTTTATTAAAATCCTGTTTCCATCTGTGTTAATATGGAGAACATTATGATGGTGATATTTCTTTCAAGGATGATTCAGATGCATCATTAACCCTGGAAGTGATTCATTTCTTCTGACAGCAGTGTGAGAGACACCCGACTGAAAGTACCATTAATGTTACATCACGTCACCTGATAATGTTCCATTAGTTTCTCTTTTTATAAATGTCGCCTCCTGCCTGCGTGCTCACTTTGTCTCAGCGGCGTTGTTGCCACTTCCTGTTAGTCTCCTTATAATCTAGAAATTAGTTTGTTTCTCTTACAAGAAGCACAGATATCCCTTAAAGCCTGTCACCTTGTACTACTAAATGTACCTTTTTTTTGCTATTAACGGCAGTACAGCAGGCCAAACTGATCAGTCGAGACTTCCCTGAATGTTTCCTTTAGATTTTATCTGTTCATGTAAGATATAAAACATCTCATTAATATACTCATCTTTAAATATGTTCTCTTCTTAATTTCAGTTTTTGTTTTAAAAGTGGTAATTATTAGTCTGCTAAGGAGCGGTGGAGTTATGTGACAATCGGCGTTGGTTTGTCTGTTAGCAACATTCCTCAAAAACAGACTAATGGATTTGGATGGCATTTTCAGGGAAGGTCAAAAATGACACAAGGACCAAGTGATTAGATTTAGGCAATGATGTAAAGATTTCTGTATCTTTGCAAGATGGCTTCACTGTAACAACAAGTAAACACTACATCAGCTGCTTGCTGATGATCACTTGATTGTGATCTACAAATCCACTGCTGCGGACTTATCCTTCAGAAATGATACAAGGAACAACTGATTAAATTGTGGGGGTGTTAGAGTCCCATCAATTCAGGCCGCCTGTTACACATTTAGGTCACGTGATTCGGCATCTGTACATAACATACACATGCATAACACATGCCTGTCGTCAACACAAGGTCATTTTGTTTGTTGGTACATCTAGATTAAAAGGGCCGCATTCTATGGTGCCATGACTTCTGCCACAAACTTTTTTCCTGATTTCAGCTGTCTGAAATAATACTACTGAGCAGCCTTGGTGGAGTACTGCACTCTGCTTTTCTTGTTGGTATTTTTTTTATAATTTTTCTAATGAAATTAACACTGGTTTTCACTCACTTTATTATTCTTGCCTCTGAAAATCTATTTAAAAGATTTATAAAATTACACTGGTTTTGTTTTGAACACAAAATCACAGTTGGTACTTTAAGAGGTATTACTGTAAATTATGATATAGTGACCAGGGAGTAGACTTTGTTTTGCTGGTTATTATCAAACTAAATTGTGTTGGTACTCTGAAATTTTCCCAATTTATTGTGTTTCAAAGATGACTTTGTGGGTCATTTCACTCAGCCTTTCCCAGCTTGTTAAAAATCTAAAGATTTCTTTTACTCTTGACATTACAATGTGCTGCTTTGTGTAATTACTGCAAAACAAATAAGATGGATTGAACTTTCAGTCACTGACACTCAGGGTTGTACTCAATCTTATTTTTGATTGAAAATGAGTTGACAAAATGTAAGAAATGAGGGGAAAAATGCCTACGAAATTAATTATTTTTTTTTTTACCTGACAAACATGAATTATTGATTGGGAAAGGTGATTGTGTTGCTCTGCTAATGGATGGAAGTATTAGCAGGCCTTCAGCACCAGAGTGACTGTAGGTCCATATGTGTTACTGTGCAGCAGTCTGTGTATAACAGATGACTTTGTGTGTGAGAGAGTTGCGCTGCATCTTAATTTTTGCATGAATTATGTATGAAGCTGACATTTATTATGTGCCTGTGCATCTGTGTGTGACTGTAGAGTGTAAGTGAACAGCAGGAGTCAGCTGCCAAGTCTTTCACCAGAACTATGACACCATATGGTTCAGAAGGAGGTAGAAGCAGACATTTAAACTCGTCATGACTGCAGAACCGCTGGTGAAACATGATCCGTTTGACTGACTCAATCAAGTGTTCCAGTAAACCATGACAGCGAGCCAACAGAGCACTTAATATGACAGAAAGCAAAGCTGAAAAAAAAAATGTGCTTGAGGTGTATCTTGGTTCGTTTGTAGTTTGGGTTGATGTCTGCAAGCAACCAGTAGGATTGAGAGCTGAGCAAAAGATATCACTTGTCCACCTCTTAGTCACTACCACACAGATTCTGGTTGCAGATGGCACCTTGTGCTTCTGAGGAACTTTGATATTGTCTGTCTTTACATACAGTCTATGATCACAACCTTCAGAATAGATCACCTCAGTGGACTGAAGTTTGCTTTTCCTGCTATGACGAGCTCAAACTCTGGAAAGGTTGGAAGTTAAATTAATCTGCATGAAAAGCACTGGCTTCCCTGGTGTGTTTGGGCTCATTATCCTCCTGCAGCACGAATCCTTCTTCACAAAGATGCAAACCAGAGGTTAAAGTGCATCTCTGAAGATTCAAGTGTTTCTCAGTGGTCAGAGTGGTGTCGATTTGCTTCAGACTTGAATCTTCCCAGCAGCATGTTTTACTCTATTTGTGGTATCGTTCTCTCTCTCCTGTTGGTCTTCTTTCATACACCTTCTTGTTACTGCCACTTACCAGGATTCAGTAAATCTGATTTTTTTCCCCCAATCACCCACTCTGAAATGTTGCTCTGTCTCACCCCGTCCCAAGTGTCTGACCTTATTTCTCCTCCTGAGTGGCTTAGAGGTGCTCCTTGTCCTCTGAAATCACTAGCAGATGACCTTCATTTGACTGGACCTTTTCCTGATTGGAGTCTTGTGTTCTTTATTTTACACATTCCGTTTCTGTGATGAAGTTATCTTCTATCTCCAGTGAACAAAGCTGGATGTTTGATCTTCTGATGGTGTGTTCACTTTTGATCTGTCTGACGCTGTTTGAATACAGCTGGTTTAGTTTTCAAAAAATATTTTAGAGCTCCAAACACTGAACCCTTAGAAACTTGCAGTTCAACCATGATTTGACTTCTTTCGCTTTCTGACACCACGGTTCCCACTGTCAATGCTACTCAACCCCTTTTCTACAAGGCTGGTTCAGGTTCAGAGTAGGAGCCAGTGCCTGACTTGGCACCGTTTTTTTGTTTTCCCACAAATGGTGCTCCGGCTCTGGGCTCCAAAAACTGGGGATGTTTCAGGCCCCAATTTGTTGCTGGGCCAGAGTTGGCCAGAATTGTGAACCGAAACATCACGGGCCGGGGGCGGGGTTACGGTGACCGACGATCAACAGCGGAAACACAGAAGCGGCATTTTTTTTAAAAAAACACAGCAGTGAAGCAGCAGCTCGTTTTGTGTGCTCGTTTTTGTTTTGTGACACATTTTTATATTTTGAAAATGGAGCATAAGAACAAGCAGTGGACGGAGGAGGAGACCCAGTGCTTCCTGGCACTATGGGCTTCATGCAGGCGAAGTTGGAGGGAGCCACCGAGGACGAAGCCGATTTTCCAAGGAATCCAGAGGGAGATGGAGGCAAATGGCTATGAGCAATACTATACTGGAAACTTGAGGCACAGACATATTTCTACCAGGTGAACAATGGCTGCTGGTTGATTTAATTGAATAAGCCTCTTGATGGATGAGTCCATCGAATACAGCTAAATGTCCTCTGTGGACTGCATCGATGGAAGAATAAAACTCATGAAAATCTGACCTGTGCACAAAAGAGTTAACATGGTCCCTGCCATTATTCAGATCAGTTTGATTAATAGTTCAAAATCAGACATGTTTCTTCTTCATGATGGAACTTCTTGTGTTTAAATGTTTCTATATACATAAAACTGACCATTTCCTGGTTTTCTTAAACTTCGTCAAACCAAAATAAAGAATTAAAAACACAGGCCATACATAAAACAGATAAAGTGAATCCAAATACACGAATGTTGCCGTTTTTGTGAGGGGTTCTGGTTTGTAATAAGTAAAGCTGTTTGAAATGAATTGCATGTTTGCTACTGCATGCATTACATTTGTGTGTGCCTGTCAATGACTCCATGGGCGTCTGTGTGTGGATGCCAGTTACCTCAAACCCAGCAGTCAGACTGCTGCACAGCTCTGAGCCTTACAGCACACCGTACAATATGCTTATGAACCATTGTTGGGTTAGTGAGGGGCAACCAGGGAACCAATTAGCCCTGTGTGTGATTTTTTTTGGTTCAGCATGTCAAAGAATACTTAGGAATTGCAAGGGGACAGAGGCGTGTGCTTTAAATATTTAGTAAAGGGAATCAATACCCTCCTCAGCTTTGGACAGCAGATTTTGACCATCAAAGTTAACATTTCTTGAGGCCTCGTGTATCCTTGAGACTCTTCAGTGCCTCAGCTGTGTTTGAACGAACCCTGAGGGCCTCTTTAAAGGTTTGATGTTGGATCAATTCCTGATTCCAGTTTGTTGTGTTCCTACCCACTGACTGAAATAGAACTTACAGCTAAACTAACTGGTTTTGTTGAGGATCATTGTGTGACCAACAGAAAAGGCAGATTAAGATGTGTGACAGTATTTTTTACAGTATAAAACAGAAGTGAGTACACCTTTGCAGACTTCATATGTCTAACTTCATTTTTAATGACAGATTAAATCTCCCTCAGTGTGGAAGACACAAGTGTCGCACACATTTCTGAAGGTTTAAAGTCAGGTGACATACTTGGCCAAGTCATACTTTTCCTTTTTGTTCTTTCGAACCTCGTGTGATTTTGGCAGTGTGCTTTGAATCGTTATACTGAAATCTTCCTTTTCTGCCAAAATTCTACGGACTAGGAGTCATCTTGTCAGCAAATAATACGGTGTAGCCACAGACATTCATGGTGCCATCTATTAATATAATCTCCTGGACTCGTGCAGCCCCAAATCTTGGTGCTCCCACCTCTGTGCTTCACTGTCAGGACTCTGCATTCATTGTGGTGGTCCTGGCCACATTCACACCAAATTTGCTGGACCCCATCAGAGCCAAACAAATGTATCTAGGTTTCATCTGACCAAAGACATTGCCCCCAATTATAGCCAGGCTTCTTTTCACGTCCTTTAGCACAATTTAATCTTGCAATTTTATATTGAATTGCAAGCAATTGTGTTTTTAATGGACAGTTCATAGAGGTTTACATTATGCACTAACCTGACTGTCTCAGTCACAGAAACTCTGATTTCCACTGATGACCCGTATGCAAAGTCTGAAGAACTTGCCCATTTGTTTTTTGGAGGCAGATCATACAAGCACTGCACTGTCAAGTCATTTTAGGAGGAGCTCTCATTGGTGCTATGATGACTTGTTCTAAACTTCCCGATTACTTTTGTTGGCAACTGATCTTTCTGGATCAGAAGTGTTTGTGGCGGCTTAGGCAAACACACTGGCTAACTTTTATATTAAAAGCCTTCATGTCTTTCAAATAATCTTTCATAGAGTCAGTGAGTTTAGGCCTCACTCAGAGTCCCCTGTGGCTCAGACCAGAACAAAATTAATGATTAAAAAAAAAAATGTTTAAAACAAACAAACAAACAAAAAAACACTGCTGCCCCCTCAACTTTGAACTTCTTTCAGCGGTAGTTAAAACATCCTAAACTGATGCATATTGGCGAGTTGTGTATCTTAAAGGACCTGGAATTAAATTAAGTCAGCAGATATCACTGTTGATAAAGACCATAAACCTTACAGTCCTGGTGCCTGGTTGAATGTTGTCCTGTGTGAACTTTTTCAAACTATACCTCATTGTTTGACTTGTTTGCTGCTCCGCTCTTGGCCACTTCTCTCTTGGAAGGCTGGTATTTATTATCTCAATTAGACCCACCAGTTAAAGTATCTGTGCAAAATGCTAATCAGCTGGCAGACTGGTCCGACTTCAGCAGTGCTCAAATGCTGTGTTGCCGATTTGCAAGTTTGGATAAGAAGGTCATCCTGGGACCTGAGGGATCCGCCTGATCAATTTATATAAATCCAGGTGCCAGGCATTCAGTGGTTTGAAGATGAGAAGCAAAATTTTGGAATAAATTCTATAATGAACAAGTGAAGCCAGTGAAGCGGTTTTAAGAAGAGGGAAGATACATCGTCAAGTCCTCCCGTTTGAAAGCTCTGCTAAAGTTACAGGCAACTTCATTTTGAGTAAGGCATTGTACACAGCTTTTACATACCATACTTGAAACCAGTTGTAACTTTAAAGCCTACAATCATTCATTAAGTACATGTCTTTTTTTGTCATTACTTCTCAGCTATAGATGAAGATAACTCCTGGTTTTGCAATAATCTAGAATAACTTAACCCCAGACATGTGACTTAAGTTAGTTTAATTCAAGTTTTTGCTGAACTCATCACTTGTCTGTGAGCTGATGAGCTTCCTTTTTGTTGTATTGCTTGAATAAAATTTCTTCAAAACCACTAAATGGCGTCAGTCACATAAATTAGTAAATATTATTAATACATAATTTGTTGCTCTTCACAGTAGGAGAGGAGAAATATTCAGCACCTTTGTAAATAAAGTTTACAACAGTGTAAAGGCCTTACGGCACAGAGAAGAGGGAGACCACGCTTCAGATTGAGACATTTCTGAAATAACGCGAGGATGTTTTGATTATGTGTGAATTAACGTTCAGCATTAATACTGACATCCAGGTCTCTGTCATGAGCCTGGTAAAGGCCTTGAACTCCAGGTAGCTGCAGACCTGCTGCCTCTATAGCCTTGAAACAAACACTTTGATTTTTGTCTTATCTCTGCTCAAAGAGGAATATCCTTTAAGCAGTTGAACAGCAAATCTGTGCTATCTGGAGATGAATACAGTTAGTGCAAGAGATCAACTTTGATCCGGGGTTCCTTCTGCAATATTAAACAGAAGATTTAGAGAATCATGATTATGGTTTCTGCTGCACAAACAAACACTTGAATGTTTTATTAAATTAAAGACAGACATATGAACTTTAATGCAATTTTTTAAACTACTATTCCCAGAACAATCAAAAAAAACAAAAACGCATCAACACTTTTAAGAAAACTGGATAAACTACCCCAAGGCACACACATTAAACTCAAACACCAGGATAAATTGCACATGGTTTTTAAAGATTCTGTCCACCTCAGAAATCAGGCTGTGAATAATTATTCCAGCTGCAGGGTAAAAAATAATAACCAACAGACCAGCTCCTTGAGTGTCTGAGACATTCAGAGCACTAGGACAGTCCATATTTCTTTAAATTAGGAAAAAAATATTCTTATTTGAGGCCCTTTGTGGAGGCCTCCCCCGCAGTGATGTTGCCGGGCAACCAGATAAACACGTTCACCGTTAGATGTGTGTTACGCTCACAACTCAGCAGCATCAAACAAAATCTCCTCGACCGTCCAGATGGATGCAGAGAATAAAGGTCCTCCATGCTTTTACTCTTATCTGATCTGAGCTGCCACTTAAATATAAAAGGTAATATGTCAGGAAGTAATCACATGACCGGCTCACACTGGACTAATGTTTACCTCCTGTGTCCGTGTAGAAGATGCGCACAAGATAAAGATGGTCTCCGTTTCATTAGAGTCATCTACACACACAGTCGTAAGTAGACCAGCTTTATCCTGACAGCCAGTCAACAGCTGGATGAGCGATCACATCCAAAATGCTCTTTTATTTTGTTCTCCGAATACAGGCTAAGCTTTCATCAGCGCTCTCCACTGCAGGCTCCATAACTCTTGACCCATTAAAGAAGCTCTGCAGCGAGAAACATCACAGAATATACCGATTCACACAGGACTAATATAATCAGATCACCCTTTGTGGGATTCAGCCTCTGCAGCTACTCCGATATATTCTTCTTGTAATTGCATTGTTGTTACATTTGTCTAGATCCCTTTTTTTGTGGAAACGTTACATTTTCTGTTCTTAAGATGCTGATAATGGAAATCATTTTGAAAAAAATTCCTTAAAATGTGGAAATTTCACTTCCCTTTCAGGTATTTTCTTTATTGTAGGGGCTGCTCCAGTTTGCAAATGTGCTCATCTGTCTCTAAACAACAACTTTCAATGATTGGCTGTTATCAGAGCCAATGCAACATTTATTTTATCAGTTCAAGAAAATAAAAAGTCAGAAAAAAATGCAGAATATCAGCCCTGGTCTCAAGGACTCAGATTTAAAATCTCTTGACCAACTGATTAAATAAAAGTTCTAATAAAAATAATCATTAGTTTCAACCCCACTCAGCCCCGAGATCTCTAATCAACCCTTTAATTTGTCTGTGCTCCTTTTCATTTGCAAGGAATGATGTCCATGGTCACTTAGCAGCAGTTCATTTGTCTGACGCTGACCTTCGATTGGCCAGCTAGAAGGACGAACATCAGCAGCAGCAGATTGGATTATCTGATAATTAATGTTAATTGACTGATGGCTAACATGAAAAGCTAATGCGCTTTCTGCAAGCCGATGTCTGTACAAGATTAGCGAGTGAAAAACACATCTGTAGCACCTCTGTAGTTCATCAGCATGAAGAGAGTGAGGACTAACATTAGCCTCATGTTAAGTTTAGGACCATGCTCTAGATCTTTTTTTTTAATATCTCAAATTCATATCTTTTGATCAAGTCAATAGTTCTGAATCAACAAATGTTAATTCATTAACAGATACAGATACAAATATTACAAAAATGACAAGACAATGGTGAAGTAATCTCAGGGTTAAAAAAAAATGCATGTTTAATTTTGACATGCTGTTCCTCTGTATGCCATCAGTGAGCACTTTGTTAGGAACACCTACTCATTCATGCACTTTTCCAATCAGTCAATCAGGTGGCAGCATAAACTCCTGCAGATTCAGGTCAGGAACTTCAATTCATGTTCACATCAAACACCACAGTGAGGAAAAATGAGAGATTTCAGGGTTTCTGAAGCTGCCGATCTCCTGGATTTTCGCCATGTCATTCTCAGGATGGTGGAAAACAAAACATCCAGCGAGAAAACACCTTGTTGATGAAGAGGTCAGAGATCAGATTGATGACAAACTCAGATCATTCTACAACTGTGCTGAGCAGAAAAGCGGCACAAACCCAAATCAAACCCTGAGGTAGAGGAGCTCCAGCAGCAGCAGATCACGTCTGGTTGTAACAGAACAGAAATGTGAGGCTTACAGCGGGCACAGACCCACCAACACTGGACAGTAAAAGATGGAAAAACCCAGCCTGATCTGATGAATCTCCATTTCTGCTGAGGCTGCAGATGGTTGGTCAGAATCAGACAACCTGCCCGGTGTCAACAGTCCAGGCTGCTGCTGGTGTGATGGTGTTAGGAATATTTTGACACTTTGGGTCCATTAATACCAACAATCATAGCATGAATGCTGCAGCCTGTTTGAATATTGTAGTTGTCCATTTGCAAGACACAGTTTAGCATCTTCTAAACGCACCAGGTCACTGACTTTATTTGACTTCAGAGTCTTTGATTTACCAGATGTGAATCCAGTCGTACACATTTAGGATGTGGTAAAACAGCAGATTGGCAGCATGAGTGTGCAGATGACAACTCTGCAGAAATTAATGGTTTCAAGTCAGGAGAAGGTTTCAACATCTCAGCAACTGGGGACAAATGGAGGTTGTTAAAGTGTTAGTATGCTTGTCCTGATGAAGTTATGTGTTACTTTGTGTTAGATACAAGAACTATACGCAATCAATTTTTGAAATCAACTTCATTTTGTTTAACTTGTCTACCTTCTGGGTTATTTATCCTAGTACATTAAGCTCCATTGGCAGTTATAAAACAAAAAGAACTCAAGTTTGGCTGCAATTTTAACCAATTTAAAGTTTCTAACATGTCAGAAAATCTGGAATTTAATTCTCACTAACTCTGGTAACTTAACTTCTGATGTTTTATGGAAATGATATGTTAATAAATTCATCTGCCAACTATTAATGCCTTTTTATTTTGAATAATCTGTGTTTGCACAGATAAGCTCATGAATGTTTGCCTGCTTGAGGAGCCACATTATAAATATTGTTTCCATTTTCAGACGCCTTTATATATTTTATCTTCTTTTATCACAAAATGTTTTCAGTGAACAGAGTGCAGACAGTGTAACATTTCATGGCCTTTTCTGGTCGAATCCTTAAAGAGTCTCAGTAATTTAAAAGTCTCAGTCGCTCTTTGCTTGTATATTTGCTCTTGACCCAAAAACCCTGCTGTCAGATCCTCACAGTCAAACTCTGAGAGCGTGTTAGCAACCCAAAATAAAATTCAGGGTCAAATTAGAAACCCTGCTTGTTCCTGTACAGTCCTGAGAGGAGTCTGCACTGATGGAAGTAGCTTTCCAGTATCAGAAATGACTCTGCAGCGAGGGAGCAGTGATGGATTGATATCGCGGAAATTGATTTTCTGACATCACTTTGTAACATTTAGTCTTGCTGCGTTACTTTTCCCCAGCGAGTCCCGACATTATCAGAAGCCGACTCCCAGCAGCACTTTGCCTTTATTGTTGCTTTGTCTCCGCACAGATCCCACCAACACAAATCCTTCCCTACTCTTTGTACTCTGTAATTAAACTGATTCTGATTCAGAAATTGCACTTCCCTCATCCATCTCCTGTAATTATTTTTGAAGCCTATTTTAAGTGCAGGGTTATTAATCATGTCATGGTTGAAGTACCCCTGGGCCTCTAAGCATGCTGGGAGATATTTTCTTTCATAAGCAGCAGGCTGCTGTTCGTATCGCATCATCTCAAAGCCACTTTACACAAAGTTAACCATCTGGCTTTTGTTGTTTTGACTGATGGAAGATCAAATCTTCACAACAAACCATTGTGAGATATTTATATGAAAATGTATGCTTGCAAGTCAGAAATGAGCTGGTGTTGAATGTACAGTTTTACCTGTTTTAGGGTAACTTTACATTCATTTTTTTTTAACCCCCACCATCCCCATAATCATTTTTTTTTTTTTTTTTAAATAAGAAACAGTCTTCCTCCTGCCTGCTGCCGTTAGCAGACCAGTCTCGAGGTCAATTTTAAAAAAAAGTCTTTGTTCTAAAAAAGGCGATTGTGAGATTTGCCCAAACTACTGCCCACTCAATCTACGGAAAGGATTCTCAACTAAGTTCTACTTGTAAAGCTGCCTTTACAGTTGAGATTTTCTCAAGACGCTTCACAGAACCCAAATGGCCTGAACCCCCAGAGGAAGCACTAAGGCAACAGTGTAAAAGGAAAGAAAAGAAATCATACTCCCTTTTAACAGGAAGAAACCTTGAGCAGAACCCCAGATATGTGGGGAGGACCCATCTGCTGCTGGCCAGGAAGGTTGAGGGGTACAAAGTCAGAAGAGGTAGAGGGGGTGGGGGACAAGGAAACACAATGCACGTTGGCATACATGTGTGATAAGATAAGAGGATACATACAAGGTGAGGCATAATAAAAACAGTGACTGGGGATACACAGCAGCCAATATTGAAGCTGATTCATAAGTTTACTGTTATGGCGCAAGGCTCTGGCATTGAATATAGCCGATAATAAGACCTAGAACTAAGGGATTTCGAAGAAGTCAGTTGTGCCCCGTATATGCAGACGCCAACTGACCTCCTAGTCAGCTCCAACTACAAGATTTGTAAAAAGGAAGGTTTTAAGCCTGGTCTTAAAAATAGAGATGGTGTCCGTCTCCCAAAGCCAAACTGGGAGCTGGTTCCACAGGAGAGACACCTGATAATTGAAGGATCTGCCTCCCATTCTACTTTTAGAAATTCTGGGAACCATAAGTAAGCCTGCAGTCTGAGAGCGAAGAGTTCTGCTAGGATAATATGGTACCATTAGGTCTTTAAGATACAATGGAGATTGGTTGTTAAGAGCTTTGTATGTCAGGAGAAGGATTTTCAATTCCAGTCTGGATTTCACAGGACGCCAATAAAGAGAAGTCAGTATACGAGAAATATGATCTCTTGTTAACTCCCATCAGTACTCTGGCTGCAGTCTTTTGGATCAGCTGTAGATGTTTGAGAGAGCTATTGGGACATCCCGATAAGGAAATCCAAAAGTCCAGCCTGGAAGGAACAAATCCATGGACTAGTTTTTCCTGCTTCACTCTGAGACAGGATGATCCTGATTTTTACAATATTTCTCAGGGGAAAAAAGGAAGTCCCACAGATTTGTTTTATATACAAGTTAAAGGACATGTCCTAGTCAAAGATAACACTGAGGTTCCTCACAGTCGTACTGGAGGCTAACGTAATGCCATCAAGAGTAACAAGCTTTTGGAGGGCTTTTTTAATATAAGTTACTAGACTGTTTCTCCAAGCTATGCAAACTTCCTCTAAACTAGCAGAATGCCTCTCCCTTTCCAACTTTCTCTTGAAGTCCACAGTTGGGAATTGTACCAAGGAGCAGGTCCTAGACAGAACAACTAAAATATATGACCCAGACACAACTTATGTGGGAGTCCCTAGTTTGCTGGGGGCTGATTGAAAGCAAAAAAAAAACAAAAAAACAAACAAACAAAAAAAAAGAATAACTTGCTTCTCACATTCAGAAACCCAAGAATCCCCAAGAAAGCCAGCTGATGGTGCTGAACCTTCTGACCCACCCTCCCCAACTGAGATGAGTGCCAAAAACCCTCTCTTCATACAGTCTCCACCAGGCTGATCACCAACAGCCCACAGCTGAGCTCTACTTCACAGGTGCAGCTGATCAACCTGATGACCAGGGTGAGCTGTGACCTGGTTTTCGTTCAAGGAAAAAAGAAAATAACCAAGCAGCTTTTTGTGTTCTTATGACACATTTCACACACATGTCACATGGGGAAAAGGCTAAAAGATCTTGGAAGGAACCAAAAACAGCCTGCACATTGGTGATCTCTTTATGCCGGCATTTATGTCCAAATGTTTTCATAGCTTTGAAAGTCAAATATATCTGTCATTATGAACCTGGAAAACCCAGCGGCAATGAGAATTTTTGGAAATCAACTGATTCTGTTCAGAAATAATTCCCAAATAGAAAACCAACCTTTTAGACACAGTCAGTCAAGCCCGACATATTTGTCTTGGTCTCATCTGACCAAAGAATGTGCTCTTATTATTCAGGCTTCTTTTCATGCTCTTTAGGAAGTTTGATCTTGGAGTTTTGTGCCGAAGTGCAGGAACTTTTCTTACACTGAGATTCCACTTTGAGGCCTGTATTTCCAATAAAAACTTTGTTTTAGTACTTAGCAAGAATATAGTATTTTTATTTTTGATTGTTTATTAAAACAAATACACTTCCCTTCCTGGATTACAAGTAGTGCAGTTATTGAGCAGTGATACAGCTTTGAATCTTTTGCCATATAAGTGATATTTATAGAGGGATGTCCTCACTTGTATTGTATACTGCACCTACTAACAACACAGCTTGTGATTACCGACCATATCCGACTGTTGTAGCTGAAGAAATTGTTCCAGAATGCAACTCCTCCACAAATAGTCTTTTTTACATTCCTTGTCTGTTCATCCATACGTTAAACTTGAGCTGCAGTGACTAAGTAGTCAATTACTTAAGTCATTTATAAAGAAAAAATGGCAAATATTCCTTGGTTCCACATTCTCAGTTAGTTTTTGTCACTTTTCATTATCTTATGCTCCACAAACTAAATAACTATAAGTTTGGAGAGCTGGTCAGACATTGTAAGGCATTTAATGTAATCGTATTTACCCATATCCACCCAAATTAACTAATCAGCAGATTAGATGAAAAATATGTTTTGCAAATATGTGCTAATCTCTAAACTGTCAAGTGTTCATAGGTGTAATTCTGAATTGTGTTGTCTTTATGCTATAAGCGAGGCTAAAGGCTGACTTAAATCCTGTTAATTAAATGGCCTATCATTTCACAAAGTATCTGCAGTACCTGACATATGTTTGAAAGCCTCAAATTGAGTTTTCCTAAGTAAACGTGTGTCAGATGACTACAGAACCTCGGAAGCCTTCAAATTTATAACAGACAGGGTTAATTTTAGCAAAAAAAGTTCAAATTAATCATTCTACTTGGTTAAGCCATCCATGAGCTCTCCTGTGCTTATCCCCGTCCAGGTTTGGTTCATTTAATTTGTTATGTCACAAGGAATTATTGTGCTGTACCGCCGGGAAGCACTGGAACAAGTGTGATATTATCATAAAGGTTTGTGGCCATGTTGTCCTTTGTGGTTTTCCACCGTGCTTTGTCAGGTAGAATCATGAAACAGACGATGCATTTTAGTCTATACCACATTGATGTGTGCTAAATTATGTCCTGAAGAAACTCTCACACTGGCAGACAATTTAGCTCTCCGCCTACATAAATGCTGATTTCATCCTCACAAATGTAGCTATTTTGGTGAATGCAGGGATCGTCTTTCTAAAGGATATTAACTTTGCTGACTTTTGCTCGACTGCTGACACAAGAAGTGGAAATTGAGGAATGAAAACATCATGACTTTATTATTTTTGCTGCTGAATATCACAAGGATTTAATGAAGCCTGCTGAAGTAACACAAGCACAATATAAAAACGGGCCGAGAGGAAATAGAGCAAACATGACGGAGTTTGTTCTGTTATCAGTTTGATCTCACTCTGTTTTCTTTCTATTTCTGTTGTTGCACTTTGCGTCCCCTCAGATCTCACATTAAATCCTTCTGATTTATGCATCAAAAGCCTCTATTATTTGCGCAGTCTTTTTTCGGTAAATGTCTTCTCTGCCTCGCCTTTCTCTCTGATCTGCAGAATGTGAATCGACATAGAAATAAAGCCTCCTCTTCTGTAGGAACGTTCTGCTTCTTTGTGCCTCCTGAGCTGTATTGATTGGGAATTAAAGCGATACACCTGTGGCTAAAAGAAATCATCATCCTGTGAGGAGAGCCGCGTGCGCTCCATCATTCATGGCATCTCGGTTCAGAGAGAAACTCCTCCTGGTGTTAGATTTTCCTTCGACGGGGCCTTCTCAGGACGTCTTCTTCATCTGTTTCGGAGGTTTTCGGTTGTGAATGGGTTGACAGATTGAAATGAAGCTGAGGTTTCGACACTTGGTGCCTCTGACAGACCACGTCACCCTGCAGACAGATCGCGCCTCATCATCAGAGCTCTTCCACAGCGTGTTCGCTGTGGGAGGCTCGACGCTGGCAGCTGACGTGCACTGACGGCCGGAGAGGGCATCATTACGCATATCGCAATACGTGGGCGATGGTGAGGTGACTGATGGACAGCCTGCTTCGACCTCAAGTCTGTGGTTTTGACATCTCCTGGGTTTTCTCAGGTTACGCAGTCTGCAGAAGGTTATTGGATTTTGAAAGTTTTGTGACAGATTAGAGCAACAGGTTTGTGTTTATAAATCAGGAGAAATGCTGCTTGGTATTTGGTGCTCCACATCCACCTCTAATGAAGTAGGCTGTGCAGGGATCTGAAATGCAACAACAGCAGCTGTACCAGAAACTACTCAGCCAGAGACAAAAGAATTACGATATGGGGCCCGATGAAATGAAAACAAGATGCTGAGCGAGATGACACACAGTGAGGAAACTAAATTCTTCAATCTTCAGTCGGTTATAAACAGACAAACACTTTGAACTCACAGGAAAGGCAGATGTACGAGGCTAAAACACTCAATTGTTATAAATGAAAGAAAAATTACAAGTAGCAGTGAACACTTCGTATTGAATCTACTGTCAGGTTCAGACCAGCCAAGAGTGACGAAGAAGTCTGTAAAACTATAAAGAAGACACGTTAAACTGCAACCAAGGTCAGGTTTTTACTACTAATTACTTTTAGAAGCATGCAGGTGTCACATTTGTCCTCAGCGTCTAGGAGAGCGACTTTTATTTTTGTGGCATCATCACAATCTAAACTTCTTGGACTAAGTGGAGACATGTGGCTGTTGGAAAACATTTGCCTGTTTTCTACAGCAGAAACCTGCTGGCTGAATCTTTGTGCAACTTCTGACAGCAAGAATCACTCCGGTAAAGTTTTTTTTTTGCAGGGAAAGAGTACCTACTGTGAATTAGGTACTTCTGAGCTGGCATGGGAAGAAATACTGATTGATTAAATACTCAGAGGAGACACATGCTGATGGTGAAACTTAGAGATGACGATATGCACCATTTTTCTGCCCACTTACTGTCCTCATGGAGCAGCACTATAATCCTCTCTTATGTCACAATCAACAACATAAAATTCACCACATAAGCGTCATCGGTTCCCTATGTGTTTGTGGAAATAGAGTTACGCTTAGTAGCACCACAACAGAAATGTAAAGTCTGAGAGGACTGGTCATGGAGTCATTCCTGTACATGTTCACACACCCTCACGCCTGTCCTGAGCTTTTACAGTGGAAAGCCACATACTAATGCATGTAGAGGCTAAACCACTGCTTGAAGCCCCTGAGGTGCTTCACCAGGATTTAAAGAGTTGACGCGCTGACAAACTCTGACGCATCTGATGAAAAGAACCGAGACAAATGCTTGCGGTTCCAATTTTGCTCCCAACAATTGTAGTTCAATAGTCTTTATCAAAAACAATTTATCGTTACTAGCTTCTTTAGCGGCTTCTTCAGCGGACAAAAAAGTTTTTCCTTCCGGGTGGAACACCTGCCAGGCCAAAGATTAGTTCCTATATATAATATAACCCACTCATTGGCTCCTTCAATGGACGTGTGCAGTACAACTCCAGCAACCTCAAAAGCTAGAAAACGTTTTTGGGAAAATGTGCCACAAAAGCCATTTCTCATCTAAGCACCAAGAAGTCAGGCTACGTTTCGGAAATGCCACTCCAGCATTCCCAGCACATCAGTCACTAACATTTGCAGCTTTCGGCTGGTGGACGCCACATCTGATGAACTGGTTGTTTTCTAGCCCAGTAATGCTTTGTGCAAAATGCCAATCACCATCATGTAAGTGATATTCAATATGCTGGTGTTTAGCAAGTATGATGTTTACCATTTCCTCCATCTTAGTTTGGCATTTTAGCATGCTGACATTTGCTGATTGGTCTCGAACACAAAGCTGAGGCTGATGGGAATGTCATGAGGTTTGCAGGTATTGAGGCATCAATACGCTGCAGCGTTCAACCGATGATCGTGCTAAATGAAAAATTATCCAGGTAATTGGGATTTATTCCCCTGCCAACATGGATATCTGACACAAATTTACTGGCAATTGATACAGCAACTGTATAGACATTTAGAAATGTCAAACTCATGGAGATGCAAGAGAGAAAATCAATGCCAGTGTCAAATGAAACAATGAACTCACAATGCTGTGCCAATTAAATTGCTGGAAGACTTTGACATACTGTTGGTGCAACGGGAGAAATCAGTGGATTGCCTGAATTTGCAGGATTCATTTTTGGAGAAAACTAAATGTTTGCACAAAATTTCAAAGCTGTTCATGCAGTAGTTCTTTGTCTGCACAGCTGTTGAGATATTTCAGTCCGGACCAAAGAGGCTGGAAAGTGTGACCATTTGTAGACACCAGGTTACTTCCAGAAAGACACAGAAAAGTCACAGAAAACATCCCTGCAGGAGCGACCTCCAGTATCCGCCCTACTAAGTGTCCTTGAGGACGATTTGGAGCCCCGGCAGCTCCAAGGAGCTCTGCTGTGTGGGCGACCGTGACCTCGGACCTCCTCAGCAACAAGATGCTCGTCCTCCTCAGAGAGCAAAGGAGCTGTGCAGACATGAATCGAGCGGATGCTGGGATGTCCTCAGCGGGATTCAGTGTCAGCTGCCTCCACTGCCGACTGATCGTCTCATTATCATCGTGATCAGTCGGAGGTGGACGCACTGAGGAGGAGCTTTCATTGATTAGTGACGATGTTAGCCTGAAATGTGTCATAGGACGGATCCCAGAGGAGGCATTAAAACAACCCAGTCAGCCTTCGTATTCATCACCAGCTGCAAAGCGCTGTCCTTCAAATGAATCAGACAGAGTTAATAATTGATTGTTTAAGTCATTGTTATGTAAAACAAAAATCAAAGCGTTGCTGCTACCAGTTTTTTTACACACCAATACTTGCTGATTTTTTTGTCCTTTTCTTGCAATTGTAATTTGAAAGTTTTGCACAGAATTAGGATTCTCAGTCCAAAGTGACATCATGAAGTTGTTTTGTCAGTCCAGCAGTCAAGAATCCAAAGTGTGCTCATTTATAATAATATCAAACAGAGAATTTCAGGAAATTCTCACATTTGTGATGCTGGAACAAGAGAATATTTGGCTTTTTTTTTCCCTTGACAAATGGCCGATTTAACAATTAGTAGTTCGTCCAAATAATTACTTGTGTGCTGTTTGGTTGAAGGGATTGATTTGTAGCTTAGAGAGCAGTTTTGGCACTTTTAACACTTTTCTAATGAATTTTTAAGAAATTAATCATCTAGTAGTATTGTATTGTGACAGAATAATACTCAGTCAGTTTTCATCATACTCCTTTTTGAAGTAATTTGACCCCAAAAGTAAGACTAGATTTTGCTGCTTTAATCATTATTTAGACTAAATTCTAAAATCCTGTTCAACCTCATATTTAGTGACTAATGTACACCTGTTATAGGCTGATTATACGTTTTAAATTTTAGGAACTTTAGATGTGTAGTCATTTTCAGGAGACATCTGATCTTCCCAACGTCATCCTACAACAGGACAAAGAGTCAAAGTATCCAACTAGTGTCACATAGAGCTGTTTTTATCCACAAGAAGAACACAGTATTCTGCTACAGATGGTCTGAACCCCACAGAGTCCTGATCTCAACATCACAGAGTCAGTCTGGGTCGCATAAAAAGATAAAAGACACCGAGACAGACTGAAGAGCTGTTCTCCAAGTACCTGCAAAGTACCCTAAAAAGCATTACGCAATCCAAATGTGACATCCAAATGAAGATGGGAACCAAGGTTTCCCAGCAGAACATTGTCCAGGTCTTCTCCAGGTGAACAATGCCCACACACTCAGCCGTCCACATGATGGAAAAGAAAACATGATTCATCAGACCAGGCCACCTTCTAGCATTGAAGCCACAATGGTCCAGTTCTGATGCCCACACATCTATTCTAGGTGCTTTCAGTGATGACAGGAATCAACATGTGCATTGTGACTGGTCTGCAGCTCTATCCGCAACAAACTGTGATCCTCTGTGTGTTCTGACACCTTTCTATCACAGCAGCTTTAAGGTTTTAAGCGCTCTGTACTACAAGAAGCTCTTTTGTGGGATCAGACCACATGAGCCAGCCTTCACTCCTGACTCCCATCAATCAACCTTTGACACACAGAGTACTGTTTCTGGTGCTCTGGTTGTGCTTCCTTGGATGATTTTTGGTTGGTACTAACCACAGACACAAGATCTGGTGGAGAGCACATATAAAAACATGTATCCGTCACTGTAATCCCTTCACTGTTCACCTGATTTGGATGAAAATACCCTAAACTTAAAGCTGCTGAAAGTCTGCACTTAAAGCACATCTTGATTGTTTCATTTCAAATCCATTGTGGTGGTGTACAGAGCTGAAATGCTGCAAACTGTGTCAATGTCCAAGTATTTATGAACCTGACCGTAGGTGTCATTATACCTTATAATCATAGTTATTCATTCCAGCTGTCAGTGGTTTTAATGTTGGTTCTGATCAGTGTACATCTTTGCTTTATTTCCATCTTGACCCTCAACACACGGTGGTAATGAATCTCCTTTGCAGTATTATTCATCTTCGAAGGACCTGACTGAGCTGAATGATGCATGTTCTTCTACAAAGCCATGTGATTTCAACTTTATTTCTATAGAGCCACTCGTGTCTCGAGTAGCAATGAAAGGATTCAGGCTGCCGCTGTTTTGTTTGCGATCTGTCGGGAAGAGAACCAATATAAACTGTGGAATGAAGGTGCTTCACCACCGATGATGGCGTTGGAGTGTTGTCTAACACGTACCCGCCAAAACTCTTCACAGGTGTTCAGCCGTGTGGAGATCTGTTGACTGTGGAGGCCGTAACGTGTGATTCACTTCATTCGCATCAACACCCTCTCGTGTTGTGTACGGACGCATCTTCTTTTGTTGTTTCTCCACTCATTTGTCCACTAATTCCTCACCTGTCAGTCGTATTTGGGACTTGATCAGATTTTCACTCTGGGCGGAGAAAAAGGTGAAACAAGTTCACGAGGGGCGACAGCAGATTCCAGCTTTAACGGAAGAAGGATGAATCCATCAGGGCGCGCTGTCACTGTGTGGGGTATTAATGCGGGACGAGCAGGATGAATGCATGAAGGAGGAGTTTCATTGTACACTGCACGCCGGCTGCATTCTCATTCTCCAGATACACCCGGCCGATCTCCGGAGAGCTGCTGTTATCCATCAGCTGGAATGAGAAAGGCTGAGAAAAGCCTGTGTCACTTGCTGTTCTTCACACTCTCATCCATTTCCTTTATTCCCCCAGAGCGCCTGTCAAAATAACCAAACATCCCTCATGACAACCGAGCAGCTCTGCCATTTCATTTTTCACATCAAACACATACACACATTTAACATATAGAGACAAATCATGTGTAATTCTGTCTTGGTTGCGTTGCGTGCTGACATGGAGACTCCTCTGGTCTGTCATTTCTTTCACTCTGCTGCCCTCTACTGCAGAAAGGACTTAGTTTTATCTCTTCAAATGACTCTTACTTATGACTGATGTTACCGTAATTTTGTCTTAAATGCGTAGCAGTGCAACTTCACAGTCTGTAAAGAGGCAGAGCTTCACACCTGACAAACTGTCATACTGGATTTAATCAGTATTATTGAACAGACACACGGAAAAGAGACCTTTCCTCGATTAAATTATAGTCATCACAGCGTTCTTACAGCGTGTACTAAACTGAAACTCTGAATGCACGTCAAACACAGATAACAGTGACCTCAAAACAGATATTTATTAATATTATAACAGCTGATTCTGCTCTCTGAGCCAACATCAGGTTTCCTTCTCTGAATAATGAGCATTTTCCACACATTACTGTTGTGATTTCTGCAGTTTTTGGGCACCAAAACTTACAGAAATGCCAGATTGAAGCTGGCAAACAATACTTATTTCAAGACCAAGTCTTTATATTAGGAAGATGTATATTTTGCCCGTAAATTCTGAGTGATTTTTTTGAGCTTCTGTCTTCTGCTGACGTCACTGTGAAACGTGTCTCTAAAGAAAGTGTCATTTATCTTGTCAGACAGCTCACTGTGTGCCGGATGGATTGGCACAGTGTTCCTAGTCAATGTGGTGACCTTTCCTCTATGACCATGAGGTCCACGTTTGTCATTTTTAATGATTTTTTCAGCGTCTCGGCCACTGTTAGATGGATTGTCACAGAGTTCACAGAGTCGAGCTGTCAGTCAGAAGAACCCTGACTCTCTTCAACCTCATCACTCTGACCACACGACAGACAGATGGCATTTAATGGAAGTAAGTAAATATCTTTTACTTTGCCAAGTTGGCCAAACTTAGCTCAGTAGGTCTACAGACGGTATTTTTACTGTGACTGCAACTTTGAAAAATTACAGCCGTGCAGGTGCACCCGTCTCGCTCTGTGTAACGAAGATTAGAATAAGAAAAGCACTAAGAGAGCGCAGTGCTCCACCATGGCTGCTCAGTCATTGTATCATTTCCAACAGCTGAAATCTTGAAAAAAATTGTGTTAGAAATCAATTCACCATGGAATGTGGCCATTTAATATGGATGTACCCACAAAGAAAATGACCTTGCGCTCAGCACAGATGTGTCTTATGCATATGTACATTATGTATGGATGTCGAATCACGTGACCTAAATATGTAGCGGGAATTGATGCGACTTGGAAACGCCCCCACAATTTAATTAACTGTTCCTTGTATCATTTTTAACGGATAAATGCCGAAAAGTCCGCAGGAGTGGATTCGTAGTAGTATCGGAATCATGTGTTTATCAGCAGGCAGCTGGCGTAGTGTTCACTTGTTGTCATGCTTACAGTGACGCCATGCTGCTATCTGGCAATGATACAGAAATCTTTAACAAATCTGTGCATCCAGACTATAAGCCATATCACTGACAAAATCTAATCATGTGGGCCATGTGTCATTTCTGACCTTCCCTGAAAATTTCATCCAAATCCCTTAGTCTGTTTTTGAGTAATGTTGCTAACAGACAGACAGACAGACAGACAGACAGACAGACAGACAGACAGACGGACAAACGTAAGCCGATCTTTGCAGAGTAATAAAGAATACATAAAATTTAGCTGTAAATATTATACTGATGATTATTGTTTACCTTTGACATTGACACATTTTTCTGATTATGATTATTTCCATTGTTTTTTTTAGAAAATGTGAGTGGAGGAAAAAATCTGAGAAACACAATCAAAGCTGTCTACATATAGGGATTCCTCAGGAGTAGGCAGGGAAACGGTTTATTTGTAATTTGGCAGCCCTTTAAAAATAATCATTTAAAACTTGTGTTGTCCTGCGGGTCAAAATTGACCCAGTTTAAAGATTTAAAATGTGGAAAAAAATACATATTTTCACAGTAAAACTGCTGACGTCCACATTTTCAACATTTTTCAGAAATCTTTGAACATTTTTTGGTGGAAAAAAGAAATGTAAAAAATGTTTCTTAAGAACAAGCACAAAAAAAATCAACCAAAATCCAGCGAGTTTTGCTGGATTTTGGTTGATTTTTTGTGAATGTTCTTAAAGAAGATGTTAGAAGTTTTATTGATATACATGAAATCACTTTAAATATTTGTAGGATTTTTTTGGAAAATTTTTACTCATTTTTTGAAAAATATTTACAACAATTTTATTGCCAAATGTGGGGGATTTTTTTTTTAAACTTTTAAGGGAAACTTTTAAGGAATTATTGGAATTTTCTTCCTGAAGGTTTTGCAAATTTTTTGGAAACCTGAGGAATTTTTTTGCTGAATATTTGGATTTTTTTCAGATAAGGAAATAATATTTTTTGGTGCCTGTGAATGACAACAACAGGATGTTTAAAGGTGGAGCATGGAATTTTAATCCAGCACAGTTTCTGCTCAATTTAGTGGGTGTGTTCTGCAACAAAATTCATCTACAGTCGTGGATCTGTACATGAGAATCTCTGGTCCACACAACATTATTCCAGTAGTTCCTGTACAGATTGTGTAAATATGCTAAATGGCTAAATACTATTAACAGATTCCACCTTTGATGGCAGCAGGACACTGTGGTTCCACAGTGTCTTTTTAAATAAAAGCAGCTTAAATCAGCAGGATGTTAGAGGCTGAACTGTGCAGCTCCCAGATGTTTGAATGTGAACCAGGAACTCTTGCTGTGGATGCAGTGTGATGTCCTGGTGGTGCACTTAAACCCCGTGGACGAATATCACCTTTGAACTGCCCTTCTACTCCACATGAAGGTCAGAGGTCACCTGCCAGTCAGAAGCACTGAAGCTTGAGGGGATTAATAAAGGCTGTGTTCATTAGCAGAGGCACTAATTAGCTCCACAGGATTCGGTTTACTGCCTGATTCATTAGGACAACTTATTCAAATCAACTTAGACACAATTATCCAATTAGGAGGCTGCCTGGAGTTGATGTAAGTGAAACATGACTGTGGCGGGTTCCAGGTCCCTGTTTGTCTTCTCATTTCATCAGCTGCTAATGGAAAAACTATCTTTAATTAATGTGTTATGATGTCTTGTAATGAAATCAAGAGATAAATATGTGACAAGTAAACATTAACATCGCTCCCTGTGGCGCTCCCTACAGAGCACAGATTATTTATCAATGAGCATTTGAATCAAACTTCAGCAGATTCCCTCAAAAATCAGATTTATTTCACATGATTCCAAAATAATAGAAAACAAAAGTGAGAACAAGCAACAAAACAAGAGGTTGTGTGTGACTGGCTGATGTAAACGAGTGAAATCATTCCGACGTGAAGGAGCATAAACAAAGAAATGGTGCAGCGACATTAGCAAATGCAAATCTTAGGTTGCTCTTTGAAAGCACAAACTCTGAATATCCAGAAAAAAAGAACATGATACACGATCAAGGAGAAGAAGTCTGTTTAAAGTAAAAACATAGAGATGTTGTTCTTCTTTATCCTTCAGGGATCACCACAGCAAATCATCTGCTTACATTCGACCCTATCCTCTACATCAGGGGCGTCAAACTCATTTTGGTCCAGGGGCATACGGCCTAATTTGATCTCAAAGGGGCCGGACCAGTAAACTAATTACCGAGAAGTAACAATAAGTCTAAGTCTTTCCGACGTTTTAGTGCAAAGGAGAACCAGTATATTAGACCTGGCAAGAGGCCCCAGCAGGAAGAACGATAGCAAATAAACAATACATATACAAAAAATGGCACACAAGTGTTTAAATAGAGATTAAAAACACCCTAAATTAATGCTAGCAATTCAGTGAAAACAGTCAGCATGTGCAGCGGTCAGCTGGAGTCTGCTGCAGCTTCTGCTTAAAGATGTAAAGTGATGGAAGTGATAACAGTTTCAGAGATTTTTGGAGGGAATTCCAATCAATTGCTGCAGCAAAGCGAAAGGAATTCCGGCCAAAGACAGTGCGAACCTTGGGGATGGAGACTGTTATGAAATGGAAACAGTACAACCATGACTAGAAGTAAAGAGAACTCTGATTGATGTAGTATGACACTATTATAATGCGCTAAATTCTTAAAAATAAATGTGTGATTGAATCAGACATGTAAAAAAAATGTGATTGTGATGAAATATCATGACTATAAGCTCAGAATGGGTTAAGTTCTGATGGCATTGCACATCATAGACATGTACTTTAAAGTTCGTTCTTATTACTTTTACAGTTTCTGTCTGATAAATGGTGTAACTTTGGTGTAATATTTTTAAAAGATTTAAAGCTGCTGGTCAGTTTTGGGGTTTGCTGGATTAATGACATCAGTTCGGTCACTGTGTGGAAAAAGGCAGACCAAAATATTTCAGCACTACGATAATGACATTCAACCAATACATCAGTCACAAGCACTATTGTTACTAATAGCAAGTCACGAATGCGTAGTTTTCCATCACTGCCTGTACAAATGACCTATCTATTAGCTGTTGACGTATTTCATTCTGGACCAGAGTGATGGAGCAACCAGCTGACACTGCCGTTCTCAGAGTCCTGCTAGCCGCTAAAAGGAAGAAATGTATCTTGGATTCTTTGCAGCTGCAACTCAGGAGGCAGAGCAGGTTGTCCAGTGCCGGTCTTTTAATCACAGAGTCGGTGGTTTGACCTCCAGCTCCTGCTTCAGACCTCCAGGAGCCACCAAAGCTCCTGGTCTACTCTGCGTCATCTGAGCCTCTATAATTTGATTAAACGCATAATTTGGTTCTGCTTCAGTGTAGCAAATTTGAACACTGAAGTAGAATATTGACAGTGACAGCTGATCCATCCTCCCTCTTGTAGAAAGACTCTGTCAAAATCTGCCCTTAATACCCAAACTGTTCCGTTACACATTGAACTTATTTGTCTGAGAGGGTTTCATGTTTATTTAAGGTAATTGCACTGATTATTCTGACAAATTTTTCATAGTCTCAGTGAAGAATACAAAGATATTGGGTTCACATTTGGGAAGAAGCAGTGATTTTCTTATATGTTTTTGTGTAAAATGACTCGACCAAGAATTCAAATATTCAAACTGTTGCCAATTCAGTTCAGCTCTTATTTCAGCTGCTTTGTCTCTGGGGGCTCAAGGAAGTTATGAAACTGATATGTGACCATATTTATTTCTCACAATAAAAGCTTCACAGATTTGATTGACAGGTTAAAATTTGCATGCTAGCAGAATAACTGACATGTTTTATAGGTGGCCTGCGTCTCTATTGATTCATTTCTTGCATTCTGCTGCCATCTAGTGAGACGATTCTTTCTGCAAAACTGCTTGATGTGATACATGTTCTAATAAGACGAAGCAGGGAGGGAAATCACTGCTACAAGCCAGCAGCCAAATGCAGCTAAATCTTCCCCGAGGCTGATAAATCTGTCAGATCTGCAGGCGCTGGGCTGGAAGATTTACAGACACCCCAACTCTACCAAAAGAGAAATGCTGCATGCAAGTCCTTCCTAAGCAGGGAAAGCAGCAATCACTTTTAGATCTTTTTAAGAGCAACATTTCTACAGTTTTACCTAATTTTAATTCCAACAACATGTGTGTCAGTTTGCTCAGTGATTTCCAACCTTTTTGTCAGATATACCCTCTCTCTACCTGTATCTAACTGTTCCATATTTTTAGTTTCTGTTTCAACAGTTTCTCCACTGCTTTCAGACAACTGTTTGGATTTTTTTCCACCTAGTGTTCATACAGCTGACTTTATGCAAACTTCTGTTTTTTTCAAATTAGCTGAGTTAATCTATCAATAGTAGACTATAAAATTGAATGAATGTCGCCTCCAAAAGTGGGGAAATGTCTGAAAACCTGCATTCTTCAAAATGGCCAGCAGGGGCGACACATTTGTTTAACAAACAGAAGTCAGATTGTATAGATTATGAGAAAATAACACAATGAGCATTTTTTTTAGAATGAGTGTATGGTCACAATCTCTAGTTTCAAGTCTCCTTTAATACATCATGGTGTTCATTTTGTATATTATAATCCAATTTAAAGGAAAATAGACAATAAAGCAGAGAATGGTTTTGGGTTTGGCTGCCTTGTGATTGACGTGTTGCTATTGTATGAGCAGTCAGTTCCACCACTTGCTCATCATGTCCAGTTTCAATCAACCATGCTGACCAAAGCTAGATTCCAAACTCAAGGCTTTGAAACAGTGGTCCACAAACCAAGTGGTTCAATCAGAGAAGCTATTTCCATCTTTTATGTGCAGTTAATGTTTGTACAAGCCCCTCATTAACTGCAAAAGGGCCCTTTGGCTTCTAAGTACCCCTTGTTTACAGATTTATTAACAGGACTGTTACCTACATGCAGCCATTGTTGTTTTGATTGTCCCAAAGGGACAGAGAAATAACTTCAGTATTTTAATGAAAATTTTAACCTTGAACAAGAAAACATGCCGTCAGTCATCAACAACAAACTTCATTTTGGAACACAGTTACATTTTGGTTATGACATATTTCTTCTGTTGAAGCTTACCAGGTTAGTTTCACCATTTGTGAAATAAAGGACATTTTTATTAACCATGCCCGACGGGTACGTTTGCGGGGTTGTTGCATTCGGTGCGGTATCTGGCTGGGTAAGTATGTATGTATGTATGTATGTATGTATGTATGTGGCTATGTCCGGTCCGATATCTCTGCAACCGCTGAAGTCAGGATAGTCAAACTTGGCACTGAAGATCAGTCTAAGGTCCCCTGCTCAGTTGTGGAGTTACAGGTCAGCAGATGAAGTAGGAAGGGAGATACGTACGATGATCAAAATTGATACATATTGCATCAGTTGTATAGGGAGGACAGGGTTTTCGCCAGCAGAGGGCGTGGTTCTGCCCTCTACTGAGGGATCATCTAGTTCAGTGTGCAGGCAGTTAAACAAACACAAACTCTCAAAAAGCTTAGAACTAAGACTGAACAGAAACACACAATTCCCCACTGCTTAAATTATACATAGCACATCTTAGAAGGAGCAGCCAAGAATAATAAAACATCTCTTGAGTCTGTGTTCCAGTGTAATTCAAGCCTCGGGGCGATTGAGCAAGTGAATTAGTGAGTTTATTTGACAAATTTACTATCTGCACACGCAGAGGAGCCTCAAGCAATACACACAAATTTGATTATAACCCCCAGTGGAGTTTAAAGTCTTATTTCCATCGTGGTTTTGTGTGGTTAGACAAATAAGTATTGCAGCCAATGGCAGGACCAGACTCAAGTGTTAACAGCGTTCTCAAATTACAGTTCTAAAAAGAAATACTCTGACGTATATATATATGTAGCCCCTGCACGGGTGTATTCAAGGCGTTCCTGCTTTGAAACCACGAGACAACCTGCAGTCGGGTTTTTATGTGTGGTTAGAAACTCAGAGCAGTGTGTGGGCTCCTGTAACACTCTGAACAAGTACTTTAGTACAGCACAGGTCACATAAATGTCAACTCACAGACAGCTGTTTAGTGAGAAACAGCAACTCTGACCTCAGTCAGTTACAACCACCATGCAAACTCCTACACATAAACAGCAGTCACACCAAATCATAGCTTTACTGTAGGAATGTGCACCTCTTTACCTCATGTAGCTTGAGGTAACCGTTAAATTTAATACACTGAATTGTCAGTGATGTGGAAGATTGAGTCATATAAGATAAGATATAAGATAAGATATATTCTGATGTTATTGAAGTTCTCGAATACGAGTCAGATCTGACTGATATGTTTCATGTTTGTACTGTCTTACGTTGCACACACAGACCGGAACCTACCAAACACAAAGCACAGTACTCACTAACCACAGTTGGTTTCTGGTAATTGCAACCTGGTGCACAAGCGCAGTGTGAACACGTCAACAGATGAGACCTCTGCCGTGTTTAAGTGGGCACCTCTTCCTTCTCCCTTTCTTTTTTACAGCCGTCAAGACTGAACCAAGACAGGACTATGCATGGGTTTTCATGGGGTTCCCCAACTTCCTCCCACAGTCCAAAAACATGCTGCGATTAATTGGTGATTCTAAATTGTCTATAGGTGTAGATGTGAGTGTTATTGTTTGTCTCTACGTGTAGTCCTGTGATAGACTGGTGACCTGTTCAGGCTGTCCCCTGCCTTCACTCTAAATCAGCTGGGATAGACTCCAGCCCCCTGTGACCCCAATGAGGATTAAGTGGTGTATAGATAATGAATGGATCGTCATTTAATGTACAGCAGGTTGTTTTGGCAGCAGTCTAATACGCTACCCAGATGTCTGGACTTTCTCCTCCAGGCGACTGTTCTTCTTGGCCTCTTTCCAAACATAAAAATACCAGAAATCCAAACAAACATCTTGAGCTTGGCATGAACTGAGGTTTATTTAGCAGCTGTACTTTATGTACAGTTTTGATTTCAACCACTTGTCATGCCATTTTTCTTTATCAGGTGTCTGATGTGTGTTGTGATACACGTTAACTATAAATACATGAAATGTGATATGAGGAGACGTGTCAGATAGCAGAGCTAAGTGGAGATGAAGGCCAAAGATGACTTGAAGGACTGAGCTGCTTCATGTTCACTGACTATAGGGATTTGTGAAGGTCTGTCATCATTGTAGATTTTATCATTATTCTAGACAGCTTCAGGTCGTCTTTCATCGTCAAGTTCAAACTCATCGCAGTTACATCGTCCACCATAATGACTGCTTTTGTTTTCAGATTACATCGTAGTACAGCCCAAACTGCTGCTGGAAAGTGAGCTATAAACACCGTATGAAACATGCTGGAATAAATATTTCATGATAAATGTAGTAAATTTGTCTATATACGGTACATTTATGTGTGTATTGATGTACAGTATCGGCACAAGCAGTCCATCTTGCAGTTCTGACTGTTGCAGTCATATCTTTAACAGCTGATCTGTTACGGGGTGAGCTGGAGAACCCAGGAGCAGACTCACAGAAACAGGCAGACAGACGAATAAGGGAAAGAGATTTATGAAACCAAAAAATAACTGAAACAATACATAAATAGAGAACTGAATTAGGGGGAAGGAACCAAACCGAAACTACAAACCAAACTCTACGAATACCAAAAAACGGAGGTCTACAAAACTGAACTGAATCAAACAAAGCCAGCTAAAGCGGGATGCTCACAATATGGAGTAACTGACAACCGAGGGGAAACAGGCTAGGGAAAATCCATACACTGACAACAGGAGCACAACAGAGACCAAGAGGGGGGTATATTCAGGAAGGGGGGAAACAGAAGAGTGTATGAAGCTGTTTGGAGGTGGCAGGTTTGGTGAAGACAGTTTCTATGACCCAACGGGGACTGGGTGACTGAGCAGGGTTTAAATAGTGAACAAGAGACGTTGTGGGCAGGTGAGCTGAGTGAGCTGATTACTGCAGCTGACACTCGCTGCAGTAATGAGCGGGGAGCAGAGTGCAGGCAGGTGAAGCATGGAGAGCAAGGGGCGAGTGTTTGCTTTGTTTAACACAAACTACATCTTCGGTGTATGGTTCATCTAATATCACTCTCTGTGATGTTGCACCCATAAATGCTGTTGTGGCAAGAATATTCCCTAAAGAAGCAGCTCCATCTTGAGTTTAAGTCATTCTGTAACTCTGGTCTTTGCAGGTTTTTCTAATTCTGCCTCAGTAAAATCTGTTCCTGCTGCCCATTGTTGCTCTAGTACACTCTGGTGGATAAGAGATTTATTTCCAAACACACACATTTATGTTGATTCTAGCAGAGACTATGGAGCCTCTCAGGTTTTAGTCCCTCTTTCCAATAACCCAGTACAAAGGGACGATTTTACATCTGAAGATGCATGGTAAAGGCAGATCGGTAAATCTCGATAAAAACAATACACATGATGGGTCAGTCTGAGTCTCCCTGCACTGAAATGTCTTGAAAGGAGATTTTTTACGTTTGGCAGCTACTGTTGCCGAGTTGCTACATTTGGTTTAATGCTACTTGAGCACCAGATTGGCCGGTAAAATGGTAAAACACTGGAAAGACTCAACCCTGAAGCTACATGATGACTGAAGGAGGCATCACGCTGGGCTGAACAGAGAAACTCAAAATACTGACTGAGAAGATAATTCTGGATAAACTGGGCTTATCCCTGTCAAAATAGAATAGAATCACTTTATTCATCCTCAAAGGGAAATTCCGTATATAAATATCAGAAATGATCTTAGCAGTGATGGATTCTCTCACAGTGGCAATGATCTGATTTTCTCATTACATTGAAATAACAAGAAATCTGAAACTTTCAGGAAAGTCAGAAAATGTCCAGAGGAATCTGAATTTTTTTCTTTTTTACAAGCTGCAGGAAACACTCAGCTGTCATATGCACATCAGGGTGTTATGAAGATTATTTTCTATGTTTCCATTTGTGCGAGGAAAGTCTCAATTTATTCCTTTTTTATTGTTTATTTTCTGGTAGCTCTTTCTCTCAGTACGACTTGACAACATTCCGGGCCTGAAGAGAAGCATGAACAGTGGTTGGTTTATTTCCTGTTCCCCTGGAATACATACAGGATTATCAGAGCAGCTGTACATTTTGCAAATAATTCATTTAAAGCGGCATCTTTTTGGACCACAAAAATGAATGCATTGCAATGAAGTCCAGGGATTTTTAATTATCTTCGGTTTTTAATGAATACACATGCTTTTGAAAGAGGACATGATTTAACAGCTTCATGTCTCTGATGAGATTTGAATGCTCTGTGAATGTAAATGTATAAATACACAGTCTTCCTGTGCACTAAAACCACAGACAGTCTCCACCCAACCACAAATTCTTGTGTCGCCCCCTTGCTCGGTCGCTCTAGCGCTCTTTTCAGACACAGATACACACTGAAACCCACTTGTCTAAAGGAAAGAATCTAATACAAAGGGATGATTGTACATCTAAAGATGCATTTCTAGCAGTAACTTCTATTTCTAGGGATGAATGGCTGAAACCTTTCTCCTTCCATTTATTATTGACTGTTGTCTTAAGTGAAGATTATGCAAATTAGTCATCTGCTCGTCATCTTCATATTGTTTGCTTGCAACAGCACAAAATGATAACCACCTTCATCTAGTCTAAAGGTGGATCTTCTTATTGCAGAGCAGTGCCTCAGAGTTCAGTGAGGCTTTGATTCGGGTGAAGAGTCTGGAGAGATGATTGTGGGCTCCAAGTTAAAACTGTATCGCCCAGTTTACATCCATCTACAGCTGCTTTGTCATAATGTACAAATACACATCATTTTGTATCTGTGGTCATTAAAACAGTTTGTCTTTGTAAAACTTAAATTTTTTTTCCACTTAATAATTGTGACTAAAAATTTTTTTTTCCAGTTTTAAGTGTTTGTGATCATAAGCAGTGTGTGTGTGAATGGGTGAATGTGACGTATCATGTAAAGCGCTTCGGATAAAAGCGCTATATAAATGCAACCATTTACCATTTACCAAGCAGTACCATATCATTGTCCCTTATGTTTAGGCTGAATGTGTTTGATAAAATGATATCCTTGTTAAGGTTAAAATTAACCATCCTCCACATGCTGTGAGAATACTGTGTTACACTGATTTTTCTTTCATTTTATTTATTAAAATAAAAGCTTTGTGAATCCAGGGAATCCTTGGATTTGTTTAGTTTCCTTGTATATTTTCACTGTAATCCTAAATTAGTCACTATAATCTTCATAATTAATAACACCATGGAGTCTGAGCCTTAATATTTACTATAGTCAGGTAGAGTTGTATTTTTCATAATTTTTTGAAGGTTTTAGTCCATAATATTTCAAATATTCAGAGAAACTCACATCATAAATACTACTAGAGGGTTTAATTCATGAGGCCACTGTAATTTTTCTACACTTTGGCTGAACTGCAGCTGATTTAATGTGCTGCATGAATAACGATGACTTGACCTGGCTTGACTTATTGAGTTTTGGATCCTAATCCTCTCGTCGTAACGTCTTTTGTGCGCTTTAATTTCCCTCAGTGGTAAAAGGTGAGAACACTGGAGAGATCCTCCACATGCACAGCCTCCATCCAGATGTCGAGATAGTGAGAGAGTGGAGTTGACAAACGTGTGAAAAAGTCAGAGGTAGGGGGAGGCATCAGAGAAGTAGAGGAGTTTCATGACAACCACAGTCCTCCTCCTCTGGCTCCAGAAGGCGCCTCATGACGCGCTGCCTCTCTTTCTCTCTCCGTCTATCTGGCATGTAGCTCAGCGGGGTTTGCTTTAATTCACTAGGACACATATATGGAGCAGAGGGAAGGAGAACAGAGCAGATTCCTTCGGGTCATGTAAGAAGAAACAGCTACAGTGCGTGATTTTTTCCTCCAGTGTTTTTACGCGCAGCGGAGCGATGGAAGCGGTGCGCCCGGAGCGGAGCGCTGCGCCTCGGCTCTGCCTCCTCCTGCTGCTCCTACTGGGTTCCGCCGTGTCCCCCTTGGCAGCCTGGGACCTGGTGCTTCTCCACACCAACGACGTGCACGCCAGAGTGGAGGAGACCAGCGTCCACTCCGGTAAATGTAGCAACAAAGGCGGCGGGTGTTTCGCCGGCGTGGCGCGGAGAGCCACGATGATCCGGAGGATCCGCAGCTCCGAGAGCAACGTGCTGCTGCTGGACGCCGGTGACCAGTTCCAGGGCACCGTGTGGTTCAATTACTACAAGGGAGCAGAGGCAGCGCATTTCATGAACAAGCTGCAGTATGATGCCATGGTAGGAACCACAAGGTTACTCAGGTTTTATAGATGGACTTTACTGTTCGCAGTGGGGTTTTATGTTTATAATGCATTATTAATGTCTTCTTACACCTCCACTAGAGGCTTGTGTGTTGTTTCTAGTGATGGGGAAAATACTCAAATGTATTTCTTAAGTAAAGTAGCTTAAATACTCCAGTATATTTTAGGGACTTACACTCTTAAAAGTAATTAAAGCAACTCCTCCCTACCCCTCAATTAAATGCATTGTTGCAAGTTAATGAAAAAAAGTCAAATTTGCTGATTTAGATCAACTTTATAAGTTGCAAAATCATTTCCCATGGGCTGTGGTGACAGAATAATGTTGGTAACTGCCACAACCTAATAGTGTATAATTATAATAATAACAATAAATTATATAATTATGATGATATAAATATAATTTCAACTCACATTTCTGCCTTGGCTGACTTGAAACCAATTTTAAGTTGAGATAACTTAAATAAATTGGCTTGATATCTTCATTTTTCTTCACCTTAAGTTGAGGATTTGCAGTCTAACTTATCATACCTGTTAAATTAAAGATGATAGTGCCATCTGATAAGATTGGGGCCATTTTAAGTCTTTTCTGGTATTTTAATCTATGGTCGCATGTAATAAACTGATAAGTTTAGCTGTCAGATAACTGAAGTGGAATCAAAGTGTTAAGTAGCAGAAATGGATAAAAACAAGTATTGAACAATTACTGAAATAAAATCTAATGGTTTCTATATAGTAATACTCTGATAATTATATTGTTAAAATATCTATAATAACCTGCACAGTGTTGGTGGTAAGAATAATTGTCTGCTGTTGGATTAATTTTGTTCCTGATCAAAGTGTTCATGTATTTCTCTGGGTTCACAGACACTGATTGGTTCATTCATCATCCAGTAGTTTTGATCTGATAATTACCAACAAGAAAAAAAACAAGGGCTTTATTAAAAAGTTACAATGATGATTAACGATGAAGATCAATCAGCTCATTACATTTACATGTTTTTACAGTCAGTGAAGGAGCCCAGGCATCATGGTGGCTTTTAATGAAAGCGCTACAAACCTTGATAAAACCATCAAGGACTCCGACTGCACTCACTGTAAGGCTAAAGCTGATTTATCGACTCGGGTCTAAAGGCCTCAGTTTGGTTTAATTAGCTTAATTGCAGCAGCGTTCTGATGGATCAGTTGTCTGCTCTCGTTGCCTTTTATATGAGACAGAATCAGAGAGATGAACTGACATCTCACATTGAACCTCGATGGAGAACAAACTGTTTTCTGCTCAGAAGTTTAAAAATGAGACGTTTTAAATTCTGATTGTGTAAAAAGTGAGTCGTGTATGAAGGCCAGGAGAGTTCAATGCACTGAAGCTTCAGGAAGATTTGAATACATATTAGATAAACAGTTGAAGGTTAAAAATAAATGAAAGCAAAAGGCATAAAGGAATGCACTGTAAATCTACAATGCAGTAAGTTTCACTAATACTTCATGGTTAATAATTTATAGTAATTCTTTTTACAGCCTTTTGAAGTGCTTTACTAGCCTAGCCACGCTAGACAACCCACGGCAACGAATTTAATTCTCTGCCAGGGTGGGTCTAGTTACCCTCCATAAGGCTCGAGGCTGGATTCTCCTAAAACTGGCCGGACGAATCACCATGAAGTGTAGAGTCAGAAGGCGGGCGTAACTAAGTGACGACAGAGGCGCGACGATTCTGACAGAAACAACCGGAAACAACTAGCCTAGCCGCGCTAGACAACACACGGCAACGAATTTAATTCTCTGCCAGGGTTGACAACAAAAACGACAACGGTCGTTGAGCTCCATTAGCACCGACTCTGAATAATCTTTCTGTTAACATGTCTGTAATATACTTGAGCTTCACCCACTGATTGTATAAATAAGGCTTCACCGAACTACCGCATCCTCTGATTTACAGCGCTCTAGGAGCCTATTCATTGCGCTGATTGGTTGTATACCTACCCAATTGCTGCAGAGTGATTTGATAGACAACCTTTTAGCCTGCCTCCCTCCCTGTTTAGCGTGCCGAGACCCTTGCATCTTCAGAACATGGGTCTAGCTCGGCTAGGCTAGTGTTTTACTGTAAAACAGAGTAAACAGTGAAACATGCTAAAATAACGAAGCTACCATAAAAAACTGAAAATTTGAGGAGTGTAAAGAATCAGAACAGGATAAGAACTCAGAAGAAATTTTCAAATAGGAAGGATCTTATTCATCCCCATTTCTATTGTATTATTGAACAGCTGGCACATAGTGCTTAACGGGAATGTGTATCCTACATGCCAGTGTGCTTCTAAAATGCTGTACTTTCCTGCTACTGTTGTTTTATGCCTTGTCTTTTTTTAATGTTGATGTGGACTGTTGCACTTTGCCCAAGACAAATTTCCCTAGTGGGACAGTGAAGTTTATCTAATCTAATCTTTTAGAAGTGCAGCTTGTCAAGTTTGTGAAAAAGAACATCAACAACATTTTCAACTGAGTGTAAAGACAATTATATGGTACACTTTCTTAATACCTGCAACTGTTACAAACAGGTAAATGCAAGCTTAAGTTGTATCACTGTGACTACGTGGTTGTCAAATGAAAGGTCAGAGTTAAATTTAACCACGGGATGTTCAGTTGCAGCTTTCAGCTCTTTATGTCCAAAAGGTTGAAGTGGAATATAAAGTTGTGTATCATCAGCATAGATATGAATATAAGGAGCCAATTGCTGAAAAATGACAGAATCATGCAGTTTCAACGTCAATTTTTGGACCAATGTCATTGAGATACAGCAAATCTCACTTCCAGGCGTATTCATTGCCCTTTACTGCCCCCTAAAAGATACATTTGCATGTTAAATTTAATAAAGATCCACTTCAAGCATGTTATAAAATGTTTAAAAGTACTCTGCTTGTAATCATAGTTTCCCTCTAATATGATTTTTCACAAGAAAGTAAAAACTTGTAAAACAATGCCTTCTTCCCCAGGACTAAAGTTGTGCTGGTTTCATGAGAAACGCACTGATGGAGGAAGTGCTCAATTTGCATTAGAAGTTAACTCAGCTGGAAACAATCCTTAAAATAATTCTGTTTAGTGAAGTATGAAAAGAAATGTAGGAGTGAAACTTTAATCCAAACCACAGACATGTAGTTAAAGAACACAGAACTGAACATAGGGTTCTAAAATGAGTTAATTCATCATTCATTGAAAAGTCTGTTATGAGTGTGCATGACTGTTTCTCACAGCTTTCAGTTTTTGTCTGGGACAGTGCCAAATTTTCAGGGGTTTCAGCAGAACAGGAGAGATTCAACAGCATTTGTTTTAGACACAAAACTGTAAAATATGAATTCAAATGAAAACACAATTTAAGGAGGAAAAAGTGCTGTGGTCACAGCTCATAAATCTACAGTTTCTAATCAAACTTAAGATTAGGTGTCACCATAACTCTGACTAATGAAACTCATAAAGGTTGTGAGCCACTTTAACTGACAGTAGATCAGCAGTTTGATACACAGACTTTCCAAACCAAAGTTCAAAGTCTTGACAAGCTTTTTACCAAAAGATCCAGGAACTTAAATTTCCAAAGAACTCATGTGCAGGAAATTTCACCAGAAATAAGGTTTCCTCTACAAAATGTCATGAACTTCATCATCGGGTCATCAGTTTAGAAATCTTCTAGGCTCCTCCATCCTCATTATTTGAGATGTACAACAGAGTTTTTGGAAAATGCTGCTGAGCTTCAACAATCATTGGCTTTCAGTGCGCCTGGAAAGTTCATGATCCTTCAGAAAGTTCCACCTCGAAATTAGCGACTATTGGGGGTAAATAATTGAGAAGCTTGTTTCGTCAGTGACACCAACTTCTTTAAAGGTTCCTGTTTCAAGGTGAAGACTCCAAGGGTGGAAACATATCTAAGGACAGTGTGGAAAGTTGAAAGGAACCAGCTTGTGATTTTATTTTCCTGAACAAAGACTTCCTGGAGGAATCTGTATTGGTGTGTAAGCATCTACACACGTGGACAAAATTGTTGGTACCCCTCAGTTAAAGAAGGAAAAACCCACAATTCTCACTGAAATCACTTGAAACTCACAAAAGTAACAATAAATAAAAATTTATTGAAAATTAAATAATCAAAATCAGCCATCACTTTTGAATTGTTGATTAACATAATTATTTAAAAAAAACAAACTAATGAAACAGGCCTGGACAAAAATGATGGTACCCATAACTTAATATTTTGTTGCACAACCTTTTGAGGCAATCACTGCAATTAAACGATTTCTGTATTTGTCAATGAGCGTTCTGCAGCTGTCAACAGGTATTTTGGCCCACTCCTCATGAGCAAACAGCTCCAGTTGTCTCAGGTTTGATGGGTGTCTTCTCCAAATGGCATGTTTCAGCTCCTTCCACATATGTTCAATGGGATTCAGATCTGGGCTCATAGAAGGCCACTTTAGAATAGTCCAACGCTTTTCTCTCAGCCATTCTTGGGTGTTTTTGGCTGTGTGTTTTGGATCGTTGTCCTGTTGGAAGACCCATGACCTGCGACTGAGACCAAGCTTTCTGACACTAGGCAGCACATTTCTCTCCAGAATGCCTTGATAGTCTTCAGATTTCATCGTACCTTGCACACTGTCAAGACACCCTGTGCCAGATGCAGCAAAGCAGCCCCAAAACATTACTGAGCCTCCTCCATGTTTCACCGTAGGGACAGTGTTCTTTTCTTCGTATGCTTGGTTTTTGAGTCTATGAACATAGAGTTGATGTGCCTTACCAAAAAGCTCCAGTTTGGTCTCATCTGTCCAAAGGACATTCTCCCAGAAGCTTTGTGGCTTGTCAACATGCATTTTTGCAAATTCCAGTCTGGCTTTTTTATGAGTTTTTTTCAGCAGTGGTGTCCTCCTTGGTCGTCTCCCATGAAGTCCACTTTGGCTCAAACAACGACGAATGGTGCGATCTGACACTGATGTACCTTGGCCTTGGAGTTCACCTTTAATTTCTTTGGAGGTTGCTCTGGGCTCTTTGGATACAATTCCAACGATCCGTCTCTTCAATTTGTCATCAATTTTCCTCTTGCGGCCACATCCAGGGAGGTTGGCTACTGTCCCGTGGGTCTTGAACTTCTGAATAATATGAGCCACTGTTGTCACAGGAACTTCAAGCTGTTTAGAGATGGTCTTATAGCCTTTACCTTTAAGATGTTTGTCTATAATTTTTTTTGGGATGTCCTGGGACAATTCTCTCCTTCGCTTTCTGTTGTCCATGTTCAGTGTGGTACACACCTTTTCACCAAACAGCAGGGTGACTACTTGTCTCCCTTTAAATAGGCAGACTGACTGATTATGAGTTTGGAAACACCTGTGATGTCAATTAAATGACACACCTGAGTTAATCATGTCACTCTGGTCAAATAGTTTTCAATCTTTTATAGAGGTACCATCATTTTTGTCCAGGCCTGTTTCATTAGTTTGTTTTTTAAAATAATTATGTTAATCAACAATTCAAAAGTAATGGCTGTTTTTGGTTATTTAATTTTCAATAAATTTTTATTTATTGTTACTTTTGTGAGTTTCAAGTGATTTCAGTGAGAATTGTGGGTTTTTCCTTCTTTAACTGAGGGGTACCAACAATTTTGTCCACGTGTGTATGTAGCAGCAGCAGCTATCTGGATGGTGGTTCTGCTGATGAGTCCTTTATTTGCCTTTTTTTGTGTTTATTTTGCAGGTTTTTGGAAATCACGAGTTTGATAACGGAGTGGACGGACTCATGAAGCCGTTCATGGAGAAGATCGAGTGTCCTGTTCTGAGCGCCAACATCAAACCAGACAGAACTCTGGCCCCAACGTTCGGCACCAGTTACTCACCCTATAAGATATTTACTGTTGGAGACCAGAAGGTGGGTGTGGTGGGATACACGTCACAGGAAACACCTGCTCTATCCAGACCTGGTCAGTAAAAATGTCTGTTTGATTTCTGACTCACATCACTTACAGCCAAAGTTCCATAGAAATATTTTTTTTGTTTGTTTGTTTTTTACTTATTTGGAGAAGCAAACATTTGATCTTGTTTGAAACAGGGTCTACAGACAAAGGTGGTATACTTGAACACAACTGGGAGGAAAATTACCTTTTTCACTCATGTGCTCAACAGAAATATTAACAGATGTAGCATTCTTCAGTGGAAAAATAAGTACACTTTCGGCATCAGAAGCAAATATGACTCCAGTTTGCAGAAATAACTTCTTGTAGGAGTTTCACTACAATGTTCGACCACTTGTCCATAAAAAAGTCTGTGCATTCTTTGTTGCAACATTTCAGTGGGATTCAGAAGATGTCGATTTTATGAGATTTGTTTGAGAAATAAGCACTGTTTAAAAGAAGATCAACTGTTTTCGTCCTCCTGAAGAAGTCCCATGGCTGTATGTGATCATCTGAATGCCTCCATACTGTAAACATCTCAACATAAGAGATAATATAAATTATTTTGTTTAACTTTTAGCTGATGACTTACATCTATGTAGGGTTAGCCATCAGCTACAGGCAGACACTTTTTCGTTCTTAAATGTTATGCAGAGTTAAAGACATTTTTGGTGTAACTGAAAAAATGGAGAATGGAAATTCAGAAACCTTTTGTCACCTTTTTTTTTTTTTTAAACATGATGCCTATGAGCCACATTATACTAAGAAAGAGACTGGTGTTGCAGCAGCTCTTCTAATTGTCCACAGTGAATTGTTCCACATTCAGTGCTCTCTAGAATGTCTGTTGCGGCTGGGTGATGTGTGTGTGGGGTTGAGTTAAAATAAACTACACTGTGTGCGTTCATGGAAATTAAGGAACATGACAGCCAGTGCAGCAGTGTGACTCACTGATGTGTTTTTAATAGGTACCAGCTGTAGCACAAAGGAATAAGATGTATCAGGCCTTTATACACATTAACTTACCTGTTAGTAGGGGATACAGTACGTTTTGGATTAGTTGACAATAGGAAAAATTCAGATTTGCCAGATTTTGTGACTTCTTTAACATTGTAGAATGTATGCAGTACTATCTTTTGTTTGAACAGGGTGGTTCCTTGACAATTGGTGGAAGAACTCATGCAGTCATGGTACAAGAATATCAAAGCAAGTGAACAATAGAAATGAAAGTTTATTATGTAGTTTTTAAAGATGTAATTGCTTGTTAGTTACATTTCAAGCAGAAGTAAATATCAAGCATATTGTAGATTAAATTGTTTTTCCTGTGCGAGTCTTTTGTAATTTTGAGCAAATGCGACCATGAATCTAGTTGCTCTGGTTCTATAGTCAGTCAGAAGTGTTTTCAAAGTAAGGCTGCCCTTCAGTTACTCTGTCATTTGTAAAATTTGCTTAGTTGGATTTAAAGAATCTCTTTATTTATGATCAGGCCTGTCTTTCAGTGTTAAAGTGGATATTTGTGCAAGCCTGAAGGTATTTTTGAGTTCCCCGAGTTTTTACTTTTGCAGTTCCCTCACCTGTCAATGTTTCTGCATAGGACCACATCTGGAGTTCGAGGATGAGGTGAGCTCTCTGCAGCTGCAGGTGAACAAACTCCAGACGCTTGGCATCAACAAGATCATCGCTCTGGGCCACTCCGGCTTCACTGTGGATCAGGAGATCGCAAAGAAGGTCCGTGGAGTCGACGTGGTCATCGGAGGACACACTAACACTTTCCTCTACACAGGTAGGGATACAGATCTTCATGTCACATCTGTTATCATATTTATTTATGTACCTAATGTGTGTTTTATAATATTACATCAAGGTGACTTGTTAGTACTGCACTATTGGTTCATGGTTAAGGTAAATGTTGGGTACAATCCCGGGGACAAAATGCTGACATGGTGTAGCGAAATTCAGACTGTATGTATAAAATGAACATAGCCACCATGTCATCACTTTGAGTTTGGAATTTAGCCTTTGCCATCTTGGCCGTCTGGAATCAGATTTACGGGGATTCGTGAAACTGTCACGTAAGTTTTAGTTTTGGTTTCGTGTGCACCAACACGATTTCGTCATGTTTTTCGTGCCGCTCACCACGAAATGCGCACCAATGTATTTTAAACGGCGGACTTTTCGTGCCACTCAGAACGTATTTCAAAAGAATGTGTATATTATATTTTTAATGTAAAACCGTGGCAAATCCAACGCTATATTTTGCATGACATCGTCCCTAAACATAACCCTAACCATAACCCTAACCATAACCTAACCATAAGCCGGTGGTACACTTACCAATTTGCATAGGAATTTCAAGAATGTCCGGCGGCCGGCGGCCGCAAACGCGATCACACAAGCAGTATACGCCGATGGACAGCTTAGATCGTCATGAATCCGCCGGTATAAACCACTTTCAGATGTGATTACCACAGCGAAAAACATTTCGTGGTGAGCGGCACGAAAAACATGACGAAATCGTGTTGGTGCGCACGAAACCGAAACTAACACTTACGTGACAGTTTCACGAATCCCCGTGAGACCGGGTTGGCTTTGAATGTGCCTGAGCACTCTAAGACATTATATGGTACACATACACCCTAAAACATACTCTGTTTTATCATTTATTTTCCTCAAACTGTCACCATAATTTACCACGATAACATCGTGTTGTATTGAAGAAGCCTTGATACTGGATTGTAAGATCATGAACTAATGAAGTAAATTACTTTTCTTTTCTGAGGTAACAAATCCTTTGTAGTCAGACTTCTATTTGCAGCCAACCCTGCTGGTTCTCAGAAAAAATGCAGATTGAAGTATCTTCCACATCGGCTTCACATTTTATAACTGGAGAGAAAAGAGGGAGAAAAACAAAACAAAACTGAAAGCTGACTGAATTGTAGGAAAATGTAAATGTTAGATGCTCAAATGTGAGACTGTTTTACAACAATTTTCACCAGTTTGCGAAGTGAAAGATATCACAGCTGTGAGAAATCCACAACATCTGCAACTTAGAATTTCTGCTCATTTCAATCTTGTAGTTGTGATTCACTTAAGGCTGGTTTCTATTATCATGTGAACAAGAACAGTGGATTCATCCAACTTTTCATTTTGTTAATGAGCCTCACTGCTGTGCCAGCTGGTGTGGCAGTAAACCTCCAGTCCTGTTTATTGCGTGTCTGCTTTTATATGGACAGAACAATTTTGCATTTCATCGTCTGTGAGCTTTGTCTTTGCTCCTGGACGAAAAGGAAACTCTGAGTCTTCATACTCATGGCTCATTCAAGAGTAAACATGCTGTCGACACAAGTCTGGTCTCCATAAATAACTCTGTCGTGTTATATATATACAGCAGTGGTCAGACAGAGGAACTGAGCCGCCAGTTTGGACCTCAGACCACAGAGAGATGTTTTTTTCTGCAGCGTGTAACTGTAGAAATAGGATGAAGCTCCACTTAGAGTCAACAGCACTTAGTAACTGTTTGGATTTTGGAGAGGAAGAGTTTCCTTGAAAGCTGACTGTGATGCATTTAATCTCTCCTAAGTTAAATGTTTTTACTGTACAATTTAGTTAAACCCACCAACTGCAGAAAACCATCAGTCCACGGATATGTATACACCCAACTCATGTTTACACTTGAAAATGTAATTTCTTATTGGAAACATTACTATCAAAAATGTCACCAGATTAGAATCTACTTTAGGGATCTGTAATGGAACCAGCAGTGAGCAGCTTATGAAGAAAATATGTCCAGTCACTGGACAATGGTCACATTATTTGTCACATTTTTGCCTCTGATTCATGCCCAAGTAATTTCTTTTTCTTTTCCTGTGTTAAAACATCTGAGAATGTCCTGATACAAGTATTGCACAACGTTATGCAACAAAGTCACCAATATCAAAAGGCTCTGCCAGTACATAATTCAATTTTCTTTTAAGTTCCTCAGATTACTAACCAAATTTGAGGTGAATTAGAGTTAGAGTCAAACTTGTCTTTGAGATTTGCTGAGTCACAGTTGTAGTTGTGAAGCAACCAGTGATGTGTTGTTACCATGACAGCAGTGAAAATAGAGGGAAAGCAGAGGCTTGTTTTTTTCTACATGACTAAATTAGCGTTCACACTTTAGTTCCAACGACTACACTAGATAGATAGATAGATAGATACTTTATTCATTCTCTTGAGGAAATTCAAAGTTTACTGAATAAGATACAAAGAAAACAAACTGTTGAGTAATGTTGAGCTGACAGAGGGCAATAAACTTTAATTGAGACCATATGTATGAGATGTTGAGTTTCATCAGAAATTACATCACACACACAAGGGAAACTCAAAGTGATAGATTTTAAGATGAAATTCTCAGGAAAAAGTGACTCTTTGAAATCAACACAACCAAGTGTTTCCACTTAACTTTACGACCCCTTCTGTGGTGGCTTCTTTTGTCAGGATGAGAAGTTGCTGCTTAACAAAACACTAAATGTCTGCTGGTTTCATCATCTACAAAGTGAGAATTTTCTGCTTTTCTCTGATTTGTGTCACTGTAAACTGAAACACTTAAGTTTTAGACTGTTGGTTGGACAAAATAAAAACATTTAAAGACGTCGGTTTGAGCTTTGGGAGACTGACGAGCATATTAACAACTGAATAAACACAGAAAGTTGCAGTAACTGCGGTTACAAACTACGTCAGTACAGTAACAGTAAGCTGTTTTTGAAGCTTCCCCTGACTGTAATTCTCCATTTTACTTATTTTTTCCACCCTTTAATTTTTCAGGAGAACCTCCTTCTTCTGAGAGACCAGCCGGTCCTTATCCCTTCATGGTGAAATCAGAGGACGGGCGGCAGGTTCCTGTTGTGCAGGCCTACGCCTTTGGAAAGTATCTGGGTCATCTGAAGGTGACCTTTGATGATGCGGGGAACGTAGTGAGGTCGACAGGAAACCCCATCCTGCTGGACAGCAGCATCCCACAGGGTAAAGATGGCAAACTGTGCATTATTTGCTCTTTTTGTTTTTTCTCACTGTATTTATTCTTGAGGTATGACTTTGTTAGTGTTGGCAAGCTACTCGTAGTTTTTGATCAGTTTTTTTCCTGCCTTTGTGTCTGAAATGTTCTTATCTGACGAGAAGTTGATGACTCCACCCATTTGGTAACCTTTGAGGTACATGAGTGCAAACCAGTACTATGAATGCAAATTAAGCCATTTGTGTTCTTCTTTTCCAGAACTTAGTACCAACAGTAACAAACATAAAAAGATATTATTGTGGCTTTACTGTATGTGATGCTAATACGGTGGTCGAAAAAAGTTTTCAGACACCCTTAAAATTTTACACAATCTCAAATATTATCATGAAATATGTATGGAAAAATCTTTTCTGTTTTAAAAGGTGTGGCTGCATTAGATAGACAGACACAAACAAACACAAATGATATATTTTTTGTTTATTGTTTACAAGAAAAACAAACTAAATTCTACCAAAATTATCCAATACTAAAAATTTCTTATCATTTTGGAACCAATCGATTTTAAGTTTTTAATGGCTTTTTTAGAATATGTTTAGTATTTTCGCTGTGATTGTACTAAAAGAAACAGCACTTAAAAAGTGCATCCAAGAGTGACTCTTAATGTAATATTTCACAAATATTTGGCGTGTCCGAAAACTTTTCTCCACCACTGTAGGATGTATTGACACTGTAATCCCAATTGAGAGCTTATTTTGTCTGCGCTATTATCATCATTTCATGCTCGGATTCTGCTTTTAAATGATCTGATTCATAAATGTAACCAAAAATGAATTCCTTCAGATCATCAGCAGCAGCCTCAGCACTAACTGACAGGGTAAGATATAGTCCTAGGCTCACAAAAGGTATGCAGGTAAGGATTTAAAAAGTGGATTTTTTTTACATTTACACATTAGTGCATTTTAGGTAAATTGTTAGCAGGAGCAACAGTGTCAAAACAGTGTCAAAAATGGGCTTTTTTTTTTTTTTACATAAAACATCATTAGCTGTTACTTTGACCCCTCTTAAAACTGGAATATTATATCACAGATCCAGATGTTCTTTCTGATGTGGAGGAGTGGAAGAAGAGTCTGGCCAACTACTCAGCTCAGGTGGTGGGAAAGACTCTGGTCTTTATGAACGGAACAACTGAAGAGTGCCGGTTTAGAGAATGCAACCTGGGAAACCTCATCTGCGACGCCATGGTAAGACTATTAAACAGTCCCTCCAGGATTTCGCAGGCGTTTTTCGTGATTTTTGCGGCCGAAAATGCCTGAATTTGCGGCAGCTTTTCTAAAAAATTGCAATAAAAGTTGCGATGTTTTAAGATTATTTGTTGTGACGAAATTGCAGGAGACAGTGACAATTGCTAAAAAGCTGCATTTTTCCAGCTTGTAGAACATGTTTCAACACTGTAATTGACAATATTTATTCCGAAATTAATTATCTAACGTTCCAACCCATTTCCACAAAAGCTGGCACACCATGGTGGGACATTAGCAGCAGCCAGATACTGGTTTAATATGACGTGACCTAACTATGCAGGGGCGACAGGAATTGACGGGACTCAGAAACACCCCACAATTTAATCAGTAGTTCCTTGTATCATTTTCGATACGTCTACAATGGTAGATTGTAGTAGGATCACCATCATGTGATCATCAGCAGGCCGCTGAGGTAGCGTTCACTTGTTGCCATGGTTACCGTGCCGCTATCAGACGCCGTCCCGCTATGAATCCTTAACAAACTTTAAGCCGTATCACCCCCGAAGTCTAATCATTTGGTCCTTTTGTCATTTCTGACCGACCCTGAAAATTTCATTCAAATCCCTGAGTCTGTTTTTGAGTTTTGTTGGTAACAGACTCAGGATTCACACACGCTGATCGTCACATAACTCCGCCATGTTCCTTGGTGGAATAATTAATCTAATTAACCTCATTCTTTCATTGCTCTAACGGATCTGGATGCAGTAGTTTCCATCATGGTGATTTTTCTGGTCTGTTGTAGCTCATTTCAGCCGTTCTAATATGTTTAGTGTTTAAAAAAAAGAAAGTGTGTATCAATCGATGATTTTTTTTTGTTTGTTGTTTTGTATTCCACCACAATATCGCACAGTTGTAAAACAGTTTAGCTCCGCTTTGGTGAAGAACATCAGTGAATTAATTGTTTATCGCGGTCTTCAGCAGTAATTGTTGTTGTTAAATGAGAGACATTAGTATCGCACATGTCTGTATCTTCAAACCATAAACAAGGAAGTGAATTCGGTGACGTACGTGCATTGCGTTTGCGCTATGATTGCACTATGATTGCACATAGCTGCTATGATTGGTGCAATTCACGGGAGGCGGGCCAAAATTGTGGGAAAGTTGCGGTGATTTGACAAAATTGCAAGGCCGCGCAAAATTCACGGAGATTGGTTGATTTCGCGTGAATTCCTGCGATCGTAACATCGTGAATTCCTGGAGGGACTGATTAAAGGAAAACTGTAGTGTTACACATTTCTATTCTATAGACTTCAAAGTTGACTCTCAAAGGTCTGTAGCCTCGTGAAGAAATTTCCAACTAACCTCAGGCTGGTGCTGTGACTTTTTGCTCACACACTCCCATCAAGTTGTAGTCTGACTCACAGGATGTCCACAGTGATTCTAAACCTGTCATTATCTACATATTCAGGCAATCAATCACCTGCTCCTCCACTGTCTGCATGTTGCTGCTTTAAAAATCCCCTTCATTATAGGAAACAATAACTTCCAAGCAGCCACCTACGTGCTGAAAATGGCACATTTTGATATAGATGCTGAAGTGTGCAGTAAGATTTTCCAAGCATATTCCACCAAAACAATTCTACCTCACACCATATTGCGGGGGCACCACCACTGCATCCTTGGCTTAGTCCTTCACAAGATCAGCGTGATTTTTGTAAAGAATGAGCCAGAGCATTTTGCCACTGTAGCAAAGTGATAATGAGGTGGAAACCAGATCATCCCTATATCCAACACCGTGCTGTGGAGAAAGGTCTGACGATGTGAGACCGAAAGAATGAGATTGCAGGTACAAGCGGCTGAAATGAGCTTCCTCTGTAGGGTAGCCTTAGAGATAGGATGAGAAGCGTGGACATCAAGAGGGAGCTCGGAGTACAGTTGCTGCTCCTTTGCATTGAAAGGAGCAAGTTGAGGTGGTTTGGACATCTGATTGAATGCCTCCGGGGAGACTTCCTTTGGAGATTTTCTGAACACATCCCACAGGGAGGAGCCCCTTAGGTAGACCCAGAACTCGCTGGAGGAATTGTGTATCTGGCCTGGGAACACCTCAGGGTCCCCCAGGAAGAGCTGGAAAGCAGGGGCAAGGACATCTGGAATGAAATGCTTCATCTGTGGCCTCAGCGATCTGGCCCGAGATAAAGGGAAGAAAATGAATGGTATGGATAGATGCTGTTCTTCTCAGTGCCTTGAATTCGATTAAAATTAGACAGATAATTTGCTGCTGCTGCAGATCTTCAAGCAGGGTTGGCAGCACGTAGATCTAAAAAATAGCAAGAAGGACTTGGTAGCACAAGACATAACATGTTTGACTGCAGGAATCTGCTTCCTGTTTCCATTCCTCAGGTCGCCAACTACATTAGGTTCCCCGATGATCTCCAGTGGAACCACGTCAGCGCCTGCCTCTTCAACGGAGGTGGCATCCGGACATCTATCGATGAAACCAGCAGGAATGGTAAAGTCAAATAGAAACAGACTTTCCAGTATTACATTGCATTGTTTATGCCAAAGCAGTTTGTGATGAACTGTTGTGTGAGAGGAGCTTTAGAAAACATTGCTGATATGTCATCGCTAGGTTCCATCACTATGGAGGACCTCATCTCTGTCTTACCCTTTGGAGGAACCTTCGACCTGGTGCAGCTGAAAGGCTCCACACTGAGGAAAGCCTTTGAGCACTCAGTCAGGCGATATGGGAAGAGCACTGGAGAATTCCTCCAAGTGTCTGGTATCTGCATTTTTACTTACGCATATATATATATATATATATATATATATATATATATATGTATATATATATATATATATATATATATATATACATATATATTGCCTTGATGATAATACAAAACTGAAAGAATTTGGTTGGTTTGCTGGTTGCTTCACCACTTTGGTACATACTGAAATTGTCCAGGAACTATAAACAGAGTTAGTGCAGACATTAGTGCAGACATTAATGGTGCCCAAAGGATCAATCCTACTGATGAGTCTCTGACTTTTCCTCTTGTATCACCTTAAAGTTGGCATTTGTGGGTGAAATGTTGTAACTATTAAATGTATTGCCTAGAAATTTAGCACAGACATGTCTGATCTCCAGAGAACACTTTGCTTTCCCCTTTTCCTCTTGAACCATAATCAGATTTGAATTTGCCCAATACCTTTGTGTATACAGAGTCAGCCAGGAGTCATGCAGTGGAAAACAATATTTAGGAGCAAATCTGTGCCTTTGGATCAACAAAAGCAGGAAACAGATTGACAAAACTGCATTAATCTAAAAGTACATATTAGTCTGTGTGACATGCAAAGCCATCCTCAAACCATTTAAAATTGTAAATAATGAATCAGCATGTATGGCTTGATAGCTACTTATTATTTGCTGACAGATTACGTCTTTCTAATTGTTTGAATCCAGCACTGAAAAGCTAAGGTAGGGAAATTCTGCACTTGGTTTAACAGTCTGTTAGCTGAGCAAATACCTGCAGAAATTCCCATCAGCCTCAGATATACTTTGTTTACTGCTAATTAGGATTGTTAGCATGTTGACACATTAAACTAAGATGGTGAACATTGTACCTGATGAACATCATCATTGACAACATGCTACCATACTAGTGCTTGTATTTAGCTCATAGCACATTTGTCCCTGTGTTTACACACAGCTGCTAACACATCTGAAGGCAAAACAAAAGCGGCCAAATTCTCGGATGTTAAATCTCATCTGTGCAAGAACTTCGTAAATGATCAAAGACTCATCATCCAGGTCATGATAATCCTCAGCTCTTTGGCAGAAAGTTTACTCAGTTTTCAGTTAGAATTGAAGAAGCCTCTTGGATTGGAGGTAAAATGTCTCCAAGAACCAAAAAGAGAAGTCCAGCTGCTTTCTGCAGAAGCTTTTAGGAACACGTGATAGTTTCCTGATTCAGACTGATCTTTCCTTATTGTCCAACAGGATTTCATGTAGAGTTTGACCTCTCCAAACCTGCGGGGAATCGCGTCCAAAGCCTCACCATCCTTTGCACAAAATGTCGAGTTCCTCAGTATGAAACAGTCGAGGATGAGACGGTCTACACAGTGGGTCTGCCATCCTACATGGTGAATGGTGGAGATGGATTCTCCATGATCAAAAACGAGACCCTCAAACACAACAGTGGTGAGATTTCTGGAAATAACCTCAGGACTGAATCAGTTTAGTTGCTTGAGATGCTGATAAATTTGTGAAGGTACCTTCTGCCTTTTTCACTGTTTTTTCTTTCTGTTCCTTCCAGGGGATTTGGACATTTCAGTTGTGTCAAAGTACATCATACAAAGAAAGAAAGTTTATCCTTCTGTTGAAGGACGCATCAAAATCTACAACTCGGCCTCTGGACTTCTGGGGCAATCCACTCCACTGGTTTTACTGGGGCTGCTCTGGAGTCTATGTTGCAGCATCTAACTTTACTCACAAGAGGACAGAAAAAATATATTTTTAACCAGACTGTGTTTTATAAACTTCACGTTAAGAATTAACAGATGTCACGGATGTAATCCTACAAGACTGAAAAGCTCACCTCATAAAAACTTTATTTCCATACTAAAGGAAAGCTCCTGTTCAGTCTTTTTGGGAGTGTCTCTAAAGCCCATGTGGACCAAGTTTGGACAAAACTCCAAAAAACATGGTCCAGTATTTAAGATATGGAAGACATTAAGCACTGCAATTCCTCTAATCATCACTAAATGGCAGCTTCAAGAATTAAACTGTAGTGTACACTAGGAAATATGAAATAAAAGCTCTCTGTCCACCAGAAGTTGAAATTATCATATTTCTGTTATAATGGATTGAAAACAACCACTCACATAGCACATCTTAGCTCCACAGCTTCTGGTCTGTTATTACTTTTTTTTAAAAAAAATCAGTTACTGCCAATAGCTTCAGAATCATCCAAAACTGAAGGCAGAAATTAAAGCAGCTGGACAGACGAACCTTTGTAAACTGTGGTATTCGAGATCTTTTCTTGGGGTTTTAACTGTACAGATCTGTTATTTCGTAGTAAATCTCTGAAAATAAGTATTTGTGTTGAGTTTTTAGTGTTTAGCTCATGACTTTATGGATCAGTCAGTCAGTTGGTCTTTCTGTCGCATCAATGACCATGAAACTTTTGCAGATATTCATGATTCCTACATGAAGAATCCTGTTTACTTGATCACCTGACAGTTAAGTCCATCTGTTATATACTGTCTATACATATGTCGATGCTTTGTGTGTAGTGCTGATTTGCTAATGTTAGTGTGTTAACATATTAAAGTAGGATGCTAAAGAAGATGGGAAACATTTTACCTACTCAATGTTGATGCACGCAGACATTAGCATTTAGCTAGCTCCTATGACAGTGGACTCCAGACGAATTATTTAAATTATCAATTATTTTAAACTAGCTCGGTTAGGATTAAATTGCATTCATTATTTGAAAATGCACTAATGGAATAGCAGCTCCAGTTCACCTTTAATAAACAGCAAATTGCAAAGGTCAATGTTGGAAACTGCCAGTGAAATTCTAACAAATTTTCAGAGCAGTAAAAAAAAAAAAAAACTTTCAAAACTTATTAACTTTTTAAAAATTACAGTAATTTGTCAAAATGACGGCAGAATACAAGAGGCATAGAGCTCCTCTTTCAAATGTAAAAAGTATTATGTATGGTATTCATTAGTACAGTAGTTGGTCTTCTACTGACAAAAACAGCCTCTATTGTAAACAAAAATCTGGACTCATGAACTTTTCTGCTTCCATCATAAAGGTCAGACTGCATTTTGTAATACAGCTCCATGACTTCCATGCACCACAGTGACATTCAGAGCACTAAATATTTATCCCGGTCATACTGAGCAGCTTTCTGTGGTGCTACAGCCATGAGGTCACTGCTGAAGCTCAATCTAAACACTAGTTCAAGAAGTTTCATTTGTGACATTTACAGATCGAATTGGAATGAAAGCACAGATGTTTCCACTCACGTTTAGGGATGAATGAAGTAGTTTATGACCCTTTCAGCAAGGTTGTTGCTAGAGGTACGGACCCGTACCCGTAGCCTGTGGACTACGGATACGGCACTTTCCATTTGTCAATCAGATACGCGAGATCTGGTCACGTGACTCCCGGTAGACGCTAGTGGTACGGACCCGTAGCATCGGTACTACAGGTACGGACCCTAAACCTGACCCTAACACTAACCCTAACCTTAACCTTTGCTTATCTTTCAACAGTTTGCAGTGGTTAGCAGCTTCTTGACTCGTGAGACTCGCGTACGGGTCCGTATCTGTCTGGCAAATGGAAAGTGCCGTATCCGTAGCCCACAGGCTACGGGTACGGGTCCGTATCTGTAGACACTACCTTTCAGCAAATACTGTCTACTCTGATGATGGTGGTGATGTTGCTTCACTTCAGGCTGAGGATCACTTTGACTTTCTGACTAAATTTAACATTTAGCTTTTAATAATTCCTCCGCGTAGATGAAAAACGGCCATGGAAGGAGATTTGAAATGTTTCTAAAACTTTGGACTAATGGAACATTTAACATTTCTGAAACATAAATACAAGTAACCATAAGATACAGCATGTCTGGGTTTGTTTACACTGCATGGTCTCTGTTTATACATCAAGTTCGAGCATGATTTATTTTCTGTTGATTGAATATGTTCCAGAAAAAGGTTTGGCTTTCCAGGAAATACTCATTTTGGCTACAGTTAACATGATAGCTTAGCTTAGCACAAAGACAGGAAACAAGGGGAGACTGCTAGCCTGACTACAGTAGCTTTTTGTAGGTAACAGAGTCTGAGACTAACGCTGCTATAATGACCCTTTTGTGGAATAAAAACCACAAACTATCATCAGCCACATTTGTTTACATTCAAGTGTTACATTTATAAAGTTCACAGAGAGGAGGAGGTTGGTGTGGATGGACGGGTCAACAAAACATTGGACCATCCAAAAAATGTTGTGTATTATGTTATTATGTTAAGATGATGACTTTATCGAGTTGTTTTGATGCCTAAACCAAACCTGTGTAACATCATTAAAGGGGTTGTCTGTTATTTTTCTGCAACACTGCTCTGAAACTTTAATTTATGCTGGATTTTTTGAGTTGATGTTCTTTCCATTGAACAAAAACAATCTGACCATGATATACTAATATGTAAAGGGTTCTTTAACACTCCTGTTGTCCTCATTTACAGGCACCAAAAAATATTGCTTCCTTGTCTGAAAGAAATTTAAAAATTCAGTCAAAAAATCCTCCAAATTTCTGAAAATTTGCAAAATCTTCAGGAAGAAAATTCCAATAATTCCTCAAAAGTTTCCCTTAAAAACTTTATTTTTAAAAAAAAATCCCTCAAAATTGGCGACAAAATTCTTGTAAATATTCTCAAAAAATTAGTAAAAATCTTCCCAAAAATCCTAAGAATATCTAAAGTGTTTACAGTAAAATTTCTAATATTTTCTTTAACAACATTCACAAAAAAATCAACCAAAATTCGCTGGATTTTGGTAATTTTTTTGTAAATGTTCTTAAGAAACATTTTTAACATTTCTTTTATTCCACCAAAAAATGTTCAAAGATTTTTCCAAAATTTTGAAATGTGGACATCAGAAGTTTCACTGTGAGAATTAATTTTTTTCCCCACATTTTCAAACTTTGAAATGAGTCAATTTTGACCTGCAGGACAACACAAGGGTTAAATATGTTTGTTAAATAAAAGTGATATTTACAGTGCACTAATAAACTTGTCTGCCCATACCTCTTGGTGCGGCTGAGTATCAGCTGACGGCAGCAGTGGAAACAGAGGAAACTCTTTGTCCGTAGCAACCAGCATTGTTGGCGGCTGCTTTTAACCGGACCTCCTCAGTGAAACAAGGCCTCCCTGTACTCAGGGATCTCCCAAACAACGCTCCCTGCCTGCTAATGACCGGGAACTCCTTACTAATCGCTGCACTGAGGGTTCACACAGCTGGCATCAGCCTGCACTGAGACAAGCTGCCAAAAACCTAAAAACAGGCTCATTCAAATCAAGTGAAAAACTGCTCTCCATCTGCTTTCATAGTGAGGACAGACGAGCACAGAGTTGACAGCTGTAGAATCAGTCTGAGCCACATTGAGGTCAGGCAGCTTGTCATTTTCATATTTAGTCAAGTAGTGAAAGGAGCTTCTCAGTTTGACTTCAGTGATTTTATTGCCTCCTTTTCTTGTTTGTTCTTTTTTGTTTGTAGACTTGTAACTGAGACTCTCAAATGGAGCAAATTTCATCTGGCAATGAAGAACACAAGATGTATCAGAGAGTTGCCAGAAGCTTCCAGTAAAGCAGACTTTGTGTGATGAATAACAGCAGTGAGTTCCCAACTTACTTTTAAAGGATTGTTTAAACCGAACTCCAAGAACAACCTCAATACATCCTAACTCATTTCCTGATATATCAGCCAGATTAGGTTTGGTTTTATTTGCCCAGATTTTGAGATTTCTCTGTAATACAGAGGATATGGAAAAGGATTCAGCACTTTATCCAAGACAGTTTGCTGCACATTTCTGTCGAGCAGTGCACCCGTTACTGTTTGTCTCTTTGGTGTGGCCATTTTTCATTGTTTTGTGTCTCCGTGTGATCATTTTTCATCCTTATGCAGTAATTTTGTCTCATTTTCCATGTCTTTGTAGTTGCTTTTATCATTTTCTGGTCATTTTGTGGTATTTTGGATCTATTTAGGGTAATTTCGCAACTTTTTCCTATCACTTTATGGCCATTTATCATCACTTTCCGGCCCCTTTTGTATCTCTGTGGTCATTTTGTGCTGTTTTGTATCTAATTGTGGCCATTCTGCAGCTTTCTGAATATCTATCTATCCGTCCATCCATCCACTACCAGTGAAAAGCTTGGACACAAATGAATGAGAAAGAGTGTCCAAACTTTTGAACTGTAGTGTGTGTGTATGTCTTTGTTGTCTGTTCATTAATGCAGAGGCGTCCTTTTTTCACATGAACAAAGCTTCGTCTAGTAATGGAAACCACAAGATGTGGCACAAACTTCCAGTAAGTGGATTTAATGTTCTTTTTTTTTTTCTGAAAAGCTTTTTTCTTGTTGTCTGGTGTTTACTTGAAGTATAACAAAAATGGTGACACTTATCCGTCTTCACAAACATTGCTCTACGTTTGAAATCTGCATTGTTTACATCATGTCTAGCTAAATGGAAACTCACTAATGACATGTCTATGGCACCACTAGTAGTCAAAATCTCAAGAGAAGTTTCTTGTGATTACATGTATGTAACTGCTGATATCTGTGAAGCAGCGGAACGGTTCCTTTGGAGGTTTTTGACTTGTAGTGGTGCTGTGGAATGGTTATCCTATGACTGAGTCCATGCTTTATCAGGGGATAGTCTCGCTAATTTTGCCCCATTACTGCACTGATCTACAGGCTGTGATAACATACCAGCAAGAGTCTCACACCGCAACACATAAAAATACATAAAAGAGTTGTTTTGAAAGGACAGAAGCATTTCTCTTTTGTAGCACAAAATGAAGATTAAGCAACCTTTTCTGATTTCAAAACAGTTTGTCTTAAATTGGAAAGTCAGGAAGAAAAAAAAAGAATCCTCAACTTTTCCTGAAACCGACCCATGATGATTCCTGGTGTCTCTTAAATTACTTGATTCTAAAACATTGAAGCAAAAATCCAACAAACATCTAACATTAGATTTCAGACACATTTAATGACAAAATATTTCTCTATAAATTATATAGAATATCAAATTGTGTAAGCATTGTAATAGGTAATGACAGAAAACACGCCAGACAGCATCAAACTGTAGTGACATCAATAAATATATCTCTTTATTAGTGCATTAATAAACACTGGAATGCAGCGACTGTCCCAGAGCTTTTGGAAATAGTTTGAGAATATTGCACTTCTGTTGGTCATGATGTTGAAACAGTGTCTGGCTTATCTTCTGGTTCACACGATGATCGTCTCCCTCACTCCATGCTGGGGAGGAAATGACAAAAAACATCTGTGAGCTCATGTTTAAACAATCATCAGTTCAGTTTATCATATTAAAGAAAGTCTATCATGTTCAAATTATGTGTATTTATGAATTCTACAAGCTGATTCAGCTTCTATGTCTGACTTCATTTTAATAATAAGTAACTATATCTATATGCAACCTTTTATGAGTTTCTGTGTTTAATGGGATAAATTCTTGTTTTGTTTGAAAATAGGACAGATACTTAATTGGACTTAATGGTTTCTTTAAATACTTTATTGGTTCCTTGTCCCTTCAGAACCAGTTCCAACTTGACCGATGTAGAAATAAGCAAGACAGCGTACTGCGTTGTTTACCTGCAGCTTTGCTTTTGCGGTCTTATTTCAAGTATTTACTTCTGTCCAATATAACATTACCAGTGCAGATAGACAACAATCTCAAGATTCTTAGAGGGTATAAACACCTTCAGTTACTTAGAAAAATTGACACTGCCAGCAGGATGAGTGTAGTCTCCTGGATTTTTACAGCCTCCCACATAATTACTACACAAGATCAAGCATTATACATTTGTTATATTATATCTTTACATTGTCAGTTGTTTACCTTGCTGAGTTCAGGAAACAGCTCCTGTACAGCGATGTCCAGCAGGACGTACGTCATCTGAGGAGATAAAACATAACAGTCAGAGAAGAACCTGCCTCAGACACTGCAAGCTCTTTGACTAGTGCTTCTTCTTGCTCATTTTACTGCATGTTAATGTAAAAAAAAAAAAAAATTCACTGTAATGTATAATTGAACAAATTTCTTTGAATCTCACTTGACCTTTTGCGTTACTGCTTTTTCTCACAGATAGATTACATTCACTAAGTAGAAAAGCACTCAGACACCGCAGTACTCTGCCAAGAGTCTTCATTCCCCCATATGGCACTGTCAGAAATGCAGCATTTTTTTGTAGAAATGCAGCATGTGTTTATTGGGTACTGATGATCAGAAATCACAGCACCTTTGAATGTGCCCATTTAATATAGATGTACCCACAAATAAAATGACCTTGCGCTAAGCACAGGCGTGTCTCATGCATGTGTACGCTAAATATGTAGCAGGTGGAGCGAATTGATGGGACTCGGAAACACCCCCCACAATTTTATCAATTATTCCTAGTGTCATTTCTGACGCATATGTCCCGATAAGTCTGCAGCGGTGGATTTGCAGAAGGATCACAATCATGTGATCATAAGCAGGCAGCTGACGTAGTGTTCACTTGTTGTCACAGTTACAGAGACGCTGTGCCGCTATCTGGCAATGACACAGAGATCTTCAACAAATCCATGGATCCAGACTATAAGCCACATCACTGCCAAAATCTAATCAGGTGGTCCTTGTGTCATTTCTGATCTTCCCTGAAAATACCATCGAAATTCATTAGTTCGTTTTTGAGTAATGTTGTGAACAGACAGGCAGACAGACAAACCAATGCTGATCATCACATAACTCTGCCGCTTCCTTAGCAAATAAATACATCATATCCAGAAGTCATGCGTTGGCTGCCAATAGGACTAACTATGAAAATATACAACTTATGTAATTCAATTATATACTACATTTTAGACTTTATTGAAGTCAAGTTATTGCTTGGTATCATGTTTTCAGAAAATGCTAAACACTTAAGGACTTTTTTCTTTTGTTAAACAAGAACCACAATAAGAATTAAGAAAAGTCAGAGAATGTATGGGAACTTGCATATAACTAATTGTATAATACATCAAAAGATATGGTTTATTTTAGCACCGTCTAACTGAGTAATTCTGATCACTGTAGCCTGAGGTGCTACATAAAAATAGTTGTCAGTTTCAAAGAGAACAAAAATATGAAGCAAGACAAGAGCAACAGAAAGGACGTGCTTGTAACAAACACTGCATCAGCAAGGAGGAAACGGTCGGATATTTTGAGAATTAGTCAAGTTTTTTGTAACTGGACCTGGAAAAAAATGCATGCAAGGGCACATAGAAGCTGCAGAACAAGATGCTTCCATAAAAAAAAAACAAAAAAAAACAGTGCACATGTGGACTTTAACAGTTTTCTTTGTCATTTTTACCAAGTTTTACTTTTGTTGCCCTCTGCACTTGTGTATTAATGCCGTTCTTCACATAAAAACAGCTTTTCTCGGCTCTGGAAATGTTTTACAACTTTTACACCGTCATGGTTTAGGAATCGGTAATAGAAAAGTAATAATCAATCCAGTATGCAGGGCAGAGCAAGTCAGCAGCAGCACGTGCGGCAATACCTGGCTCTTATCCATGACTTCATGCCATTTTACTGATCCACTGTTGGCAGTCATGCACCAAGAAGCAGCACACACTAAGATAACTCATTTTTGATTCTGTCGTGATTCTGATGTTGAATGTGTTTACATTCAGTAGTTTTATTTATTTTTATTGCTGGCTGCAGAGTCCACATTTTCCTCTATTTCAAACAGCAAATCCAAGCATGAGGAGTTCCCTGGAAGCCATGCCGCAGCCTCACTCTTTATTGACATTGTATCAGTTACTGATTATGCTAAATGCTGTTTCACATTAAAACCGCAAATGGAGTTAAACCAGGTGATTTGAATTGTGAAGCAGAAAAGGTCAATCATCACATGTCTGATGAAGCTGAATCTGTGTGCAAAGGAGCTACATCAGAATGACAGGCCTGCCTGAACATGCAGGGTGCAACATAAAAGTACTGAGGAATACTGGCACTGAAAAGGTAAAGCGGTAAACTGTGCATGTCTCCTCATGACACCCAGACACCCTCTAAACTCGCCGACTGACAGATCATTTATTCAATATTGTAGATTGTAGTCATGGAATGACAGAGCTGCCTCCTTCTTCCTCCTCATTATACATTATGTCAAAGTTCAGTTCCTACAGATTGATGCAAGTCCATTTTTGCCGCAAGTCGGAACTCTGGAGAAAATGTAAACAAAGCCGTTACGTGCGTCACAATATTGATCAGTTATTCATGAAAGTCATGAATATCAGTGACTTTCATGCATGTATGAGTCATTTCACAAGAAGATAACAGAATATGTTCCACCGTTTTAGAACGTGATCTAATAATGCCGATGTTCAGTGTTTTGCCCTGTTCCAAGCATTTATTATATAGAATTTCACACCATGGTGTGTTGCCCTCAAGGCAGAATTATCGATGTACTTTTATTTTGAAAAAAGGGCTTTATTTTGAAGTTGTTGACAGTTGTCACTTCCTGTCCGCTATTGTAATGTTTAGCTTTACACATGTACATGCTTTCCTGGATGCACGGCTCTACTTTGTAAATGCCACAATGTGGTAAGTAGTTAACTTCATTTTTGGACTGACTGGTCAAGTTAAAAGGATTTATTTACATGTATTTATGTTTTATTCTGCTTTTGTTACAGCTTTCACTCTGTTGTTCATGTGTATCATGAGTCACAGTAAAGAAGTAAAGTTTGCTACAACTCATGATTCATTTTGCAAGCACGAGTTTAACTAGTTGGACAGCTGCAGCTTCTACGATGCAGTGATGAAAACACACAAGAAGATGGCTTCCCATATCTTTGAAGCACTGCCATCAGAAGAGTCTAACTTACACTTGGAAGCCATAATGAAGGCCAGAAAGTTAGCAAATGTAGCACAATCCAAGGTGGCTTACAGCCAGAGAATGTAAAGAAAGCCTTATATTGCCGCATGACAACGTATTCGTCTGCTCTGCTCGTCAAGTAGTTCCATGTAACCAGTTCAGACGTAACAACAAAATGTCGTAGGTTGAGGACGTCGTCAACCAAGGACCCCCTGTATTGTATTTAGGAATGTGTATATGTTGCCGTGTTTCTTTGTTTCTTATGATGTGTCATAAACATTTATCAATTAACTTCACTTTTTTAAATGTACAAACTTTCTCAGTTCTCTTTGCCATGATGGCCATTTGTCTAAACATTCCTAAATCCGTTTTTGGCAGCTATAATTCAGTGGTTTGTCACTCTTACTTTCTGACTTTCCTTCACTGACTCTCCTCATGCACCTAAGCCTAGTACCAGACATGCATGCATAGCCTCTCTGGTTTCATTGTGAATCAGTCACAGTTACCAGAATGCAACTGTGATACAGCTCTATGACAAACCAACTCTCTTACAACATATTTGTGTAGCTGTGCTGTGATCAGATACACCAGCTGCTCAGTAAATGTACACACCTCCTTAACCACAAATGTCACAAAATCCACGTGAATGAAAGCTTCAATTATTACTGCCTGCAGATCTGTTTTTGTTGTTTTGTTTTAGTTTTACTGTTTACCTGCTTGTTGAGGAGCGGCTGCTGCAAACCATCGAAGAGGAGCTGGATGCCTTCGTATTTTGCCTCCTCACCGATACATTTTCCTACGAAGTCTGAAATCAAACATTTTAAGTGTATTGAACATCTGCAGCTTGAAACAATTCATCTTTTGGCAGAGAATGTTACAGTCTTGAGGACAATAATAACAAGGCGATAAAAAATAATAATAATCAGAATAATAATGATAAATAAGTGTGGTCAGTAGGGATATTTGTAAGTACGCTGAACCCAAACCATACTACAAGAAATTATCAGGATATTTCTGCAGGTTCAGTTCGTGAATTTCACCCAGTGACTCTTAAAAAAAAAATTGTAATTTCATCAATACTGCATGTAACATGTAACATGTATAACACAAGCACAGTTTGAGGTGTACTGTTTATTAAAAGTTCATTTATATAACATGTTATAAAACGAGTGGTACAAAATTTTCTACACACAGCAAACAACCCAGAGTGAGATACAGAAAAACATAATATCTGAATATTAACAAAAAAGAAAAATTTCTCACAAGCAAAAAACTAAAAAATGCATGTAAAAGTAGGTGTAATTTAGAAGAAGATGGCAATTTGTTAAGTTTGAGCTCTTCAGGCGGATTGTTTGGGCAGAATTATTTCAGTTTAGGCGCCCTGACAGCAAACAAAACACAAGAGGATGATTACTGGATTACAATATGAATACCATGTCAGTGAAACCTGGATGCAAACTGACCTGGTAAATATTTCATCATCTCCTCAAACGTCTGCTTCGCTCTGACTTGTTTGTCCTCTGCTGTTCGCTCCTCGCTGTTCTCACAGAAAACGGCGTCTGCAGGAATAAACGACATCATAAAGAGAGCCGGATTAAACTTTCACAGGGCTCCAGGCTAACTTTTTTTTCCCTAGGAGTGCAGTGGCCCCTAACTTCAAATTTTAGAAGCGCAACCAGAAAATTCAGGGGCGCACACCAAAATCAACTTGCAAAGTAAATATTCACATTCCCTCTCATTTTCACTGTATTACTGATAAAAAATTGCACAATAAATGCAGAAACTATGTTTTAAATTCACATTTTATTGGGCAGCAGTTGACACAACATAAGAAAAGCACTTGGCGAGTGCAGTACTCCACCAAAGCTCAGTTGATGGATCATTTCCGACGGATGAAATCTTTAATAAAAATGACATTGTGCTGAGCACAGGCATGTGTTATGCGTGTCCACGTTATGTATTTATACCGACTCACGTGTAAAATACTCTTATAAAAGGTCTGTTGATCAGTTTATAAATTTTGGAAAGCCTTTGTTTCGCTAGTGTTAAAACAACCGTTCCCTCCAGGCTTTTATTTTGAAGGCGTATTAATGCTACAGGCTTTTATTTTGTGACCAGTTCAGTGCACAGGAAGTGATTCTCTAAAAAGAGGTTTCTTGACATGACAAAGACGCTGCCGAAAAGTCCGAAAATTAACATAAAGATGAAAGAAAACAGTTCCATGCTTTTCCTGTCCAGCAAAGGATGTGTCTAAACTTAGAAGCAGCTGGAATGGGGACAAGAAAGGAGGGAAGGACAGAAAGGTGAATTTGTGTTTAAAATAAGGCTGAACGTAAATAAAGGCTTTGTGAAACATCAGGAGCTTCACCATCATTCGTCCCCGGCTCTCACACACATTGCCCCGCCTTCTTCTTCTTTGGTGTTCGTCTTCTTCTTTTGGAGTTAATGTTGGTTGGTAAACCAGCTCATTTGCACATTACTGTCTACTGGGCTGAAGTGTGGAGCCGAAGTTTGTAAGCAACAAAAATATTCAATAGTAATTTAAAAAGTCGGCAAAATTACTGGTCGCACATGCGCGAGTAGATGAAAAATTTACTCGCACTCGCTCAAATTTTGGTCGCAAAATGCCACCATTTAGTCGCAGTCTGGAGCCCTGTTTCACATAACAAAGCTTTTTCACGCTCTCCTCATGTCTTTCATTCTTTTAGTCTCAGTACTTCAAAAACAACAAGAAAACTACCACATGCATGTTAAAATCCTAGACATGAGTGAAGATGGTCCTCACTTCTTCAGTGTGTTGAGTTTAAAGATAAAATGAGTTCTTCCATATCTGGGACCCCTTTCTGGACTATATTGGAGATGATGAGGCCCAGGCCCTGAGGTCTGGACTCTGTGATCTAGCGTGGACTGAGATTTCAAGAGACACCGCCTTATAGGCTTTAATATCTATATTAATTGCTCTGATGCTTATCTGATTCCCTATCACATAGAATCTAGCTGTACCATTCCTCTTTATTATTGTTATATGTTTTTTTTTTCCCTGATATGTTTTGTGTCGAGGGGAAGTTGTTCTAGGGCTGGTGAAAATGGGTGTAGTTATAATGTGTATTTGCATGCTAATGTTAAATGGAAAAACTAATAAATATATGTTCTAAAAAAAAAAAGATAAAATGAAAGCGTTTTTGCAGGATGTTGAAAATGTGCTTTTTAACTAGAGCGGTGGTGGAACAAACAAACACATGTAGGTGAAACTCTTCAAGTTTTGTTAGAGGACAGAAGTATTCACAAAATTCAATGCAGTAAAAAAAAGTGAGACCTAAAGGACATTTCATCACAAATTGAAGTGTTGTATTCAAAATTTCATTACAAATATATACACTGAAGTTAGTTTTATTGTGTATGATTCTGTGTTATCTTGGCCCTACTAAATTACATTAAAAGCAGTGTTGTGGTTGGTCAAAGCAAAGCTAATTCAACAGCTACAGTTGGATCTGTAAACTTCTGATACAGACTTCTATCCAACACATTTTGACTCAATAAGCGACACACTAAAACCACAGGTGAAGCCTTTTAAACTCTGCCACCTTCTTGTTCACAATTTAGTCAAATCCTCAAGTTGATAAGCTTTACAATGAAACATTTATCTCTTATTTTGAATTTTAAAAAAAGACTAAGAGCTTTGAACCATTTCGTTTGTCAGACTGTCAGTGAAAGCAGTTTGCAGTACAAAAGTATGTAAAACTTAAGGACAGATGTAAATTAACAAATACACATGCAAAGGTAAGAGACAACAGTTGTCTTACTACAAAGTAAGGCACTACTGTTGCTGCTGTATCGGAACCATAAAAAGGTTAACGCCATTTTTGTGCTTGAAATGTTTATTCTGAATTGGTCGACTGCAATTAAAAATGAAGAAGCAGAACTCAGTGGGTGTTAAAAGGGTTAAGTCAGACTATTTCCTGTAGGCGTCCGATAAAGAGGCGGAATCTCATGAACAATCTTTGACCTCCCAGTGACCATAAATTTTGGTGGAAAATCACGTAATTGCACCATCCAGGGTTTTGACTCCCAGTTGGAGCAACTTAATTTCCAAATACCACGTCCAGACATTATTTTAAAATAAAATGTATGTGACAGGGTACAGAGAACGGCTGAGCAGAGAGCCCTCTACACATTCGTTCTACCACAAAGTCCATGAATTACATCTGACGTGAGCTGCTGCCAGCAACATTTGTCATTTCAACAAGGTGGGAAACAGAAAAATCCTACCTCTGAGCTGGGTGATGAGGGAAACCATGCGGTGCTCCTGGAGAATCTGCTCCAGTTTTGACTGCATGTACTGGTCCATGTAGGCTTCAAATGTGCTCTTGAATAGGATCCTTCCAGCGGCCAAGATGTGATGCAGCCACTCTGGCATGCAGAACACCACCCGGCCTGTTAGTCAAAACACCAACAAAGACTGAAGAGTGAAAAAGGCACCAGAGAGACTGCAAACGATGCTTTAATATACAAGGCCCACAACCAAAAATACAACAAAAACACAGAGCTGACATGTGAATGGATCAGAATCTACAGTGCTTCTAGCTGTTTTTAGAGCAGCTTTACTTCAACTGTGCCAACTCTCATCTAACTATAATCTGCATTTAAAGCAATTACGTCTGTAACTCGGGTAATTTTTAAGGAATTTATGTGATTTTATCTCACCATCAGTGCTTCATTTACTGTGTTTACTTTCATACTAAGCTGAGAACATTTTACATTGTTCAAAGGTTCAAAGGTGTGTAAAGGCTGCTTCCTGTTACTAAACTTACCAACATACATCATGTAGTCATACATGCCGTCAACAGTGACCATTTCCATGAAGTAGTTGCTGTTTTGTTTAATCTCTGGACCCCCCGACAAGTTAGCGTTGTTCTTGAACAGACCGTTGAAGAGCTGCAGGTGAAAGACATGCCAAAAAATGAGGAATCACACAGTGCTGGAGAGGAATTATATGCACTGTTATCCCAAAGTTCAAGAGAAAGACCGAAGCTATACAGAGAATTTACTTGATCATTTCACATTTAGTGAAATGACGGGACTAAAACCAGCAATGTGTTCGCCTTTCACTGCTCCGTCTGTGACTTCAAATTTACTAATAAAGACAGTAGGGATGGGAATTTCGAGTAATTTCCGAACTGAGGGCGGGGGGGGGGGGGGGGGATTTCACTCAAACCACCAGAAAAATGTTGTGGTTTGAGTGAAATCCTTACATTGAAGTGACAAATCTGAGTGTGAACATTCACTGGTTAATCAAAGTCAAAAGTGAGTTAGTTGTGTTAGAAATGTTTAATTTTCTGTTTACTTTTTAAATATTGGTTATTTTTTTTATTTTTCCAAAATTACAGCCTGTTCCTCTGTTTTTTCTTTTGTCTTTGATTGTCAGTGACTTTAAAAAATGTTATTTGTTGGTGAAGTCTCCCTTGAAAACGTGATTTCAAACTTAATAGTCTTGCTGGTGGAATAAAGACTGAATAAATTGATTAAAAATACTACATGTTTTGTAATGAGTCCCACTAACTCTTTTGGGATGCACCTATTTAGGGGCAATGTTCAAAAACTTTAGATATGATAATTCTTAGGTCTTTCATCGGATGGATTCGCCCAAATAAAGACTCTCTACTGTCAGTTTCTCAACTGAATTTCAAGAAAGTTGACTGTTTTGCATATCTAACTACATCATGCATTTAATTTAAAATACACATCAATCTAACCTTCATCAGTGGTGATCCTCAACATCAAGTCTGACTCATCCTGGCTGCTGATTGGCAGCCAGAAATGAAACATTTTCTTTTTTGCTCCCATTTGAGGTTCAGGGAGAAATCACAAATTCAAACCTGCCATTTGTCACACAAACATGAGTGACACAGATTCTAATCTGAGTCACGCTGTTTCTGATTCGTGACAGTTACTGCGCTGACACATTGCACCACATGATTATAACGCATTCCATGCAAGTCGTGCACCACAAACAAGAATTTTTTGATCACTCCTCGTCTCAGTATATCTCATCCAGACATCCAGTGCTGCTTGTTGATGTAACAAGTGGATTATAAATACAGGAGTTAACATTCTGCTTTATCAGTCAATGTAGCTAATGCTTCCTCTCTAGAGGAAAAGGAAATTTCTTTCCTCTCAAACCTGATAAAATTCCCTCCAGACTGTCAGGAAGGCATCCTTCAATTAGATTTCTTTCCTTTTTTTGTGAAAAAATTCAGCAGTCAATTATGGAGCCAATGTGTCTGAGGAGTTTTGGGATGGTATAAAACATCCTGCTCTGGTTCAGCATAACAGAGATGTTAAGTTTGTGTTGAGCAAAACTCAGTTTACCTTCTTGTTGTTCTCTGCTGTAGGGCTGAGGATGGTCAGCTCGGGTCGGCTGGGTTTTGGTTTCGGCGACTCGCATGAGTTGAAGAAGGACTGGATGAAAGGCTCCAGGTTCTGTCCTCTCTGAAAAACACACATTGATAAGTTTCACTGTCTAATATCGTTTCTACTGTAAACCTCCCCTATTAGAAACAATACAGATTCTGTCAACTAGTGAAGTTTCAAGCAAAAAATGCAGAAATGACCAGTTATAAAATCATTTTAAAATCCCAGGAAATTTTTTAATCCCTTCTGCACACTCATTTTTTCCGACATGATTCTGGACTGTGGCTTCATGTCGGTCAACAGGAGCACTTTTTTTTTTTTTTTTAACTGTACAGCACCAAACAAAGGATTCTTTCAAATGTGAATCTGTCTTATTTCCCCACCCACACACACAGTGGCCAGGGTCAGCTACATAACACCTCTGGACCCTATAGGAATATTTATCATGAACTCGCTCGCATCCTCGCCCCTGCTCCTCCCTGCAGATCCTATGATACACGACACTACACATCATCCACAGAGATTATGTGGTGTGAAAACATCTCCTTTATTAAAGAACAAACAGGGCTATTTTTTCTGCAACCACTTTGAGATATATTACAGATATCTGTATACTTTTATCACATTTCAGCTGAACACTTTGTAGTTTTGTGTGCTGTGTGACAGTCTGGATGTGCCATTTCCTTTTTTCGTTGAAGCTATGACAGTGTTTTTGTATGGTGAGTGTGTTGTGTCTACACATTTAAATGCATCTAAAGTAACTCTTTCCATACTTCGTGGCATGTTTTATAGATAACATAGATAAATCATTTAAAGCCAGGGTGGGCAGGGTTGACAAAATGCATAAAACAGTCGTAAGCAGAAATTAGTAAAAAGTACAGATAGTTTGTACATTTTGGGAAAACACTGTTATTAACTTTCTTGCAGAGAGAACTGGAAGAAGATTGACGTCACTTTTGTGTCTGTACTATAAATGTGAAGCTGCAGTAGGCAGCCTATTAGCATAGCTTTGCACAAGACTGAAAATTGTAAAATATATTGTGGGTGTGAATGAAAATAAGGACCAAAAAAAGTAAATTATGACTCATCCTTAGAGCAACATTTCAGCTTAGCAGGAACTCACCTCTTTAATCAGCTTTCCTGGAACAGACTTGAAAATTTTCCCTGTAAAAAAAAAACATATTTAGTAAACAAAGTGACTGAAAAGCAAACAGAAAAAGTCAATGGTAGTGATTAGTAAAAGCAAAATAGGTGACATTTAGAAAACACAGAAGGAGTAGCAGGTCTGATTAAGATTAAAAAGACACAAAATGTACTAAATGTTAAAAAAAAAAAACACAACAGAACAACCATGACTACAAGTACAGAGAACTAAACATTTGGAAGAAGTCTGCAAATATTTTCAAAGTGCTTTTTTGCACAGCATCAATCCCCACTTGCAGCAGGAGAGCAACTCAGAGGCCAACATGACACTGTATCTCATATGTTAATGAATAATGCCTGACAGAAGGAGGTGGTGGTGTACAGTGTAAATATGTACATACCCAGGTTGACATCAGGCAGCATCCTGTCCAGAAACTGAGACTCCATGCTGTGAGGAGACAGGAAGTCTGCCAGCAGCTGACTGTTACTGAGCTCTGGATGCTGCAGTAGTCTCTGCACACAAACAACAATACATGTAGAGTTCAAGTAGCACCAGTGGGGTTTTTCTCCAGAACATATTTAAATGACTAAATATTCAGAGGGGTAACTTCTATCAGGCCAAACAGAGATGCAAGTATTCATTAAAACTATTGTTTGTCTTAGACATTTTAGTGATTTCGGCTGCTTCAATGCGAGGATTTGCTGCCTTCCATATGTGACAACAAATGAAATAGCAAGTGGCATTTTAAGGACTAAAAACATGACTTAAACCAATAGTGACAATACTCAGCAAAATTAATCGAATCAAATGTTTTTTTCAAATTTAACCTTCATTTAATAAGAAAAGGACAAAAGTCAAAGCTTTAAAGAGTGTCTTTGAGGGAGGAAGAATAGTGAATACTGATCAAATAACACAAAAATACCTTCTTCAAGAATACAAATCTTAATGTCAGAGTTAAACAGACTGCAGTGTAATACAATATCACTGTAGTTCTGTGATGAGGTTTAAACATTAAAACAGTCACACCTGGTACCAATCTGAAGAATAAAGAGTACATGATTACTCACCGTTACATTTAAAATGCTTGTGTTTGTAATTTGAGAGGAAAATCTTCATATTTAAAAAAAGGTATTTCTCCATTTGACTACTTTAACACCTTGACAATACTGCTCTGTAATACTGCCCTCTAATGCCAGTACAGAGGTGCATATAAATTCCCTACAATGATTCTATAGCAGCTGCCTAAGTTTGATTTTGATAAAGGATTATTCTAGTGTACTTAAACCTGCTGTAGTTCCCATTGATGCGTCTACTGTGGCTCTAAATGTTACGCTAACTTTGCACTTTCCTCCTTTGTTGCAAAGATAAAAAAAACATATATGAAAAAGCCTGCAGAGATGTCAGAGATCAAGTCCAACAGCAAGTATTCCTGAAAGGACATCTCTTAAACTGTGAGCAAAATGTCCATTTCAAGAAGTTAATTTCTGCATTTCCTTTCAGTCAGACCGAAAACAAAATGATTCAGCTGCAGGGAGGTTCAGCTTTTTGCCCAGATATAAGCTGATAAGTGCGACTACGCGCTTTCCTGAATCTCCACAACGGGAGTAAAGAGTTAGCATAACACTTAAAGACGCAATAATACACCATGGTTGAATTAAACTGGATTCATCCTTTAGCACTAACAAACAAACATTTTAAACGCTCCTCTCACACAACTTTACAAAAAGCAAAACTAAATTCTGGCTGAGTACCTGTAAATATTCCTCAAATTCTTCCCTTTTTGATGCAAGGAACTCGAAATTCTTTGGTCCGATAATTCTTTTGGATGGAAGCTGTGCATCTGCAAATGTGCCTAAAAATTATGATGAAAACACACATGAAGCGCATGGAGAATACAAACAGAAACAACACACACTGGAAATCTGGGTTATTCTGTGTGCAAGTGCAAGCTAATATTGTCTTTAGAAGATGCAGATTGTTATTTTATTAAGACCCAATATTACCGTGAAATTCAGTGAGTTTTGATTCTAGTACATAGAACTCCAAGTATCTTCTGTAGACTGACCACTTCTCAGTTTCATGACCAACTGCAAGAAGAACAACAACAAATTACAGCCTGTCAAACTGATACAAACACATGGCCTGGACTTGATACTGAAATTGATTACAAAGTCCAGTTTGCATGTGAGAGAATTACATTCGTCTCCATATAAAAATAGATATAAATTTGAAAAAAAAAAAAAAGCCTAGTTATTGCACTGTCTGCTGCTCACATGAAGTCCTTGGATCAGATGCTGGTATTAAGGTCGTAGACTATGGAAATATCAGAAAAAACAACCTGACAGATGCTCATGCATTTAAAACATTAAAATGCACTGAATGTCCATTTGGTTTACAGATGACACATTAGTATGAGAGACTACATATTGTTTCCGCCAATAACAGTTTGTAAAGGTACTAAATATGTTTAATATTTTTGTTATTTGAAATTAGGAAAACAAATGAAATTTTCCCAATTAAGAATTAGATTACTGTGATTTCTGATAAAGAAGAAAGGAGTACCTGTTTGAACAAGGCGAGTCTGAAAGCTAAAGTATGACATTTCTTACCCTTTAATCTTAAGCTATTCTCCCTTTTTTAGAAACTTAAACATGTTTTATATTCATGCAACAATACACTGACCAATTTTGTCTCCTATTTTATTCAAATAATGTTTTTAAATACAGCCACACAGGTGTCTGTGTAGATGGATGTAAATCAATGAACGTATAAACATACAGATATAATTGGAATTCACTGCTTTTGTTTTATTGTTGCTTTATGATGCTTTTTTTTGCACTCATTCTGTGCCTCCAAATGTTAAAAGCAGAAATGTCATTGATAAGTTATACTGTAATAAAAAGCAGAAAACATTAAATGACACAAAAACAGACACTATCTGGTTCAAAACGGAAACATTTTGTGGAAGGCTGCAGAGTGACAAATTAAATAAATAAGCCATCTGGTAATCTAATCATTAAAATGTATGCAACATTGTTGTGCCTGATAGCTTTCCTGCATCACATTTGGTAGAGTTGCAGATGAGATCTTTCAAAAAGGTTCAATAACTCTCACTGTAAGAAAGGCTGGTATTTAGCTTCTACAGAAAAAAACAGGGATGGGATCAGCAAGTTCTGATTCTAGCGGAAAGTTGCTGGGGGGGGGGCGGTGTAGCGACTTCCCATCGCTGGGCCGTTTACAATCGTCGTTAACAAGCTATCGTTAACGTCGTTACCATCGCGCGGGAGTATCAGCGACAATAAAGTGTTCAAACTTGTGAAATCGGCGTTCAAATAAATGAAATCCGCGGTAAATTCCCATCCCTGAAAAAAAGCGGAATTCCGTGAATTCGCGGAAAAATCACATCCCTGAAAAAAGGGAATTTAGTTTTTCAGGTTTTACTCTTCTTGTTGATGGAGACAAATACACTTACTATACAACAAAATTCTCCAATATAGCTCTAATCTACAGAGTCCAAGGTTGTTCAGGGTCATAAAGTTGAGTTTGGCAAACATAAACCACCTTGTTGCTGCAGCTTTGCACAGTGGACACTGGTGTTATTTAGCGCTTGCATAAGATAGTGAGCTCCTGTTTGAGGAGGAAAAACTAAAGCTCAACTTTGAACATATTTAATGGTAAGAATTTCATAACTATGTTTTATTCTGTGACACGAAAGCAGCACTGCATTGTTAAAAATCTGCATTAACACGACTCAAATGAAGAATGCAGCAGCTTGCATTTTACCTCCCTGTTGACTCACCGTCCTTCCTGTCGTTGCGTTCCACATCGATGCAGAAAACGGGAATCTTCTCCTTTTTGGCCAAATCATTGTAGAAGTCAATGAAGGGAATTTCGATGCTCCAAGCCGACAGGTTCCTATGAGAGCCCGGTGTGCTGGCTGGCTCATCGGGAGTGTCGTCCTCCATCACCACAGTCGCCTCTTCCACCTGCAGGGAGACAAAACAGGGAGCACATAACAGAGACCCATCAGGATCTGAAAACACATCTGCTGATTGAGGGAAACCTGCTGTGGAGACAAATGACAGACTAATTGGAACACCTTAAGACATGTTTTACCACATTTAAAGTGTAATAGAATACGTACTAACGAGGTCATGTTGGAAAACCTTTATGACCTAGTTTATTCTTGTTTACGCTTTTCAATATACATGCAGACCAGACAGTGGATGCTAAACAAATATCAGCTAATGGACAGAAAAAAAGGGACAGATTAATGTGGACGCATGAGTGATAATGGCTGATATGTCTCTGTAAAGCAGTGCTGTTTGTGCGTTTTCTACTCAAACCACCCGCAAAGAAACACTCACCACATCATCATCCATGTCGTTCATGGCGCTGGGTGGCAGCATGGCTCCTTCCATAGTCTGGCTCTTGAACACACCTTTGATTTTGCTGCCGATTCTGCTGATACCGAACGACTCTCCTCGTTTCGACAGGTTTCTGACGTGAACAGAGAACATCACATCTTATCTGTTTAGTCTACTTTTCAAACATCCCTTCTCTTTGGGTTTTCCTGCAACAATAAAATAGCAGATTTACACACCATATTTCTCTTTGTGCTGACAAGAGACAAATAGACATTTCTATAGTAGAGTGAAAGAGTCATGCAGCAGACATGCAACAAAAAAGGACAGCTTCATGCCATTCACATACACTGGAAACAGCAGTGTGTCGCTCCTGAAGCTAACATTACAGTTCACTCTAGAAAGTTTAACCAGGTGGTTTGACTTTGAAAATGGGAAAAAAACCTTTCTGACAATAATTAAACGCCGGGCAAAGATTGATCCAAAAGTCACACAGGGTTCTCAGTTTTGTCTTTCTGGTCTCCACACAAACCAATGAAATCTCTGCAGTTTTCAAAAGGGCACAATTCAGACTTTTACAACTGAGATTACAGTTATTCAATAGTTAATCAGCTACTACCTCTAAAACCGAACAAAACGCTCTGAACTAAATGTCAGGACAGAACAGGCTGTACTGCTCATTACAGCAACACTCTCCCCCATGTCAGAGACAGCTGGTTTCTGTTTGTAATGCTTAACGGATATAAAGATAATATAACAAAGTACTATAAAATCTATCGTGTGTAGCGTGTGCATGTTATTATAGCATTACATATACACATACATATTTCTGTTTTTTTGCTATTTGCATTTTGTTTGACAGGCGGTATAAATATTTATTATTATGAAGCTGCCAGTTTCTCTTATGTGCAGTTATGACTTTTGTGTTTTACCTGCTTTACTGCACAGACAGAGAGCATTTTGTTTTGAAAGTACATATGTCAAGTACTGTAAGCAAGCACCAAATGCTCAGTTAGATTTTTTTTAATATTGTTTGATCCAATATTTACCGATTTAAATAAAAATCTGGCTTCCATTTGAATGTATAATATTCAGGAAATGCCTTTGCAAGACAAAAGTAATCTCATTTAGAGATCATCATGACTATTTTCTGTGCCACATAGAGGAAGTATTTTGTGTTCCTCAGTGTGAAAATCGCACATTAAAAGTCATACTATCTTGGGATGTTCCTGAAACTCAAAGACCATAGCCAGATACACATTTCAACCAAAATTAATTTGAAAGAGGTACCAATGCTGCAAATCATTCCCAAAGAACTAAGCAGAAGATCTTCATAGTTACAATGTCAAACTGTCATCCATAAATTCCCATAAGGACCCAGGACTTATTAACACCTCTGCAGTGATTTATTCTTTAGCTTCTTTACTTTCATTTTAAACATGAGCTTAAAATCTAAGTACAAGCATCAGCACAAAATGCGAGCATACGGAAGCGTCCTGCAGCAGATTATGTTGTTAAAAAGGGATTTTTCCTTTAGCAGCCAACGTTCGTCTGACAAACAGTGCAGCCTAGTGTGAGACATGCTGTATCTACATGCATCACACTGCGCACTGTTTGTTTGCATCCAATATCTTGCAGGCAGCAGGCTCTGTGCAGACAGGCAGCATGGCACAGCCTTACTTACCGATTTTCTTCCAAAATGAAGCTATTTCTGGAATAAGATACACAACTAATGATGACCATCTGGGCCAAGACCTCAGAGAAATGCGAGTTAAACTGGGCTGGTCAGACTACTACCACATGTGAAGTGAACTGTACATTATAATGAAAAGTATTTGTGCTGCTTCAGACTAAAATATTAATTGGGAACGCTTTGAAAACAAGCCTGAAACTAGGAGTAACAAATCAATTCAACCATCATATGAAAACAAATCAACACATACAAATACGTTGTTGCTTACATCATCTACATCAATTAATTACTGTGAATGGATGTCTTTTCGTCAGCTTTTTCCCATCACTCATTTTCCTACTTAAACTCAAAATAAAATCAAAATAAAGCATAAATTATAGCAATATCCACTTCACAAACCTGTTGATTCTTGAGTTTCTTGTAGGAGACTCTGCTCCCCTCAGCAGGTGTCTGAAGTACTGAACAGAGACAAGAGACAAAGTGAGCAAAACAGACGCACAAGGATCAAGATGTACTATATGAACTGTGTTTTTCTAAACTTTCCGTGAACGTAAATTCTATGTGTTCAAGGGTTCTGTGGTGCAAACAGGAAGTGTAAAAATACATTCAGACTGAAGAGAAAGTCTTGTAAAATGCACTTTTGGGTCCAGATTGAGCATTATGTTTGATATTATTGGACTGTTGCTCAAGAATAACCATCTTTTAATGTTATAGCTAATTTTAAATATTTTGTGCTTTCCGTTTGTACATGAACTAAAAAGTAACTAGAACCTACAGTCAACAAATTATTGCAGTACTGCTGCAGCAGCGTAATAGAGCATATATAAAAAAGGAGACATTTTACGAACTGCATTAGGTACCTGTAAACTGTGATTGAACACAATACAAGAATAAATGCTCAGTGAGAGTGATCTGTGTATGTATGGGTAAAGGAGTATTTTTGAGGTCTTACTTCGTCGCTGTGACAGAACATCGGTGTGAAAACTCTCTCCAGCAAAGACAGGACGTGTTCATACGCCTCAAACAGACATCGCATCGTCTGCAGCTTCACCACACCAGTGTACGGACCTTTAGCGACTGTCAGGGAAGACAACACAAGGTTATACTGGCAGCTCTTTTCACTTTGTGTTTCTGTTTAGAGGAACAGGAAAATGCGGCACAACTTTGCACACAAACAGTACTGCATCCTAAACAATTCTCGCGCTACACCAGGCTGGAGATAACAGATATATCAGCCTTTGAACCCACGGACTATGAAAATACTTCCGAGAAGGATGCATTCATTGTCAATTTCATGGGATGTTCCTGCTATAAAATACGCTATCCTTAAACATCCAGAGGGCAGACTGGTGCAAACAGTCTAATGCTAGGCCACTGACATGAATAAATTGCTTTCCTTTTCTTGTTTCCACTGGGTTGTCACTTTTGACAAATGTTTGTTCTGATGTTTTTTTTGCACTTTCATCTCTGCATCTATTAGGGAGATCTGTGTTCTTTTGTCCCTGACTTTGGCAACTCCCACAATATAATGTATCATTCAATAGATTTGAAACCCTGCTCAACCAATACATCTGGTTTGAGCTGACAACATCTGATTGCCTGATCTCACTGGCCAAAGTGAGCCTGATGAAAACTCAGCGGTACTGAAACACTACAGACTGTAAATAAATCAGCCTGCGTCAGTCCTCTTTTGTCTTCTTAAAATTTGCCAGCTGTTTTCCTTTAACACCCATATCGGTATGTGCAGAGCTAATAAATTCACATAATGAACAACCAACACAGCATTCTTGTTCAAAATCAGTATTGTAGCAACACTCCGTTCTCCTGTTCGGTCAAGAAATGCGAAGCAATTTAAAGATTATTTTACCACTTACTGCTGGTGACATGAGAATGCGGTGATTAGCGACTGGTTTATGTTTAAGTTGATGAAAAAATACAGATGCAGATAGCTTGGGTTAGCCCAAAAAAACAACACTGTTGGTCAGAATCTTCATCATTTTGTGGATAACATTACAGATGTGGACCTGTTTTGCATGCACAACAATGAAGGTGACGTAATGATAAAGTAAGAAGTCTCACTGTTCCTAATCTCCTCCACGATGAACGGGTCAAAGCTGATCTTGTCGATGCTTTCGTCCAGGCAGTAGGTCTCGTAGATGTGCAGCACTTCACCATGTAAACGCTGCAGCTCAGCGTCACGCAGCTCTGGACTCAGGATCTTATCATTAAACTCCTCTGAAAGAAATGACAGTTTGATGAAGTTAGTTGATATGAGCACCCTGATGCATTCATGTAACAGAATCAAACGGCTTTTTCTAAAAATTCAGCGCATCATATTTCTCCTCCAGAAATACTTCCAAGTTTTCACTGACTTTCTTTTTCCAAGAACAGGATAAATAGGATAAAGTTTCACGAGGCCGCTGAACTGTTACAGATGATTGAGGGTGCTGCAAAGTTTACGTATGAAGGTTCGTCTTACCAACAGCGAGGCAGAACTGCAGCACATGTACGGCTCCTTCCTGCTTTAGAAAGTTCATGAAACGAAACAGTAAATCCTGCTGCTCCCTGATTTCCTTCAGCTCCAACTTCAGCACCTGTGCAGACAGAAGGTTCGTTATCCACAGTACAGAAAAGGTCCCAAAAATATTCAACCAAAATAGAGATCAACACAAATGTGTAGACAACAATACAGAGATGACGCACACTGAGTGGGAAAAGGCAGCTAGGAAGGAGAAATAGTAAGAAAATGTAGCACAAGAAAACAAATGTATCTGTTTTAATGTGTCACCACAGAAATATTTAGTCTCCAGGAAATATTTCTTAGGTCTCTCTCTTAGTGAGATACTCACAGACTGCTTCTTGTTGCTGACGTCTGCATATTTCTGTAAAAACGGAACCAGAGCAGATGGAGGCTCTGTGGCTGGTTCTGGCTGGAGATGCAAGAGATTAAAAATAAACAATAATTAGTTCAAAAACTTGACCGCAATCAGCTTAGTCCAAATATTTAAATGAAGATATATGAGCTATAGTGTACCAGTGACCGCGGTTGTTTTGCATTATGCTTTTTTGTTGAAAGCATCAGAGCACTGAAGTGTTTGTCTTTATAGGGCTAGGTTTGGCTTTCTAACTGGACACACATTACATGAACTTTTCACAGATTCAGATGTAAAGCAACAGCTCACTCACCGGGGTGTCATCAACAAATATGAGCACCATGAGGTTCACAGTATCCTGAAAAACCAAGAAAAGCTGTGTGTTAACTTAAAGTCAAGACTTTGTTCCATTAAAAACTAAAGCAAAAGAGAAGTTTGTTTTTTGAAAAGTGTTCATCTCCTGTGTAACATCAGTTTGTGCTGTTTCATTACTACTCTGTGGTTCCCAGCGGGTAATATTATAGCTGTAACATCACCAATTTAATGACACGGGAAAGTCCATAAATTTTGCAGCGCAGAAACATAAACCTGCTCGACTTACAGGGTCAGCCATGAAGTCCAAGGTTGGTAGGATAACAGATCCAGCCATCACCTCCCGCAGCAGCAGAGCCAGAGACCTGAACCAAGACGAAGCATCACAACAGGTTACAGCATTCAGGATCAAATTCTGGAATTTAACAGCCACTCAAGCTTTTTCTTCTCTGTATAGGACTGAGTAGTAAGCAAATTCAATGGGATGTAAGAGCCAGTTTACAGCCTAGAAAAATCAACAATTCTGAAAGCTAATGTTTCATTGATTCTGGCAGAATGCATCTGGCTCCCCTCACATTCAGACAGATTTTTCACTCGATGTTACCCAATCAGAACAGCTCATTTAATGGAGCCGGATTGTGTGATCATATCTGTATAGAGGAGCACCTTCATAGATCACACATATATCACTGCTCTGACTGGTTGTACGTCCATCAAATTGGATAATAAAAACGCATTTTGGTCTGCACTCACTGCAATTTAAAGAACCGAGAGGTTCTTTTATTATTGCAAGGCTAGTTATACAGTGTTAAAACTAATCTGTTAAACATGCTGTCAGACCACATAAGAAGTCAAAGCTGATAAAACAGTCTTACAGGCGGAAATGCCACACATCACAGATGGGGGCGACAGGAAGTTATGTTTAGGTTATGTTTAAGGTGATCTCTAGATATCGCAGAAGGAGACATTCATCGTGTTGCACTTGGTTGTTGACAAAAAATACCACAACTGGACAGATCTCTTCTCTCACCTGCTCACAGCTGGATAATTTCAACAACACTGTGTTGGATTGTTAGAAAGTTGCAGAAACAGGCGGTTTTTTAAAATCTACCTACCTGCAGTCTGTCGCTTTGGGTGGCATCACATATGAAAACAGCATCTCAGTCAGCTTCCTCAGGTAGAGCAGCTCGTCTTTTCGGCTGTGCAAAGCGATGTGAAGGTCAGCGCCGTATTCATCCAGGGCTGCCTGCTGTAGACCCTCCACATTATTCACTGCACACAGACACACACAGAGGTTACTGTACATCTGATAAGTGGATATAAAGAGCAGATTTACAAAATAAGGTGATCTGCGACATGGTACAGTCAAATTTTGAGTGGTATGTTGCATTTTTTGTTGAACAGCTTGGTTTAATCTTTCCATTCTTGTTTTGCGTAGTGGAATGTGACACTGTCTCTAGATTACGGTTTCTAGAAATGTGTTCTGCAGCTGAATTTCTGGCAGTTCAACTTGATGTAAAAATTTAAAAACAAACATAGAAATAAATAGAAACTGATGACTGAACGAGAACTTGAACATCTGCTTTAGTCGAAAGTCAGCAGTTGGCATTAGAGCTTTAAAATAACTGAGTGGACAGTCTCACCTTTTTCTCGAGCTTTTGCAATAATTTCGATGTGCTTCATTGCAGCCTTCATCACTTTGTCTGCAAACACAGTCGTGATATCAACCTACAAGCAGCCAAAACAGAAAGTTAAATTTAGGGCATTGTCAGAATGTAACTGAATAGCCGTGTCAGGGTCACACCACCAAAAGTATGTAAAAATAAACATGAATAAAAACCAGGAGAGACGGCAAGGCTTACAATCAAATGGCAATTTATTTACATTATTTCCCAGTTTGTCATTACTTCCTGACATATTGTCAATAATATATTACAAGGCTGCAACTTAGCTACATTATTTTCATTACTGACTAATCTGATGATTATATAGTTTTTTGAGTCAACGAAACACGCTTAAGAGCCGAGGAAGACATGCAAATCTTGACATTTGTTAAGATAGAGTAAGAAAGTTGCTCTCTTTTGGCTCAAACAATGACAGACACCACTGATTATCAAAGTAGAGGATTATCTCTCTGCCAGCTGGCCGAATGTGTTTCAGCTCTACTACAACTAAACAAACAATGCAGGTCTTCTGGACTTGAACATGCAGCAGAATAAGAATGCTAGGATTGATCAATTAAAAACAACCGATTTAAGGTCAACAACAGCGATGGGGATTTTTCAGACAGGTTTTGTTCAAAACAAAACAAAAAAAAAAACTTCTGAAAAATCACTGCTCCCTCCAGCAGGCTAGAATAATACTTAATGCTTTTGAAAATTACATTTCTGACAATTTCATTCCTTCAGTGCCCTATAAGACTTTTCACACATTGCAAAGTGATGCGAGTGCCTTCAACCAACTACAACAGGAAATAGAGCACTCTATAGCACTCACATTTAAACTCTGAGGTATAAATTCATCTTTTCCTTTAACTTTTGACTAAAGAGTGTTAAAGCTTCACCTTCTGAGCTCGGCGAACAAGCACTGATGCGAAGAAGCGAAAGGTCATTCTAACTTCATCTAAACACGCCTCATCATCCGTGATGTCCCTGAAAGCAGAGAATGGAGGAGTTTAAAGCAACTTATCCACGTGTCTGTCAAATAAAAAAAAAAAAAAAAAAAAAAACACACAGTGGGATTTCTTCTTACCTGTACCAGGGGTACACAAAGTTCTCGAGAACTAACTCAAACACCTGCAGGACAGAAACAGCAAAATGTACAACAAATCAATGCTGACATCTGGATTTACTACATTCATAAATTCTAAATGTGTCCATTCATATGCATCCATACACTGCCGTACCTCTGCTATTGAAGCATCCACTTTTGAATGAACCTTCAGGTCCAACCATGGCTGATAGTTTTCGAGGAGCAGAGTCGGCCTAGAATGAATAAATAAATATTTTTGTGTTATTAGAGTATTCTTCTTAAACACATCTCTGCTCATCAAAGTTTAAAAAAAGAAAAATCCCAAGGAACATCAGTTTGAAAATTCACTCCTGGTGCACTTCAAACACTGGCCGACTGCAAGTTATTTGCTAAACATCTCCACAGTTATATCCTGCTGTAAAGATCACAAAATGAGCTGTTTGTCTGAGGAGGTTCCCTAAACGGAGGTTTCTTTATTGTCACTGTACATACTTCAGCATTCTTCTTTTCAGGACTCTGGCTGTCAGGAAGCACTGATGGTGTGTGATGTGTGCCTGGAAGCCACCGACTATACAGATTAAACTCTAAAGATTAAGTGACGACCACAATCCTCCTATTATTAGCATTCACTAGTCGACAACCGTTCTCGCTCCACTGCAGTATTGCTGCACAACATCCACTAGGTGGCAGAACAGTCTGATGTGTCCTCTAAAAACGTTATGTGGCAAGTACCGTAAGTATAAAAATATCACTAGTCAATTCAAGCCAATAACAAATTATTGGCTTGAATTGAAAAAAAAAATACACTTACAGAGTTACTGCTGTTAAATAAAGGTAGTAAAACAAGAGGATAACATTCTCACAGAAATGTAAAGCAGTGAAAATAAAAGCAGCATAAAACAGAGAGAACACAAATTTCGTTGTTGAACATCCATCCACCACTTTATCCTCATTAGGGTCGCGGGGGGGGGGGGGGGGGGGGGGGGCTGGAGCCTATCCCAGCTGACTTGGGCGAAGGCAGGGGACACCCTGGACAGGTCGCCAGTCTGTCGCAGGGCTACATATACAGACAAACACACAATCACACTCACATTCACACCTACAGGCAATTTAGAATAATCAATTAACCTCAGCATATTTTGGACTGTGGGAGGAAGCCGGAGTACCCGGAGAAAACCCACGCATGCACAGGGAGAACATGCAAACTCCATGCAGAAAGATCCCAGGCCCACCTCGGGATTTGAGTTGTTGAACATAACAATGACAATTAAAGTGATTCGTGATACTGAAAAAGTACAACAGTACTGAAGCCAAGCACTTGCGTAAACTATCAGAGCAAAGAACCGACACTAAATACGAACTCCATTGAATGTCATGTTGAATGACACACGTTTAGAATCACATTAAGTTTTTTCGCTGATCCGGGATCATGTGAACATACCGATGACGTTTGCACTTGACCTTCCCACAGACAGCGCAGCTGTGGCCCAGAGGAAACAACTCCTGCTCCTGCCGCTGTGGGGAGAAAAAATAAAAAGAAGCAGATGTAAACCACCAGTTCATCTGCGCATAATTAGTCATGGAATAGTTTTCTGTATAAGAAACGCAGGCACAGAAAAACAAACGGGCCTCTCAACTAAAAGTGTTGGCTGTCTGGCTTACTTTGTTCCTCGGCTTTACAGTAAAAAAGATGTTTGGAAGAAGAGACTCTGGTCCAAGGGAGCAATAAAAAGTGATGAGACCAGCCAGGAGCGACCAGAAGACCATCAGGATGTGGATATACCTGGAGAGAGAATATTGCACAACAATCAGTTACACACATCAGAAAGAAGTAGTTACGGTTTGTGGAGATTCTGATTAGTGGTAGTTCAAATTCATTTGCTGTATGATTTCATGTAATTTTACTTGTGATCATTTTCATATTTCATCCATGTGTCTGATGTACTTTTGTATCTTTACTCTGTGTGTATCCTGGAGCACAAAATGCCGCTGTTGTGCATAAAGTGAAGTCCTGCATCAAATAAACTGAACTTGAACATCTTGTTTTCACCACAGCATGGTGAATTCAGTGTCAGCACAGAAACACATAAATAAAAGCTATCACTCTACAAACACAGAAAAAAAATCACAACATTTCTCAGCAAACAGAGGAAGATAAACGTTTAATATGTATTCAAATATGATCCTGCAAGTTACTGAGAAAGTCCAGTATTGTTTGTCTATGCCGGCTTGAGAAACCCAGTCTGAAACAAGTAATTGTTGACGTACATTCTGTTTGTGCTCTAGTTTACATATCACTAAGTTACAAATACTTGACAGAAAGATCCATCCATCCATCCTCTATACACCGCTTTATCCTCACCAGGGTCATGGGGGGTGCTGGAGCCTATCCCAGCTGACTCGGGCAAAGGCAGGGGACACCCTGGACAGGTCGCCAGTCTGTCTCAGGGCTACACACACAAACAATCACTCTCACATTTACACCTACAGGCAATTTAGAGTAATCAATTAACCTCAGCATATTTTTGGACTGTGGGAGGAAGCCGGAGTGCCCGGAGGAAACCCACGCATGCACAGGGAGAACATGCAAACTCCATGCAGAAAGATCCCAGGCCCACCTCGGGATTTGAACCAGGGATCTTCTTGCTGCAAGGCAAAAGTGCTAACCACTGTGCAGCCTGACAGAAAGACGATTTTTGTTAAATTTACACACAACTAGTATACAAAACACTAAGATATGGGAGACATAAAACAAAGTTTGCCTTTTTTTTGCTTGTTTTGTGTCATCAGGACCTCAGACAATCCTCAGAAATGAACATGAATTCAGTTAACTTACATCCATATTGCTAAGTGATCCGCATTGAAAAGCTGCATGCTACAAGCACATAGATGGACACACTCAACAAAAATATAAACGCAACACTTTTGTTTTTGCTCTCATTTTTTATGAGATTAACTCAAAGATCTAAAACTTTTTCCACATACACGAATATCCCCATTTCTCTCAAATATTGTTCACAAATCTGTCTAAATCTGTGATAGTGAGCACTTCTCCTTTGCTGAGATAATCCATCCCACCTCACAGGTGTGCCATATCAAGATGCTGATTAGACACCATGATTAGTGCACAGGTGTGCCTTAGACTGCCAACAAAAAAGGCCACTCTGAAAGCTGCAGTTTTGTTGGTTTTTTTGGGGGGGGGGATTTGCCCACTCAAGTCGGTTACGATGACGAATTGGAGTCAGGTCGAAACCCCGATGAGGACGACGAGCATGCAGATGAGCTTCCCTGAGATGGTTTCTGACAGTTTGTGCAGAAATTTTTTGGTTATGCAAACCGATTGTTTCAGCAGCTGTCCAAGTGGCTGGTCTCAGAGGATCTTGGAGGTGAACATGCTGGATGTGGAGGTCCTGGGCTGGTGTGGTTACACGTGGTCTGCGGTTGTGAGGCTGGTTGGATGTACTGCCAAATTCTCTGAAACACCTTTGGAGACGGCTTATGGTAGAGAAATAAACATTCAATACACCAGCAACAGCTCTGGTTGACATTCCTGCTGTCAGCATGCCAATTGCAGGCTCCCTCAAATCTTGCCACATCTGTGGCATTGTGCTGTGTGATAAAACTGCACCTTTCAGAGTGGCCTTTTATTGTGGGCAATCTAAGGCACACCTGTGCACTAATCAGCATCTTGATATGGCACACCTGTGAGGTGGGATGGATTATCTCAGCAAAGGAGAAGTGCTCACTATCACAGATTTGTGAACAATATTTGAGAGAAATGGTGATATTGTGTATGTGGAAAAAGTTTTAGATCTTTGAGTTCATATCATAAAAAATGGGAGCAAATACAAAAGTGTTGCGTTTATATTTTTGACTATCGATATATATTTTTTTAATCCTATGAAGAAATTAGACTTTAGACACTACAAAGCTGGACCTGTCATCACCAGCAGAGAAGAAACGTCATTAGTGAGTTCACATAACATTCAGGAGAAAAGATTTGACAGTTATGCAAAACAGTTATGGTTAAAAATCATTAATATACCTTAGAGAACATGAACAGTGGTGCTGCCTGAGCTTGCATATCAATTTGTTTTGGAAAATATACCAGTAACAGTTTCCTGTCGTGTAAATACAAGCAGACTTTCACCAGGAACAACGGTATAAAGTTGCCATGTTTACAATCTGGAGAAGTAAATACGCCGAATTATCTACTAACAGCTGCTTCTTGCCATGAAACATTAAACGTGCTGACAACAACCTCTGTGTTACTTTGATACTGGAGATATGTTAATAAAAAAAACCTGATCATTCTCAAGCAGCTACTGAACTGAACTCCGATAAGACAGGCAGGTCACGCTCCTCCAGACATCACATGATCACCACCCATTCTCCATCTGATAAGCCTGTCTTCTGGGTGAATTTTTACGCTCCCCCACCCCCCACCCCCACTGAATCTCACCTGTTGAGCAGCACCGTGAGAAACACCATGGACAGTAGCAGGAAGCAGGAGAGCGGGTACTGACGGCCGGCTTCCCGCAGGACGTCAACCTTCAGCCCCCGCTTCAAATCCTCCAAATACGTAAAAATACCTGCCATCCTCTGACCTGTCACGAAACATTGGGAAAACGTCTGTCAGGACAAATTCAGCGCTTTAAAGGCAAATTTCAGAGCCTGTCTCGCAGTTACATCGACTCACGGTGACATTATGCGGCAAAACTGTCGCGGACAGTTAGCCCGGCCACTTTTAGCTAGCTAACAGTTAGCTTTTGACAGAGCTTCAACTCACAGCGACACAACTACAGAAGCACTTCTTCATGTCATAAAACACATCTTATCCTCAGGCGGAGTCCTCGGCAGGAGCCAAGACTGGTCCCGCAGTCAAATGACTTTCTTCTAAAGTTTTTACTTCATGTTTGAAAGTCCCGACCGACTTCCTCCGCGGATGGAATGTTTTCTAATCCGCCAGTGGGTTGCCAGATCTGAATAAAGTAATGACGCCTCCTTAAAAGCCAAAGAGTGCGGTTTATGTTTGTGCGTTCTTAATAACTCATTTTATTGGAATTATGTAGCAAATAATAATTAAATTAAACCAAGTTTAACAACGCATAAGATCGAGAGATAAGATTAAGTGATTCTCATGAAAAACAATCATTTATTAAACGTCTATATTTGCATTGTTTAATTTGTTTAAATTGTAGGTTGGATCGGATGCTAACTATATATATAGGCTACTTAATTGGGTTGTATTGTTTTAATTATTTCTTTTACATTTAAATTTTTTAAAACTTTCTTCGAGATGGTGTTTATGAGTGTTGTACACAAAGAAATAGCATACTATATTTTCTTATACAGTCTATGGGAAATGTCCTTTAATTTATGAAAATTCTAGACGAAAAGCAGATTTTATTCATTTTGAACACATGGCTGTCCATAAGGATGCTTTTTCATTTATGCAGGATATTGTGCGTAATTCAAATATTATTTTATCAAGTTAAAATTTTAACAGGAAAGAATAATGAATTCTCCTGTTGCTCTCTGAAGACGTAAACGCACCAGAGGTATATTCCTCAGCGGACATGGCAACCCTGATTCCAAACAACGCCCCTCCCGGTAAACGCATCAGCAGTGACAGGAATTACCGTGAAGTGTTCATCCACAGTTTATCATTCAAAAATCATTTTACTAATTAGTCTTTCATTCTTACTTTCTATTAGATCCAAGGTTTGTGAATGTGGATTTAGTTTTTATCAGTCTAATAAGTGCGATCTAAACCAAATAATCCATTCTGTATTAAATCAACAAATCTGAAAAGAAGATCCCATCTGATCATTCACCCCCAAAATCATGTTTTTTTTTTTAAACGTTGTGCATATTTGATGAAACGGTATAAATCTAATCTTTCTTCCTACAAAAAAATACTTACTCGAGTTACAGGTATATAGGAGTGATTCATAATAACCTTACAAGAGACAGAAACATGAAATTTTCAGAACTTCAAATTAAATTCGAGCTCCTCTAAAAACAGCAACTCAATTGTACATCCACTCCAGGTGGTAGAAGCTAAAACCATCTTAGTTCAGCACGTTTTTCTATTACTGACGATGTAATGGCATACTGTATATCATAGTTACGACAGAAAAATGGCAAAAAAGATGTGTGACAAATCTTTAAAAAGTGCATTTCGGATAAACCTATCAGCATGTTGAATAGGTGGATGGTCAGAACAAACGTCTTATTTTTAGCTGTTTTTGACATCAAGCTCATCTTGTAGCCATGATTTGGTGCCAAAACTATTTTCTAACACAGACAACACGTTTATATTACAAAGGTAAAATATTGCAAGCTTTCATTAAATATAGTAAAATTATTGCACAATAAATATCAGGCAATTCTGAGGGTGCCGGGTGAGAGGCACTGACCCCCATCGCATCAAAACCTGTTGATAAAGTAAAGTGGATAGCCACTACATGTTATGAGATGGAACAGATATACGTAAACATACCAGAATTGATGCTGCAGATGACAACGAAAAACACAACAAAGGTCAAAGTCAATAACTTTATTAGAAAAATAGGTTTAACTCACCTCACTGTACAGTATAAAACATTTTATTTGCAAGACTGCAAACACACTTGTTAGCAAAAAAAAATCATTCCTGACCCTTAAAATTGGAGATCCAGAGTCAAAGCCAGTATGAAAAAAAACAAAAAAAAACAACTAATCTGACTCTTTTTCACAAACCAGGTAGAAAGAGGAAGAATAAGCTGCACAATCCTCTCTGAACTGGAAGAATGCTAAACATGGGTCGAGATTCAAGACACCGTGTTTCATGGCAAATGTCACAAAAAGGCAGAAAGACTACAACGCACTAATGGAGTTTAAATGTCGCGTTTTTAAACGAGCTGCAAGGACAAATCCAACATCACTGCTATCCAACAGTCTGTGATGTACAATGCATTTCAACAGTGGTGACACGGTGACCTGCTTTACTGTTGGTTCCTACATTTCCCAGAATGCCTTTCAAACCTACTTTGTACTTTGAATAAAAAATATCTCATGGTTGCATGTTTTTTCCTGCTCGTGCAGGTGGAGCAACACTGAGGTAACACCAAAGCCCAACAAGTCCGGTGATATTCTGTACTTTATTTTGCAATCAAATCCCATGTTTAGACTCCAACCAACACTGAACATGCTGCTAAATACTCTGACACTCCTTCATGTGCTTGAAAACACACACTGCAGAATGTTTTTACTTAATTCCCACTATAGCACCACATGGATTAATCCGCCACTGAAAATAGTCCCCAACAAAAGCAGTAATTGCTTCTGTTTACTTGGGAAAAAAAATACCCAGTGTCAAGTCATTTTAGAAAAATGTGTAATTTTTAGGACATGACAACAAATTTAAGTGTTTTAAGAGACTTTTATGCAATGTGCTTGGATCCTGAGGGCCACAGAGGGAGGAGTTGTCGCAGTGTTCAGAGATGGATTGTTGTTTTGAGTCTTTTCATGGGATTTGTAGATGAAATGCAGAATATTGCCAGACTTATCAATTCAATTATGACGTCTTTCTTATTTTTTATGGGTTAAAAGCAATTAAACACTGAGAAATTGTCACAGGGTTTGAGTTGATCTGATATTTCATGTTTGATAATAAGTAGAGCTAGCCTCTTGCTTTTCTTTTGTTGATTTATATTAATTTTCAGCCAACTTTGCAGTTCAGAGGTAAACTTTTACATTTCCATTAAAATAGAACATGGCAAAAAAATGCAAAGTACATCACTTAAGTCTCATTTTTCCCTCTAAAATTTAAATGCTCAGAGATGGATTTGCTCCTTTACAGTTTCAACATGTTGATTTGCAGTACAATTTGCACACCGACAATGAAAGAACATGAATTAACATCATCTTACTCTACAGGTAAGTTTGTCACAACCACATATATGGCATGATAATCAGTCTACAGTGACATACAATGTGAAATGTATAATCATGCTTTTGTGATGCCATCTTTCGTTGGATTCGTAATCTTTTCAGGACTTGGAGTAAATGCATTTTCTTCCAGACCTGCTTAGAAACCCTAAACAAAGGCAGCGTCACTGGATGTCAGCGGTGCTTTCATGCTGTGCACAAACAGGTTTGTACAGAGCAGAAGGCCTGAGACATCCTTACACTGATGTGTACAAAAAAACCCTAAAATTAAGACAGTTGTCCCATCGTGGAAGACAAAGGATGACTGGTTTCCAGGCATTTAAGATTTTACCAAAAAAAAAAGTTATAAAACAATTTCTGTCCGTCAACTACATCATTGCTCAGTTCATTCATAGACAGCGAGGCTTGTTCAGGCTCGTTTCAGACGACCAGCTAACATGCCTTAAGTAGCTGCAGCCTACGTCAATTCTCAAATGAGAACTATAATTCTTTAAGTGCTCTGTTGCTGCTGCCTGTGCATACCTCCGAGGTGAAGGGGAGGGAAGAGGAGGGAAGGGAAGGGGTGAGAGTGGGTTTTTTGGGTGGGTGTGTGTGTGTGTGTGTGGGGGGGGGGGGGGGGGGGGGGGGTCGAACCCTGCCTCAGTTTCCTCAAGTACAAAATGGGACAGAGCAGGCCAGTCCGCGAAACTGAGGTAGTTAACGAACCATATTCCTGGAATGCCCGACCTTCAACGGCGGGTGATCACACCTCAACGCTACCTCAGATAATCATAGATTATCATGTCGCGTCCCATCATAAAAGATGCAGTTTAAGAACTCAAAGAAACTAAAACATCAAGTTCTGCTAAACCACTCCAAACTTTTAACGATTAGAAAAAAAAGTGCGAAGCCTCTTCCAGAGGGATGTCCGTCATGAACTCCTACTCAGTAGGTCTCAAATGGCAGATCTGGGGTGGGGGGTGGGGGGTGCTGGGGCTTCTAAACGCTTTCCAAAAAAATAAAAAGTTTTGCTCGTGTGATTATCTTCGAACGTGGCAGTTTGAGGAGATCTGCTCCTTAAAAAAAACAAAAAAGGCTGGAACACCATTGGACTACTGAGTCAGTTGACCTTACCATTCCATCCACTGGCAGCCTGCAGTGTGTAACGCCAAACACTGGTCAGTCTTCATAGCGACACATCAGGACCGGCCTCGACCCCTTTTCCCTGCTAGTCAGGTAACAAAAGGAAGCAATTAGAGAATGGAAAACAGGATCGTATTACATCTACACACACATATACTGTTCTCCCTTGCGCTCACACACTCACGCTCGGTACCAACTGTAACAGGGAGAACCGTGTAACACATGAGTTTGCATACATTAGAAGACAAAGCATTCTCACAGACTTGCACGCCCTCTGACGCAACATGCACATGTCAATGCCTTAAAAGAGGACGACAAGCAGAGAATCAGCCGGCTCGGATCAGAAAACTTAAAACTGAGGTGCGGTAGTGAAACGTGGACACGCTTAGACGGGCAGAGAAGGGAGAGAGGGAGGAGTGAGGGTTAAGAGCAGCCATTATAATCAATAAAAGCAAACTTAACCAAAAAATAAAACTACAAGCCAGACATGCATGGCAGTTATCTCCCACAACAGCACAATATCAAACCTCCAGATAAACATGCAAGATTAGTATCCAGGCCTTCAACAGCTAGGTAGATCCTTCTGGGACAAGGAAAAGCTTCACTTTGAAATAAATCAAATTGTGCTTTTATTCCCTCCCCCCACTAGTGACAAAAGGGACTTGTATGACAGACTTGTAGGGGGTGGGGCTTACTCTTGATGCTGCATTGACAGTGAATTTAGGACACCAATTTGTGAAACATTTATGTTTTTGGACATGAGAGGAACTCATAAGGATGAAGTATGTCACTACACATACAGAGCACTTGAGAGATGCTGACTATAGAAGTAGGTGATTTGGAATTTGATGGCATGCAAGGTGACACTGTAGCATGTGGCCAACATTGGCAAACCTTTAGTCCATTTTCTTCCACAAGGAGCCTTAAATTTGAAGGCAATTTGAAGAGAGAATTTGCCGAAACATGAATTTGCAACACAATTTGAAGTTTTGTACACGTGTGCGTGTATGTTTATTAAAGCAGACAAACAGCAAAGAATACAAGCCAAAATGTAAAGCCAAAAAATAGGACTACGATGGTCCTTTTTTTTCTTTTCAATAACAAGACACGCATTACTTTGTGACAATACAAATTGTATTTTCATTCGTTTTAAATACATGTTTAGGAGACATATGCTTTGTTGCTGTTAGCTACTTAAAACATGGAAACCAGAATTTCTAAAAACATACATAAAGCTATTGCCAAATAGACAGCTCGAGCACATAATTGCATCTAAAAATTTTTCAAACTTTGTTATGGAAAATCTTTTTACGACCATCTTTTAAAAAAAAAAAAAAAAAAAGGAAAAAAGAAAACCAGTTCGCCAGAAACAGGTGGGAGTGTGACTACGGTTTGAGTCCAAGCGGATTATTAAAATATGTACAAAAAGATATCTTGCCAGATGTCACCAATTTTGAGGAAAAAATGCAGGCAACCGTATGGGATTGAGGGCCAATCAGATCAAGTCTCTAAATAAAAAGACAAAAACAAAAACCATAAACACGTATTTTGTTATCAAAGCCCTACTGGTTTACTTCCACTGTTGCCCAAAAGAATCCTGATAAAATTCCTGGTTGTCAGATTTGTAACCGGAATAGTTACCAGAATGATCACCACCTTGGAGTGGTTGTTGAGCAATGGGTTGAGAGCCCCAGTTCTGATTATTGGTCTGGCGACGCTTGGAATCTGGCTGGTTGTACCCATCAGCTTTGCGCTTTCCTCCTACATTTCCACCGCGGCCACCCCGCGCACCACGTACCCCTCCTCGCCCTCTTGGCTGCACGCCTCCTCTTGCGCCCCGCCCGCCACGGCCTGGTCCGGGCCCACCACGCTGGGAGAAGTTGGCCCTGCCTCTGGGAGCCCCGGTGCCGCCACGTCCTCTGGCCGGTGAGGCTCCGCCCCGTGCGCCCCTGTTACCACCCCGCCCTCGGCCTGGGGCCTGGAAGTCGTCATACCCATAATACGGGTCGTCATAGCCGCCGCGGTAGTTGTGATAGTCATAGCCATAGTAGTCATAGTAGTCCTCATAGCCGTAGTAGTCAGGGGGGTAAACGTAGCCGCCCCGGTTGCCACCTCTACCCCGACCTCTGACAGGAGGAGGCATGTGGGGAGGGGGAGGGTAGTAGTAATAGTCATCATACCTGATGAGAGAACAAAAGCATGAAGTAAGAACAGAGTCAGCAAAATCAACAGTACAATTCAACCATGCAATCACTCAATACACCTAATAAGACACGTCTTACATTTGTGTTTTGGCAGCTTGTCTCTGGGCCTTCCGCTCCTTCCTTTTCTGATCTGGTGGCTTGGCGAAAACAATCTCAATGGGCTCTCCCTCCAGCTCCTTTCCATTCATTTCTTCCAATGCCTGAGAAAACCAGTATGCGACCACAACTTTTAATATTTCTGTTGCTATCTTCAACAACAGTTTTGCTTGTTCAGCTGAAAACTGACAAAATTTCTGCATCACAAAAACAGCAATCGTTACCTTCACTGCACCATCCCTCTCCTCAAAATGAATGAAGGCATAGTCTTTGAGCTTCTTAACTCGCTCCAAATTTCCAAACTGACTGAAGGACTTTTCCAGGATTTCCTCTGTAACACCATTAGCAAGATTTCTCACAAATAAAACCTTGACCTGCAACATAGACAGTTCAGATTTCACGTTAGTCCCTCTTCCTACAAGTTCAACATATCCAAAAGAATTTAATCTTTAGGATGTCAACTAAGAAATACCAGTGTTAAGGATACTTAACACATTTATATTCATCACATTATTTCATCCTACACATTCCAAGAACATGCAGTTTCTTCTTTCAGTGTGCTTTGAGTTCTTCTATCACTGAAGCTCACCTTGGCCATGACTTCTGGGTCAGGGTCTTCGATGGGATCAGCCCACTCCACTGTCACCACATTGCCCCAAACCTTGACCTTGCCGCTCATTAGCCGGCGGCGTGCCTGAGCTGCTGTTTTGTGGTCTTCATACTCCAAGAAGCAGAAGCCTCGGTTCTTCTTCTTGTCATCAGGTTGATGGTACAGTATGACATCACTGAGGCCCTCTGGATGAGGACAGAAAAAAATAATTGTCTCATCTTAAGTAATAAAATGCAAATCCTTTGAACAGAATGTGCTGTTCTGGTTACTGTTTATCGACACTCTGATGAGCATTTTACCTGTAACTTTAGAAAACTCTTCAACAATCTGCTCCTTTGTTTTACTCTTGGGAATGGAGCCAACAAATAACCTGTTGTTGGCAACAGATATACACACCCCAATGTGCTTGCCAGGGCGAATCTCATGATTATTACACTGTAAAACAATAAGGCAAAAAATGTCAAAATGATGACAACTGACAACAAGAGTTCGTTGAACTGCCTCCAACTCCAACCTCATATTTTTACAGCAGAAATAATTTCCTGCCAACAAAGCCAGGAGGGGAATTTTGATCTATATAATAGTAATTTTTTTGACTGTCAACTCCATTTGTTTTGAACCAACAGGTCACCTGCCCGCTAAGCTAAACTACTATAGCCTAATTTCTGTTCCATCTTCAGTTCCTCTGAAGAGAAGACTGTTCTGTTAAATGTTGCATTGCCAACAAACTTACCAGCTTCACCGCCTCCTGCGCCGCTTCTTTAGTGCAGAACGTGACGAAGGCGTAGCCCCTGTTCAGACCACTCAGTGGGTCCATCATTAGCCTGAGGTCCCAAATAGGCCCAGCCTTCTCAAAGAGAGGAACCAGCTCATCTTCAAACAAGTCACGGGGAATCTTCCCAACAAATATCTAGGGAAAAAAGGGAGAATATTTAGAGATGCATGTCCCATGTAAAGACTCTGCGAAATTTGAGACAGCAAGTCATTTTATGACAAAATGCACAATGATTGCTTTTATTCAATTTTCGTGCTTTCCAATTCAACGAATTTGCTTCTAGAACAATTAAAAAAAAGCCTAACTTATCTTTCTTTACACACAAATTGTAAAGACACGAGGTATGCAAAGTAAAAAAACAATCAAAAAAAAATTTGTACCAGGCAGCTTGTGCAGATACAACTCTATTGTTGTTTAGACGGCCAGTCAAAATGACCTCAACATTTAAAGTGATGTGTAAAATATTTGCACAACTCTGAAAAGCAGTGTGAAAGGACTAGAACAAAAAAAAAAGTTTGGCTTAAGTTCTTACATCTAATATCGTTTTCTCCGTAAGTAGTAAAAGAAAATGAAACAATTCAAATATGTAATTCTACCTGTTAAAGATCATACCGCTTCTATTTTCTTCCCTGACTGCAAATTAATACAACAGAATGCGTACCTCTGTTCCAACAGTGGGTTGGGCACCTGAGTACACAGACTCAGGCGGTGGCCCGCCATACTTTCGCTGGCCTGTTGTTACGTCAAGTGTGTAGTTGGTTCTATCCAGGAGTTCTTTGATTTTAGCCTCATCTGGTCCTTTAGTAGAATCTGACACTTTAGTCCCTTGTTTCTCTCTCTGCCTGTAAGTCTTCATTACCCCACAGAGAAAGGCACTTTTGTTCTGGAAGAGAAAGGAACAACATTTGTAACATGGATATTTACATGCTGAAATTTTGCATTTGCACAGTGATAGTATACACATTGCCCAAACAAACTTTCAAAGAATCATTTGTCACATTAGTGAACTTACTTGCACATGTGACAGATCACTCTCTTTGAACTGGACCAGCACTTGCAGGGCTCCCTCCTCATTAAATTCTTTCAAAGCTTCAATTGCCCTTTCGTCTAGGTCACTATGTGCTACCAGTCCTAAAAAACACAAGTTTATATCATTGGTGTGGTGTATATAGAGGGTGTGTGACTCATGCAGCAATGGAGTAGTTGTGCAACAGACACTTAATGATGAATGATTCGTGTGGGAAGAAACAAAATAAAATGACAGCAGAAAGTACAAGAGCCCAATTACATCCAGGTTTCACTCCTATACACATTATTGTTTTACAGTCAGAGAAATCTCAATGCAATCAAAAGCTTCGACAGAAACACAACTAATCAATTCATCCAACTGATACAATCAAAATTAACAAAAGGAAAGACTTAAACTTTAATAACATTCCAAACACCTTTAAAAAAAATCTAACTAAGGATGGTTTTTTTCCTATTTACCCCTAGCAGTCATTGTAACAACACACTGGATAACATTTTTGTAGCTTCTTCTGCTCTTCCTCTGACAAAACAGTTCTCCTGCTGTCGCCACACAGCTGCTCTATTGTTTCTGCCTACTGGCTTCAATCTACCTTCCTTAAAGAGCTTACGGCTACATGCATTTTTGTATCCATTCAATCCAGTTTCTTTACAATGTGACAGTGCTCAGTTTAAGATCTGATTTAACTAACTGATGTCACAAGAAGATACCTTTAGACAACAACATGTAAAGATGACAGGATATATTGTAAATGCTCTTGATTAGGAAATGTGCCTCTTGTGGATTCATCTAAATTGTAGTTTTATTGCTGGCTAACTCGCAGCAGAATCTGTGACAGAAAAGACAGAGGACATCACTGTTTTAATCAATCGATAATAAAAAAATTGGTGTGATGATAACTGACAGTTCTCTTGTTGTCCACCGAAGTCATGTAAACAACAAAATCATTGTGTCACTCCAAGTTGCAGCACTGTTTGGCACACACACTGATATCTCCAAAAGATGTGGATTGCAACTCATCACACACGTGTACTGTTACTCATAAAATAGATATTTTGTCATAACTAACTATTGCATGTGTTGATTATTTCCAGCAGCACAACAGTACATGCTGGTTAAGTCCAAAAGAGCTATAGCTGTGACTCAATCATGTGCTTTCAATAGTTTTTGGACAACAATTTTACTTCTGTGGAAAATAGGAGTAATATATATATCAGGTCTATAACTTGTTAATGCTGAGGACTTTACAGAGAAGCCTTGCAAAAAAGACCAAAATAACAAAACAGAGTCCCTGGCAACATCACAGGTCTATCTGAGAGACAAAACAAGATTACAAGCAATGTGTTTCTAAACTGTAATGAAGTCTAAAGTGTTGAAGGCATCAGACAATGGCAGAACACTACCTGAAAAGAAACTTTTGCTTACCTGCTACATAAAGTTCATCGAGCTTCTCAGCAACTTTCTGAGGTAAACCAGCTTCCAGTAAAGCCTGGAAATGTTCTGAGTGGGTCACCGCAGCTGTAGTGTCCATTGGTTCCTCCGTACCATTCCCGTTTACATGATCTGTGGCCATGTCTCCAGACATCTGTGCAGATTAGAGCAGAATTACGAAAGGCACGACTGCAGTTGCTGGATAAACTGGGACAACAGATTAAGTGTGCGGTTTGGCGCCATCGTTCAAGACTGGACACGGCTTACAAACTGTAACGCTGTCTGAGTGACTGCACGCAATTGCGAAACTGAAAGAGCACCTGGATGGCGCGGCTGGCCAATTTTACCACCTGATACTCACTGAAAAACGTGGGTCGCGCTGCCCTGCCACTACACAAAACAATAAATGAATAATCTCTGGTTTGAGACAGCAGGTTTCCATGCATTTCCACCTCGCCTCTGTAAGCTAATGTTAGCTAGCAGCGCTGGCTCGTGTAGATCACAGGCCGTACTCTTCGCCGCGCGCATGGAGGTGCAAAGTGAACGAGGCTAACATTAGCAAAACAGCTATTAGACGTGAAAACATTTATAGTAGTTTGACTCCCTCTAAATGTGGCTCACATTAGCCACATTATCACCTCAAATTAACTGGCCGTCAATCAAAGCGGGCCCGTTTTCAAAATGCCGGCTAGCCATGTAAACGAGCTGCTATGGTGCTAACAGTGGCCGGTGTGCATCGCATCCAACACGAGAGCACGGACTCAACAACAAAACATTCATTTTCCCGGTACCACGGTGCGTACATACCATGCGAGTCTAAACTTGGGTGCACGATGCTGATCCGCCGTGATGAAAGTGCTCCAAATGAGGGAAAATATTCACGCCGGTGCTTTTCAGGTTGGTTTCTTTACTCCCGGTGAAACAAAATGGCGTCTACGTAACGTCGCGAGCTCTGCTTCTCTCCGACATACACGGGGTCTCTTCACCTGCTCGGCACGGGCTGCTGCGTTTTCTTCTTCTTGTTGTTTGAGGTTTAACAGCGGTTAGCAAACAACGCATTGGTGTATCAACGCCACCAACTGGTGAGCATGTAGATCTAAATATGTCATGTTGAATACAGTACGTTTGCAAAGGAGGCTGCATTTTCAGGACCGCAGTTGCAGGACCCTTGTTTTTTTTGTTCACTAGTTTTTGGGGCAAGATAATGTGGCGACCACATGGTTATTCCAAGCTAGCCCTTTTGCCAAACACAGTTTTCCTCATAAGAAACCTTTAAAGCCATAAATTGCTCATCAGCAAATGCTATTTGACTGTAGTAAATCCGTAAAGCTACAAATACTTGGACAGAAAGTAATACGTTTGCTGAAATACATTTTTAGAACCACAACATATGTATCATAAACTACTGTTTGGGTAGGGTAAACCTTTACAGCTGTAGGAATACAAAAAGTAGTATTTTTGGAGAGCAAAACCTCTAGAACTTTAACTCATTAATTAGAAAGTAGCCTAATGTTAGTTAGAAAAAACTTTCAAACAATAAGTACTTGGACATAAAGTAACATGTTTGAGTGAAACGAACCTTTAAAACTATAAGTAGGCCCACATGGACAGAAAGTGGTGGTTTTGGTTGAAGTGTTTATAGCCATTACTCATTTGTTAAAGAGTACTATTTGGATGGAACAAACTTTTAAAATTATCACTGCTTGGACAAGAGGTAGTATTTTATTCCTATTCTTTATGTTGCGCTGTTGCGGAAAACAAAGGGCCGAGAAACCGCGAGAAACGCAATCCTGAAACTGCAGCCTCTGTTGCCACACACACATCATACAGTTCATATTTACATTTTGCAAATATTAACATTTTACAACTTTCATATCCTCTCAGTCAACTTAACTTGTCTAAAATAATGCAATATGATTTAATAGCAATTGTTTTTTATAACATTTTTAATATTGAATTGTACTTTGATCATAGGAGCTTCAGTAGAAGTCAACTACGCTTCTCTTGTCTTGTCTCTTGTCTAATTGACGAATGGGGAGTTACAGAATTTATAATCACTCCAACTTACAGGGCTAATGGCCCATTAAAGACCCAGGACTCACATGCCTCAGGGTGTGAATTGTTATGAAACCAGGTGGTCTATCAACAATGACAACAATCATTCTGATGGGGCATGCCAGTTTAAATAACAAAGGATGTGAATCTGCCAAGTTAGGAGTGACTCAAGATGTAAACAATAGTGAAATTTTCTTTGCTGTAATTTTGTACACAAATCATGTCAAAGTTTAAATGTCAGCCATTTACAGGGTGAAAACTTTCAATATAAGCCTCTATAAACCTTGATGGACATGACATAGAACAGAAATGAAATTGTAACTGCCCCCTTTTTACCCCATCTTTTTGATTTTTTTACTTCGACGCAGCGTCACACCTCGGAGGGCGTGGCTTTAAGACGCACCCTGAAACGCTATTGGCTGAGCGCGAAATTTTAAATGTGAGAACAGCAGCAGCTCGGAGGAGTCGAACTGAAACAACGATGCAAAACTTCTAGCGAACCTTATTTGTGCAGCAAAAAGACAAACAGCAGACTGTTTATGTTACTGCTTAAGAGTTAGAAGAACTTTTGAAACGTTTTAATACGAAATGGATATCGCCACATATTTACAGTAAGTCAGTGAAACTCGAACGTTACCAAGTGTTAGCATACTGTTAGCGGTTAGCTTTAGCGCTTGCTCAGTTAGAGAACATAACTCTCAGACCTGACGCTGCTTCTTTTCATTTTGCGTCCATTTACCTTTTTAGGTGTTTTGAAAACAGTTTGACCTCATATTCAGGAGACGACCCTCTGGATCCATGGGGCAAGTGAGTAATCTGACTGTTTGGTTTTGCTTACCGTTTTTAAACTCATTCGGACGGATTTTGTTTTGTTTGCAGTCAGATGATTTGAAGAGAGAGAAAGAACACAGCATTAAAAAATACAAGACGTCATATAAAACTATTTATTTTCGTGACACACCATAAAACACTCAATGTCAGAACATAGTGTCTTCAATTGTTTTTCAATGGTCTTGAACTCTCAACCTGAGGTCATATCACAACAGCAATTTATATTAAGGATTAAGCATTGCATCCTACACTGTGCTCAAAATACAGTTGATCTTCCACCACATTTATTCGTCGTTTCTACATGTTGCATCTGCATGGTGTTGGCAGCATTCATTGGATATTTTTTCTTTCTACATTTCCAGTTTCTTAATAATAATAGTAATTTCAATAATTGGAATTTACCACTCCAATTATTCTTGTTCCCATCTCAGACTTTTTTTTTTTTTAAACACACTACAGGTAGTTGCACTTGAATAGCATGTATGTCTGACACTTGACAGAACACTTAATGCACTTTTCATGTATACTTCCCAAGGTTTGTTGAATACCTGGAGCAGAAACTCCCTGCAGATGGTAGCAGTGGGATGTCGCTGGTTTTAGACCGTCTTGTCCAGAGGTTTTTGAATGTTGAGCAGTATGCAAATGACATCAGATATGTGAACTACTGCATCAAATGTGTAAGTCTGACTCTCTTTATTATGTGACCAGACTGGTTTGCTATTCAGACTGAGAATGTGCTTTCTAACTGTGTCCTGCAGGCAAGTTATTATTCCGACCCTGTCGCGCTGTATAGTCACGTTTTTAGTAAGGGCATCGGCACCAGGACTGCTGCCCTTTATGTGGCCTGGGCGCAGCAGTTTGAAAAGAGGGGACTGAATGAACCGGCTGATGCAGTGTACCAAAAAGCGTTGGAGAACGAAGCCCAGCCAGCTGACACTGTTCATCATGAATACAGGTAATAACAAAGACATGGATACCGTAGATTCAACATGCTAAAGTAAACCCAAATAGACCTGAAAAGCAGCTGCTTTTCAGGTCTATTTGGGTTTACTTTAGCATTCTGACAGATCCAGAGGCATCACACAGACCACGATATTTCTCAAATATCAAATGTCTTTTAAATTTGTTAATTTTCTTGTTTAAAATGCAACTAACCAGTGTTTCCACTGTTTTAGTAGGCTTTTTGCAGTCTGTTAACTGATAACTAGATGATTTTTTCCTACTATTGTGTGAGTTGTTTTTGGTTTCTTTCTGTCCATAAAACCACAGACAAGATATTAATCTAGCCTTCTAATGAGAAAGATCTTCAACTGAGTGTAGTCACGCTTGAAAACAGAACATGATTAATAGAAGGCACACTTTGTGTTGTGTGACTGTAGTATACAATGTAGAACAACTTGTCAACAACAAATACTTTGATCTGCAGACAGTTTCAAACAAGAACCAGAGGACAGATGTCAGCACCAGGTAAGATGGTGTTTCACTGCTTGTTTGTTTCTTAAATAATGTAAATCTATCTGATGCAGCATCTGTCTGATTTTTATTTTAATATATGAAGCAGGAGGTCGAAACCCTTTGCAAAACTCCAATTTAACCAATCAGATGTCCTCCCACAGAGAGCCTGTGGCTCAGAGCAAGGTGTGTGCCCCTCAATTCCCATGTTAACCGTTTATTCACAACATGTCTGCGTTTCAGGACCACTAATATTCTTTATCTTCTGTTAAAGGTGTCTGTGGATTGGTCATCCAAACCACCTGCAAATACAATGACTATAATGTAAGTGGAACGTTATAGACACTTACTGACGCTCATCTACTCCACATAACATCAGAAATATGTACACTTTGAGACTACAACCCACCATCCACGGCACACTAATGGAAATTAGCAAGATGTGTTTACTGTTATAATTCTTGTCATATTCAGTATGCTACTGCCATTCAGAAGCAATGCAGGTAGTGTATCTAGAAGCTGTTCTCACCAAAACATAGTTACATTATTCTTTAAAGGTGATCAGGAAGTTTGGTAAAGTTATAGGAAAGTATAATGGTTGGTTAATGTCGAATAGACAAAATATTAATGTTGGCTCTTTTAGACAACTTGGATATGAAGAGATTTCTTACTATTGGCATCAATCATTGTAAAAGAAAGAAAGTCGTATGTGGAGGAATACAGCCATGGCCATAAGTTTGGACACAAGTACCATGACGCTTGTGAATCTTAGAAAATACCACAAAATTGTCACTTACAATATACTTATGTTCTGTAATAGACATCAAAACAGACATAAGTCATGCTGTGTCCAAACTTATGGCCATGGCTGTATATTGTAAGTGACAATTTTGTGGTATTTTCTAAGATTCACAAGCGTCATGGTACTTGTGTCCAAACTTATGGCCATGGCTGTATGTGTATGTGACGTGAGGACACATCTAAGAACAATACGATGTTTTGAAGAATAACCTAAGCCTCTTCTAGATATTTAAAGCTTATGGTGTCTTTCAGAAATGTCTTGTGATTTTTTTTTTTTTAAAAAAAGGTGTCATGCATCTCACATTTTCACACAAATGTATTGTGACGCAGACCTATTCATTCTCCACTATGGTCAACCAGAAAGATTGTTTGTTTTGTTCACCTGCAAATACTTTAATATTTAGCAGCACAGATATCCAATATCTTATGAAATTTACCTTCTAGGATCAACCTGGAATTGGGCAGATAGTCTATAACACCTGTACCAGGCCCTAGTGAGGGCTGAGAAATTATTCTTTTAAATTCACATATATTAAGCCTTTCTGTCAGTATTCACTATTACATTTATTTTGTTACTTTTTTGGTTTAAGTATTTGTATGTTTCATTATGTGTTGTCATTATGCTATGAGTCCTGATCACTCACCAGTAGAACATACATGCCAAAGGAGCTGTAAACTGCTTTAGAAACCAGACATGATATTGTCTGATTTATTGTCTCCTCCACAGAGTTTCTCGCTCTGAGACTTCAGGGACAATTCCCTCTAGTCAAGGTTCCAGTGTTGAGACTGTGTCGGCATACATAAAGGATGAACTTGTATGTGAAGGATCTGAACTTTGCTTTGAGGAGGTCAGAGCACAGAAATACTTCCGTAAGCTCAGGGAGAAACGGGAGAAGGAACAGAGAGAACTTAGTAAGTTGATGATTTATAAATCTGAAAATAAAGTTGTGTTGTGTTTTTTTTTTTTTCATAATTAAAACCTGGAATAAACATCAAAGTGAGATTTTGATGTGTTTTATCTTGTTAACATCAGGATTGTTTTGCTTTCAGTGGAGAAGGCGCTGAAGGAGCGGGAGGAGAGAATCCAGAGCATTAAAAGTATGTTGGAGTCGGTTAACCAGGATCTGGAAGCCCGTGGAGGTTTTACCAGCCTGACTTCATCTCTGAGTGTGAGTCTGCAGATTCAGGTTCACTCCCTCTTCACTGCTGTAACTCTGTTTGGCAGTACTCTTTCTTGTATTGCCAAATGGATGAGGTACTTGCCAGCACTTTTGGCTCCAACCAGCTGTTTGTTGTGGCAACAGCAGAATATTAGTTCTCATGTGGACAGGATTCAGGAGTCAATCAGTCTTTTGACTAAATTATTCAGGTTTTAGTCATTTAGCTTTTGTAGCTAACCCCAATGTATTTGAACTGACTTCCAATAATTTCTTTAGTTTCGGATTTGGTAAAATTAACATTTTTTACAAAGTTGTTGATTTGACAAATCACTTTCTGTTTCATTTTTAATTTTGTTTTCATTGTGAAAAAAAAATCCATTCTCATCACTGGATCCTTTGCTTCATTGTTTTCATTCTGTAATTAACATTTTAGAATGACAGCAGGTCTTCTACAGTCAACTTTGAAAATATTGAAAATTTAAAAAAAAAACAGCAAAAAAAATTAGCTAGGTGTATTTAAAAATAAGCCTACTGTCACTTTCAAGTAGGAGGCATGTTTCATCTTTACAAAACTGTTCATAAGATTTTGAAAGAGTGTAGCTGTCCCTGCTTGGATTGACTTCCATTGCACACTTAGGCCATATTAGAGTTTTCACAACCACATGTTTCCAACTTGAAATTAACTTTTACAATTCTGAAAGGTCTGATGTGTCTAACTTGACATTCAGTTACACAGGAGTGCCAAGAAAAATAAGAAAAAATGACACCTCATGTCAACTAAAATCCATAATTAAATTACATTTAATGATTTCAATCAGTGTTTACCCCTGACCAACCATCTCATTATCTTCAAACCTTCGTCCCACATGAGGAGAATTCTACAATATACCCTGGTATAGCTGCTTGCATACCATTTAAGGAGAGAACTCGATGCTTTGCAGCAGTTCAGTCAACATAGTGCCTTTTGTCTTCATCGCAGGTGTCTGTAGCAGAAGCAACCAACCCACCAAGTCTGATTTCAGATCCTCCCCAGCAGTCCTTTGTTCGTCCTCGACCCTCAAACCGTCTGAGCAGCAGGCGCTCTCTTGGCTTGAGGTTGCACACCGACCCGACTTTCATCCAGGAGGCCACTGCCATCTCAGAACCTCCTCAGCAGCAGGCGGCTGCTGAAACGAATGCGCTGAGCTCAGAGGTATTCCATCAGCGCTCTGTACTGGCTGACAGCAGCATTCATCTGCCAAACTCTGCAGCGACTTCAATCCTCAAAGATCACGAGTCTGTCATTCAGGCCCCAGTGGTTCCGTTTCAGTCAGTTCAGCAGCCTATGAGCTTTGAGCAAACAAACGTGTCGACTCACAGACCTGCAGAGGCCTGCGTCTCTGCTGAGAATGCTGACGTTCTCTGCCAGGATGCTCGAGGTCATCTGGGCAGCTTGGCCAGCCATCGACCCCAGGAGCACACCACCACACATCAGTGAGTGACTTCTAACTCTGCTCACAACCTCTGTTATTTTGAGTAATTTCTCAGTGCGCAGTCGTCTCATCTCACCTGATGAACAAGAAGAGGATTGACAGTTGTATAAATTTTAAACAGTGCCTATCGGAAGTGTGTGTGTTGCTTTTAGCCAATCTATTGGGAGTCCAGTTGGCTTCCCAAGAAAGAAAGGAAGAGATTTGATTGAATTAGACTATCAGATTACTTTCTATTGTTTTGGTCCAAAAAGGTGGAGTAAATAAATGTATAGATATTAATAGAAAGTAAAAACCCATGATTTTCACACTCATAAATAGGAGTTCCGTTGTTAAATATTTAGTTTTCTTCTCCTCAGGGATGTCAGTGAGCCACCAGAGCCTGAAGAGAAACTTGATGGTGAGTTAATCAACTATTCACAAGTGAGCTCTTCAATCTCAACCTCTTGTGACTGCATGTTTTCAGACCTTCTCTTTGTGTCTCTCAGTGTCTCAGGGAGGCACAGCCAACCTGTCTCACATCACCCCTAACAATTCACTGGGCTTTGTTCAGGCCACGCCATCAAGGGTGCTACCGTCACCCACTGTGAACACACGAGAAGCACTGGGTGAGCACCACAGCTTCCTCAAGTTTGATGACATGTCTGGGATGTTTTACAGTTTTTGTAGAGTGTTTGTGCTCCTGTTGAACTTTTGATGTTTTCAGCTCCTGGGATTCAAAGCAGCTTTATTCATGTTCTTTGGATGAGCACCAAATTTTGCTACACTTACACTTTTTCCCGATTTTGTATTGTCTCAGGTGTGATCATGGACATGTTTCAGGCCCCGACGTTCCTGGAAGAGCCGTTCAACAACACATCGGCGCTCCATGCTGCTGAGAAAGAGTTTGATACTGGATGCTCAAGTTACGGTAAACATAGTGCAAACACAGGTGTGCATTTATGAAAGAGGAGTGAACATATCCTTTACTAAATGAATTAAAGTAGGTCAACAGTGTCTAAAAACTGAATATTTACTCACTAAAGTAAAGCTTGGGTGTCTCTGTAGAGCAGTCTGTTATTTTGCTACTATTCTCTGCAAGCTAACTTAATTGTTCTGTATTTCATGGTTTGCAGGAAATGTCTCTGCGCCTGCTAAGCCTCCCACTGCAGCCGCATTTACTATTTTCCAGGACAGTAATGAAGACAAAGAAAATGGCAGGTAAATATGGACATGAGAGCGAGGGAGATCACAAGCAGTACAGAACTAAATACAGAAACAAATTAAAAGTAGTGAAATACCTGTAGGGTGTAGTCACCATTTTTATTCCCAGTATTTCTAACTTCGGTGGGCACTTTGAAAAACATTGAACACTCATGTAGAAAAAAAACAATTTTGGAAAAAAAATCTATAAATTCAATTCATTCATCTCAACTTATTTCTTCAGTATAATTTATGACATTCTTGCTGTCATACTGCACAGAAGACATTTTGAGTTTTCTCTGCTTCTAGCAATGGTTGTGCTGATTCCATAGATGTGCAGGGGCCTCATTTATAAAACATTGCGTAGGATCCATACTAAAGTTTGCGTACGCCGATAATACGAAAAGGGCGTATGCCCCTCGCCCCTGATTTATAAAACTTTGCGTAAGCACAGCTGCATGCAATTTCTTGATAAATCACACACCAGCTGGAAGATTGCACAGGTGGATCCACCTCACATTCCGCCCACAACACACCCACATTTTACCATGAATGGTCAATGCAAAGTGACTCATGAATGTATCTGTATATAAATAAGCTGCTGATCCACGGCATTTCACGCAGCGCCGGCCGGCAGTCTTCACTGCTGTGTCAGGATGAATGAATCATGTGTTGACCCAGGCCACCCTGCCACTAAATTTGTTATGATCACGTCCGATGTACAAATAATTTGCACACTGATTGAATGTGCATTTTTTCGGTTCACATAGAGAAATTCATTTTCACTCGGGAGTTGTGGTGTGAAGCATGTGTGCCTGCGTGCCTGTACAGGGCTGATTAATGGTTGGACACTCGTCCCATTCGGCCGCATATGGATAAATAAACAAAATTCTTTACTTTTTTTTTGCCTTTTTACTGTGATAGTTGCAGTGAAGAGTGACAGGAAATGGGGAGAAGAGTAGGGGGAAGACGTGCATAAAAGTGCCGCAGGCAGGAATCGAACCCGAGCCACTGCGTCGGAGACCACCCCTACAAATGGATGAGCCATACAGGCGCCGGGAGATCAGTAAACAAAATTATTTAATAAAGATCACCGCACCGACCCCAGATACCGGCCCTTCGGTCAAACGACCGAATGAAATAACGTTCAATCCGCTCCTGTTAATATATGAACATAGTTCTGCAAATACAGTCGTCAGCCGAATGGCGCACTATAGGAACATCTACAACAATGAGGGTTTATGATTATCAGGCTCTACAAGTCTAATATGTGATAACAATAAAGGTTTGAGATCAATCTGGTTTCAATTCGCCACTTCATCCTCCGGCACTGCCGTTCCCTCTGTCTCCAAAATGTGCTTAAGCAAGCATCAAAGTTGGCGCACCGGTGCGCACATTCTCACGCCAAGTTTGTTTTTATAAATCACAACCTTTGCGTAGAAAGTGGCGTACGCCACTTTCTAGCCCTGTTTTGTGCGTACGCAAGCTTTATAAATGAGGCCCCAGGACTTTATATTACAGTTAATAAAAATGCCACAGGAGTAAAATAAATGCAGAAACTGCTTGGAGCTCAGAGGGTTGAACAAATCCAAAGATAAAGTAGTAATCACCAAAAAAACTACAGCTCCCATGAAGCCATGAAGTACAAATACAAGAGCAAGATGTTTACAACATCACAAGGTGGCCTCGTCCATAACTATAGACTGAAGGGCACCTCCTTCTCAAGTCTTTTTTTTTTTTTTTTTGGCCAAACAGTTGATATTATGGTGGAAAGACTCTTGTTTTCAAGAATTAAAAGTACGTGACATCAGACAACCAAGAGGACTCCCTCGTAACTAGAGATTCTAGTTATCTTAATAATCACAACCTACACATAAAGACACAAAAATTAGCTAGTACGGATGTAAAGGTGCATGTATTTATCACTTTTGGTGCAGCAATCCCTGCAATCAAAACTATGACAAAAGTGTATTAATGCTTCACACAATCAGGAACAATAATTCTAGAGCTTGTTTGACCTGGAACGCTTTTAAAGCTGGTAATGAATCCACTAACATGAAGGATTTCTTTTTATTTTGTCCCTGTTCTGTTCAGTGCTGCTGCTCCCCCTGTGACTGTAAAGTCCAAACCAGTCAGAGCTCTGGCTGAAATCACGGTGTCAAAATCACACAAACCTAACGTGAGTACGAGGCAAACGCTTTGTCCAAAAAAGGAACCAAAGTTTGTGTTTGTGTATCATAATTAAATAGATGTCAGTTTCTATTTTGGATTACAGAGTTTCATGTCAACCATAGAGCATTGCTCAGTATTTGGTTTATGTGGAAGTTACTTCCTGAGTTGGCTGCATTTTTCATCCCGGTTTATGTTTTCCGATCAGGACACCCCTTCGGATCTGATGCCGGATGAGAGCACCATGTGGGGCGCTCGCTACAACTCCCTCAACTCCCTGGCTGCCTGTCCAAACAGCACCACAGACTTTGCCATGTCGGCCCAGTTTGTCTCCACTCCGTTCACTCACAAAACTCCTTTCAACAGCAACTTTTTTCTAGACCAAGGTGCAGGACCTGGACTCATACACTTCTTTTTTTATCTCAGACACAAGAGCCAAATGCAGAATTTAACTTATTTTAACTTTATTATGCTGCAGGTTTTCAGGCAAAAAAACGTGTTCCTAACCTATTGATAAATTTAGGAATCATTTTTTCTGCTCTACAGAGAATAACTGTGACAACGAGGATGCTGATGATGAAGCTTTTATCAGACGTCAGACCAAAAAACTCAGGTAACCAATTCGTCCACTCTCAATTCTCAGCTTTCTGAGGTGTCCATGGTTCTTATAAAGTCTTTTTTAAAACTTAAACGCTAATTTTAAGCAGAGCAGATATCTGACTTTTGAAAATGTACGTTACGAATAATTGCTGTCAGAATAGTTCTGTCCAGTTTGTCGACTAATTTATCCAAGTTGTGTTGTCAAAACTGCATTGAGATGTTTGATTTTGGGCATAGCCTCACTAATAAGACAATTAAAACTGGACAATAATATAATAAGTTATTTATCAAGTAAGAATATGAAAAATTTCCTGTTTTCAGCTTCTCAGATGTAAAGATTTCCTGCTTGCTTTTCTTACTGTTGCATATTATTATTAATTAGTATTTTGGTTTTGGGCTGTCGGTCTAACATCAGCTTAGACTTTTCAGCATTTTCACACTGAACTTTTTATTGATGCTGACTGTAGTCATAGCTGTGGTCCTGAACACCATGAGGTAATGGCAGGGCTCACTGATGAAACCTCTCCTGTTATCTCCCCTCCCTCAGCCCCATCATAGAGCAGAGTCCATCTGATGAAAATCTCTCTGAAACAGCCGTCAGTCAGCTGGTACCTTCCTCTGCAAAACAGGGCACCATCGTTGGTGAGGGGCTCGCCACCACCCAGCACTGCCTCACCTCCTCCTCCATCACCATGGTGCAGCCTCCTCCTCCCGCTAAGCTGTCCTTCAGAGACCAGACACTCTGTCACACCGACTCCTCCAGGACTGCAGGACCCTCATGGGAAGTGTACACAAGTCCCGAGCAGCCTCCCGAATCGGCCTCTCTGATCTCAGGCAGACCCAAAAGCGAACCTTTCACAATCATGGAAGATTTGGACCAACCCGCCAGTCCTAAACGAATCCAGAATCAAGTCTGTGATGTTCCCATGAGCCCTGACTGTGCCCTCAAAGCAGACTGGCTGACCATCACGAGCCCAGAGGCCACAGCCGAGCAAGACCTGGACGCCTTCTTGAGTCCGTGTCGCCTGAAGAAATCAGATGTGACCTGCACCAAGACCCTGGACGTCCCCATGAGTCCAGCACAGCCGCAGCTCTGTGCTGACGTGCCCATGAGCCCGGCACCGCTGCATCAGGTCAGCGTTGTAGATGAACCCATGACGAGTCCAGAGAGAGGAATGAGGCAGAGCGGTGATGTGTCCATGAACACAACCAGGACAGGAGCAGTGCAGCGTGTGTCAGATCCCTGGGATGACGAGCTGATCTCTGATCTGTTGTCCTCACTCAACCCGCCTCTCACCTCTCACCCCCACTGCATCACCTGGCAGTGTCACCTGCCCAGCATCACCCCAAAGATGACCATCAGCATGGGTAAGAAGCATTACTTCAGCTGTTACTTTAACATTATTGATGAACAGATTCAAATCAGTACTCATTTACTGTCTTACTGAGAGTCTGTTGGATTAATATCGTCGTATCTCTGAAGCACAGTCAAAGAGTGTTACTTAGCATTCAGACCTAAAGCAGAAGCAAAGAGGGATCCTGATGCTGGCAAGTGCTTCAAAATGCATGAGCAAACTGCAATAATGAACTTACTCTATGTTGTTGAATTTTATGTAAAAGCCATGCAAAAACTCTTTGCAGAAATTATTTCTAAGCTGTTTAAAATGTGATTTGCTATCAACAATAACTGATAGAGACTGCAAAATCAAAGAAGTAAGTATGCTTAAAGTACAAGAAGGTGATGCCAGATTTCAGGATTTTATTTGAACATATCTAAGCCTGAAAGTCTTTTGGAAAGGCTTTTCTTGTTAATTGATTAATTTATACACTGATTATTACTTAGACTACAACATTACATTGTAACTTGGCAAAATATTTTTCTTCTGTCCTCCTTTCCTGTTGTACTTTTGGACTTTCTTTTAGTTCTAAGCTGACAATAAGATTTCATTTTTATGTATTGTTTTGTTCTAATCTTAGTTTTTGTGAGTCTGACAGTACTGTCATAGATTTCAGTTTTATTTCCAAATAGAACAGATGGACGTAGTTACAGTCTCTGGAATTTGTAGTAAAGTGAATAAAAATGCCATTAGACAGTGTGGTTAAATTGGCAAATGTTTGTATTCTGACAGGAAATTCGTCCCTTCGAGTGGACTGCATTTTAGGAGAGGGAGCTTTTGCAACAGTTTATCAGGCTACAAACCCCATGACCTCAGAGAGGATGGTTCTAAAGGTAAGAAGATGACAGATAAAGATCCAGCCCCATCTGTGATCACTCTGTTTAATGGCAGACATTTAACCTGTCGAATACCTGTCATCCAGCAGCAACAAGCAACTTCTGATGTGTTTTCATGATGGTCACAGATAGGGCAGATATTACATTTTTAAACATTTGTTTCAGTTAAGTTTGAAATTGACTTTGTTGTATTTATCTATTTTCCTTCTTTGTTCATAAGTTCAACACTCATATCTGTCATTTACTATCAAAAATGTCTAAAAAATTAGCATTTAGCATTATATGTCAAGCTGCATCTGCAACTAAAGGGGAAATATTCCGACAAAAACAGATGCTTTTTTTTTTAATCAGATGTCATTTTCAGTCACATTTCCCAGCAGTGGAGGTGTCGGCTGCATGTTCACAGTGAATATCTGTCATTCCCGCAGGTTCAGAAGCCGGCAAATCCCTGGGAGTTTTACATCAACACTCAGCTGGATGCTCGACTGCAGCCCGACATCCGTCACTTTTACAGCAGCATCCGCTCTGCTCACCTCTTCAGCAACGGGAGCGTGCTGCTCACAGAGCTTCACAACTACGGCACTCTGCTGGTCAGTGTTTCACCACAGCAGACAAAACTAACAATCGCTTTTTTTCATGACAGTCGCACTGTTTTTACATTGTTCATCCGTCGCTTTTGTCTAACCCAGGTGTTTTGCTGTTTTCAGGCATTTGCACTAGAGCTAATTAGCGATCAGCTGTTCATCAGGAACGTAATGTTGATAATTAGTCATTTGAGACATTTTTAAAGCAAAAAGTCAAAGATTTGACATTTTCAGAGTCTCAAATATGTGAATTTGCTGCTTTTTTGATCTTATCTGAACTTGAATGTTTTAGGTTCTGGTCTGTTGTTTGAGCAAAAAAAAAAACAAAAACACATCGACCACCTAATCAAGCAGATTATTCAATAATAAAAATCATGAGTTGCACCTCCAATTTTTTGGCCAATTGCTAACTTAGAATTCTTAGAGCAGCAGCTACAGATGCAACCCTTATTTTGTTGTTTGTACCAGGTCCAGAATGGTTTACAATTAATTTCTAGCATCTTTTTATAATGTACCCCACCAAGGTTTGATGGCTAAACATAGATGTGTTAGTGTAGTTTAGCAAGTGTGTAGCTCGAAGCATTGGAGAAAGACAGACTGGGGAATATGAACAAGTAGGAGGAAGGGTGTAAATTTGCTAAATGTTAAACATTTGATGGCTGCCCACATTATATGTTGATGGTGGTAGGGTTTGAACATCACATGATGATTTGAGGAGGGAGTCTGTTTTTGGGAGAAGAATTACTGATGTTCCCTAGAAAAAGGAACTTTATTTGTGATCAATAATTTAATCAGTAAAAGCACTCAGAGCGCAGTACTCTACGGAGACTGCTCATTCCCTGACCTTGCACTGAACACAGGCATGTGTTATGCGTGTGTATGTTATGTACGGATACCAAATCACCTGACCTAAATATGTAGTGGGCGACGGAAATTGATGGGACTTGGAATCACCCCCACAATTTAATCAATTGTTCCTTGTATCATTTGTGATACATCGGCAGCGGTGGATTTGTAGCAGGATCGCAGTCATGTGATCATTAGCGGGCAGCTGAGGTAGCGTTCACTTGCTTTAAAAGCTGCCAAAAGCTGTTCACTGCCAAAATCTAATGAGGTGCTTCTTGTCTCATTTCTGACCACCCTGAAAATTTCATCCAAAGCCGTTTGTCCGGCTGTTCAGTAATGCTGTGCACAGACAGAAGGAAGGATTCACATACTCCAGTTGTCACATAACTCCACCACATTCCTTGGCAGAGTAAAAATGAGACTAAGGTAAATGGAAAAACTTTCTCTTTTTCTGACATGTGATGGCTCCACTTTCAGAACGCAGTGAACATCTATAGAACCCTCGGTGACAAAGTGATGCCTCAGCCTCTTGTCTTGTACTTCACCATCTGTATCCTGCACATGGTGGAGCAGCTGCACAGCATCCACATCATCCACGCCGACATCAAACCTGACAACTTCATGCTGGGAGAGAGGTGCTAACCCAGTGCTGCCTTTGTTACTACACTGTACACTACATATTAGTGTCTGTATTAATCTTAAACAAGTAACTGATTAATCAAACAAAGTCGTCACCAACAGTTGATGTGAAATAGAACATTTGCTTGTTGTAGCTTCTCAAATATGGCGATTCACTGCTTTTTGTGCTCATTTTACACCAAAGTAAATTGCATAGAGATTTAGTTTGTTTTTGTTTTGGAATGTTGTGCCAAATTCTAACCTTACAGAATCTCTAATTCTTCTTCTGAACAGAAGTCGGCCTAAAATTGAAAAACTCATTGTTGCTGTTTTTCAGGTTCCTGGAGAACAAGTGTTTCGATTCGGACAGCGTGGACCACGGCCTCGTCCTCATCGACCTTGGCCAGAGCATTGACATGGACCTTTTCCCAGAAGGCACTGCTTTCACCTCCAAGTGTTTAACGTCAGGTTTCCAGTGCACAGAGATGCTCAGCGGGAAACCGTGGAACTATCAGGTGAGGACAAACAGGAGGTGTTGTTAATCCTGTAATAAACAATAATATTTATGGATTTTATGGTAAATCTGAATATAATACAGTTCTTTTGATGTGTTTACAAAGTGCTTTATGAGCAGAAAAAGTCACAAATCAGAGTCAGTAAGTTAATTTAGATATAAATTACAACACCTCTTAAATACACCTCCAGTCCGTAGCAGCACACGGATTCTGTTAAAACCAAATTTCTGATTTCTGAGAACTCGTGGAATCTAGTATTGACATTTTAGAGCTTATGAAAAGAGGCTATCGGTTCTTAAAAAGGTAACAGAAATGTATAAGCTCACGGTTAGTAATATACACTCATCAGCGGCAATTAACCTGCCAATTAGTGTGTAAGTCTTAAGGGAGTGCTGTTGCCATGGTGGCGTGTGCTTGGTAATGGAGCAATGTTTAAGTGGGTGTGTCAAAGTAACATCCACATGGATACCAGAACCCACGGTTTCTGCAGAACATTGCATTGTCACAAGAGGATCAATGTTATTCACTTTACCTGTCAGTAATTCTAATATTATGGCTGATTGGTGTAAATTGACTCCAGATTTATTTATTTTACAGTATTTGAAAAAACAACACTACAGAGATTTGATTTTGACTTTTTTACAAACCAGCAGCACTTCAGGTGCTGCACATTCATGCTACTGTGACAACATAAAGACTTCTTTATCACAGTGTTAGTACCCAGTCACTGTAATGGTGACACACAGCCCCATACTGAAGTCAAACTGTGCCAACAGACCAGAAGGACCAGGAAGCTGAGTTAAATTCTATTAAACTATACAACCTGAAGTTTACATTTGAGGGTTAAAGGAGGAAAATACTGGACATTGTGTGATTTTTTTTTTTTGTTTTTTTTTTTTTTTTTGTTTTTACAGCCTTCTACTTTCAGCTTTAACTTTTTTTATGTTTGTTCTTTGTGTGTTTGTTTTTAGACCGACTACTTTGGAATAGCAGGGACTGTTTACTGCATGCTGTTCGGGACGTACATGCAGGTCACTAATGAAGGTGGTGTGTGGAAGACAAACGGTGTCTTTAGAAGGTAAATTTCTCCAAAGACTTCCAGTCCAGGATCAAACTGTAATATTTGTCTGTGATGCAGCATTTAGTTAAGTTGAGGGCTAATGTTCAAACTGGTCATCAAGTGGAGACTGTGCTTTGTCATAAAACTCAAATCCATTTTTGACACATAAATTGCAATAGGACTGGACAAATTAGTTTGTTTTTTGTACCATTATGGTTACTCCAGTGGTAAGCTAGCCAGTGTTTGCAGTCATTCTTTTAGATTCTTTCAAAATCAGTCAGCAGTGTTTAAATCCAGTTTAACCAGCAGGAGTCTCTAAAGCAAGTATGTCAAACTCATTTTAGTTCAGGGGCCACTTTGAGACCAATTTCATCTCAAATGGGCCAGACCAGTAAAATCACTGCATAATAATCAAAAAAATAACGACAACTCCAAATGTTTCCCTAAATTTTAGTGCAAAAAAAGTACTTTCTGAAAATGTTTACATGTCAGGACTGGAAAAGAAAGAAGACACAAAATGCCAAAAGCGAAAAACAAAATGACAAGAAATGAGACAAACAATATGAAACAAAACAGAATGAGATTTAAAAAAGCTACAGATTGACCAAAAAAATGGTCAAATGATAAAAACGCAAGAAAGAAAATGGACAAGCAACACAAGCGAGACCCAAAAAACAAAACAAAATAATACAAAAAGCAATAAATTAAGCAAAACACAACATGACAAAATTAAGACAAAAACACAAGCAAGACAAAAAGGAACCACCAAAATGAGAAAGAAAGAGACAAATGAAAAAGTCAGATGAAGAAAGACAAAAACAACAAAAGCAAGACAAAATATTACAAAAATGAGACAAAAAAGAGAGAAACAAAATGTCAAAAAATGTGAGAAATGACACAAAACAAAAAGAGAAAAAATTAGACAGAAGTTGCAAAGCGACAAAAAGTAGATAACAATACAAGTGAGACAAACGGAACTACAAAAATGATACATAAAATGACAAAAAACAAGACAAAATATTACAAAAATGAGACACAAAAACACTGAGCAACCTGTTTTACTTTATGATCAAAACAGCTTGTCATGGTCTAGAATTTTTTTTAAATTTACAGTCTTACAAATTCAAAATTTGCGGTTAATGTCTTCTCTGTAATTTTTACTCTTTACAAAGTCGTCCCGCGGCCCGGATGGGACCCTCTGATGGGCTGGTTTTGGCCCGCATCCCGCATGTTTGACACCCCTGTTCTAAAGGCTCCTCGAAGTGAGGAGATTAAAGAAATTAGAACAGCTGGTCTTTTGGTTGGGACTTAATGAGCCGTCCAATATGAAACACTTTACAAGATAAAAACCATCAGCAGTCATTCCTGAAGTCATTCCTTGTTTTGTTTGAAGCTAGTAAAAGACAGTGTGAGCTCAGGTGTTTGGTCCAGATGTGCGATCACCACCTAACGCGATGCTCTTTCCCTCTCCGCTCCTCAGAAACCCTCACAGCGACTTGTGGCTGGATTTCTTCCACACTCTGTTGAACATACCGGACTGCGGTTCGCTGCCGAGTCTGCAGAGCCTCCGCTGCAGGCTGACGTCCGTCCTGCAGCAGAACTACAGCAGCAAACTGCCTTCACTCAAAAGCCGCCTGGTGGTGCAGCTGCTGGAGAACCACAAGGCAGCGCGGAGATGACGCATGTCCTCCTCTCTAACTTTTATCTGCTTTCATCTTTTCTTCCTGAAACACCTGAAACTGCTTCTCAGTCTTTGCAGTAGTTTTCAATGGTTTTGTGTTTCTTCAGAATCGTTTAGGAGGATTTAAGCAGCTGATCAGAATGTGCAGATGTAAAAAAATTTGTTTTGATTTACTTGATTTTTATCTTTTGTCTGCAGTTTTTCTCTGGTGAAGAATAAACTTAGTGTGGAAATTTAGTAGCTTTTGTTCTGTTGGTGTTGAATCTGACAGCTGATCTTATGCAGCTATATTCTTTTTGTAAAACTCTTCAAGATTTAGTTTTTTTGTTCGGGTTTACTGCTTTGAACTGAATTCATGTGGCTTTAAGTTGTTTTTCGATATTTAAGGATTATATATTTTAAAACTCTTCCACAAACAGGAACGTTAACTGATCATTTTGCTACTTCCTTTTATGCTTGTACACAATAAAACGCGTCAGGTAGAGATTTCATATTATTCTGTCAGCACTAAATAGCTTGCAGTTTATAGTACATGTCAGACAAGAAGTAACAAGAGCTAAAGAAAGCTACAGAGATGTATTTGAAGTCATGAACAAACAAGTTTTATTTTAATTTATGCTAAATTATCCAGCTTGGAATTAAAAGGATCCTCTGCAATTATGTGTTCAACAATAAACACAAACAGTTTAACTGTGCACACGCATGTTTTAGTCTTAAAAAGCAATGATTTCTCTAGAGAGTTTCTTCAAGAACCTCCAAAGCATCTAACAGTTATTTTGCAAAGGTATTAAATGTTGTCCTCTGTCCTACTCAAGGCAGAAATGTTAGTTTAAAAAATATTTTTATGTTTGATTTTTACGAAAAGTATCTGGGAAAAGCTCCAGTGTTACACTTCCAGACCTTTAACTTGATGTCAGATTCATTTGTGGACCATAGTTTCAGTTTTTCGTTAATTTCCCATGATTTTTTTGCTCGTGATCTGATTGCAGGTCTTGTTTAAAGATGTTATTAAAGTTATTGTTACAAACTGCAGGCAAGTCTATAGATTGATGCTGTTGCTGAATAATTTCAGGTCTCCCCTTGATGATGGTCAAACAGGTTTTGAGTTGCTTTTTTATGGGGTTGAAAATGTCTGTTAAAAGTCTCAAATGGAACTTGACAGACACGAATAACTGGAATTGGGTTATAACAGCTGAAAGAGATGATAATCCGCGTTTGACAGGATGACGTCATGCTACCAACCAGTGAACGAGTCACTGGTGAGTCCGTCAGCTTCTGAAAAAAGCAAACTCCTTGCATCGTGACCGTGTTTGCAGCCAGGGTTACACCAGGATGGAGAGGAGGGAGAGTCTTTTTCTACACTGCTGACAGTTTTCATTGCAGTGTTTCTTCAGCTGGAAGTGGTTCTGGTATAAATTAGACGCTGTGGATGTGGATTGTTCAAAATGACAACAGCTTTGTCTCTAAATGTCATCGTTAAATGTTCCACAAACTAAATTCCGAGTCTGAATCTGCCTGGACGGTCAGATAACACAAGGGAGAAGTCAGGGCATTCTCCATTTAATTTAGTTATGCACTTTAAGTGTTCTATAATTTGAGTGCAGTGATATAAAAGTTTTAAAATCATAATATCTATTTGCCTTCAGAAAAAGTCAGATTTTTCTGTTAAAGATAAAAAAATCTAACTTTTGTAGGTCTTTAGTACTAGTTTAATCTGGTTTATTATCCTGTAATTTGCACTGGAAAATCTCCTAACTTTTCTACGTGTTGGTAACATCACAGCAACATGTGAGACAATGCATCACTGGCACACAAGTTTGTCAAAACGATCAGATAGTTCATTCAAAGTGTATTCAAAATTGCTTTAAAAAAACTAATTACAACATAAAACCCTAGTTATGAAATAATAAGTCAAGGTGTTATCAAAATTAGAACAGAAGGCCACATACCATCCATCCATTCGCTATATAGCTATATGATTTTATGTATGTGGGAAAAGGTTTAGATCTTTGAGTTCATCTCATAAAAAATGGGAGCAAAAACAAAAGTGTTGCATTTATATTTTTTGAGTGTAAATAATTATGGAATTTGTAAATGATCATAACGAGCATTTAAAACATTTTTTTTAAACTTTTAATAGAAATGTATGCAAGATATATCTCATGGAATTCAAAAGTTCCTCAATTATATATTGACCCAGCAGCTTTTCTCTCTGTCTCCTTACAGCAACAGGAGATGAGGATTTCTCTGTCGTGTTAAATACTCACTGAACTTGGAGTGTTTCTGTCACCCTGCAGCTCCTCGGTTACATGTTCAGACCTGCAGCTTCTTCTGCAGCAGATCTCATCACTGTAAACGGAAGCAGCGGCTCATTCAAGCTCCTCTCCTCTGAGCCAACAACAACATGTCATCTAACTCTTAACGTTTTAATTTCACTTCACTTTCAGCCTTTGTTTCAAACTGTAAAGCTGGTTGTAGTTTGATATTTTGCGGATGATGTGGTTTCTTTTTTTGTCAGCTCCGTCACGCTCTGCAGAGCAGCTGAAATGTCGTGGGTGGAATTTAACTACCACTTTTCCAGTTGCCAGTAGTGCTGGATTACATTTATTGTCAGAGCTGTGGGTGTTTCTTTTGCTACAATTCAGGACCTGAACTCCCACATCTGAAAAAAAATATGCTGCATTCAGGGTCTGTCAGAAATGCCAGAATCAGGGCGTTCTCAGTGCTTCCTAATTGACACTAAAATACAAGTAAAACTAACGCCAGTAACTATTGATGATAATGAAATCTCCCTAAACAAAACAACGGTTTAACAACAACAACAAAAAAAACTTTCTTCATTCCCAAAATCTAAAGAAATGAATATTTCCACAAATATTGCTGCTACAACTATGAAATATATTCAAGTTTTATTAATTTGACAGTTGAATGAATAAATAATTTTGCATGGAAATTTTCAGTTTTCATTTGGGCCACAGAGCCCAAAGATGTGGAGTTTCTAATCACAGATACGAAATAAAACACAAAATCACTTTATTTTGCCTTTATATGAGAATAAGAAAAAATCTTATTCCCTAAAAAAATGTGATAATTTCTATAGTCATAACAGAGAATGTATATCATATTTTATAAGACAAAACGCTGAATTTTCACATCAGAAATGTGACAGTTTTCAGTCAGTAAGTCCATAACATAAGGATTTTTTATCTTATGGTGCACACATTTCTTTTCAACTTTAATAATTCAAAACTTATGTCTGAAAATGTCTTAAAATTTGGATAGTTTAGATTAGCTGTCAGTTTTCTTTTTTAACATCTTATGTTAGCTTTGATATAATAAATTAACTTTATGATATCTAATCTAGTAATAATAGCATCATAGGATTTAGGATTTATTTGACTAACAACGCACCTTTCCTACCTATTTGTTTTTCCCACCCCTTTGACAGCAGGAGACAAACTCCTTAGAGGCATCAGTGAGCCTCATAAAACATCTGAGAAGCTCAATCTCCTGAGCAGCACCTGAAGGCAGCAGGCGAGGAGCCGTGAGGAGGAACCTGTGTGATCAGTCGGTCTGATCTGAGTCATGGTGAGCAGGAGGCTGTCGGACGAGGCCGTGTCTGCTGCCTGCCAGGAGGGTCACCCCCTCACCCAGGTGATGTCTGCATGTTTATTTCTCCTGTTTGTAGCGATTTCTTTTACTCTTTTAGACGCATTTTATTGTGCAGAGCAGGAAGAAGATGAGGACTGTACGGTGAGGGTGTAATGTAGTCAAACCTGTTGTCTGTGACTTCAGACCTGCACATACCTGCAGACTCACATTCTGGGACATCTGGTTCAGGATATACATCGAGCAGCAAAAAAAAAAAAAAAAAAAAAAAAAAAACCTAAATAAAATTCGATTTGCCTCACATTTAGTCACAGCTCAAAGGTATTTGTTTTAACCTGTTACTGACCTTTGAGAGTTCAGGTTACTCAAAGTACATTCTTCAACTATTTTAAGATGAAATCAGTAATACTTTTTTCTAAACACAATTTTTGTAAAATTATTTGTGAAATACCACAAATTAACTTCAATTCATCTCCATTTATAAGACACTGATTTACATTTCTAGTACCTCAAATTTACTTTTGTTTTCGGTTTCTAATTTAAATCTATTACTTTTAGGCAGGGCATCAATATGATGTGGATTTTTCACTAAGTTCGGAAATCTGGCAACCAACTAATCAATTATTTACACACAGAAACCACTAAGAGATGCAATACGACTGTAAAGAGACACCACATTTCCATAAGAAGTTGCACAGTGGCTAAAAAGAGTCTAAATGAGCATTAAGAACTGCAAGATGACTGCAGAAAGAGACAAAGCAACTGCAAAAGGGTGCAAAAATGACCACAAAGGAACAAAAGGTGACTGCAAAGAAATGCAAAATGATCATAAAGGAACACAAAACAACCGCAAAGAGACCCAAAAGTACTGCAAAGAGATGCAAAGTGACCATAAAGGGACAACAAGAGATCGCAAAGACATGCAAACTGATCACAGAGACACAAAACAGCTGCAGAGACCAAAAAAAAGCAACTGTAAAAACGTGGAAAATTATTCTAAAGAGAAACAAAGCCACTGCAAAAACATGCAAAATTGTTATAAAGACACACAAAGATGCTGCAAAAAGACACAGAACAACTGCAAATATATGCAAAATGATTATAAATCAACACAAAGCCACTGGGAAGAGACACAAAACAACTGCAAAGACATGCAAAATTACTATAAAGACACATAAAACAACTGCAAAGAGATCCAGAAGTACTTCAAAGACATACAAAATTATTATAAAGAGACACAAAGATGCTGCAAAAGACACAAAACAACGGCAAAGACAGGCAGAATGAGTGATTTCAGTTTGAATGTCTTGCTCTTATACAGAACTTGTGGCTTTTCTATTTCTAGAAACACGGACTCTTTGCATAATAATCCATCCATGCACATGATATCCCCATGGAGTGATGTTTGTGTTTATCAAATTCTAATATTCCCTCTATTTTTAGCTCTGCTTTGGTCTCCTCCTCCAGCTCTTCAGAACAATATCTGACTCACCAGCTGCTAAATGCTTCAATTTGTGTGTCCGTCTATGATTTGATGCTAGGCGGGTCATTTGCAAGGAGATAAAGCATTCTAAAAACAGATAAACACGCTGATTTTGAGCAGTTTTAGAGACATACAATGTGCTTGTTGTCTTTGTGGCTTGGGTCTCTGCAGGACTTCATGATGCAGCAGACGATGCTGAGGGTCAGAGATCCGGCTCGATCGTTGGACTTCTACACCCGAGTCCTGGGCATGACGTGAGTCCTCAGTGTGATTCTGAACCTCTCCGAACACCTCCAACTTTACTGTGCTCTGCTCAGCTTACAAAGCAGCGGGAGCCTCCCATTAACCTTCTGGCTCCTCTGTGGTTTCCAGGCTGCTGCAGAAAATTGATTTCTCTGCAATGCGGTTCACCCTCTACTTCCTGGGTTACGAGAACAAGTCGGAGATCCCGGCTGACATTAAGGAGAGGACGGCCTGGACTTTCTCTCGCAGTGCCACCATAGAGCTCACACAGTACGCATGAAATCCACAATGCACCAAATATGCCCTGAATAACTCCTCTGAAGGATGTGTTTCTGTAAACTATACAACCAAAAGTGTGCAGACTCTGCATAGGACTAAACAGTGAATCTAAATGCTGCAGCACACAATAATTTAAAGCACTGATGAACTTCTTATGTTGTGTCACCAGTTGCTATTGTTTGTAACAGAAATAAATGGTTTTACTCTGCCTAAAGGCACCTGAACAACATAATAATAACTCCAAAAATGATATTTAAAAAGCGGGAACCACTAAATTTACGGCTTAAGTGATTAATCAGTTAATCAGAATTGCTGCTAATTAATTTCCACACATAAACAGATAAATGGCTTCAGTTCGGATCAGGTGTGCATGTACTTTTGGCAATAAAGTTTGGAAAAATTTTAAATGTAAATGATCTGAAATGCATGGCAGTTCAGATCATCTGCATCTTGTTATAACTGAATTTAATAACTGTTTTGTCCGTCTGTCAGTAACTGGGGCTCAGAGAAAATAGAAGGCCTGAGGTACCACAATGGGAACAAAGAGCCGCGAGGATTTGGTGAGTTAAGTTAATCCAGAATTTACGGGTGGTAAATTTTTTGTAGGTCCATATTTTGGATATAAACGTATCCAAAAAAAACTTCATCTGGTGGAAGTTCAACGTTCACAACCTCCAAATGCACATTTTGAAAGTCTGAGATCGATGTCAAGTATTTGGCACATGTCTCTGTTTAGCGGTAGATTATACTGATTGTGTGTGTTGGGTGTAACCTACTGTCTTGTCTTGTCTTGTTGAAGGTCATATTGGCATTGCTGTTCCTGACGTTAATGCTGCTTGCAAATTGTTTGAAGAGAGAGGAGCGACATTTGTCAAGAAAGAAGACTTAGGTGAGTTCTTTGTCCTGAGAGATCAGGTCAGTCCCTACAAAGGCAAAACTATTTGGTCAAAACTGAGTTCAGACCTTTATCTGACTTTGTAACATCTCTTATACATACATAAAACATTTCAGGCTCTTGAAATCTGTAGTTTCTGTAAAATCAGCTTTTTAAATTTGCACATGGCAGACAGTCAGACAGCAAACTACACAACTTAAGTTAAAAAAAAAGATGCTACCTACACATGTAATGTCTAATAAAGATAGCCAAAGTAATAGAAACAGCAAATTGCATAGCTAAAGTCAGAAGGACAAGTAACTACATAGCTAAAATCATATAAAGACAGCCACAGTAATAGAAAGACATGTAACTACACAGCTGAAGTCAGAGAAAGATGTTAACTACATAACTAATATGCAATCATGGTAGCTAAAGTAATGAAAGACAGCTACTTACAAGGCTTAAGTCAGATAGAACACTAATTGCATGGCTAAAGTTATAGAAAAACGTTAACTACATAAATAATATGTAATAATGGAAGCCAAAGTAATAGAAAGACACCTAATAACATGGCTAAAGTCAAAAAGACAGCTAGTCGTGCAGTTCAAAAGACAGCTAACTATGCAGCATAAGTCAGAAAGACAGTGAATTACATGGCTAAAGTCAAACAAAGATGTTTGCTACACAAATAAGGTGTAAAACAGACAATACGGACAGCCAAAGTAATAGAAAAACAGCTAATTGCATATCTGTAGTCAAACAAGTAACTACAAAGTCAGAAAAAGTTGCTAACGAGACAGTTAAAGTTATATAGAGACGAAGTAATAAAAAAACTGCTAATTACACAGCTAAAGAAAAACAGCTAGTTATACAGCTAAAGGTGCACTGTGAAAGTGAAAGCTAGCTGCTATGATAGCTACGACTTTATAAAATTACAGCTCTTCTTAGATATAGATTTTTCTTTAGATATTATCTGTCAGATAAAATATTTTGATGAAGTGAAAGTTACATCTTCAGTCTTTTTTTTTTTTTACATCATTGAATAACACTGGAGCTAAATCAATTTCAATTATGATGTAGAAGAAAAAAAACTGCTGAACTACAGGTAGCCAGCTTAGCATATGTCAGCAAACATTTTCATTAAATTATCCAAAGGCACAGTGCATTGTCTTCATTTTTCAGATATTGTATGGCTTCTTCAGCATTTTTTGTCATAATTAGCCTTAGGAGACTTTAATTTTCAGCATTATCACTTTCTATCTATTTCAAAGTTTGTCATCCAGACTGAAAACTTTTAACATTTCTTGCCTCCGCTTTACTGCATCTTTACTTGCAGCTGTCTGCCTATAGAGGACAGTACAGTTCTATTTCAGACAGATATAAGCTGTAGCAACTATTTTCCCCCTGGCACTCAATTTATAGTTATGAACAACTTACAGCACATAGTGATTGATTTCAATCTTTAAGTTATAAAGGTAAAAGCAACCGAAAACAAAGAAACTAGAAGTTTTACCAAACTTGGACCGCCCGGCGACAAAGATGACCCCTGTGACCTTGAAAATGAGGTCACGGTCACCAAATCCGAACTTGACCTGTGTCTTATTATGGTACACCTGTGTACCAAATATGGTGAGGCTACATCAATATTTGATGGAGTTATCGCTCGGAAACCAAATTGTTACAGACAAACAAGCAAGCAAGCAAGCAAGACCATGCAGGTGAAAACAATACCTTCCGGCAAACGCCGGGACTGGGACTGCAGGTGGAAATTAGCATTCGTGCTATAACCTGGCATAATGCATCTCTCCCTTCGGGGTTAATGTTTATTTGTGCAATGTCCCATGGATCAAATAAAGAAAGAAAGAAAGAACGCAGTTTTGCCGGGCGGTAATAAAGAAAATACTGATAATGAACATCCACAGCTCATATTGACACACACCCTCATATTATACATTATACAACTCAAAAAAAGCCACATTTAGCACCTAAGAGCTTTAACAAAACATAAAGTAGGCTATACATTCGTATTCTGCAGGCTGTGAAAAATCCAGTCGCTATTCACACTCAGTATGTGAATAGCAGCTGGAATAAATCTGGAGTTGGTCATCTCCTACAAATACCTTGGTCTCTCGCTGGACTCTTCACTTTCTTTCACTTCTCACATCAATATTCTACAAGCTAAAATCAAATTTAGCCCATGGCTCCTTTGTTCCTTTACCATAATAAAGCCTCCTTCACATACTCTGCCAAAAACACTCTTGTGAAGATGACCATCCTCCCCATGTTTGACTACGATGATGTCATCTATAAAATGGCCTCTAAGTGTGCCCTTAACAGGCTTGATGCCCTCTATCACTCAGCCATCCATCTTGCTACCGGTGCACCTTTCTCCACCCATCTTTGTGACCTTTACAAACTGGTGGGTTGGTCCTCCCTTCACACCAGGTGACTCCAGCACCAGCTTTCACTCATCTACAAGACCCTATCAGGGAAGACACCTCAGTACCTCTCCAACTTTCTACCCCACCCATATCAACTACCACCTGAGGTCCAGTGATCTCATAACACTTTCTATCCTCAGGGTTCGCACTGTCTCTGTTCTCAACCGATCCCACTTGGTAAAATAAAAAATGAAAAAAAGGACTTAGGTAAAAATGAAATGCAAAAAGAACAAGCAACATTGAAATGTAAAAGTCTATGACATATTCTTGGAAGATACATGTCTCCAGCACCCATATGCTCATGATCAACTGCATTTTTGTCTCCGATGTTTTTGTTAAAATTCAATTTCTACCAGGAGGTGGAGCTCACAGGCAGCTTGACCAGTGTAGACTGTGAGTTAGACTTGACAAATATCCTGAGAATGAAAGCCAGAAAATGTGATGTTCTCCAAAGTGTTAAAAAAAAAAACCCCCACCATTGTTCCACTAACTACAACCTTTTTTCCTTGTCACAGGTAAAGTGAAGGGTCATGCCTTCATACAGGATCCCGACGGCTACTGGATAGAGATTTTATGTCCGAACAACATGATGTCCTTACTGTCACCTTAGAGCAGAGACACACTGAGGAATGTTCTTGTATTAATATTATAGTTTGTGGACACAGCTGAAACTAAACAGGACAGTTTTGGAGCTCCTGACAGTTTTTTGTTTGTTTTAATTTTTAGTTATGTCGCTCAGGTTCTTGTCTGGTCCTGCAGATTTTAATGTGCAGTCATTTTCTATAACAAACAAATAACAATAAAACAATACAAAACAAAAAACAAGTATATAAGATATGCTAGCCTGTTGCAGTTTTGACATCATTTTAAATCATCTTGTACTATGCTTTGTACTTCCACTATATTTAAAAAGGGAAACATTACATTGTGTTTACTTGACAGCTGTAGTTACTTATCAGTTGAACAATAACATTTTGCATTCAAAACATAAAAAGCTCATAAACTGTGGTGCTTTATTATCAATTAAGCTATTCATCAATAAATGAAAGTCAAGTTTGAAGAGTCAGTCATTGAAAGAAAATGATTTGTCATGCAAAAAATTCTGAAGTGTGGAGATTTTCTCTTTTTTCTTCTCAATTATTTCAACAGGTTAGGATCAGTTGGACAAGGCGACACTGTGAAGAGTTCACTTTTGCTTTTAAGTCTTTAACATACCAAACAATCAGTCCAGCCATTAAGAAAATTAGTCAACAATATAAAGATTCAGTAGTTACATATTGATCAGGTCCAGCACTAAAATAGTGTTTGCACATTAATGCAACAGGAAGAATAATCTACTCATAGTTATAATCTGCACTTTTTCATTTACTTTCAATACTTAAAACACTTTTTTTAAACAACCTTTACTTGTGATGGAGTATTTTTACAGTGAGGTACTTTTACTTAAGGACCTGAATACTTCTTCCACCATTGCTAAACATCTGTTGAGCAGAAAATTTAAGCCAAAAGCTTCCCATGTATCTCTGCTTATTCGTTACACCTGATATAAAGGTGGATGGACACATGAAAGGAAGAAAAACTAAAAAAAATTAACTGATAAAATACACTGGCTGGCACAAAAAAGTCACCACCTTCATTTAACTAAGAAAATAGGTAAGAGCCTTCCATTGGATAATTACTGCAGTGATGAATATGTTTCAGCTGCAACACCTTATTTAACCCTGATGCAGAGAGAAGCTTCTCATTTCTTAAACAACCATGTTGGAAGACATATCCTGTGGTCATGGAAATCATGTTAATCAGAAGGGTCAAATTATTGACCTGCATCAAGCAAAGAAAACAATGAGATTTCTGAAACTACTAAAATCAGTTTAAGAACCGTCCAACGCATTATTAAAGCCTGGAAGGATAGTGGTGAACCATCTGATCTGTGATCTGTAGTGAGAGCAGGGAACAGGTGGAGGAGAAGCTAGAGGCGTGGAGGTTTGCCCTGGAAAGGAGAGGAATGAAGGTTAGCCGCAGCAAGACGGAGTATCTGTGTGTGAATGAGAGGGACCCAAGTGAAAGAGTGAGGTTACAGGGAGAAGAGATCAAGAAGGTGGAGGATTTTAAGTACTTAGGGTCAACAGTCCAGAGCAACGGAGAGTGTGGAAAAGAGGTGAAGAAGCGTGTACAGGCAGGCTGGAACGGCTGGAGAAAAATGCCAGGTGTGATGTGTGATAGAAGAGTTTCAGTTAAAATGAAAGGAAAGGTTTACAAAACTGTGGTGAGACCAGCCATGTTGTTTGGTCTGGAGACAGTGTCCCTGAGGAAAAGACAGGAGGCAGAGCTGGAGGTAGCAGAACTGAAGATGCTGAGGTTCTCTTTGGGAGTGATCAGGATGGATAGGATCAGGAATGAGTACATCAGAGGGACAGCACATGTTAGAGGCTTTGGAGATAAAGTCAGAGAGGCCAGACTGAGATGGTTCGGACATGTCCAGAGGAGAGAGAGTGAATATATTGGTAGAAGGATGCTGAGTTTCCCACTGCCATGCAGGAGGCCTAGAGGAAAACCAAAGAGGAGGTTTATGGATGTGGTAAAAGAGGACATGAAGGTAGTTGGTGTGAGAGAAGAGGATGCAGAAGACAGGGTTAGATGGAGGCAATTGATTCGCTGTGGCGACCCCTGAAGGGAAAAGCCGAAAGGAAAAGAAGAAGAAAAATAGAAATAAAAATTTAAAAAACCCAACTCTCCACCCTCCCTACATATAGACAGTCATTCACATGCACACACCCACGCAAGCATACACGCCCACATACACAGACTCACACACCCACACAACATGACATCATCATCAGGGTAAGAAGAGAGGCAGATGAAGTGAGGAACTCATCATGGCTAGTGCCTACCAGCCTGTAGGGGTTAGAGTTATGATCTGGGGTTGGTCAGGTTCAGCAACGTTGTGTTCCCAAAGAATGAGATCAGCTGACTACCCGAATATACTGAATGACCAGATCTTTACATCAATGGAGTTTTTCTTCCCTGATGGTATGGGCATATTCCAAGATGGCGATGCCCAACCCAGTCTCACATCAAATTGAGATTGTAACGTTTTGCATTGTGGACCAACGTGATTATGTCACAATTTGATGTGAGACTGGGTTGCGATGCCAGGATTCATGGGGCTCACATTGAGAAGGAGTGGATCAGGGAGCATGAGACATCATTTTCACATATGGATTGTCCTCCACAGAGTCCAGACCTGAGCCCCATTGAGAATCTTTGGGATGTGCTGGAGAAGACTTTGCGCCACGGTCCGACTCTCCCATCATCAATATAAGATCGTGGTGAAAAATCAATGCAACTCTGGACAGAAATAAATGCTGTGACATTGCAGAAGCGTATGGAAATGATGCCACAGTGAATGTGTGCCGTATTTGACGCTAAATCTGTTAAACTAACAACATCCCCTAATGCAGGGCAATTTGTGTCTTGAAAATATGATTGAACATTTTTTTGCAGACTTGTAGACAGGCGTTGCAAACTGCGGGGTGTTTTTTGCAAAAGCATCAGTAATATGACGCAATTAGCTCATTTAGAGGCTCCAGTTGGTTAGAAATGAATCAATGTTTTTTCTTGAGCTCTCTCCATCTCTGCAGTGACAATTCAGGGAACAATGGGAATATTCACAAAATAGCAAATTGGGGCAAAAACCACAAGTTTCCAGCAGCGTCCAACGACACAATTTTGACATAAAACATATTTCATATGATACTTCATCCAGACCATCCAGAGCTGCTTGCTGACATAAAAGTCTGGTTTTAGTCTGAATGAAAGGAAACAAAAGAAATACATTGCCTGGAGTGAATGTTTTAGTGACTGTCTGAATTATGGATCTTTGTCCGGGGATACCTGTTGTCTGACCAAATCAGCTGAATATTCATTTGCTGGTTTGTGCGTGTAAAATACAGTATGTGTAATAAAATGTCTATCAGTCAGACTAAATACAAGTGTTTAAAAATGTTCATCAGTGCCACGGTTTACGGGATTTAATTCACGAACCGGCTTTTCCGTCACAAAACGGCTTTTTCCTCACTTTCCCAACACGGGTTTAGGGTTATGGTTAAGGTTAGGGTTAGGGATAGGGACAGGGATAGTGTTAGATAAAAGTTTGTTCCTGGTGACGTTTCACCTGCGACTCCAGAGTGTCGATATTTACTCAACCGCTAGAGGTCGCATACGTCAAAACGTAACACTGGGTCGTAATACGGGCGTGTACAGATGACCTATGTAGTCGTTTTTTGTTTGAGGACAGGCTGACAAGTATTGGTGCGCTGTCTGGTTTCTGGGGTGATGTCCTGTTGGGCCTTTGTGTGGGGGAAAATTACATGTGTGGGTTCAGCTGTGGTTGTTCCAGAGTCTCTGGAACCCCAGCTGCCAGCCATTCCAGCTGATGGCACCAGAGCTGACGACCTGCACTGTAATCCTGTTCTCCCCACCTTCCGACCTCCCTGATTGGCCCACCCTCCATCTCCTCTCCACCTTTATCCACCCAGATGCAGCCAGCACCACACCTGCAGAGTATGTCTGCCACCATGTCATTAGCCTGGGCAGCTGGTATTTGTGATCAGTCCGCCCTGGTGCCTCACAGTGTGTGATCTTTTGTTTGTATTTGGATGAGTTTTGGTCTGTAGGTGCGTGTGGTTGGGTTGGTGGGTACTGCAGACCACTTCAGTCTGTAGACACTCTTGGTGTGTGCTACAGACACTTTGGGCTTAGTGAAGAAGCCATTCGTTGTTTAGAGTCTTTGTGATCTGCGTAACCGGTGAATGTGAGGCACCAGTTTTATTTAGTTTGTTTTTTGCACAATTGTATTAGTTTTTGTTACTGGTGGTGGGTGTTGCTGCTGTACTTTTGTTTGGCTAGGGAGTTCAGTTGCTTTGTTTTGGGTTTACATAGTTTGGGAACTCTGTTAGCCTTCGTTTTGTTAAATTCTGTTCTTTGATTTAGCAACACTCACCAGTTGTCACTTTTATGTTCCTTTGTCACTAAGCAATAAATCCCTTCACCTAAACCAACAACATCCCGGTTATTTTTGTTACATCCAGCCACCCCCTAGAGGTTGGATCGAAACAGCCATATATACTGTTTTGTGCTTATTTCCCTGAATCTCTGCAATCAAAGTGGAGAGCCAAAGTCCTTATGGCCTACACAAAAGATACATTACTGGGAAATAAAGCAATTTGAAATAAACTAAAATTGTCGTTTGACTTTGTATTTTGGTCCAAATATCCAAATGTGTGGTCAAATTCCATTAGTGGGATCTTCTTGATAGATAAAAGATGTAAAACATGTCCAGATTAAGGAGGATTTTCCACAAACGGGCAACCTAAAAAGTGTTCTTATCAATGGGTTATAACAAGCCTTTAAAGCATTAGTAAATAATTTATTAACTCTTTTAAAAGGCATTAATTACACCCTCTAAACCCTTTACAAATGGCTCCTCAACAGAGTCCCATTGACAGTTTGTAATACAGTTCCAGTGTACACTTGTATTCTGTAGTCTTAAAATGCAGTTTTAGTGCACCTTGTTTGCTCATATCGCTCTACAGGCAGCACATAAGTGACAAAACTATTTCAAAAATTTCAAAAAATTAAAACATGTCAGAAAAATACTGGTTTATATAAGTTGTTTAATGTGATGAAGCAAAAACTTTCTGAAACTTTTTAAAGGGTCATAAGTGGCGTGTCAGTAGCTGCTTAGCGGATGGGTGAAGTTTGCATTAAGCTCCTGTATCCTCTTCCAGCCTCGGTGTCTCTTCGTACTGTTTCCACTTGTTATCTGCTCTTTGTGTCCGTCTGTATGTAAAGCACTGACCGGCTCATGCCACCTAATTTACCGCCGGTCACTTCAAAGCGGCGTCCCGGCGTGAGAACCGTGTCGGCTGACCGGGGCGGATTTACGGCCTGCGGAGCCGTTCCCAGGCCTGTCAGCCTTTAATCCTCCATTCAGCTGGAAATGACGCCGTTTTCTTCTCTGGGAGGATTTAACGGGTGCAACAGTGATTTCAGCGTGTAAATCAACTGCAAGATGAAGGCAAAGAGCAAGGAGGAGTGGATTAACGTGTGTGTGTGTGTGTGTGTGTGTGTGTGTGTGTGTGTGTGTGTGTGTGTGTGTGTGTGTGTGTGTGGGAATGCTGGTTGCTCACAAATACGTTATTTAAAATAATTTACGGTAAAAACATTTTATTTTGTCGTTTGATTGAATCATGTTGAGAAAACCTCAGCAGATAGTTCGCTGAGTCACCTGTGTAGCACAAAAAGTTCACATCTTTAATGGTTTCCTGAGGATTTTGCTTCCGTTTCAAAGTCATCTTAAAAGTACGCAGAGAAAGGGACACAAAACAAAGTCAAGCTTTTGAGGAAGATCATGCGACTCGTTCAAAAGCTGCTCAATAGACATGCTGAGCTCATGGACAAATGATGGGACAACGAACACCTGGACACAGATGTGTACAAGACCTCCTGCTACAAAGGACAGCCCTCCTTTGTTGTATTTGCTTGGCATCTCTTTGTAGTATTGTCTCTTTTTATGCTCTTTGTTTGACGCTGTGGACATTTTGTGGGGTTTTTTTTGTGCTGATTGTTTTTTGTCTCCAGGCATTTTGTATCTCTGTGGAAATTTTGTGTCTCTCTGTGGTCATTTTTGGGTCTATGTTATTGGTTTGGTGTCTTTGTTCTAATGTTTTGTCTCTGTAGTCATTCTAAATGACTTTTTGCCTGGTTATGGTAATTTATTTCAGATTGTGTCTCTTTGTCAGTTTTGGTTCTTTTTTGTCTTATTGTAGTCATGTCATTTTTGACCTCTTGTTTGTTTTACATCTGTTTTCATTGTCCTTTCTGTCAGTTTCTGGTAATCGTTGTAGTCATTTTGAATCTCGTGTTGTTGGCATCAGTTTATGGTCATCTCTCTGTTGTCAACATGTCTTGGGTCATTCTTTTCAAGCTAAATTTTGGTGCCATTGTCTTTTGTTGTGTCTCTTTGTAGCCTTTTGGAATGTTCTTGTGGTTGCTATAGTTAAATTTGTTGTTATTGCCAGACAATTTGGGGCCATCCAGACCTTTTGGGGTTAAAATGGTTAAAGGTTGTATTTATATAGTGCTTTTATCCAAAGCACTTTACATGATACGTCACATTCACCCATTCACACACTGATGGTGGAAGCTGCCATGCAAGGCACTAACCACGACCCACCAGGAGCAATTAGGGGTTCGGTGTCTTGCTCAGGGACACCTCGGCTGTGTCCGAAATCGCATACTAACGTACTACATACTACATGCTCAATGAGTATATACTGTATACTACGTACTATAAGTATGATTAGAATGCCAACCGTTCACACTGTAGTATACTACTACGTTTCCCATAATGCATTTCAAACCTCCGATGACAAAAACCAGAAGTACGGCTATCAAATATCTCGGCTGAATGCCGGCTTCAGGTCGATTTTACGCTAACAGTCGCATAATTAATGTGGCAATTTCAAGCCGGCACTCCTCATGCAGTTATTAGCCAGATTATGCGAATCGTTTCAATTGTAGCTGCAGGCTACTGGAGGTAGCTGCTACTTGTTCTGTATGCAAAGCGAGCTGCTGCAACTAGCTGCTAGCATTCAGTAGCACGTTGTGAGGCGTCTGACAAATTTAAAACGTTGGTCAGAAAACGCCTATTTCTCAAATCTGTGGGGTGATTAGGATGACTACTTAACCGCATAAAATAAAATAAAAATCGCCCCGGTCCGGCCACAGATCCCGCGGAGGCTTGCATTTCGGTGGGTAGCTCGCAAAGCATTATGGGGCGGTTTAGTATGACTAGTGTGGCCACCGCGGATACTTAAAAAGTTTTCCAGAAATAGTATACATCCGCGTATTTCTCGCGTACTCAATCTTTTCGTACTATCTAATGTGAATGCTCTACATACTAATTTTGACGTCACACTTAGTATGAGTAGTACGTTAGTATGCCATTTCGGACACAGCCCTCAACATGAGCTCAATGGGCCAAGGATCGAACCAGCAACCTTCCAGTTACAAGACGGCCACTCTACCCACTGAGCCATGCCGGCCCACGGGGTTGAAGTCAATTTCAAGTAAGACTCAATTTGAAGGCCAGTGGGGCATCTTAGTTGGCATCTGGATCTGTGCCTAGCAAACTTGTTCAGTAATGAATCCAAATTTTAAAAAACTCATGCCATTTTCCCCTCATTTTCCCTTTCTTTTTGTGTGTTACAACTGCTTATGTATGTAAAGGGTCAACAAAACACAAAGCCCACTGGATGCACTCCCTGAAACACCTCGTTTGAAGTCCAGGTTTTCCTTCTGTTACTTATCTATGTCACTATGTAACACATTTGAATAATGCCTTGCTAGCAGCTTCCTCACAGTCCATCGATATTTCCTCCGTAGAGCTGCTTTGGTCAGGGCTAAATCTCTCTAATGTTACTCATAGATCTGGGCTGTGATTACTACAGTTTTACTTCACTTTTGTTGGGAGGGCTGACCAATCTGAGCAAACTTTGCTTTTCAAAAGGTGGTCCTTAAAGAGACAGAAGCTAACACAGAGCGTTTTAGACAGAGGTTGAGAAGAGGCGCTGCATCAATGTACAATCTGAGAAAAATAACATTAAAACAGGTCAGCATATTTTGGTAGACCCTCAAAATAAAAGCATAAACCTGTAAATGTGCTCTTTAAATTCCCACACACACTCACAAGCCACTTTAGACAGCACAGCCATGAACTCGATGTGATAAAATACAACAGCTCTGCCATAAATTCTGCTTTTATTAAGGTTCTACGTTCAGTGTTTGTTGTCAGTAAGGTGATAATTCTACTTTATGTTCATTATCGGCTGCATTATCAAAAAGTAGTTCTAATATTTTGCACCCTTCACGTATATTAATGTAGAGGACAAAATAATAGGAACATTACTCAAACACCCATTACAAAGTAGAATTATCACCTATTTGACTCTGTATGCATCTGATTTGTAAAAGCAGAATTTATGTGGGTGCGGTTGTGTTGATTAAACTGAACAGATGAGGAAGTGCTCAGCGAGTGAAGTGTAAAAATGAATATCAAGTTACTGCGTAAAACAGAAAAACTCAGTAACAGCTGCCCTTTTTTTTAATACAGCAGCAAAACCGTTTAGTCATCTTTATTTGTACAAAGGCACACAGGGCATCACAGATATTTGGTGGAAAATTCAGTGAAAGTTTACATTTAAACCACATATTTAAAAAAAAGGGGTCTAACATGATCAAATATTAGTAATGTTCTCTTCATATTTGTCCCAGCAACTGTCTTGAGAGGCAGTTTGAGAACTACTGTGTTTTTGTTTCATAGATTCTCCATGAAATATGTGTAAAATATCAGACAAACCAAGACTCTTGTAAGTCGGGTTAAACACGAGGGACTGATTATTAGAGGAAGATTTTGGGTTATTACTTTCTGTCAGTGTTTCAGGTTTGTTTTAGAGGATAAGTCTGATGTTAATCTAATATTGTATCATTGTCAACAACCCTCATCTCACTAACACATCCTTACCTCACAAATATACAATCTTAACTTATTTTTGGCTCAACAATTCCCTCCAACGGCTTTAGTTTTTACCAAGAAAATGAAATATTTGTTCAGGGACTATTTTCAGCAGCAGCTTATCCCAAATTAGATTATTTACGCCAGCAGGATATGTGTAGAATGAGTTAAAACAATATTCAAATATAGAATATCACCAGACTTATCAAGGCTAAACAATATTCTATATTTAATTTCACTTTTGTCCAAGTGGAATGAACCTCACATAAGAGCAGCTGATCACACAGAACATGTTTACACACAGTAAAGCTGAATAAGACACCACATGAAACCACACTTTTCAACCAGTCTGTAACAGCAGCAGGTGGAAATCAGTTAAAAAAAACCATCCAGATGGTTAACAGACTAACAGAACTACTTGTCTGAGTCAAGTGTTAAAGCCAGTCGGTAAATGACACTGTGATAAAAAAATTTTCCAGGCTGTTAAAGTGTCAGCTTTTCAAAAAAAAGTCAAAGGTTAGTGAGCAGCGCTGCAGTCAGAAAGCTCCGACCTCGGTTCCCCACGGCCTATAGGGTTTACTGCTGCTGTGAGGAGTGTGGGAGGAAGAGGAGGAAGAGGAGATGGGAGGACTGTTGGAGGCGGCGGCAGAGGTGAAGGAGGAGGAGGAAGGGAAGATGGGGAAACCTCCGTGGAGGGCGATGGGGAACGACGCCGAGAGCGACAGGAGGGAGGCGGAGAGAGGGGCGGGGGTGCAAGGGAGCACGAGAGATGAGGAAGAAGAGGAGGAAGAGGACGGGGAGGAGGAGGCGGAGTCTGCGTGGGAGGAAAAGGTGGAGGAGGCCATGCTGCGCTGTGACAGCTCTGCCAGCCTCTGGGGGGCTCCACCACCTCCACCTCCAGCATCCGGAGAAACCGGGAGGCCGCTCAGTCCGTACGGAAGAGGACGCAGCGCAGCCACGGCAGCCGCCCAGTGATGGGGGTGGAACGGGTGAGGCAAAGGGTGAGGCTGCTGGGGGTGATGGTGGTGGTGGGGATGTGGCGAGTGGGAGGCGGCACTCAGGGCAGCGGCGTCGCGTTGGGAGGAGCAGGAGGTGAGGTGGGAGAGGAGGCGGCAGCGCAGAGGGTCGCTGGAGTCCAGGCCCTCCACGGCACTCAGGTAGCGGGAAACCTCGGTCACACACTCCCTAAAACCCAAAGACAGGAAGTCCAGGGCAAGAGCGTGGGCGTCGAAAAAACCTGCAGACAGAGAGGGAGATGTGAGATACACCTGGACAGGGTTGACATGACTGGAGGAGCTGGAGGAGAAAACACAGCTCAAGTCATTTGGATGGGGCTCATGTCCCTGGAGGAACTGTGGTGATTTTAAGATGAGCTGCTCTGATCTGCAATTTAAATCCAATCTGGACTCATCTGTCTGCAATAATAGTTTGAGCTAAAACTGCCTCCTGCTTTTCTGTCAACATGCGACTCCTCTAAAAATTAAATCCTGTTCTTCTATTATCAAGTGTTTCCTTTTCTGCAGTAAGATCTTTCATTTGAAATTCAACTTTTGTGTCAACTAAAAGTTTCAAAATTGTCAAACCCTAACCCAGAGAAGAAATCTGTCCAGCTGTTGAAAGTGGTCTAGTGTTATAGATCATGGCTTTTATATTAAGCTAAGAGAAAGTCGGCTTGGAGGATTTAAACTTGCAAACAGAAGTGTTTTTGGAGAAAACTTGATCAAACCATAAAACATGTAAGAAGGGAGTCTTAAAGGTCCCATATAGTGAAATTCCATTTTATTTTGTTGTGTGGTTGTTATAAACCTGGAAGTGTAAACTAAATGCTGTTAAGATACGAAGACATGTATTCTTTGAATTTCTTTAGGACCCCCACAACTAGAAATCCTACTATCTGTATCACCATGAATGCATAGTCATCTCCCACAAACTTTGTTTAATTCAGGCTCCTCCTTGCTTCCAGGTAAACCGTTCAGAACAAGGAACTACCCCACAGTCCATCAGGTTTATTTACTTTGTAGAACTGCTTGTGCTAATTCTAAAATGTTCCAGCTGCAAGCATGGCTTAACCACAAACACAGAGAGAGTCTTCTTCCTGAATGGGGTATGGACAGCAGCAGTTCAGCCGCATTTAAAGCTACAGGCGCTGAAACAGCCCGATTATAACAGGATGAAAACCAGCAGTTCTACAGGCATGGTGAAATAAATCATCTTTGCAGTGTTTTGAGTTGAAAAATCCAAATGCACATTGTGGAAACATGTGAGACTTTGATTAATTTGCTGGAAAAGGGCTCATATTAAACAGGGGTCCTTTAAAGATCCAGTCAGCTGTAGGGGGCAGTGATAAAAGTGAAAGATTATTCAGTATTAGTGCAGCTCCCTGCTTCACTGAGTTGATAAATTGAAATTTGTAGAAGCATAGTGAAACAAGGGAAGTGCACTTAAATCATTTGCATCATGTCAAGTAAAAATGCCCCATTGTGGATGTTTCTTTTGGTCTCTGTGACCCTGACAGACTCACTGCTCAGCTGACACTGTGTTTGTTCTGTCTCTGCACTTTACACACTGCTGATGCTGCTGCTGGTAAACCCAAACAAACACTGCAGAGAGTCCGGCTGTGAACCTCACCCCCTCTCCCCCTCCGCCTCCCCCCCGCCTGCTTTATGAAAGCAAACAGCGCTGCTCAGGGTCAAGTGGTGCTTTTATCCCTGCAGCGTTTTCCCATGGACTCACCACCTCCTTTATCGCACACAGGCCTGTTTCCATCGCTTCAGAGGACATCACACCGGCTTACGCTCATTTTCCGGCGACTTAACCGAAACTTTACTTAGCTTTAAACTAAACCTACCCTTGACCTCAACCTAACATTAACCAAACCTTGTCCTAAACTCAACCTAACCTAACCCTATGCTGTAACCTATGTAAGATGCTGTGATTATTGAGCTTAAACAATATCTCGGGAATGAAACATTTCACGACTCCACTGAAACGTTCTTTTTCAAAGCAAACTCTTACCTTTCCCCCCTGTGGCTTGCAGCATCTTCAAATGATCCACGGTCATCTGGAGGATTTCTGCTTTCTCCAGTTTAGCTGAACCCTGATTTAAAAAAGCAGGACACTGGTTAAACACCACACTGATACTGATTTTTGTGCCTTGGTAAAAAGCACTAAACAATGAATAAATCCAGGGAATAATTATTCAGAGGATATGATTGATAAAGGGAACAAGAGGAATAAACTGCGGAGAGCTGTTAAAATATCGGACACATTAAGCAAAGAGCTTCCAGATTATTGGTTTAAAATAGATCATGTGTGGGTTGTGGTTCAGTATTTTGCTAGACCTGTCTCTGAAGTGCTGTCAACTCTGGAGAGTGGTCTGACTACACTTCATTACTATTCCATTTATGAGAGTAAACACTTTTGCTTGTCTGTATTTGTTTTATCCCATTACAATTATCTTGGCAGCTGCTTAGCCCAGGATGCAGTGATGGTGCCCATGCAAAATAATGTCAGAGAGTAATTTGTTTTAGTGGAACATTTGCATGCAGAGAGGTGAGCATACTAATGAAAAAGAACCATTCACTGAAAAAACAAGCAGCAAACCTTTGACAAAACATGACATTTTCAGCATGTTGGCTGTTGTTTTTGGTTTCAGTTGCGCAGGGGATTTTTGGTAAAAGGCAAATAGTGGTGGAGGAGGGATGAGTCGTGTAAAATGTGTGGCAGAAATGCCAGACTTGTACATGAAATCTACATCTGGTTAGTCAGACTGTACAGAAACAAACAGACTTTCACCTGCTTCTCGAACGCTGTTGGGACGAGTCTTCGTAACTCTGACAGGCTGTTGTTGATTCTGTCTCTGCGCCTCTTCTCGATAATCTGACATAACAGAAAACAATAAAAAATACTGTAAAATCTTAAGATACAACACCAGCACCAATACTCCTTTAATAATCTAAAAAAAAAAAAACCCAGCTGTACCCCTCTGCGTTTTTTCCTCGCCATCACTTGAGTGGTTGTGGTCGGTGATCCACATCTTATAAAGGACTTCATGTGCCTGCAAGCAAATGAACTGTTAGACCAACACGTCAAACTGACACAAATATTGGCTCCTTGAGGCCCTGCTGTCACACAAATCTGCATTTTCATTTAAAACCGGTGAATTGGTGAGAAGTGAAGCAAACATTGACACAATGAAACATTGAAGTGACTCTGGCTGCTGACAAAGTAACACTTTGTTTTAAGTGTTGACCCTGTGGAAGTGAACAGCATGTCATGTGAGGATTTGTGGTGTTTAAGTGTCATTTATACTGAATTTATGCAGCATTTCATTGTTAACATGTTTTTGTTATTCCTAACAATATGCATTCAATGTATCTTTATATCTATGTATGTATCTGCTTTGTCTTTGATGCATTTATTCTTCAGCAAACACTTTAGAGAAGATTGCTTGAGCTGTTTTCATTTTTACATTAGGAGTTGAGAAAAATAGACTACAATTCTAGGATCTTTGAACTTCGGTTACTTGCAATTTTATGCCTATAGCCAGAAAAGAGAGGAGACTGTTATTCCATATACAGAACATGTGACAAGCTTATAAATTATGTGCAGGATTATTTTCTTTCATTCATCACTGGTTCATAAAAATGTCTTGTTTGTCAGAAAAAATACAAAATATTCAAATTTACAATGAAGTTGGACAAAGAAAAGCAGAAATTCTTAACATTTGCGAGAGGATATATTTGTTTTATTTTTGGACTTTATGCTGAAAAATGACTTGCATAGCTACTAAAATATTAAAATAGCAGCAGATTCAATACCTAGGCCAGTACCGTTACACACACGCACACACACACACACACACACACACACACACACACACACACACACACACACACACACACACATATATATATATACTCTGTGTGTGTATATATATAGTGGAAAAATTTCGTTAATTGTCTTCTGACCCCTCAGATTTACCTAGTGACCCTTTTGAGGGGGGTGATCCCTAGGTTGGGAACCACTGTACTACACTAACTGAGTATATAAAGTCGTTAAGTAGATCCACAATGAGCTGCCACAATAATAAAATGTTGCCTGTCCATGTTGCTGAATTTGTATTAAATATTTAATATATATAATATAAATTTAAGTATGGCTTACTTTGACAGAACATTTTCCTGACATCACTTTGAACGCAAGACTTTTACTTTTAGAACTGTGGTACTTTAACTCCAGTATTTCAGTGCTTCTTCTATCATGTGACATCTGTAATAAAAGTCAAAATAATAAAATCTATTTTTGTGGCAAAAATAAGTTTAGATTTTTAAAATGAGTGGTGGCTGCTTCTCTCCAAATGTAGAGTTCTTTTGTTGTGGACTTTGCTGCAAATAGATTCATAATGTTCGTGTCTTTAAAATGATTTTACTTCAGGAACAACAATGAGACATTTTAGTCACATCGCATTTATTGTGTTTGACCTCTTTTTCAGACTCTAATTGAAAATTTTAACTCTTAATTTGAAAAATTTCAGGTGTAGTTTGGAACCTCTTGAGCATGATTTAATTCAGATAGAGTGTCAGACTACATTTTGACTGGCCAAGGTACTGAATCTGCTGCTATTTTAATATTTTAGTAGCTATGCAAGTCATTTTTCAGCATAAAGTCCGAAAATAAAACAGATTTATCCTCTCGCAAATGTTAAGAATTTCTGCTTTTCTTTGTCCAACTTCATTGTAAATTTTAATGTTTCGTATTTTTTTCCGATAAACAAGACATTTTAATAAACCAACGATGAATGAAAGAAAGTTATCCTGCATGGTGCTCATTAGAAACACTGATCTACTGGACTTCTTTTAAAACATTTTTTAAAATAACTTAAAGGGAGAATTCAGCTTAGGTTTTCAAGTACATCACTAAAACAAAAGTCTTTAAATATAAATATAACAATGTAAATGTAAAATATAAAGATAACAAACTTTAGTCTGCAGTCTTTATCTATCAAGATAACAGAAATGATTCAATAACATCAAAATTGAGAGCATCAGATATAGATTAATAGTACAGACCAGGTCGAACAGTTGTGAGTTTTTATTAAACTATGTAATCAAGAGAAAAAGAGTAAATGTTCTTGGTAGCTCACCCTGGATACATGTTCTCACTGCCCACATCAATGGTCTCCTCCACCTCACTCTCCGCCGAGCTGCTGTCCTCACACGGCCGCTTCATGGCGCATGAACGATGAGGAGGAGACGTGGAAATCTGAGTTCAAACAGTAGAGTTGGAACCAAAAAGCTCAAAACACTCCTTTCCGATTCCTATGATATATTATAAGCTACTGTACACTGCAGGAGTGCACGTATAATCGATGATATAGTCAATAATGAGCGGCACAGGTGCACTGAAGTCCCCAAAGGAGTGTTTTAGAGAACTTCCAGAGTCTCTCAGAGCTCCTACTGGGGAGGACTGATCAGTTATAACGACTATTAAAGGAAACTGTTTGTTTAATCCAAGAGTTGGCAAAGTTTCAAACTCCTTCCCAGCAAACAAAAGTTGCAACCATGAAAGGTTTTCTTCTTGCAGAAATGTGGAATTAATGATCCATCAGGCATGAAACGTTCTAAAAAAATGTTTTCAGATATCAGCAAATGAAGAAAACAATCAAAACATGTTTCCAGTGAAAGTCTTTAAAAGATATTCAGGAAATATCAGATCTCCATGAGGGATTTTTCCAGCGGTGAGCGTTTGGGATAAAGTCCGATGCAGGTGGCCTGAGAGGGGCTGCAGACCGGACTGCTGACCGGTGAGTCCTCCTTCTCCTCCACCTCCTCTGCTGCTGCTGGAGCTTTCCCACGGAGCCCGACACACACACACACACACACACACACACACACTGTAGACCCACCCACGTGCGCTCAAACACACATGTGAGATGGGAGATTTGTGCAGTCTGGACAGAGCTGATCCCGTGTGTGTGTGTGTGTGTGTGTGTGTGTGTGTATGTGTGTGTGACAGAGGAGCGCATGGGAATGAGGCCACTTCTGACAGTCAAAAAATAGTCATTATATAAGGCCACAGGTTTTCACTGGATTGTTGAACACATCCAGGATCTGATATTTTCTCCACCACCGTACAGATTCTGACGTACTTCTACTTTGCTGCAGTATTTTCTTTTCTTTCAGTTTTTATTTTTATTTATTAATTTATTTTACTTCTGCGCCTGTAAACTGTCAAAGCATATAAGGCTTTGTAATAAAATGACTAGTTAATTAAATCATTTAAGAGATCGGTTTTTCTCTTCTGACCTGTCCAGGGTGTCCCCTGCCTTCGCCCGAGTCAGCTGGGGTAGACTCCAGCACCCCCCGCGACCCTAGTGAGGATAAAGCGGTGTATAGAGAATGGATGGATGGATGGTTTGCTCCTCTCTCTGCAGGTTTTCACTGTCTTTGTAAGGCTGTTGAGTCTTTTTGGGGCTGCTTTTGTGTCTTTGGGGTGGTTGTGTGACTGTTTGTGGAGATTTTGTGTCTCTTTGTGATGTTTTATGCTGGTTTGTGAAATAAAATAAGATCTGTGTGTTGGTCGCAAAGGAACATTTGCCTTGGGCAGGACTGCAAAACAAGGCACAGAATAAGACATGAAGCCCCGCTTGAAACCACTACTATCTAAAACACACACTTAAATTGTGTTTTTGTGTCTTCCTTTCATTTTATTGTAATTGTTTGTGGTGGTTTTGTGTCTTCTTGCGATTGTTTTCTGTTTCTCTGTGGCTTTTTTTGTGGATGTTGAGGTTTTGTGTTCCTGTGATGATTTGGTGTCTTTTTGTGTCTCTTTGTGGTTGTGTTTTACGCTTCTTTGTGGTGGTTTTGTGTCTCCTTGTTGTTTGTGCCTCTTTTCATGGGTTTTGTGTGTCTGTCTGTGGTGGTTTTGTGTCTTGTTGTGGTCTTTTTTTTCTGTCTGTGTGGTATTTGAAGTCTTTCTGATATGGCTGTCTGACTTTTTGCGATTAATTTGTGTGCCACTGCAGTTCTTTAATCTTTGCAATGGTTTGACATCAATTTGTGTTCATTTTGTGGCTTTTTTCCATCCTGATTAGTGTGCATCTATTTGTTGTCGTTTTCTAATTTTGTGTGTTTGTTGTTGCTTCACATCTCTTTGTGGTTTTTGAATTTTTCAACATTGCCAATCACTGCTGGTTGCCCACCAGGAGCTTTGTACAGTAGTCCTGTTCAATAATCCCTCCAAACTATGTCTGGATGACACTTTAACGAACAGACGAAGCCAGAAATGTTACGTATTACATGTCTGAAAGCTCCTAATGTGTGTGTGTCTGTGTCTGTGTGTGTGTGTGTCAGACGTTCCCACAGCTCCTGGCTGTGTTCACTGAAACCCAATCATCGTGTGAGAGAGGCCAGACACACACACACACAGAGAGAGAGAGAGAGCTTCTGTTTTTTTCACACCTACTAATCTTTTAGCAATACAATGAGGGTTTAAAGCAGGAATCATAATGTCCCTACACACACACACTCACATACATTAGTACCTATATTTGTGTGGACCATCACTGACACATTAGCAGAGCCTTGACCCCGAACCTAAACCTGACCCTAAAACTAAGTCTGAATCCTCATTCTGACTACTTGAAGTCTGTCCCACAGTGACGAACCACCAAAACTTCCCCACACCGGCTACAACTCAAACTGATCCTCACAAAGACAGACATGAACACTTTCCCACTATTTATCTGCACTTTCTTCTGGATGATAACTTCAGATAGACATGTCAGCACCCTCTCATTGGCTGAGCCCCTCCTCCCCTGTCCGTCCAAATATACCAGAGTCTCTTTATCTCACAGTAACAGTGGATCCGTCCACACAGCGAGCAGCGGAATGATAGTTTAGCATTTTACACGATACAGAATAATAGATATAAACTAAGAAGCTCTACCTGCCATATGAATGTCGATTTGTCAGTGAACATCAGAGTTAGGCAACTAAAAGCAGCCCGTTAATTTGATACACGGAAGTTTGTTACAAAAAAACCACAATATGTTCATTTTTATTATTCGTATTAGACTCAAATGTAAAACGATTAAACTTGTTTTCCAAAGTTTACCTCCCGATGTTGAACAGGAACCAAAAATTCTAAGATAAATTAAAGAAATCATCCCCTGACACCTGATGTGACTGACACATACTATCAATTAACTCTAGTTATTGTAATGCAACAATAAATAGTTTAAATGGTCCCCCTGTTCTACCACCTCGTCTGAGGATGTTTTTTCAGGTGGAAATTCTAAAAATAACCTCAGACTGTTGATCATCTTGGTGAGTAACTAGGATAACTAACTTCCTCTCACCTCATTCAGTATGTGTGTTTGACAGCTCTCAGTTTGATGACCTCAGCAGTTGACAAAACGTATAAGTTCTCCTCAAATCAGGAATACTTAAATAACTGGTCAAAGCCTCTGATATTAATGAAATGGAACATTGTTGCAGGACAAGAAGCTGCTGCCAGCGTTCCTACAACTTCATTTCTGTTCTGTGTGTGTGTGTGTGTGTGTGTGTGTGTGTGCGTATGTGTGTCACTATTGGTGATATCAGAGGTTTATTGGTGTCAGGGGTCATGCAGGACAAGCAGGGCCATCCTATAGCAGGAAACCCCGAGTGTCGAGGGAGGAATATCTGTGTGTGTGGAGGCTAATATCTCAGGGAACGCTGGGCCGGAGCACCAGCCGTGAGTCGGAAATCCTTCTGGAACAAGAGAACATGACTGGAAGCTGTGTGTGTGTGTGTGTGTGTGTGTGTGTGTGTGGAGAGAGAGAATGGGAGGAAGTGGTGTATTATTCTCAGTTAGACGGTGCTCACCGCCCGTCCGTCGCTACGACGCCTCGGACCTCACACCGCTCAACCCCTTGTTCCCACAGGATATATACCTCACACAAACACACACCACCCACACACACATCCAAAAATCCTTCCACTGTCACATTATGCTTATATTATACTTACATACAGTGCATAGTTGAATCAGATTAAGATATACTGGCAAGATAAAATTAAAACACTGACATTACAGAAATGTCGCAAAAAATATTTCTTTCATGAGATGCATGGGCTGAAAGTGAAGGACATCTTTTCAAAAATGGACTTCTTCAGGTTTGAAGTTCACTTTGGAAACATCAAATTTGATCTAATTAGACCATAAAAGCAAGGAAGTTAAAACTAATGAAATAACCATTCAAACAGAGCAGGCAGCTAAATAAAAACATTGAAGTCTGAGCAGGTAATTTCTGAACCCTGGTTCACATTCATGTCGTGTTTGTCAGTGAGAAAGCGTTGTAGCAGCTGATTAAACTCTATGTCCATGTCACCTAATTGCTCCATTTACATTTTAGGAGGAACTCTCAAACTCCTTGTGCTGCAGATAGTTGCTGTTTGTCGCCATGATCCATTTTAGGCTCAACTGTGCAAAGTTAAGTTTAAAATTTAAAAATAAGTGAATTGTAAGAGCCAACCAACATGTGACTATGTTCATGACTGCAGAAACCCAGCAGATATAAGATTATATAAATAAATTGCATACTTGCTTGGATGATATTTTGTCCTTTATGGATGGTTTGATTCCATTTATCATAGATGATAATAAGACGATTAATTCCTCTTGGTAACAAGGAATAACTAAGAAAACTAGTTTCTCAGTGAACACACACGTTAAATGATTGATGGTTGAGGATAAAGGTATTTTTATGAGCAGCTTCCTGTGACCTTCTTTGTTAGTGCAAACCGCAACACATCCTGTCCAGATAACATCGATGAAGCATCCCTGTCTCCTAATTCTGTTTATATACAGATAATCTGCAACAGCAGATATGTTTTCAGTGAATGTTTATGTTGATGATGTCTTCTGTGAGTTTTTGCAGAGTCCCATATTGATACTGAATGTATCAGTAAAATATTTACTGATGGGGAGTTCAGTTACAAGCAAGTCCAGCATTACGTCCAGCAATAACCAGCCTTTAGTTGCCTACTGCCACCTACCAGCTACGTACAACAAAATCCAGTCGTTGGTCCACCGTAATGTATATTTAGATTCAATACATTGTCACAGATGTCACGTCGTGTGACACAGTTTGCTGACTTTCATTGACTATTGGCTATTCACTGTTTAGTCGTCCTCAAGGACTGCTGAAATTCAAGGACGCTTCCAAAAATGATAAACTCTAAATTTGAGCGGTCTGGCATTACAAGCTCATTGGTTGCAACAGTTTTTAATTTGGTTCTGATTATATCTGACAAATGACTAACGACTCTAAGTGTTTCAAATGGCTTTAACAATAACATTTATAAACCAGAGGCATATCCCTTTACTTTTATATAGATATCTAAGTCTGATGTCAGTTCGAATGTTTGTTTCCTCTGGCTGCAAAAACTACCCCCTGCAGAACCTCTTCCATAGCTATTTTCTGGAGAGATTAAAGCACCAACTTCGGGCTGTGCATGGATCAGTGCTGATTGGTTAAACACGGAGAGAACAAGGTTGATTGAACTAAATTGGAGAAAGTGTCATTTTCTCTACATCTCATCTGTCCTTTTGAATTGCCATCTTTAGTTTAATACTCACCATACAGGCTAACATAGCAAAAATTCAATTCTTCTCTTCCCTGCATGTCCACAGAACTGAAGTTATGTCCAGTAAATGCTGTTTGCCATTTTTCTGGTCCATTAGGAGTTGACATTGTGATCGAAGCTGTTAGATCTTTGACCACAATGGGAAAGGAAAGGCTGACAGGGTCAAAAAGACAACAGTTGAGATCAGCTGTGGACGGCTGTAGCATCATTGCTAAATGAGACGTGAACTGCAATGTGAAGTATAAATAACCAATCTCAGCTCACATCATGACAACAGAATGACTTTCATATATTGGTCAAATAATGAGAGTTGTAGAGTGGCGGCATTTAATGTGAGGTTAGCATCAGTGCTTAACCAACAGGGAAGCTAACAAAAGTAGCTCTGTGCTACAGCTCTAAATACGGGCTTTATACCAGGAGATTGAGGATTTTTGCTGGAATGAAAAGGCTTTTTGACTGTCTGAAAAATCACACCAGCAGTAACACTACGAGTCTTCAACATAAAAACGTGTTATTGGCACCTGTAAAGGAGGTCAGTGTGTGTTTGTAGGTGAAGAGAAATTCATCACCAGGCTTTAATGCACTCCGACAGACTGCATGAATGTCTGTTGTTTCAGGATATAATAGTCTATTGTTGTGATGAAGGAAACCTGCACACACGTCCTCTGGGAGCGTCATACTACCAACCTGCAGGTGCAGCACTACTCCACTTCCTTCCTATCATCTGACCCACGTTTCCCATCAGGACTCAATGCAGAAGGAGGTGTGTGTGGTTTGTGTTATGACATTTAAATCGCCCTCAAAGTGTAAAAATCTGGAAGCAAAATCTGCCCCGATATAGGTAAAAACATTTTTAAAAATTTAAATCTCAAAATCCTTTTTCTGTTTTAATGAGCAGTTGATAATAAATAATAAATAATACTAAGAGTATTTGGAGGGTGACCAAGAGACAAACACTGCAGGTTATCCACATGTTGAGTCATTTTAACACACACTCAACCTCTGACCTTTCCTCCACCTCTCCTCTAAATAAAGGTTAAGTTAAACAGCAGTCGTCTTATCCAGAACTGATAGAGAAGGAGAGCTGTAACACTCTTGAGAACAATGGCTGAATAAAAGACCAGGAAATGATTCTTTCAGCTTACAGGACAGTGGAAAGTCTTCTAAAGAAACTTGTGCCGTTCAAAATAGCTGGAGATATTTCTCATTACTTTGCAAAGGGCACTTTACAGTTTCATACAAATTGGCAATGATACAAATTTGTCTTTTACTATGTTGCATGAATTTAATTAGGATGTTTCCCTTTTGAAAATCCCCTCAGGCTCACAGCTAAATGTTATATCAGTTCACATGAAACCTGTAAAACATGTGGGAATTCAGTGAAAGGAAACTAATGTTTATTCTAAGAAAGAAAATCTTTTTCAAAAGAATTATGCATTCATTGTCCAATAATTTCGTAGAAGTAAACAATTTGTATTTGTAAATCTAGTAGCACAAGTGTCTCGACCTAATCAACTTCAGTAAATTAATTAATCTAAATCAACTAAACTAAGAGAAGGCTTTAAGTTTCCTAAAATTTTCAGGCATATCTATCACTCATAACAATAAATTTTATATTATAGTGTTGTGTTTTACACTAGAGGTTTGATAAATAGTCTAATTCAGCCACATAAACATGATACCAGGCTGTTGTTGCCTTACTTTGAATTATTATTGTATTAGCAGACCCTGTCACCTCAGTGAACAACCCTTTATTTTATCAGAGGAGAAGGAGAACAGAGCAAATAAGAAGAGGAGTTCCCAGCAGTGAGCGAGGTGCGGGAGTGTTGGAGAGGCTTAAGGCTCTAATCTGCAAACACGTCAACACACACTTAGGAGCTCAGAGGAACCCTCAGAAATCTGCATTATATGTGAGAGAGATGTGAATGTTAAAAACCAGATTGAAAAATGCCTGTCATCAGCTTCACCACCTCCGCCACACCCTGGCATCATACATTCCTATAGTACCAAATGGGGACTCAGGTTACACAGAGGTTTAATGGGGTCGGACCGCCAGTCAGCATCAGTGAGAAACTCTCCTCCTCCCTACATCCATCTTCAACAATGCACAAAATTCTTAATTATTCAAACACTGAGAACAATCTGTTTTTACAACCCGGAGCTAGTTTAAGCTATAGGTAGAAAACATTCTACTTCATAACTGAATATGAATTAGTTTGATTTTCTGCTTAAACAACATATGTGTCGATCTTTGCTAAATACTATTTAGCAAAAGGACTAGCTGATATAACAGCTGTTACAGTACGATAGCTAACAAGCTCAAGTTAAACCGCTGAGCTGGTATGAAGAGAATAACAGAGAAACTGGAAGGTCACCATGGCCATCTACTTCAAGTAGTTGGAGTGAGGTTAAAGAAGGGGAAAAAGAGTGGCAGAAACAGCATGACAACAAGCAAGAGATCGCAAACAGTGGAGAAACTGGTGGGATTTTTCTCATCATGTGATTTACATCAATTATCTTCAATACTTTGGAGTCCAGTTTGAAATGGTTGTTTGAGTAACTTTACAGTATTAATTGTAACTTTATCACAAATGGACGTGGTAAACAGTGAGGATCTTTATTTTTGAGGTTAATGTTTTTATTTACAGTGTGATCAATTATCAAGGACAAAAATAAGAGAGAGAGAGAGAGAGAGAGAGAGAGAGAGAGAGAGAGAGGTGGTGTGGATTTCTTCCATTCTTTTCTTATCTCTCTCGCCCACAGTCGTCCTCCTTACTGATATGTTCAGTCTGGTTTTGACTTTATCAGGGCCAACACCCAGTCTGGAAATTCACACAGACTTAAGAGCTTTTATTAGGTCTTTATTTGCCTATAGGAGGGCCTCTGAGTGTGTGTTTCATACTGGCATCAGTTATTTTCTATCCTCATGAGCTGTAAGAGGAATAAAAGAGCAGCTGTGACATTTACTGCTTCTTACTGCCTGTTAGGACATAAATGTCTTTCATAGTCATTTATTTTAGTTGATTTGACATAACTTATGAATCTATGAGTCTTTTCTGTCCACATGTGACCTCTGTATTCTTTATTTTCTAGCCCAGTAATTCTGAAATGGGGTGTTTTTTATTCGAGGAGATATTTGGAAAACAGGAAAAGAAATATGACGAAATTGAAATTTTAATCAAGGAAATGTGCTCTTATGCTGAATCATCTGAACACTGCAGCAAGCCAGTTGAAAAGCAAAATAAATATGTAAACAAAACAACAAAACAATGCTGTAAAAGTGAGACTCAAACTGTAGAAAAAGCATGACAGGAATGGATAAACTGCTGTGAGTCCGTGTATTATAAGCAGCAGAAATATTTAAACTTCATGGATATATGGTTTAAATGGTCAAAGTAATGCATGAAATAGTAAGTTAAAGGCAAAGGGTAAATGGTTAATATTTTGATTATTTAAAAATGAGGTACACTAGCTATAGCTGACTAATGGATAAATGGTTGGAAAACCTCTTGTGATATATTAAATAGTTAACTGGTATACACGTCTCAAAGAAATTGATAAACTCTTGAAACAGAATGCTAATTTTAATTGATAACTGACTAAATGTGGAGCAACAGCGTATGTGTCCATGTACATCCTAGTTAGTTGAATAGTTTGCTGCGACCTGAGGAGGCACAAATGTGTCGAAATTATTCATATTCAATGCCAGAAATAATTTTCCCTGCCACTGTTTTCTCTGCCTAGTTTTACATTTAGAGTCCTTCTCCTTCTACTGGCCGTGGTTCTCTTGAGTCGTAACTAAAAAAAAGAAGCACAGTACCATGTTGTTCATCATCTTCACCACCTGTCATTGAAACAAAAATCCCCTCTCTTCATGTCAGTATGTGTGAGAGTCGATGTTTGCAGTGAGAGCGCCTGTGTTCTCTCAGACGCCCTGTTCAGCATTAGTCTCACCTTAGGACGCTCGAACACTTATATCAGATCGACACAACGCACACATTCCTACTACTTATATAAGAATGCACACACACACACACACACACGGTGTGGAGAATTTCATGAGTGGTCAGCAGCACCTTTGTCAGATAAATCAAGCTGATGAAACAAATCTGGAAAAACATTTCAGGGATTTTATGACACGAGTGTATTTAGGTTTAACACACTCATTTTTGTGTGTCGATCAGTGTGTGAGACATACACCGGACACTTTGATAGAAGTAGGAGTCAATAATAGTAATAATAATCTTCATTTATGGAGAACTTTTTCAAATCCACAGTGCAAAGTTCTTCACAAGTCCACTAAATTAAAGAGACAAAATTCCTAAAGTCATGAAGAAATTCAGATCAGTTCAAACAAAATTTAAACTCAAGTTGAATCAGGAAACGCTCTCCGGCAAAAGCATGCTTCATAAAAGAATTTCAAAGGTGTCACTGACTCAGCTGGCTTTGTATCTTCAGGCACATAACTCCAGAGCCTTGGGGACCTGACTGCAAAGCTGAGCTCTGGATATCTAGAGTCAATCGGTTTTTGGTTCTGGCAGGTAAAAAGGCTGTTGCAGTAATTCAGGAGTGATGAGATGAAATGATGTGTCTGTGTGAACTTTAAGATAGATTATATTTTTTTAAGTATTTCAAAGATGCTACAACCATGAAGGGCTACTTAAAACTTAGATTACTATCAAACCAGGTGGCAAGTTCCCCTGCAACAGGCGTGACATGATCCAGCAAACCAGCTGATGGTCAAATGTGTTTTCCTGCGAAGCAAAAACATGAATCTCAGCTGAAGGTACAGAAGCCAGGATGTCCTGATGTGGGACTCTTATTCTGTGGCATTAACTGCAGACTTTGATTTACATAGACATTACAAAACTATGTAATTTCATTTTGTGTAGGAAAGAAAACAACTATTGTTGCAGCTGGCTTACAAAGTTTGAATAATGAAGCTTTGTGCTTTCAAACAATGTGTAATTTGATTTAGAAATATGCACATAAAATTCAAAATACAGCAGCAGGATTTTCACACGGTGTGTATCAGAATTAATGACTGGTAAATATGTACATTTTTTTAAAAAACTGTCAGATCCCACCAGTTTTAACCAAAATGTGTGGATATGACTACCTTAAATGAGTGAGATGAGTCAGGTGTCTTCTGAAAACTAGGTTTATACACTGTGTGGGTCTTATCAATTTGACTGATAAGTACTTTATACTGAAAATACAGACAAGTACTTGGTGTTTCGTCATTGCTTACACTGGAGTCTGTGTGTTTCAAATACAAACAGATCCTGAACCAGAAGCATGAGTACTTCATTTTAATTTATTTATGTGTGTTAGTAAGTACACCTAAGACAAAATGGTTGAGTGAGCGCAAACCAAATTCTGAATGCATGTGATGCATACATAGCATGTGTCTGTCTGTTGTCTATTTTTGCAACTTTTGAGTACTTGACATTGCAAGAGGTCACTTTCAGTTTCAGTCCAGCAAGCAATTTGTTTCCTGAGTAGTACTTGAAATTTGGTTTGCTCATTTTCAAATGTTTCATATAACAGATAAGTAAGCCAGTTAAAAAGTAACTAAAATTTATTTATACAGCAGCTTTCACAGATAGAATCACAATGTGCTTTACAACTAAAATAAAACAAGGTAAAAGCAAAACCAATAGTGTGATATTGTGATATATAAGAGTTCACCCTTTCATCATCGTACCTGGTATGTCTATGCATTTGTTACACTATTGCTACACCGACAGTGTCTCATAATGAATGGAAAAGGCTGCATTTCCTCAGAAACACAATCAATTTTATTGCCAAGTAGGTTTTCACATACAAACAATTTGGTGTTTTGATGCATTACATTCACCAGGATGAAGTCAGTCCAAATAGGGTCTTGATTGACTCGCAGCATTTTCAGCAGTAGTGACAACATGGGAACGGAGCTGCAGACCTCAGACCAGCTCCTCGGTCTCCTGGTTCAGCTGCCTGCAGACATTCTCCTCCTGAAGAACGTGACCCGGCCCATTGTGGCCTCCCGACCCCACACGTTCCACTGATGGGGGCCGCAGTCTGTGTGTGCGTTTGTGTGTGTGTTGACATTTGTGGCACTTTCTAAAGACAGAAAGTGGGTGTGGGAAAGACCTGCTCGCCCATCTCAGACGGTCCACGACACACACTGTCACACACGGTCAGCTGATCCCCGACTCCCCCAACTCTCCCAGCACTTAGTGTGTCTTAGTGTGTATCTTAGTGTGTGTGTGTGTGTGTGTGTGTGTGTGTGTGTGTGTGTGTGTGTGTGTGTGTGTGTGTGTGTGTGTGTGTGTGTGTGTGTGTGTGTTGTATGAGAGCAGAGCTGCTGGGAAAGTCCCTCCAGCTTCAATAATTTTTTACTGCGACCAGAACTCAGATTCTCAGAAACATCATCCACCGCTACAACTTATGTTTTATATTAAAATTAGCATTCTTCATGGTAACTTAAGACAGCTCTTAACGTTTTGGCAGCTGCAGTCTGACTGAAGAGGGTACGATTAGAGCTATTTTAATTACAAATGGGTTGGGTAGTTGTGAAATCTATATGGGTTAAGTTACACTTGATTTAGATGAATGAATATGTACAGTAATATGCATATGTGTGTTCAGATTTCCAAATATAATGACAATATTTTAAATGATCAGATGGAGGCCCCCTGAACAAAGCAGCCCATGTGTGACAGCAAGAAGTGTTAACAAGGATGAAGAGGAGCGGGATGTGTTGTGTTGTGTTGTGTTGTGTTCGTGTTGTGTTTATGCAAAAAGTGGGGCAACTACATCATTCAAGTGGCCTCCAGCTGATGATATCTGTTGGTAAATGTTGTGTCCCCATCCCAGCTACAGCTACTCTAAGGAGGGGGATGGTGACACAAACAACACAAACTTGACATTTGGACTAATAGACACTAAAGATTTGATTTGCAAATAAATACAATGTAAATCCACTGAGGAATGATGACTCTTGTGCAATGTTTTCTTCTGTTACTTTTAGTACCACTGATTTCCTGTTTTCTTATAATACACATATAATGACAGTATATATAAAACTATGCACACCAGTTTTTGTGATCCTATGAATTAGTCCGTGTCATCATTTTGGCATTTGAAAACATCAATTTGGTTATGTAAGATGCCTCAAAAATTTGTGAAATGTCAACAACAGCTGGTATTTTTAATAGGAAATGTGAACACACCCGTACATCATTTTTAAGGACTAATAAATACAAATTTAGCTGGACCCATTCAGTCATTTCAGTCTGAAATGAACTGTAAACAGTTTTGCATGTGATCCCACCAACTTTCATGGCTGTGGGAGATACATTTCGGGAGATACTGAACACTTGAAATGGTTTCTTTGGTAAGCTGTTCTATTGAAGGTGAAAATACAAAGAATTCACAGGTCTGAAAACATAAGAAATTCAAAAAATGTTGCCAAATATTTTGCATTTAACTGCTAAAAAATCTCGGACTGTGGAGCAACACATCTATCTGCAATGACACAGACTTACCCTTTGATTGCAAACATATGAATTTGTTACATCACTGGGTCGTCCATATAAAAAGTATATCTCTGTAAAGAATGCAAATGAATGCTACTGAAGAGGGAATTAAGCAGCTCTTAGCATTAGCTGAGTCTGAACTTATTTGATTATTGTCTGTTTTACACTTTCCAGTTCCCAGTTTTTAGGGATTTTTCCTGTCCTTCCATGTAGTAGAGATATTTCACCAGTAAAACTTTTTATTAGTTTTTGATACTGGGAACACAGCCGCCTTAACTTCAACAAAGGAATGTCTGTACTTTGCTGCTGATGGGAAGAACGGCTAATGTTGGGAAATCTCATGAAAACTGCTTGGTCTTTAACATCATGGCTCTTTAACTTTGTGATACACTGAGTCTCTGAACATTTCTGATGACCTGAAAGACAGAAGAACCTCAGACATACTTTCAGGACATGGCATTTTTGTGAATGATGGTTGATAGCTTGTCTATTGCAAGAACATTTAAAGTTCGGTGGCTTTGGGTTGACCAGTGGTCGATCTGGGAAAAGGCCTCTGAGAAACACAAAAATGAGCTTTTACAGTACAAAAGTCCCATTTCTTCCTTTCCCATCAATTTCTATTTTTACAGATCACGAGAAGAGCTTTGATGGTGTTTAACACTCATAAAGTGAGTAAAGGGGACTTCTTTGTGGAAAACACTGTGCGTTTAAAGTGGATTAACATCTTGACCGATATAAGAAAGAAAGGAAGACTAAGAGAGTTTGAGGCAGAGAATGTGGTGGATGAAGGGAGAAAAGGATAATTGTGTGTTCCTGCAGTGAAAGATGTTATTCTTTGGTGCTGCTGAGAGGCGGTCATTGTTTAGCAGAGTTTACCAGTGGGACCGGTCATCAGAGATCACACATCTCGATAGTCGCCTTCAGACCTGATCTCCACAAGCTGCCGGAGGAGGCTTACCCAAGATTATCTCCTTGATTTACCACAAAACTGCTGAGATAACAGGGCCTTCTTATTTTTCACTTGTCACGTGTGAAATCTCAAAACATTGTAATCAGTATTGTAGAAAATTGCATCTCACCACTGTCTCCTGTTTAACTCTGATGCAGAAAATGGAATCCATAACATTAAAGCCGTTTTCTTGAAAAGAGGCATGTGATTTTTGCGATAAGATGCACTGAAACTGTGCAGAAGTTCTTGGAAAACTGATTTAGATTAGAAAACAAAGACTAAAGAAATTTATCCTCAAAGCCAGCTGCAACAGGTTTTCAGGTTTGTCAGTTCGGTTTACGAGAATACAAATTTGACCAAAGAAACAAATCCTCATGTTCGTGTTTTCGTTAAGGTGCAGCATGACTGAGACAAGAAGATTTCAATATGAGGTTCGAAGCAAAAATGATTGCAGAAACAAGCAAGAAAGAAATGAATTTCAAAAGCACACAACTGAAAAAGTCTGCTCCTTCCCCTCAGGTCCCTAAAACCACTCCTCCGTAACACATGAACGTATGCGATCTGACTAATCCAATAGAGCGTTGGGGAGGAAAAGAGTGCAGAGAAGAGTCTACTAGCTGATGAGCTACATCAACACGTTTGCAATAAATCCCATTAAAACAGATGAACACAGGAAAAGATGCCAAAAAACATTTTAACTACACAAGGCTGCAACTACAGGTATACATTAATGAAACCAGAGTAGGATGGAGACCACAAAGTGCACTTGCAGACTCACAAATACATAAATGAATGTGATCATCTGCCATGTTTAAAAGTGCATGATGTTGCAGATTTAAGTAGACTTGTAAGATGTGGCTAAATTCTAGCTGCAAATCTTCTGCCATCTGCTTGCTGAACAGGTAAGCAGACCATCCAGTCATCTCAGGTTGACCCAATGCAATGATTGGATGGGCTTTTTACAGGTCTGTGACAGTTAAAATTTGTTTTATTTTTATGATCAACACACATGATTTAGCTGTCAGAATGTAAGGAGACTTTCAGCAACCATAACATAAAAATGCTAACCTATCCTAATGCTACTGTGACTTTACAGCTTTACATTTTTTGTTGAACCCGTTCATGCAGTGCTGCCTGGTGTCGATGATTTCTTCACGTTTGAAACAGGCTGGCCATTAACCAAAACTAGGCAGTGTGTGCATATCAACACCTCAGTGCTTTTACAAGTCAACATGAAATTTGATATTCTAGAGGACAAGGGTCGTAATAATGTAAAATTTGAAGTTTTAAAATTCCTATTTGCCTTACAACACTTTATCGAGGCAGATCTCAAAGGGGAGGTATTTCTTCCCACTGTCCGCAAAAAATTCTCTCAAAGGGGAATCTTTGGATTTTTTGGTTTCTCTTGATAATAATGTATGATTAAATCTAGACAATATTATGGGAAGTTCTGCAAGATGTTCATATGTTGTGAATTGCCGCTATATAAACAGAACTGAACTGAATTTAATATTTTAAAAGGTTCACTGTAAGATAAACAAAAAAAATAAAAGAAATGGTTCATTCAATACCCTACATTTTTACTGGGATGAATAAGGCCATTTATACTTTTAAATGTATTGGTACAAGTGCCCTCTTTAATCTAAATCATGTTGGTCATGCAGCTTTTGTCATTTTTAATAATACATACATTACATATTTTATATAGATCTCATAAGGACTGATGTTAATATTCTTTTCCATACATCTCATTTTTTCTTCGTCTTTTTTCCAGAACTTTTGATGTCTCAGAAAAACCAAAGAGACTTGAAACTTGTTGTTTATTACCGCAAACAGAAACTGACAGTAAAGTTTAGGCCACCTTAACATGTCATAGTGTGTTCAGGTTCACAAAAAGGCAGCAAATATGCAATTCTTCATCTAAGAATCTCGGCTTTTGGAAACATTCCCACTGATTCAGACTTTGTGATGTGACTGGTGTGTTCTTCAGGTTGTCCTCGTCGGCATGCTCGTCCCCTCTCTGCTCCTCCATCACCCCCTCCCTGCCCATGTTCCCATGGTTTTCCCAGGCTAGCTCTCCCAGGGTGTTTGACCTGACTTTATGCCCCTCTCTGCCCTCTTTCTGCCCCTCTTGGTGCTTCCTGCCCCCTGCTGCAGCCACACAGGCTCTTATTGTAGCAGAGCCTACGCCTGTCACCACCCATCACACACAAACACACACAGTCACACACGAAATGTATGCACAGCGCCAAGACAAATGTGGGTACACGTACAATACTTCAACTAATGCAGATGCACACATGCATGATACAGACGCACATGCATACAGCAGGCAGACAAATGCAAAGACTGAAAGTTCATTTAATCAGGAACTAACTGCATGTTATTGTCATTCCTGGTTTCTTTGGAATAGATACTTATTGTGTTTGATTTTTTTTGGAATAAATGAATAAAAAATCAACAATAAAGTAACTGCTGAATGACTTAAGTTTTTGCTAAAAAAGTTACATTGTTGGGGTCTGGGAGACAAAAAATGTGAACCAGCGAAAGGAAGGAAGTTGTGACAATCACCAGCTGAGTCTTCATATTGCATCTATCAACATTCTACTTTATGAGGAACACCTGTACACCTTCTTATGCAAGCTGTGATCCAATCAGTCAATCATGTGGCAGCAGAGCAGATTCAGGTCTGGAGCTTCAGTTCATGTTCACATCAAATATCAGAATGAAGAACTGAGCTCAGGCTGGTTTTGGCATTTCTGGATTTTCAACACAATAGTCTCTAGAGCTACTTAAGATAATGCCAAACTAAAAGCATCCAGTGAGCGTTGGTTCTGCAGACAGAAACGCTTGTTGAGAAAGGTCGGAGGTCAGACTGGCTAGAGCTACACTGACTCTGATAAGCACACTTCACAGTTCTGTACCAACAATAATACTCTGAATGCCAGTCTGTCTGAGTGTTGTTGCTGACTATGTGCATCCCTTCATGCCGGCCTTCTTTAGGCTGGTCCCAGCAAGACGATGCACCAAGCCAGAAAACAAATGTCAAACTGGTTTCAGGGAAATGACTGAGTTCAGTGGACTTATGACTCCAGTACAACACCTTTGTGGCAGAACAGGACAATTCTGCAGAAGTGATGTGATGAATCATGGCGACATGGAGCAAAACCTCAGAGAAAGGTTTCCAGCATCCCATCGACAGTGAAAGGAAGCATGACTCAGTGGTGGCAAACACTTTGCCTGCAACAAACCAAACAAATGAGCGCACAGCAAGGCACAGCACAAGACGACCCTTCACCAGGAAATACCAATACACACAATGCAACTTTCAGACTTTAACATAAAATCAACTTTCCAAATGCTTTATGAGACTTCTTCTAAACTCAAAACCTACAACTTGTCCTCTCGATCCAATACCCACCAGCATCCTGCAGACCATCTTGCCCACAATCAAACCTGCAGTCACGCACATTGTCAACTCCTCCCTGGAAACTGGCATTTTACCTGCTACTTTTAAACAAGCTCGCGTCACCCCACTGCTCAAAAAGCCTCATCTCAACCCAACCCAGGTTGAAAACTACAGGTCAGTCTCACTTCTACCATTCCTGTCAAAAATACTAGAGCGCTCAGTATTTAACCAAGTCTCTGAACATCTGTGGAACAACCAACTTGACCCCTTTCAGTCAGGCTTCAGGTGCAACCACTCAACTGAGACGGCACTCCTATCAGTCACAGAATCTCTGCGGCTGGCGAGAGCTGCTGGTCAGTCCTCTGTCCTACTGCTGCTGGACTTGTCTGCTGCCTTTGACACCATGAACCATCAAATCCTCCTCTCCACACTCTCTGAGCTCGGCATCTCAGGTTCTGTCTTGTTGTGGTTCAAGTCCTACCTCACAGGCAGATCCTTTAGAGTGTCATGGCGAGGGGAGGTGTCAAGGTCACATGACCTATCAACAGGAGTCCCTCAGGGCTCAGTGCTTGGTCCCTTACTCTTCTCTCTGTACACCACCTCACTTGGTGCAGTGATCCGCTCCCATGGCTTCTCCTACCACTGTTATGCTGACGACACTCAGCTTTTCCTCTCTTTTCCACTTGACGACACAACAGTTTCAGTTCAGATATCAGCATGTCTGGCTGATATCTCCACATGGATGAAGGAACGGCACCTTCAGCTGAATCTGTCTAAGACTGAACTCATGGTCTTTCCAGCTTGTCCATCTGTTCAGCCTCAGATCAGTGTCCAACTTCACTCGAGCCTACTTGTGCCCACAAACTCAGCCAGAAACCTGGGTGTCATGATTGATGACCAGCTGACCTTTAAGGTTCACGTGGCCTCAGTTTCTCGATCTTGTCGTTATGCCCTCTACAACATCAGGAAGATCAGACCCTTCCTGACCCAACAGGCCACACAACTTCTGGTTCAGGCTCTTGTGATATCACACATTGACTACTGCAACTCTCTTCTGGCAGGTCTCCCTGCATGTACAGTCAAACCTCTACAGATGATCCTGAATGCGGCAGCACGTCTGGTCTTCAACCAGCCCAAAAGAGCTCATGTCACTCCCCTGTTCATCTCCCTTCACTGTCTTCCAGTTGCAGCCAGAATCAAATTCAAAACTCTCCTCCCGGCTTACAAAACATTTACAAGAACGGCCCCAGCCTACCTGGATTCCCTGATCCAGGTCTACTCCCCTTCCCGCCCACTTCGCTCTGACTGTGAGAGACGCCTGGTGCTTCCAGCCCAGCACGGCTCGCAATCTCTAGCCAGACTCTTCTCCTCTGTTGTTCCCAAATGGTGGAACAAACTACCAAACTCTGTGCATTCTGCTGAGTCCCTTTCTACTTTTAAGAGACAATTGAAGACTCAGTTGTTCAGAGAACACCTAGGCACTTAATCCGACTCCACCTTAGGGGTACAATAAGTCAGGTGGTCCAAAACCCAGCACTTATTTAGCACTGACAAAGTTGAAAAAAAAGGGGTGGGGGGGGGTGGTGGTGGGGGGTGGTAGTGGTGGTGGTTAGCAATTCTTCTGCAACTTGATGGCAACACCTTTGACCAATCGCACTTGAAGCACTTTTGCACTTACTACAGGTTTTTCCTGATATCTGAATTCTTGCTTGTGTTGTGCGTCGCTTTGGACAAAAGGGTCTGCTAAATGAAATTGTAGAATTGTAGAATATGCATTCAGTGCGTCTATGGAGAATACAACGTATGCAACATTGCTATGGAAATGCAGTTTGTAAGAGACTGAGTAACCAAAATAGAGGATAGGATGATATGACAGAAAAAAGTGAGATAGAAAATTCAGGCACATGGATGTCTTGTGTTATTAAGCACACACACTGAAGGTGACACGAGTGGCGTCCAGGTCATATGACATCCAGTATATTAACATGTACGTGTAGGCAATGGGTTACACGCTACATTCTTATTCTGCCCTTGTAAGATTAGCTTGGATTTGAACGATCAAGTACTTGTGTGCACGTTTAGACACGCACACGCAACATTAGAACTACAATGGCCTTTGCTCTGAACCACTTCCCTTTGTTGTTGGAGGCGATGGCCACAGCGATATGCCACACACACAAACACACACACTGCAGAGAGCACAGATATGGCTCAGCTCCTCCACCCATGTTTAACACTATCAAGATCAGGAAGCATTGCCGTGTTTCCCACCAACACACACTCACACACGCTTATACACACAAACACACACATCCTCGACAGTCTGCAGACACTGGTACACCCCCCACCCCCCCACCCCCTTCACACACACAGTCACACTCACACATGTATAAGATACATATACAAAGCAGGGACACACACCCTTCCTTCCCTTCGTGCCTCTGCGGTGACTGAAGGGGAAAACCAGCCAAACAGAGTCACACACTGTTTTCATGTTTTTATGCTGAACTGACTCAGCACACACACACACAAATGATCTAACACATGCACACCTGAGTCACAAACGGTTACACAAAGTATCCGACCTCTCATGAATCTCTGTGTAAAAGTAGTTGATACACATCTAACAGGTATTAATCATTTCGTTTGATCAATCAGCGACATTGAGCATCAATGACAGTCAGGATCGTGGCGTTCAAGCTCAAGGGCTGTTTGTCTCCACCACCTGCTCACTACAGAAAAGACTCTGCTAGCAAATGACTGGGTAGGGGAAGACTGCAGTTCCTGGTTCCGATATATTTTGGTGTCACTTATCCACTGGGAGAAGTTGTGGTGACCCGTCATCTGTCTTTATACAGAGTCTGTACATGTATCCTGGTAGCTGGTTCAAAATGCAACAGTGAGTCTCTTTTAGGACTAGACAAACTTCAGGATGGATTCTGTGAGGTTGCAGTTTAGTTTTGAACCCAATTGAGGAATATGGACGGGAGTATCGTAAAAAGGGCGATTTATTATTTTACAAAGGTTTCAAAAAGAACAGTGTGGAGTGACCAAGGTAGATCTGAGCTAGTAGCAGGGTAGCGAGGTGTACATGAAGATCTACACAGGAGAACACAAGTCAGGAAAGTAGGAATCTCAAAGCTACTAGAGGTAAAACACTTAATCAAAGAGGCAGAATGATCTGGCACCGTAGGGGAGGAAACATTTTCTGGAGGAGTTAATGATGTGGAATGAGCTACAGGTGTACAGACCTGTTCCACAGAAAGCATGGTAGAAGGAAAGTCCCTTTGTTGGTTGTTCTAGGTGTTGATTTCACTCTCTTGCAGACTCCCACATATGCGCAAGTGTATTTATACCACTTTTCAAGTCCTCAGAAGTCTATTTAGACGACTTCATTGCATACAAACACAGAAGGTCACATCTACATATTCCATGCATACACATTACTGCCACACTATTGCCCATGTAGCATAGTTAAGAAGGTGTTAGTGCTGACTTTCATGGACTTCGGAAGATGATGAAATTTAAATCACAAGGACCCTTGAGGACCTTCAGGTACTACAGACATGAAAAGTATAACTTCAAACCTATAAAAATCAAAAATGATTACTGATGCGTGTGGCATCTTAATGAAAACTGGCACAAGGATGGGAAGAATAGTACAAAATATAATGCTAAGCAAAAAGATTAGCCCAGTAGTTGAGTGGTTAGGGTTCATACCAAAAGGTGTTAGGATTATGGTGCCAATACCATCAGCAGTGCATGTCCTTTACTGCTTGTCACAGAAAACCTAAATTGGCCTTCAGTAGTACCACCGAAATTGACTTTAAGGCCAAGGAAACTTTCAATTCCTACCTATTAAGCCTCCCTAAATTAAATCACAGACCTGCAATTCTGAGGCCAAACCAAACAACCTTAAGCTCCATGGATAAGAACCACATTGAATAATTTGTATCTCTATCAACATGTCAGAGTGAAAAGTGAAATGTTCACTATCAAAATGTACTCAAAAAGGATCTATAAATTCTCATAGCAACTCTACCAGACTGGATGCAAAACAACTGAAGATGCATCCATTTGAGAAGTATACATATAGTATAAGACAGTATTTGTATTGACACTACCATCTATAATGTTTTCAGTTGTTGTTCATTCGAAAATACTTCTACTCTTTATTCCTTTCTCCGGAAATCATATAAAAAATCACTTCTCTGAAGAGGACAGTCTCCTACAATCTTCTCCTTTATTTGGCTTAGTCATTTTGACTTTGCTTTAGCTGAATCTGGGGTGTCACACTGTGCCAAACTGCATGAATCCTGCTCTGGATAATGAAATTTGGAGAAAAACAAGTTCAACGGCAGTGAATGAGCAATTCTCCAGTTCATTCTAGAACAATGAGCGAAGGAGGAGGAGGAGGGCCATCTGAAATACCACAGGAGAAGGAGGGAAGTCGGAGAAAAGGAGGAAGAGAGTGAAGGACCCGTAGAAAGAAAGACTGGCCGTCGAGTTGTGACTGCTGGTGATTTATTGGTAATTAATCAATAGAGAGAGAGAGAGAGAGAGAGAGAGAGAGAGGGAGAGCGGGGAGTCTGTGGAAGAGAAGTGAAGAGAGAGAGCTGTGAGTGAGAGCAGTGCAGGGATGTTGGAGCAACAGAATGTGAGGAAGCAGCGCACGACGGCTGGAGTGTGTGTGTGTGTGTGTGTTCATGTGTTGCTGTTGGTGTGTTTGTTGACTCAGGCGGCGAGCGGCACGACAGTGATTGTTTGGTTACAGTCCCTGAAGTCAGATTCTCAGGCTCAGAGCCCCGAAGAGCTTTAAATACACTTTGACTGACTGCTTCACTGAAATGACTGGTAAATAACTGGCTTTCTTACTGGATTACTGATCAGATTTTAATAGATGTGGTTAAATGGACATAAATATTATTATGATCAAGCTGAGTATTCTACATTTGTGTAAAGTTCATAAATGGATTCCAACTGGATCATGTCAAATAAACCTGTGCGTAAACATTGGATCCAGGTTTCTGAATGCTGCACCGTGCACTGCCACAGCCAAGTAAGGTAAAAGAAACATAAACTTCCATCCTTTATTATTGGAACACTGGGCTACCACAGGGGTCAACAAAACTGCACTTATCTGGTTTATAGCCAATCTGACTGAAACAGATTGGAAAATAACATTTGGTCAGAGTTGGCCACAGTTACTGAGGGAGTTCCTCAGGGATCAGTGTTGGGGCCACTTTTATCTATTCATTATCTTCATTAACCATCATTGTGGTTTTATTTCTACACCGATGACATCTAGCTTTACATCTGTACAAAGCCAGACGCCTACTTTCCCCTCCTCATCAGACGTTTTTAGCCTGTCAGCATTTGGATGTCAAAACTTTCTTAAAACTTCTTATTGACTCACTTTGCAAGTCCACTTCCACATAAGTCAAGTCCAGGTGTCATTATCACCACTTTTCTTTGGTATTATACGTAGGGTCTGCTTCACCTACTAAATATTTCCAATATTTGCCCATATTTCATAGGAGGAATGGCGGATACGTGGAACTTGTTTTCTTGTTTCCATCTATTATGATCCCTATTATGACCAAAACCAGGACAAACCTCAAAGTTTGGACACTTACTCACTGATTCCTGGTTGTTTAAAGCATACATTGTAGGTTGGGAATCTGGTAAAATAATGTGATTACAGACTGAATTACTTACTGGATGAATTGCTTTTGGAAAGCTTTTATAATACAAATGACCAAATGTGAAATAAATGTAGGAGATTCAGACACCTTAAATTTTTGCACCCTGTATTAAGCTGTAGATCGAAGAAACCTTCACTCAACAACTCAAAATGAAAACACACTTTCAGAATCTTTTGTACATTGTGAATCTAAATGTTGAGAATACAAAATCTGAAATCTGTCCTGATGTTTCATGACATTTCTGTTTTACTCTGCGTGCACATACACACTCTATCTCCCTCACACATGCACAGGCACATAGAGGTTGACATATCCACTGTAAACTGTCACCTGCCACATTCTCAGCGTTCCTGACCTTCCCTCCTGTTAATCTCTATGGGACAGTCATGTGGACACCTGACTGTGTGTGGGAGTGTGTGTTCTACCACTGGAGGTGTGTGTATCATGTGTGTATCATGTGCTTCATGTCCATTTTGATGTCTTTCATTAATTCTGGGGCCTGTATTATATAAGAGGATGTTTTATGCAAGCATAGCTGCTCCACACACACACACAAACAGTTGTGCGTGCTTGTGTGTGTGTGTGTGTGTGTGTGTGTGTGGATATGTGTGTGTGTGTGTAAATATGTTTGTATGCATCATCTTCAGTATGTCAGTCCTAGGACACTTTGTTGCAGAAAGGGGACTTTTGCCTGTTAACTTTGCTGATAATACTTTTGAATCCAGGACTTTCACTTGAAACTGTGGATCTTTAAAATGTTGAACTAAGAAAATCTTGTAAATTGAGAAAATAATGCAAAAAGAGAGCAACTGTGTGTGTGTCCAAACAGCAGGGAGGAATGTGTGCAATTCTATCTCTTGCGGCAACACTGACCCATTTCTCAGCCTCGTCTGGGATTGTGTCTGCATCGACACTGTGTGTGTCTGTGTTTGTGTGTATGGGCTTGTATAACATATGTTGTAGGTACATAAGCATGTTTGTAAAGTCACAGGTGTGAGGATTTGCCTCCTCTCTGTGGACCAAAAGCAAATTCCTGTTGGTAAAAGTACGACATTAATAGGAAAACTGGGTTCAGGGTTCAGAGTGAGTCTCCAGGGAATCAACGCAACACCAAACACAACTGTATGCGTTTGTGCGTCTGCTCTCACATCCTTGTCACCACATTTTCAGGACACTAAATCTACAAACACACATTTGTACTTCTGTCTTTGTGAGGACCATCTTTGACATACTAGTAAATTCTGGAGCCCCAAACTTGATTCTAACCAGAACCCTAAAGCCAGCCTGAGCTGTAAACATCCCTCTGAAAAGGTCAGTCTCACAGTCAAACTCAGTCCTTTGGAAATTATGTTTCCATGTAACTAAACTGCAACTCCAAGTATAAATTCAAGAAAATGCAATTTTGAATACAAAAGTGTTCTTCCTGCGCAATTGTAGAGCTGCTTTTTATTAGTTTAATAAGAGCTTTGATTTGCTGCACTTGACTTTTTACATTTGCTCTTTATCTGACTTGCAAAACATACTTTAAAATAATCCTTCTTTACATTTACTTCTTGTCTGTGTTTCCGGTTATGCACCAAGTCAAATTCCTTGAATGTAAAACTCTACTCGACAAAAACAAGGATTCTGATTTTGAATACGTTTTTTGTAATCATATCATGATCATACTCTGTCACCTACTTAAAAGAAAGAGAGATCGAGGAAACGAAGGAATAGAGGGGAAGAAAGTAAGAATGAAACACTACAAAGAGAGAAATGGGTGATACAAACAAAGAATAAACTTAGAAATAAAAACATGAAAGATTAAATAAAATAAGTTGAGGCGGGCAACTGCTTTTTATTTCCCTTTTCTAAACACAATAAGCTTTGGTGCTGATATCTGTATTGTTACTGGAGATACCAGTTTGAGCTTTACTTGTTATCACACATCACTAGTTGTCAGTGGATGCATTACTGATACCTTCATTAACCCTAGCCCTATCTCCAACTTGGGGGAAAAAATGATGACACTGAATCATAACGTCAGAGACTGTCTTGGTCAACATTACATTTCTCCTATAACACAGTTAATGATGCAAATTAGTTGGATATACGTGGAATTTCTGCAGATTTGATGATACTTCTCAGTGATTTACTTCCTTTTTGAATGCAAACAACTATCTATTTGTGCAGCTTTCAGTACATATTACAGCTCACAGGTTTGGTCAGTTGGCCTGTATGTTTGACTGACAGCTGTCCTGCCTCTCAATAACATGCTTTTGTTGCTTTTTTGTTGTTCCTCCTCTGCCCTGTGAGCACAAATTGTTGCTCAGTGATGTCTCTTACTCTACATCATGTGTTTGTGTTTTTAGAGATTTCCTGCTGCTGCCCAGTTTGCCTCTGTGACCCCTGGAGACTATTTTTAGACCCTTCATGACCTTTAACCCCTGACTGCTTTATTTAGGCTAGTGAACGGTCTGGGAAACTCGCAGGGATTTCCCCAACTTTGTGCCTGTACTTCAGTGTTCTGAGCACGTATTTTGATGGACATTTTCTATCAGTGCTAAGTGTGAGCTTCTCATGGGAAACTGATGCCGTCCCACGCGCACACATACAAATACTGAAGCTGTAATTCAGTTTCTGGGTGACTAAAATGATAAAACTAGCACAAAAATCCATCGCTGCTATCTAAAGCGAATAAAAAAAGGTGCATATTTCCACCTGTGTAGCCTCAGTAACAAACTCTCAGATGTTTAAATGAGAAACACTATGATATATTACAATATTATAATATTATATTTGTTTACATTAAATAAATATTATATTCAGCAGGTCAACATTGAATACACTAATATCTGTATGTAGCAACAGGGAAAACCTTCTCTTCACAAATGCAGACAATGAAATGAGAAAAAATACCGTTGAGTCTTTTTAAAATTAGATATTCAGACTTTTTAAAATTTTCAGTTTTGCAATGGACTTTTTCAAAGGACCTCAGTGAGAAATTTTCCCAAACATAATTTGAATAAATATGCACAGTCTAGAGTTTTGTGGGGGCAGTAAGCCATGCTTGCAATCTTTCAAAATGAAAGTAGGCAAAAAAAAAAAAATAAAATAAAGAAATGCAAGTGTATTATACAGAACTTATATCCTTGAATATGCAGTCCATGCATCCATTATCCATACACCCCTTAACCCTCATTAGGGTCACGGGGGAACTGGAGCCTATTCCAGCTGATACAGGATGAAGGCAGAAAACTCAGGGCTACATAGAGAGACAAACAATCACATTCATATCCACATCTATCCATCCATCCATCCAATATCCATCCAATATCTATACACCGCTTTATCCTCATTAGGGTCATGGGGTTGGTGCTGGAGCCTATCCCAGCTGACTTAGGGCGGAGGCAGGAGACACCCTGGACAGGTCGCCAGTCTGTCGCAATGCTACATATAAAGACAAACAATCACACTTGCATTCACACCTACCGGAAATTTAGAATTATTAATTAACCTCAGCTTGCTTTTGGAGTGGGAGGAAGCTGGAGAACCCAGAGAAAACCCACGCATGCACAAGGAGAGCATTCAAACTCCATGCAGAAAGACCCCATGCCTAGGCCAGGACACAAACTGGGGATCTTCTAGCTGCAAGGCAACAGTACTAACCACTGAGCCTGTGCAGCCCCCCTGAATATGAAGTAATCTTTAAATTTATAAAGTGATTCAATCCCCAGTAGCTCATCACTGACAGCATACAAGGAAATCCTGCACATGTCTGAACATCTTGACTCCCATGACGATAGATTAGATCTGGGTGCAGTTCAAGATTGTGGTTTGGAGAGATGTTGCCTCCTAGAGGCACACTGTCAGAGTTACAACAATGATGAAAATCTTTTCCATGTTGGCAGGTGAATTAAGCACAAAAGCATTTAGGAGGTTACAAATAACTGTGCTGCTCTGTGTGGATATAACACTGACTGATTCAGTGTAGCAGGGGTCCATGACTGGAGTAAAATAACATCCTGTTTTGAGTCTAGACCAATGCTCACAGCCACTCTGCATCGTTTTGCATCTCTAATGCATCTCTTTCCACCGAAAAGATGTCCTGCTGCTTCTTGTGTCTTTGCAGCTGCGAACAGAAGAGTTATGCAAATGTGCTGCAGCACTGAGCCACACCTCAGATGAAACAGCACAAGAATAAAAGCTCACAACTGCCCATCAGAGCTGAATATGTAAATAACAATGCCAGGCTGCAGACATGTCTGACACACACTGTCTCTTTGTATCTCCTGGATCTTTAAAGGATCTGTTTACCATGGTAACAGCAGGAGGACTCCGGTTTATCTGCAGAAATGGAAAAAAATAACTGAAATCTTTGGTCAGATTAAATAGGAGCACTGGGTGTGAATTGAATCCATTTGCCGAAAACTATTCTTTCACTTCAGTGCTTTTTTATGTACTAGCCTTGGAATATTGAGCTTTAAATATTGTAATAATTTTAGGAAAACAGCAGCTTGATTGAAATGCAATACAAAAGCCCTTTCCAGATAAGCTTTGTGTTCCATAGCTTATCTGGAAGGGGCCACTCAATGTGTCGACATCATGTCTGGATGAACTCCCCGCTCACTTTTCTATTAAAGTGGTGACAAAAATCTTACGATGTCAGACATATGTATCATTTACACGTCACCTTCACTGCGGCACAAGTCTGACATAGATGCAGTGTTTGTATGGATATGTACATAGAAACACTGGCTCTTTGAGTTGAGAAAAGGAATTTGGAATTAATAATGCTTTTTTCCACATTTCTGCACCACTATTGTGTTGTTTTTTTTTTCCTTTTGGAATAAACCTTACCAGAAGCTGAAGTTTAGTTTGTTGCCTGCAGCTGTTTTTAGGAGTCTTTCCTCAAAGTTTATTAAACACCTGCAGCATTAGACAGCAGTGTGATCCATATGAGGGTCTCTAATTCAAGAGAACTGTATGCATTTATGTACAACAGCAGTGATTTAATTCATTAGTCACAATTATAAGATATCCCAGACATGGGCACTGGAAGGATCACAATCAAGCAGCAAGACCCACTATCATGACTTGCTATTAATCCCACAGTTTCACAGTATATCAGATGCAGTTTAATCATTTGTAACAAGTTGAATCCTGAGCTCCATCACAGTTGTCTGGATAATATTTTTTAGGTTATTATTTTACTGTGCAAAAGTAGTAATTAGATTAGAATCACAGATTTTTCAGTAATTAAAGAATTCATAAATAACCTAGGTTGCCACTTATTTAGTCTTAAAAAACTTGCTATTAGTTTAGATTTAGGCTTAAGTTTAGTTTAGATTCAATAAACAAAAGACTAAATTTAAGCTAACAGCAAGTTTATCAAGTCTAATCACAACGATCCTTGCAAATATTAGACTTGATAAAAGTGCTATTAGTTTAGATTTATTCTTTTGTTTATTAGTGCATTATAGTGTGCTATATGTTACTTGATGTACTGTTCAGTGTCGCCAGTAAGACAAATGTTGCAAGGAGGAACAGTGTAAAAGTAAATGACAGCCTGTCATCAAGTGAAGCAGTAATGTTCTTTATCCCAATGAAAAGAGCTTCATTGAAACCATTTTTTAATCAATAAAATATATAAAATTAAAATAGTTTATTATCAGTGTGTCACATAGTATAGACAAATAACAACATAACATCAAATTTAATGTGACTTAATTTGAAATAAATGTTAAATATTTGTTTTAACCTATGCAAATAAGCGATGACGTGTCGGAACCGGATGTACCTTTTTTTCTTCGTTTTTTTTTTTTTTTTAATGTTCTCTCTCGTCTCCCTCCGCTCGCTCGAGCAGCCAGGCTCAGGAGTTTTCAGACCAAAAATGGAGTATAAACTAATCATGGCAGTCTCCGGCTTCCCGAGTCTCTACGACACAAACTCTCTGACCTACCGGGACCTGACTATGAGGAGCGACGCGTGGCGACAGGTCGCAGAGATCGTCGGGGTCCCTGGTGAGTACTGCAAGTTTTCCCCCGTTAAAAAACAAACAACCACAGCGGCGCCGCTAACGTGCCGTAATGCCTGTTTATAGCCCAAACCGACACACACCGAGTAGTTATACTGTGGGTGGAAAGAAAGGCTCCATAAAACCGTATTTTTTTATAATTTACATCAAAGAAAAAGATCAAAACAATACGCGTCCGTCCCTTATTATGCTCCGATGGTCTGTGGTTTTTTTGTGCCAAGCCCATTGGTTCCTGTTACAGACGTAAATCTTTAAAAGTCACACATTAAATCACAGGTCTTACTGCTGTCATAATATAGTATTAATATAGGAGTTAATAGATTGTAGTGAAAGTTACCTAAACAAGAAGAAGTAGTGTGTTTGTTTCAGCTTCTGATGGAAAAAACATATTTATTGTCACCCAATTCCACTGATGTCCTCTTATGTTATTCCAATTTTGCTTTTCCTACTAATCTAAAATCTACTTAAACTGACCCTTTAGATATAGATTTTAATTCATGGCCAAGTACCTCAGATGTAAATGATCTGTGTTTAAACGAGCGTTTTTAGTTTTATAAAGGGATTTAAAAATTTTCGTAAAACTATTTTTTGGAATAATTATGTTAGTTTTTATAAAATGATGGCCAAATCTATTAAGAATCTGGTGGATTTTATTGATTTTGATGGGTTTCTTTTTGTATGCTTACATGTCAAACAACCTTAAATCATAATAATAATATAATAAGACTCTTCTGACTATGAGATAGGATATGCGATTCACAAACACAACATAAAAGGGGGGAAAAAATGCACCGTGGTTGCAGAAATGCAAAGAAAATAACTGACAGTCTAAAGCGCATGAAATGAATAGGTGGCCGGTATTAAAGCACCAACAAAGGAAAGGGGACATTTACCAAAAAATGAATCTGCTAATTAAATTAGATTTTTTTTAAAAGCAAGAAAAACGCATATTTTTGTGTGAATATTTGATACATACGTACATAATCTACTGGAAAGTTCAAGCCTCCATAAAAATGGTGACAATCTTACACAAACTGCAGATTTTTTTGTCTGTTATGTATTCAGATTATTAGCAACCATCATTGACAATATTTTTACTGATATTTTTTCATTATTTAACCACTGAAACTGTGTGTGTCGATAAAGGCACATACCAAGTGTTCACAAGTCACAACCAGATGTCCTCGTTTGAATTCTATTTGAGTCATTGGTAATGTTTTATACAGTTTTGAGGCCTTGTTCAGTATGAAGCTGTGCGAAGGAACTCTGTGTTTTCTCAATAACTGATTAAAGTTGTATGATTTTCTGTCTTTTCTTCATTTACAAGTGGCAAAATTAAAGAATATCGTGAACGACTAATTTAAACTTTTATTCCACGTAAATTTACAAATTCTTGAAAGATAAAATGACCTGATCTGCTTCCCATTTTTGGCAGTACAAAAAACAGAAATAAATAAACACTGAATACATATGAAGGCTAGTTTTACTTTCACAGCTTAAAATAGAAAAATAAACTAGTGTGCCAGTTGTTTGAATAAAGGAACATGTCAGCCAGGATGACAGTGTGGCTCACTGATGTGTTTTTATTGGAGCTCAGAAGCACAAAGAATAAGATATACAAGACTTTGAACACAACAGAATGAGTTTTTTATGGGACAAATGACAAATAAATGTTCTGTCATTCACCAGAATCGGAGTGCAGAAGGAAGTGGAAGACGCTGAGAGACCAGCACAGGAGGGAAAGGCAGCGTGAGAAGGAGAGACGAGAAAGTGGAGTCGGGCTCTTCAACTACAGGCCGTGGAGATACTCGTCCATTTTGTCATTTTTAAATCCATTTATTGATGCCAGGGCTGCTGGCACCAACGGCTGGGCTCTGGACCCGCAGTCGTCTCAGATCCAGGTGTCTGAAATGGTGGGCTGCAGTACGACAACGGAGACGCGGAGCGACGACGACGAGACTTACGGTTTGTAACTGACGATGCAGAATGTGAGACTGATAGAGGCTGCTCACATTATGTTCTCCGTCACAGAACATAAAGGTTTTCAACTGATTTATAGCTTTAAGCAACAGAGAAACATGGCTGTAGTTAACCAAAGAAAATGTTTGTTGACTGAAATCATGATTGGCTCATCATAAGGACTATTGAGGAACTGTTTTGAGTGAATCTGCCATGTTTGTTGTGTGAGCTGTGATTAGTTTGCACTTGAAATTTTGTCTGGTTGTTTTAACTAAATGCAGCCACATCGATGACTTCTTTGACAAATAGGACCTTCTTCTTCTTTAATAAGTAGAACCTAGCGATTCAATTCAATTCTATTTATATAGCACCAATAACAGGTCAAATTGTCTCAAAACACTTTACAGGACCCATATGCCTGAACCCCCAGAGCAAGCCCAAAGGCGACAGTGACAAGAAAACCTCCTCTCAGTCTTTATTAGGTTGAGCAAGTTCAAAATTGTGAAAACACGGGGGTGTTCACGTGTAGTCTGTGACTTCCTGCTGCAAAAAATGTGAAACGAATCCTCAGAATCTAGCGATGCAGCGCTTCTCTCCTTAACAAAGTAACACCGCTGATTGTCTGACCAATGGGAATTTGGTCAGATGAGAGCAAATCGACCAACCAGTCAACTTGCAACCGCACAAAGAAAAGCATTAAAGCTCCACATCCAAATTTTTGCCAAATATTTCCTGATTATTTTTCTGTTGATGAACAAACAGCAGCCGGTCAACAGCTGGTCAGCAAAGGCAACTTAAATAATAATGATCAATATATTTGTTTCTCCAAAGTGATCAACAAAAACTCACCATTTTCTCACCTAATGTTAGGATTATAGCAGCTCCCCGTTCACTCCATCTCTGTTTAGTCATTATTTTTTGATGAAAAGCAAGAGTCATAGTTCTTGTTTCAAAATAGAACAGTTTATTTACTTCTAGTTTAATTTTTGTTGTTAAAAATGAGTTATCAACAGATATGTTTCTCATAATTTGACAGTTCTTGTGACGTCCTTTGTTACTGAGCATGTGATGGTTTTATCTGTGTTTTTAGGCTTCGCTGTAGCAGACGCCACAACAACATCATCATCATCGTCCTCAGACTTCATCCAGAGGAAGCGACTCTCTTCTACCAACTACGACGCCATCAGACTCAAAGAGGCGAAGATTGAGGCGAACTCGGGCGCTGCTGTTACAGAGGACGGCGTGCCAACACAACAGCACGCTAACATGAAGGAGCTGTTTGAGATGATGATGCAGTCAGTCACGTCTCTGGCCACAACTTTAGCACAGTCTTCCTCGCAGTCCTCTGATCAGACGATGCCTCCTGCGCAGTCCTCAGTGCTGCAGCCTGACGCGCAGACTCATCGCAGCCCGACATCCTGGGCCCCGTCCAGGCTGAACCAGCTGAAGACGGAGGAGCAGGAGGCCGAGGTGGACGAGCTGTTAGTCCAGAGTGACGATGACGAGGACTGTCGCCCAGTGTCTCCCAGGCCGACCCGGACCAAGAGGAAGAACACCGACGTTTTGCTGGAGGAGTTCCTGAGGAGGATGGAGGTCAGGGAGGCCCAGAGAGACCGCGACGTGGATCAGAGAGACGATGTTACGCTGTTTCTGCTGAGCTTGGCTCCTGCCATGAGGAGACTCACTGCAGAAAAGCAGTCGAGGGTCAGAACCAAGATGCAGCAGTTTCTGCATGAGGCTGAGTTTGGTGCTACAAGTTTTCAGTGATCCAGAAACATTTCATAGTATACATTTTTATAAATTCTGTGTGGATCGCATATTAAGAAGACTTGGATAACCTTTATTTCACTCCTGAGGAAGTTCATATATTTACATTTTTATAAACATGTAGCTGAATTTATCCTTCCGTGTTTCATGTGCTGTTTTTTAATAAAATCCTCTTGTCACAGTAAGTTGTACGTAAGTTACTTCACTTTTAAGTTTCAGTTGGTGCAGGTCAAACCACAATAAAGCAAAAAGCAGGAATTTTGATGATTTTTTGTTCCAATGTAAAGAAATGTTTTATCTTCTAGAAATGTTGCCTTCATAATATTTCTTTACTTTTTTTTAGAACTTACAATTAGTAAATAAAACCCTTTGTGCAAATATGAAAACACCGATAGCATATATTTGCAGAGCTAGAAGATGGAACATTAAAAAGAAAAAATGATGTACAAAAGTTTGGCCACTCTTGAACCTGTTCAATTGTATAGAGCCATAAAACAAGTCAAGAGTTTCTATTATGAATTAAGAACTAATTAAAATATGAAACATATATAGAACAATTTAAGTTGTAAGGCATTTTCCCCGTTATTCTTTATAAATAGAATGCTAAACTAACAATTTGGCGAAATACAGTTTTATGTGATTCATCTTTAGGCACATCTGAGAAAATATTCCAAAACTGTAGACTCCTAAAAATGCTTTTTTTCTTCCCTGAGCAGGTCAGGTGTTGTTTTTATTTCGGAGAAACGTCGCCATCTGGCGCCATCTTGTGAGATCACAAGTAAAACCAATTACATCCGGGTTCCTGAGTCACATGACAAAAACACGGAAGTGGGTCCAGTTGTGAAGTAACAGTGGACTCAGTGGACAGCATGAGCAGAAAAGAAGAAGAAATATCGCGTTTTATGGATTTATGAAACGTTTGCTTTCTCTTTTAACGCCTCGACGTGACGCTGAAATATCAGACTAGTCGTATTTTATCAGTGAGTAAAGTGTCAAAACAGTGTTACCTCGTTTTTTTCTTAGTTTTTCTCTGCTACTGTGCTCATTTGGTCGTTTTCCGAGTTATACATTTATTTTAATAATAGTGTATTCACTATTGTAATTTTCAAATATCTTAAAGACTCCTAGATTTGTCGGTAAATTAATATATAAAGCTTTCTGTGTGAATGTTGAGAACATGCTTGTCCAGTATTCAGCACATTTTGAGCCATAGGAGGGTAAATATTGTATTTTAAAAACATCTAATGGAACTTAAATGACAGAACCGAGCAACAGTGTTCTATATTGTTGTGAGAAGTTATTTGCATTCGTGAAAAGACACATAAAAAGGCAGCCCTGACTTCACCAGACCAAATCCAAATCAAAAACCACAACACTTAGACCTGGACTAGAATATCAGTGAGGGTATAACAATTCAAGTTACTCCTACGACAGACCTTGTCAGACCGTGTTCAGATCAAAACTAACAAACTCACATTTGTTGGTTGAGGGCCACATTGTTCCAGAAAAGCAGACTCCTTTTTAAACCTTGTATTTATGAAAAGACAAAAAAAAGATGACTTCACTTTTGTCACATTTGAACCACATCAGACCATGTTTAGACCAGAAACCATTGAGAAATGAGAAAAAAAGTCTCTTTTAGCAGTCATTTCACTTTTTTCTAGAGTAAATTGCATGAGATCAGATCCAATCCAAAATCTACTACACTTTAACTTGTCAAATCTCCAAGAAAAGATTTGCAAAATACTTATTCTGTTTGTGAAAACACACAAAAAAAGAAATGATTTCAGTGCTTTTATCCCAGGACAGATTAAGACGTGTCGAATCTCTATTAAATTAGTAGGCAATGGTTAGAAAACTAAAGTCTAACTTAAATATTGTCATGTTTTGGTCACTGAAGGTACAATCCATCCCACAGTGACATATTAGGCAACGACAGTAATCCCAACCTATTTTTTTTTAAACCTGAATGTGAATAATCTGCAGTCTTTCACCCTCATTTTCTCAAAATGTGTCCCTTTTCAGAATAATGATAATATAAGGTGAAACTGAGTTTAGTTTTGTTACAAAAAGCCTCTGCGGCAACTTTATAACTGGAAATCTACTTATTCATTGTGATAACTAAATCCTAGTAGTGCATTCAGGAGTTCCTTTTTAAAACTCCTTGGAAAGCAGCAAATGGGGCTCTATATTAATGAAAAAAATAACAGTTTTTTTTAATGAAGTTTTGACTTAATATCAAACATTTAAACTTAAGGTTGTCTAGCAACTCTCTCTTGTGTTGTTCTCAGCCCACACAGCACAGCTGTAGATTTATAAAGTATAGCTAGTGGCTTATCTGTGTGAAATGATTCCCTGTGACTTTATTACTCGAATGCCTCGGAGAAATAAATTAGCTTTGCAGTCAATTTCACTGGAAGAAAAGAGCCAAGATTTTTTCACCCTCTTTTCTAATCATTTGTTCTCCTCAGCTGGTGGCCCAGCAGGGCTGCAGTTAGCTGCTGATGATGACGAAGGTGTTTCGCAGTCCGGCCCGTCACGGCTACGCTGTGGAAGTGTCTCCATTCATCCCCAACAGAGTGGCCTGCACTGCCTCCCAGTACTATGGAATAGCTGGTCAGTACAGTACGGTGATCACAGGTCCGATGTATAGTGTAGGACGTTCTCAACAACAAATGTTCTGATGATGCTTCCATATAGACATAGATGGATTAAATGAGACTCCCCAAACACTTCAAATCAGTTTCATTACTGATGCTGATTTACACTCAACAAAAATATAAACGCAACACTTTTGTTTTTGCTCCCATTTTTTATGAGATGAACTCAAAGATGTAAAACTTTTTCCACATACACAATATCACCATTTCTCTCAAATATTGTTCACAAATCTGTCTAAATCTGTGATAGTGAGCACTTCTCCTTTGCTGAGATGATCCATCCCACCTCACAGGTGTGCCATATCAAGATGCTGATTAGACACCATGATTAGTGCACAGGTGTGCCTTAGACTGCCCACAATAAAAGGCCACTCTGAAAAGTGCAGGGTTTTTTTTTTTGGGGGGGGGGGGGGGGGGGGGGGGGGGATGGGATGGGATGGGATGGGATGGGATGGGATGGGGTCCCACTCCTCTTCAGTGGCTGTGCGAAGTTGCTGGATGTGGGCGGGAACTGGTACACGCTGTCGTATACGCAGATCCAGAGCATCCCAAACATGCTCAATGGGTGACATGTCCGAGTATGCTGGCCATGCAAGAACTGGGACGTTTTCAGCTTTTTTTTGGGGGGGGGGGGGTCCATTCCTATATTTTTGAGTGTAAGTGGGAACAAGTCAGTTAATCGGTTAACTCTTTGAATCCCATTCAGTTTGCATCTTTGCTCTTGTCGCTTTCTTATTCACTCTGGGTTCATTTTTCACTGCAGTATAAATTCCTGGCCCTCTATTGAAACAACAACCCTAACTAGACGTACAGAGATCTCAAACCTGTGCTCTGTGCCGTACGACACAGGATTAATGCCATAAATAAAAAAAGAAAGTCATACGTCTTTGATTATTTCTTTAAGGAAAAAAAAATGCAATCAACGTGCAACATTTTTGTGTTACCAATATCAGAGATTTTACTGAATTTTTTTTTACAACCTATACAAGCATTACAGCGTTTTCCACACTACTTGGCACATCAACTCTAGAGCGATATTTCACCATGAATGTATCTGCCACCAATTTACTGGCATTTTGTCCTGTGAACCATTTTTAAACAATTCTACATTTTGTTTTATTGTGAAAATCTTTCCAATTTGTTTCTGTACCTCTGTCTCTGATCTGCTCCGTGTAAGCGCAGCCTGCAGTTCAGCTGAAGTCCTTGAATTTTTGTCATTCGACTGCTAGTTACACGCAGAATTGTTTTTTTATGGAACTTACAGAAAAGGTTTGTTGTGGCAAATTTTAAGTGAGGCATGTTGAATAGCAGTATTTCAATGAAATTCTTAAATGTGGTTAATTTTCCACACAGAACTACGTATAACACGTGATTAGCTTGAAGGCTGTTAAGTTAAAAATCTGAAGAATTTTCCAGTTTTACATTTTCTGGTTCTGATAAACGGTGCAATTTTGGCGATTTTTGTAAAGCTCACATAACATTACAGAGGTCCTGAATGATGACAGCTGTGATTGGTTCTGGGCAATGTAAAGTCTGTTTTGTTTTGGTTGTAATCATGTGTGACAGTGAGCGTCTTATTAGACAAAATTTTGTTTAATCTGAAAAGAATTTAGGACAAGGAGCGCTGAAATCGTTTTCAGCACCAAACCTCATTTATCACGTGTTGGTGAAACATTTTTGGCGAAAACGATAAACTGACTTTACCAAAGCAACCTCTTTGGTTTTGTAGGTTGTGGCACACTGTTGGTCCTGGATGAGACAGAGACTGGGGTTGCTTTAGTGAGAAGGTAAATTTTTTTTCCCTCTTGTTCTGTCTTCATTACTTTGTCTCATTGTCTCTCTCTGGCAGCTTTCACTGTGTGTACTTCAATATGTTGTTTTTTGATTGTAGTTTTCCATTTCTTCCGGGTGATGCTTTTAAGTGAACATTTTGCACATTTACAGCTTATGTGAGAGAGCCTAAATGTTTATTAAATCAACACAAAACAATTTACAAGCAAAACAGATCTGGGCAAATACAATAGCAAGTCATTGTAAACTAAATAGTAAAAATTAAATTAAAAAAAAAAAGGCCAGAAGTCTCTGCTGCAAAGCCAGACTTGGGGCCCGAGGCCACCTTTTTCCTGCCACTGGTGCAGCTGCAGCATCTTTTATGTGATTATTTTTAAGTGTTTCTGTGTTTGTGAGTGGATGTAGTGACACAGGTGTGTGTTTGTGTCAGCTGGGAGTGGAGTGACGGTCTGTTCGATGTGACGTGGAGCGAAGCTAATGAACATGTCCTGGTGGCCGGCGGAGGAGACGGCAGCCTGCAGCTGTGGGACACAAACAATCCGAGCGCCCCGCTAAGGGTGGCCAAAGAACACACACAGGAGGTATAACGCACACACTCATGCACTTATTTATTTCTTTGCTGGGGATGGTGTGTTTACTGTAACCCGTGTGTGAAGGTGTACGCTGTGGACTGGAGTCAGACCAGAGGGGAGAACCTCATCGTCTCTGGATCGTGGGATCAAACTGCTAAAGTGGTGAGATTTGTTTTTATTCTCTTTTGTTGTTTCTGTTTCTTTTCTGTCTGCTAACAGTATTGTGTGTTTGTTTGTTTTTTTCCCCTTTCAGTGGGATCCTGCTCTCAGCCGATCACTGACGACACTCAGAGGTCATGAAGGGGTCATCTACAGCACCATCTGGTCTCCCCACATCCCAGGATGCTTTGCGTCTGCCTCAGGTGAGAACACATGAGCGGGAATAAATAAACAACTAGATTCAGAGGAATACACTGTACGATGGCTGATATCATTTCTGGTTGTGTGTTATGATATGAATGATCTGTAGCTTGATCAGCACCATCAAAAACTCTCAGTATTTGAGTTTTTAGTGTTTAATTTTTAGATTTAATTGGTTTAGATTTGTTTAAGACCTGCTTGATCAGTCTCATGCAGCTGCTGTGCTCCCATCACAAGGTGGCGCTGTTGCAGTGTTATTGTGTTGTGCGTGAGTTGCTGGTTTGCATTCATTTCAGATCTCTGTTTGCCCCGGTATGCTTGGTTTCAGCTTTTATTACTTGAAGTACAGGTTCAGTTCCACAAAAAAAAAAAACATTTTGATTTTATTTTCTGAGGAGGCAGATAAAAATGAAGCTTCCTGTGAAGGACGGATGTTTTACAACAAGAATCAGTTGCCCGTATGAGCACTGAAGCAGGTTTAGTTCACTGTAATTATTCCTGCGGTTTATAGCAGCCATTAAATGATCTTCTCTTAATGTGCTTTCAGTGTAAGTGATAAGGGACCTGATCTACAGCCTTCACTCTGTGCAAATGTTTAACTGAAGCTCACACAAGGCTGCATGTAAAAAAATGTCTGAAATTGACTTGATCTCTTCCAAAGTTTTTTTTTTTTGCCTTTTTAGTGCAAAATCTTCTCTGTTTTGTTATTAACCCTCCACTGCACATCTTCAAAGAAACTCAGAGGGAAACTTCCCCTTACACATAAATGTAGAAGATACGGACTGAGGATTTTTTCCGTCATCAGGAGGAACAATTGCTGCAAGTCAAACCTGTGTCAGTACTTATATGGACGCCTGACTGTTGTTTTAAGACAAATGGCGAAACTATTATTTCATCCGAACCCGAAGCTTTCACTTCAGAATTGTTTTACAAATTGAATAAATTCCACCTTCACATCCATTGTGTATTATGTAGGGAAACCAGGCTCAGTATTTAAATGGAGAAGACACCATAAACAGTCACAATAACATACAGTCAAGCCCGAAATTATTCATTCCTCTAGAAAATTTTAACTTAAAGCTACTTTTAAATGTAAATAAAAGCTGAGAAATTATTTTTTCCACAATGATGCCTCTTGTATATCTTCTTAGCTTTTGGGAAACGCCTGTCATTTCTAGTAAAAAACAAACAAACTTCTGGTGGAATAAAAGTAACTTTAAGTCAAAATTTGCATATAAAAATTGCAATAATTTTGGGCTTGACTGTACATTCATTTATGTAACATATTGTAAAGGAGCCTCTTTGCGAGGGATTTGCATTACAGTTTAATATAATTTTCAAAGTGGAAACAGTATATTAAACACACTATGTAAATTCCCAACATTTTGTTATATTTATATCTGCACATGTGAGGAAATGCGTGCGTGCATTATTCATGCACTTGCAATGATGGGGTTGTGGTGACCTAATAAGGGCTTTTTGGCCATTTAGTTTGATGTTACTACTGTAGAGTGGACACAGACCACAAATCAATCAGGTCAGATGTGTCAGTCCTCATTATATACTTCATTACAAATTACAGCTCTATGCTGTTCATTGGGAACCTGGACTAGTTGACTTTACTTAGTAAATGTAATTAAAATGAATCTGTTGAAATCTGTTTCATCAAATTAACAATAGATTGAAAGTAACAATCTTAAGTTCAGTATATTTTTTTAAAGAGCTATTAAACTCAGCATTTTAAATTAATAGAACTTATTTTTTTGTTTCATGTTTTTGTTCTTTTCTTCAAAATGAAACCTTATTTTCAGTAATTTTTACAGTTTGCCAGTAAAGACCTATTTTAGTACATGTATGAATAATTGTGAAAAGGTTTAAAAGCAAATTGAGCCGCGTTTGTCTAATTAACATAGAAAAAAATTCAACAGAGAAGAAAATGGAAGTGTTTTTGAGTGTCAACAACTTATCCGCCGCCAAACAAAAGATTTCTGCAGTCAAGCCGTGAAGAAAACATGATGTTTGTTTACTTTGTCTTGAAATAAACCCGAATCTTGCACAGATAAGTTCAGAAAATCAAAGCTGACAACATGCTGCAGTGATGATTAGATGGTGAGGTTCTGGATGGAAGAAAAACAGCTTTAGTCTGATCAAGTCAAAGACATTGGTGAAAACAATGATGCCTTTAGTGGTTTTACAAATATTCTGTAATCCGTAACATTAATATTAGCTGTTTTGGGAGAAACAAATTCCTGATTAGCACTGAGCTGGAGATGTGCAGTGTGTTGAGTAAATGTGTTGTGCTACTGACTCCAGAAATCTACATAAACTTGACGTAACGGACATACACACGTGGACAAAATTGTTGGTACCCCTCAGTTAAAGAAGGAAAAACCCACAATTCTCACTGAAATCACTTGAAACTCACAAAAGTAACAATAAATAAAAATTTATTGAAAATTAAATAATCAAAATCAGCCATCACTTTTGAATTGTTGATTAACATAATTATTTAAAAAAACAAACTAATGAAATAGGGCTGGACAAAAATGATGGTAACCATAACTTAATATTTTGTTGCACAACCTTTTGAGGCAATCACTGCAATTAAACGATTTCTGTATTTGTCAATGAGCGTTCTGCAGCTGTCAACAGGTATTTTGGCCCACTCCTCATGAGCAAACAGCTCCAGTTGTCTCAGGTTTGATGGGTGTCTTCTCCAAATGGCATGTTTCAGCTCCTTCCACATATGTTCAATGGGATTCAGATCTGGGCTCATAGAAGGCCACTTTAGAATAGTCCAACGCTTTTCTCTCAGCCATTCTTGGGTGTTTTTGGCTGTGTGTTTTGGATCGTTGTCCTGTTGGAAGACCCATGACCTGCGACTGAGACCAAGCTTTCTGACACTAGGCAGCACATTTCTCTCCAGAATGCCTTGATAGCCTTCAGATTTCATCGTACCTTGCACACTTTCAAGACACCCTGTGCCAGATGCAGCAAAGCAGCCCCAAAACATTACTGAGCCTCCTCCATGTTTCACCGTAGGGACAGTGTTCTTTTCTTCGTATGCTTGGTTTTTGAGTCTATGAACATAGAGTTGATGTGCCTTACCAAAAAGCTCCAGTTTGGTCTCATCTGTCCAAAGGACATTCTCCCAGAAGCTTTGTGGCTTGTCAACATGCATTTTTGCAAATTCCAGTCTGGCTTTTTTATGAGTTTTTTTCAGCAGTGGTGTCCTCCTTGGTCGTCTCCCATGAAGTCCACTTTGGCTCAAACAACGACGAATGGTGCGATCTGACACTGATGTACCTTGGCCTTGGAGTTCACCTTTAATTTCTTTGGAGGTTGCTCTGGGCTCTTTGGATACAATTCCAACGATCCGTCTCTTCAATTTGTCATCAATTTTCCTCTTGCGTTCACGTCCAGGGAGGTTGGCTACTGTCCCGTGGGACTTGAACTTCTGAATAATATGAGCCACTGTTGTCACAGGAACTTCAAGCTGTTTAGAGATGGTCTTATAGCCTTTACCTTTAAGATGTTTGTCTATAATTTTTTTTCGGATGTCCTGGGACAATTCTCTCCTTCGCTTTCTGTTGTCCATGTTCAGTGTGGTGCACACCTTTTCACCAAACAGCAGGGTGACTACTTGTCTCCCTTTAAATAGGCAGACTGACTGATTATGAGTTTGGAAACACCTGTGATGTCAATTAAATGATACACCTGAGTTAATCATGTCACTCTGGTCAAATAGTTTTCAATCTTTTATAGAGGTACCATCATTTTTGTCCAGGCCTGTTTCATTAGTTTGTTTTTTTAAATAATTATGTTAATCAACAATTCAAAAGTAATGGCTGTTTTTGATTATTTAATTTTCAATAAATTTTTATTTATTGTTACTTTTGTGAGTTTCAAGTGATTTCAGTGAGAATTGTGGGTTTTTCCTTCTTTAACTGAGGGGTACCAACAATTTTGTCCACGTGTGTAAATCCAGCGCTCCTTAAGTTGACATTTCGGTTTTCAAAATAGTTCTCATCTATGACGCCAGACTTGACTGTAAAGACGGTGTAGCAGCACCTTGGTAATAAGATCATAGTAAAGAAGTGTTCCTCCTCTGCTCTCACTCTATTAAGGAAGAGTTTTAGAAATCGGCTTCATTCACAAGACAATTAAGTCAGTGAATTTTTGCCCAGAGGGAGAGCTCGGATTATCTTATCCGTTTGTGTGGGAGCGTATTTTAACTTTATCAGAGGGGTGGAGCCGCGCTGGTGATGGATGCGCGCTTCGTCAGAGCTGCTGATCAGATTGTGGACCAGCTGGAATCAAATCTGCTGCAGCTGCTTTCAGCTCAGGATCAGTTTGTGAAGCGCACTCAAACAAGTTGGCTAATGAGTTTGGCTTAATTGGTTTGCGAGAGTGAGCGGAAATCTCTGATGAGATTTTAGAACGGGAAGACGTTAAGCTCCTGTTGCTCGCATGGGTATTTTTGGTTCAGCGATGTGACCTTTACGGTTTAATCTTCATATTCATGCAAAAATAGAAAATTAAGTCAATGCAGAACTCACAGGTGAGATGAACCCGGACGGTCATCTGGCTTTTGAGTTGTGTTTTTGTGTTCCCGTTATTGCATTTTATGGTAAGCTTTACTTTTAGCCATTAGACGTATGCCAGATTAGCTGTTGGTGGTTTCTGTTTGCACGGTAGCATTTAGAGATAACTAGATTACTGTGACTATGAAGAGAACTTAAAAACACTGATTTTCATGCAGGTCAGCTGTTAAAAAGTGACTCCTCTTTCTGTTCTTTCCAAGTGTATGCATGAATATTTGATCACAATGAATCTATTTGAAACCTTTAACATTTCAAGTCATCGTGCTAAGATTTGTCTTTAGAAAGGGTTGCGTCTCTAATAACTATTACCTAGCTGTGATTTTTGTTCAATCTGCTTTGATTCTTGAATTAAACAGTTAAACCTTCTGTTTTGTCTCCCCTCTCTGGCACTGGGAGTAATTACTCAAACTCTGTCCATGTGTGCTTATGGCGTATACCTCACTTTCTTTTTTGGACTGTGATCCTTTCTCTGATTCTTTCCCTTTTTTTGTTAGCTAGCAGCAGGCCACCAAGACAGACACTTCTCATGCAATCAGTAGTTTGCAGGTAGCTCCACATTTGACAAGTCAAACCTTTCTCTGTTAGAGCAACAATTCAGATGCTGATTGGCTCAAAGAATGTCTGCTGTACTTGTACAGCCTGATGTTTGTGTGCACTTGGAACAAGCATAGCTTTTTGATTGCACCTTATACATGTCCAGCCAACAGTCTAAAAACAAAAGATATTCAGTTTAAAATAATTTAATACTAAGAGATGCAGCAAATACTCACATTTGAGAAAGCAGAAGCAGAATATTTCAAATTTTGTGTTATAAATAACAGAAATGACTAATGTCTCTAATGTAATGATGCTTGATACTTTCTGTGTCATGACGTATAAAGAAATGTTGATTTGAAATAAGAATAATTTAGCTGTAGAGGTGAGAGGCCAAGTATTACCTGTTGAGCTTCACATCAGTTACAGAGTTCATTAGATCTGTGTGCAAACTGAGTTCAGATCAGATATCCGTGGCTCTGGAGCTCTGCAGTTACATGATTCACTGAGCGCTGACCTCCATAATAAAACCATTACTGTGGACTGACTGTCCATGTCGTGCACTTGCAGCTGCTTACCTCCACGTTCGTACGATGCATCAAACTGCAGCAGCTCACCCAAACACTGCTGCCCCAAAACCCCCATCACTGGATTTCAACAAACCTCAGATCCTGTCAGCACACCCACACTGTCTTGTTTTATTTTAATTTAATTATTATTTAAATTCATTTAAATGACTGTACACTCAACTAAACCTTAAAATGAGATCAGATTCACTTTAATTCATCCGGAAAAATATATGCATGCCAAAAATGCGTAGTACACAGAGAGGTAAGAATAAAACGCACAGTAGAAGAATACATGCAGTGTTGGCAAAATATACTGGCACATTGAAATCTGGCACACCAGATTCTAAAGGCTCAGAATTATTACACATGACATGACATGAATAAAACTTTATCCATACATTCTCTGAAACTGATGTCAAGTGCTGTAGGAGAGAAGCTGGCTTGCTGTGTTTGATTTGTTGGAACTACAGAAACTCGATTCACAGTGGTGCTACAGACTGAAATTTCTTTCATTACAAATAATCTTTGGCTGAGGACAGATACCACCATTCCGAGAGCACACAAACAGCTAGGTTTAATTTTAGCCTGTTTTTGAATTACTCACATAGTTTTTGCTAACGAGCAACAGCTGATGTTGCCTGTGATTGTTTAAACTGGTAAAAGTGACATCAGTTCTGGAGAAGCAGCTGCCTGAATGCTACATACGGTGTGGTTTGCTAAGGAGGAGAGCATTTGAGGGGACCAATTCAAATTTAGCACTAGGTTCAAAGAGTCTGAAGTTGATGATGCACAATCAGTTCATGGTTCACAATAGTTCCTGTGCCTCCCAAACCTGGTTTTGTCAAAGCTTTTTTTTTTAAAGATGCCCAGTTGATGGGTGGCTCACTGCTGCAGCCCCAGGTGAAGGTCTGGAGCTCCTCTCTGCTTTCTGACCTGCAGCAGCGAAGATACAACAGCAGAACAAATTACCCTCTGTGGTTATCTCTGTGTGTGTCTCTGCCACCTGCTTCAAGTTAGTGCAATTCAGCTGAATCCAGGTTTCTCTGTATCTATTGCCCCTGTTTTCTGCTCTTTTTTTTTGCCCCCTTTTCTCTCCCCTAAAGGCTCACTCACCCTTTACTTCGCACCAACAAAATCCTCCTGCAATCAGGATGTGAAATGGCAGGTCAGATGAGAGTAATCAGGAAATACGGAGCAGAGCTTTGCTGCCATTTGTAGACTTTGTATAGTTATGTGATAAAATGGGGACTCTGCTCAAACGAGTGATTCTCTTACAAAGTAAAGCAGAAAAGTCGAATGAAGTTAAGCCACTGAAAGGAGATGAAGTGTCATTTTTAAATGTAAACCATGATCAAGGGAACTGAGAGTTTAAGTTCTAGTAAAGTTCTCAAAGAGTCAAACACAAATAAAAAAAACACATTTTAGTGTTCAGTGCAGGGAGGGGGGAAATGGCTGAAGTGTTAGTAATAAGAAAGAAGAAACAAAAATTAACATTGTAGAAGTTTAAAGCATGGCAAATTTAAGTTAACTTCAATGTGTCAGTGTTCAGTAATGTTATTAGCTTAAGTGCTAAGTGAGATGTGAGAAAAGGAGTGGAAATGGAAGCACTCTGTTAGACGTCTGCCACGAACTGCATTGTTTTTCAGTTAATCTAAACTATTAATTTTTCTCCAAAATACGCAAAATGATCGTTTCATTTAGGTTCACTATATTTTGATAAACTGTATGCCGTTGTGTAAAGCAGCACAATGTGAAATATAAACAAAGGTTCACATATTAAAGCACAAAACTCCAACATGATTTTTAAAAATGGCCTTTAATATTTGAGTCAGTAGTGCAACTCCAAAAGAAATCCAAGTTTCTTTCAAATGTCTTGAAGTGGAAAAGTTCAGTTTGTATTTTAAACAAAGTGCAACCTGGATCGGGTGGATATATTTTTACAAGCATGGAGCAGCTAATGCACTTCCTTGTCTCCCTATTGGGTAATCCTGTGAAAATCCCCGTTACAATAGTTGTCTGTATTGTGTGTGGTCAGTTTGTCAGATGATGTCAGAGTTGTAAAACTAGAAAAACACTCAGAGCACAGTACTGTGCCAAGGCTGGTCCGACGAAGTCTTTAAAAAATTTGTGGTCTGTAACAGTCGATTTTCAGTAGGATTGCAATCATGTGATCATCAACAAGCAGCTGACATAGTGTTCACTTGTAGTCATAGTTACAGTGATGCCGTGCCGCTGTCTCACAATGATGCAGAAATTTTTAACAAATCCACTGATCCAGGCTATAAGCTGCATCACTGACAAAATCTAATCAGTTGATCCTTGAGTCATTTCTGACCTTCCCTGAAAGTTTCATCCAAATTCGTTGGTCCGTTTTTGAGTAACGTTGCTAGCAGACAAACACACGGACAGAGAAAACCAATGCCGGTCGTCATATAACTCTGCTGCGTTCCATGGCGGTATAATAAGGATTTCAGTTGCATGGAGTGGCAGCAGCTTGGAAATGACTGCTGGTTAACATGTAGTCTTGAAGAGCTACGTTTCTGTAACGCTTTCGTTCTCATTCCATTGTCTGACAAAAGGGACAGAAAAATTGCATAAATGAGAAAAGCTTAATTGGGATTTGGGTTCTATTAAAGAACAGTACATGTGAGCACAAAGAGCAGGAGAGAAGCATATAGATTTACAGTGCGTTTGTGGCAAATAGCACCTATGTTTTTATCTTCAGATGTTTAATTCTTCTCAATTCTTTTGTTCTGTGATTACTTGAAATACTCAGACTTTCAACGCTTTGGGCCTTTGGAAACTTTTACTTTCAACCCAGTTGTATATTATGGCTGCCACTGTTGTCTAAACTGTAACGCTGGCTGCAACTGAGCAAGACTTGAGCCAAGAACAACCAATGACGAGATGCAACAAACACATAATGATACTTCAACAGCAAAACATTTGGTGAAATGAGCTGAAGTATTAAAAAAAAGGCGATTTTATGCCGATTTTGATACATTTCTCGTGTTGCCATCACCCAACATGCTGATTACTGATTATGGCAGCTTTATTAAGTAAGTCCAGCTAAAAGCAGTTGAAGAGTACGAGATAACTGTTTCAGTGTGAGTGCTAAGTGCAGTTGAAGGATCAGAAAGCAGTTGCATTAAGGCGTCAAAAATTTAAAACACAGCTGTGTGAAAAAGGTTTGCCTGTCCTTAGTTTGTGGAGAGCTCTGTCCACAATGGAAGATCAGCAAAATCTTTCTTTTTGTCACGAAATGTCTTGTTCAAAAAGCTGTATATCAGGGACAGCAACCTCAAGCTCCCTGAAGCAAAGTGTCTTTGAATGTTTGATTCAGGGAGTCATTAGCAGTTAGCGTGACCCATGGAGACAATGCTCACATTATTTGGAAATACGGCTGGTTTATTGCTGACTTCCTCTCATCAGAGGTTCAGACATGGAAAGGACTGGAAGTAGAAGCACCGAAAGAAACAGAAACACAAGTTGAGGTTAAGTTGTTGAAGAAGTTGAATATAAACCTGAAAGCAGATGTCAGCTGATGGCCAAGCTGAAGGCTGAAATGTTGAAGAGATGAATAAAGAGGCATTTAAGTGTTCCTAAAGTAATCAGACTAGTGTTTGAACTAATAAACCTGCATCAATGATTTTGAATCAGTGTGCCGCTGAGCCTGAATGTTGTCTATCTGCCCTCCCAGTGACAGCCCTGTGTTTGTGTGTTTTTCTAATATGAACTGCTCAGCAGCCAAGGGATGTTTACGGGACACCAAAACACACACCTCTGTTGAATATACGTGCTTGTCTGTGTTTGTTCCACGGTAGCAGATAGTGTCTGGTTAAATAATTGATAGCAGCCGTACATCAGAGACAAAGGTTCACCGCCACACACACTTCTGTTGCTGCTCACCTCACTGAGTGTTGCTGCTGGTGTGTTTTGCGGTTTGGCCTCAGGGAAACTTTGGCATAACATGAACTGTAGGTCTGCTCTCTCTGCTTCCAGACACGACTCGCAAACACCAGAGTTCATGGCTTCCGGGTGAACACAGCTAAAACTAAAGGTTGCAAAACGGAGTTGACCTGCAACAGTAACCCAACCAAAAACACTTCTTCTTCTTTAGCCATAAACAAACAGAAAAAACCCTTAGTTTCAGGCTCCCTCGGGTTTTGTTTCACCTCCAGATAAAGTGGTTTAGATCAGACTTGCAATAATCACAACAGACTAATACTTGGAGTCATTTTCAACAAACTGCTGAGAGTTCTCAAGATCTTACCTCCTCAATTGAAATGATTGACTTCTTCTGACAGTTTTGTGACCGTAAACAGAATAGATCACACTTTTACACCGCTGGTCAGACAAAACAAGCAATCTGAAGAAATTTCCCCGAGCTTCAGATAACTGTGATGGCCAGTTTCTGACAAAACAGTCAGTCAACTAGTTGTGCTGTCGTAGATATCTAACTAAATTGTTTGGTTTTAGTTACGGTATTTTTTTTAACCTGTCTGACTTTATTGTGGCATTTATTGCATTTATTTGTTATTTTACATTTCACATTTAAAAATGTGCCAAAAAAGAAATGTGTGCATTAACTAGAATCTGAAAAAGACCAAAAATTCTGTGCTTTTTAGTTCAACCGAGAAGCCATTAGTGACTCATTCATGACCAACATTTATGTGACAAAAAATCAGAAAGTTTCCGCTGAATTGCGTACTGCCTTATACAAAGCAGAGAGAAGTATGAAAACGAATTAAAAATGTACATAATAGCATTTCTATAGTATGCATAGCTACCATTTTCCAGTGTTGGTAACCACGGTGAGCACTTAAAATAATTTTGTACATATTGATTCCATTTTTTTCCCAGGTGCATGCTCATTACAAAGGAATAATTGTCTCGCTCAAATTTACTTACGCCATCATTGTTTGCAAAAATCTCCTTTTTACACGTCCAAATGGATACACGCAAACAGCAGTTTTTAAAAATCTGCCCTTTAGAAACCGTTTGGGGGGGGGGGGAACTGCACCATTTGACCGACCCTAAAGCACTGTTTGTGTGCGGATCAAAGGTCCAAACGTCACAGAAAACATTAATTTTGCATTAAAAAGAATAGTCAGACACGGGACCTTCTGGGTGAAAATCATGTGGTTTGTCATGTCTCCATCCCTTCAGCCTGCTGATATGATCGCTGGACTTTGTTGTTATTTTTAAGTGCCAAACAGAAAAAAATTTAAGGCACGGGACAGGAAACTTTTAAATCACATGATGTGGATTTAGACCAACAGAAAAGAACGAACCAAAAAAAAAAATGCATGCGTCTCACAATTTTACTGCTTTTATTGTGGAACTAATAAATTCAGCCATGTGGACGAGTTGGTGTGAGACTGTGTTAGACAGACGCATAAAGAAAAGGACAGATACGAGAAAAATAACCAATTTCCCTCGAGTCCTCTTTCCGTCATGCTCGCACACACTTTCACACTGTCTGAGGCTATGAAGCACCACTTTAAGGGCTATGAGCTGTGATGGCACACACAAACAGGAAGGCCTCTCTCTGTAGGGCTGGTGTTGATAGAGGGGTCCTGTCTCGCATCAGAGCGCTCTGCTGCAGGCCTGGTCAGGGCTGTAATGAGAAGACAGCCAGCGATCAATAGAGAGAGTGACGACAAGAAAGAGCTTCCCGTGATTGCACAGCTTCAGTTTTTCTGAATCAGTAAGCCGTGATGATGCTAACTCACATGTGTTGAATGCATCTTCTCTCCATAGCCGTTTCACTTCAGGTGAGAAAAAAAGAGAAGAGGTACACTCACTATTTATTGTGAATTTTGCAGCTTTTCCGAACATTAGTTTGTCTTGTTCCGCTAAATGACACAGACGGCAGCAGTAAACATTACTGACCAGATGTTTGCCATTTATTGATCCCTGAAAAAGTGGATTGTAACCAATTAGACAAAGCGCTCGTTTTCTGTGTTTTTACGTACAGCATAAAAATTTACCATTTGGTGCAGCATTACCATATTTTTAGTTGTCCATCTAATGTCTAATGGAATAGCGACATTCCTATTTTAATCATCAAGCTATCTTTTTAATCATCAATCTGTCTTTTTATGACTGTGTGAAGTTAGTGATTTTGATGTCTTAGAATGATTGTAAAATGCCATATTTTGTTTGTTAAAACTTAGTAGGGGTAGACTGATATTTTTTTTTTGTTTTGAGGGTTGATATTGATGCAGCTTATTTTGATCAACAAAGACTGATGGCTGATATTTTGAACAGATATAAAATCAATGTAATATTTTGACAGTATATGATAGCAGAGAACCCGTCATTCATAACTGCGCTTCTTCATTAATAAGAGTGACTATAACAGATTATTTAAAATGGGAATAGGAGTGATTCAAATAGAATGTGCTGTTCTGTGTATGTGAGTTCGACTGAGATTGATCAGTTTGTCTCGTGCAGTTCTGTCTGCTGTTCTTCTTTCTTAATTTTTTTTCTGTTCTATCACTTTTATTGCCTATTAAGATCCGGATCATAAGGCCTTATTTATGATTGACTTGTGTTTCTTGTTCAGTTTTTGCAGTTTCTGCTTTAGAGACATTTCTGGGACAACAGAGCAACTACCGACAGAGAGAGAGAGGGGTGGATGCATCAGAGCTGAAGTAGCGCATTTAATTTATCAGTAAAAATACTGATGCAGATAAACGAAAAAATGCAACAAAAAATATCAGCCTTGGTAATCAGCCAGGCTATAAGTCTGTCTATCCCTATTAACAAACAGCTACAATCAGAAGGTTCAAAGCAGTAAGATTTTAATAAACGGCGTGTTCTGCCAATAAATGCAGGGTCACTAATGACATGTGCTTTTGACTGTTAATTGATGCTTCCCTTTTCGTTTTGACAGTTCCATGGTCTTAGTCAGCACTTAGTGGCCTTGCTGGGACACTTAAATGGAACTGCACTGTCATTAATGTTCTTTCTACTCGGGCTTTTCCTGCCTGGACATATGCCTGATGTTAAGAAAGGTCTGTATATTGTGTGGTGTTATGTGAATTTTTCTTTTCTTGTCATTATTTAAACGATGCACTCAACCAGAGGGAGAATCAGTAAATACCACACACATGCAAAGAGATGGCGCCTGAGATGGGAATACAACAAAGTTGATTTGAAGCAGTTTGTGGTGTTGTGAGTCGTTGTTGTTTTAGACATAAAAATGTACTTAAAAGGTCATCATCATGTTTGCACATATAGAAGCACATGTAAGTCTGGTTCTGTGATGAAACCATGAATTGATCATTAGTAAATAAAATCAATAGGTTTTGGTGTTTTATTCATCAGCAAGTTTTTTCCAGTTGTCAACAGTCCACAAACTAGTCATTAAACTTCAATAAGCATAGGTGTGATAGATGGAGCCCTAAAGGTTACTTGCTACTTGCAGCTTCTCTAAATGTGAGAGCATGAGTGCGATGTCAGACTGAATGAGGAGGTGAAATGAAGTGGCAGTTCAGCCTGATTATCAAGGCGTGGGTGAGAAAAAATGCGATCGCAGTGGCGCTGAGGTACTGGACGTTAAAGGCAGATGAATGGATGTCTGCATGACAGCTGAATTATCGAGTGTAATGGTGTAGTTCTAAAGCGGGTCCCGGTGGTGTTGTTTAGTGCCCACTGAGCGGGTGATCTGGAGAGGAAGTTGACCTTTCGTTATTCTGTCTTGAAATTGCTTTGTTCCCTGTAATGTCAGCTATCTCAGTCGAGCCTCGAAAAACCCGTAGAGGTCTGTGGTTTTACTGAAGTGATAAAAGTGAAGTCGGGCAGAGCTGAAGAGAAGTTGGAGTTCAGTCAGAACTTTCTCAGCTTAAAAAAAAAAATCTAAATATCCTCTGATGCTTGTCAGACTGTGGGTTGCAACGTGTCACTGTATAGATACATACATGTATGGAGCAAAACTAACTGTAATGATCAGACATCAACTGATTCAGTTTTAGTTTGCAGGAATCTTTAAAAAGCATTACAGATATGAACTAAATTTGGAGGAAAATTACTCAAATGAAAGCTCATGTACAAATTTTTGCATCAAGTGCAGATTCATCCTTATTCATACTGCATGCAAAATAGAAACAAAATCATACATTTTTTTTAACTGAAAATAAAATCAACAGAACTGCTTTCAGTTTCACTTTGTGTAGTTTCTTTAAAGTTATATTTTGGGCCTGTATGATGGAGGACAGTGGAGAGAAAGACAAGTAATGTGGGGAGAAGAATGGGGGGGGGGGGGGGGGGGAGCATGCAGCGAATGACCATGTGTTGGACTTCAATCCGTGGTCGGTGCGTAGGGGACTGTAGCCCTTGTGTATGGGTCGCCAGCACCCCAGTGAGGTAACTTTACCAATATTGTTGGGACTTTTAACAAGTGAAAGTTTATGACAATGAACTCTGTGCTCATCCAAATGAGTAGCAACGAGGCAAAGCCCTGTATCTCGAAACGCATTGCAATGCTAACAGCATTCATTTCACAACTGCTTACATAGACAATGAATGGGAAGCAAGGAGCAACTGATCCAGTGGATAATTACCGTTACTCTTTGCCTTCTGTTCCCTAGAACCTTGCCTGTCTTCTGTCTGTTGTATTTTACTATTATTCTCTGGACTGGAAGCACTTGATTCAATATGCAGCAGAGTTATCTATGAGCAAAACCTACTCTTCAATTTTGTAGTCAATCATGTCCATTTAATTCCTGGAATGATGGGGAGTTAATATTTGATTTATAGAGCAGCCCTACTCCAATCAGCAGCTTTCATTTGAATGAACGTTATGCCATTTTTGAACACAGTATCTAATTTGCTAATTATAATTGTGCACTAAATCCTAAAATGATTGCTTGATCAATTAATCAACTGAAATAGATTGTTTTGGTGCTTGAGTAATCAGTCAAGTCATTTGTTTGTCAAGGAAGCCATTCATTCTCTCATTCATTCTCTGGTTCTCACTCAGAAAATAAGAGGACGCTGCTTTTTTCGGTATCTTTGTTTTGGAATGTTGTTCGCACAAAATACGAAATTGTTTTTGGAGACTTTTTGATTTATTTTTTTTATATTCATAGATGTTATCACACCAAGTTGCTCAGGGGAAGAAGCGTGTAGCTTTAAAGAAGGGGAAAGATGTCAGGGGTCATGTTGTTGAGCATTTTAACCTTTACGTAAAAATATAATCCTACTTGAAAACAAAAGGTCACAATCCTAACTTCATTTTCTTCACTTTCGAGTACAACAAAAGTGGCAGTCAAGAGGCCAAAAGCAAGGAGTGGAACATAGAACAGAAGGAAAATAGAAACATAAATCCATGAGGAACTTCAGTTGATACTCACTTTTTGCCTGACATCATCCTTTCAACAACACAAGAGAGCTATGCACTAACCAAATACCTCAAACACACTATTGTGGGCATAAGCAAGAGGCATGACGTGATCCTACAAGTGCTGCTCCTCAGGTTTTGTACAGTCCCAGCTGGAGGGTCATTGATCTAACCAATAGGGAGTTATTGCAACTGAACCTGCCAGCGCCTATGGATCAAAACAATCTTAAGTATTTTCATATCAGGCTTGCATGCAATTATAAATTGATGGAACAGGCAAAAATATGAACTGAATATTCATAAGTGTCAGTCTCAACATTACTAGCATCTCATAATATATAAAATCAAAGGTTGTAAGTGGAATTTATTGGTTTGTAATGAACAGTGTGCATTATTTTTACATTGTTGGCCATGCAAAGACATTTTAAATTTGTATTTTCTTTACCCACAATTTAAACTATTTTCTGCAAATACAAAACTAACAGCTTGCATGGTAAATATGTCATTGAAATGTTTAGAATAATAATTTATGCGTATATTAAAAGGTAAGTTTAGCTGTAACACAATTATAGTGCCCATAGAAAGTATACTCCCTTTTATCCCTTTTATTGCCTTTCAATAATAAATCACGGTTGATATAACTGGATTTTTGGACAAGAATTCACAATAATCAAAGCAAATCTTTCATTTCAAAGTGAAACAATTGGCAATTAATCAGAAATATAAAATGGAAAATAAGTGATGGCCCTTTTAAAGAGTCTTACCTAATTCAATGCAGGTGCGACTAATGGCGCTACAAGTCACACAGTTTGTGTTGTTGGCCAATAGAATAGACGCTATGTTTGGCCGACACGAAACACTGCTTGTTTTATAAACACACCGTCCCCTCTATGAAGCATGGTGGTGGCAGCATAATTATGTGAGTGCGCTTCTCAGCAGGAAGCATTACAAGGCTTGTAAGATGGAGGTTAAAATTAATGTAGCAAAGTATGTGGAAATTCTGATGCAGTCTGGAAGAGAACTGTGACTTAAGAACACCAAGACAATGAGCTGAAACATGGAGACGAAGTTACACAGAAATGGTTAAAGACAACAATTTGAATGTTGTGGAGTGGCTGAGTCGCAGCCCAGACCTCAGTCCAATTTAGAATTTGTGTCTGGACTTGAAGAGAGCTGTTAACTCGTGATCCCCGCGTAACCTGACAGAGCTTCAGCTGTTTGGCAAAGAATAATGGGGTAAATTGCAGTGTTTAGATGTGCATAGATATCCACAAAGGCTCAACACTGTCATTGCACTGTCATTGCACTGTCACCCCTTTCAAATCACCCCTGATTTGAAAGGGGTGAATGATTAGGCAGTGACTTATTTTATGTTTACATTTCTAATTATTTGACATAATTTTGCCAAGTTATATCGGCTTTGATTTAATGTTGAAAAGCAAGAATAGCGAAAACCTTCAAAGTGTTGAATACATATTATATTGGCAGTGTATGTGTTGGTGTGATATTTACGTACAGCTTTTGCTATTGTAGCACTGCTCCTGTTGTTAGGTTCCTGACCTCCTCCTCCTATAAAACTCTTGTAGTGCATTTACACACGTGGACAAAATTGTTGGTACCCCTCAGTTAAAGAAGGAAAAACCCACAATTCTCACTGAAATCACTTGAAACTCACAAAAGTAACAATAAATAAAAAATTTATTGAAAATTAAATAATCAAAAACAGCCATTACTTTTGAATTGTTGATTAACATAATTATTTAAAAAAACAAACTAATGAAACAGGCCTGGACAAAAATGATGGTACCTCTATAAAAGATTGAAAACTATTTGACCAGAGTGACATGATTAACTCAGGTGTGTCATTTAATTGACATCACAGGTGTTTCCAAACTCATAATCAGTCAGTCTGCCTATTTAAAGGGAGACAAGTAGTCACCCTGCTGTTTGGTGAAAAGGTGTGTACCACACTGAACATGGACAACAGAAAGCGAAGGAGAGAATTGTCCCAGGACATCCGAAAAAAAATTATAGACAAACATCTTAAAGGTAAAGGCTATAAGACCATCTCTAAACAGCTTGAAGTTCCTGTGACAACAGTGGCTCATATTATTCAGAAGTTCAAGACCCACGGGACAGTAGCCAACCTCCCTGGACGTGGCCGCAAGAGGAAAATTGATGACAAATTGAAGAGACGGATCGTTGGAATTGTATCCAAAGAGCCCAGAGCAACCTCCAAAGAAATTAAAGGTGAACTCCAAGGCCAAGGTACATCAGTGTCAGATCGCACCATTCGTCGTTGTTTGAGCCAAAGTGGACTTCATGGGAGACGACCAAGGATGACACCACTGCTGAAAAAAACTCATAAAAAAGCGAGACTGGAATTTGCAAAAATGCATGTTGACAAGCCACAAAGCTTCTGGGAGAATGTCCTTTGGACAGATGAGACCAAACTGGAGCTTTTTGGTAAGGCACATCAACTCTATGTTCATAGACTCAAAAACCAAGCATACGAAGAAAAGAACACTGTCCCTACGGTGAAACATGGAGGAGGCTCAGTAATGTTTTGGGGCTGCTTTGCTGCATCTGGCACAGGGTGTCTTGAAAGTGTGCAAGGTACGATGAAATCTGAAGACTATCAAGGCATTCTGGAGAGAAATGTGCTGCCTAGTGTCAGAAAGCTTGGTCTCAGTCGCAGGTCATGGGTCTTCCAACAGGACAACGATCCAAAACACACAGCCAAAAACACCCAAGAATGGCTGAGAGAAAAGCGTTGGACTATTCTAAAGTGGCCTTCTATAAGCCCAGATCTGAATCCCATTGAACATATGTAGAAGGAGCTGAAACATGCCATTTGGAGAAGACACCCATCAAACCTGAGACAACTGGAGCTGTTTGCTCATGAGGAGTGGGCCAAAATACCTGTTGACAGCTGCAGAACGCTCATTGACAAATACAGAAATCGTTTAATTGCAGTGATTGCCTCAAAAGGTTGTGCAACAAAATATTAAGTTATGGGTACCATCATTTTTGTCCAGCCCTATTTCATTAGTTTGTTTTTTTTAATAATTATGTTAATCAACAATTCAAAAGTAATGGCTGATTTTGATTATTTAATTTTCAATAAATTTTTATTTATTGTTACTTTTGTGAGTTTCAAGTGATTTCAGTGAGAATTGTGGGTTTTTCCTTCTTTAACTGAGGGGTACCAACAATTTTGTCCACGTGTGTATGTTCTCTTGGTAGTTGATTATCTTCTCTGTTCACAGCTAAAATGGGGATAAAATTGGTTTCGTGCTTGTGAATATTGTTTTGTATAAACTGAGTGTTTCATCACGCAAGCTTCATGTATGTTACATGACTTTGCCCTCTATAGTTTTTCTTTTCCTTTGAAGCACTCCAGTGTTAAAAGCTCCAACATAAATGAGATTTGACATTGCACAATTACCATTGCTTCTGGTAAGGCCTCTGGGTATTATACATAAGAACATAAAAAGCCTACAAGCTGGGAACAGTCGGTAGACCACTAGAGACAGTCGACCTCACAAAAATCAAGTTGTTTTACTTGGAAAAACTGTCGCTAAGTAAAGCATGACATGTTCAATACTTGGCACACAGCGATGTGATGGGACTTAAAGATGGATGGATGATAATGAGCTGTCAAACACTACTTGCTAGCATTAGTGCACAGTGGAAAATTGCTCCCTTATCTCTGTGTGAGAGCTTCCCCTCTGGTGGCATTTAGCGGGTTAGCTTGAGAGGCTACTGCCAGTTGAGACTTTGAAGAGGGAGAAAAGTGAGAAACCGAGAGAGGGAAAGAGGAAAACGGAGATATGGGGAAAGCAGAGGGCAGATGGCGTCTCATTCTGATAAGCTTATCGGGGTTTCCCATGCTCCTCGTTGCCTTTCTTTCTTACATCTTCTCATGTTCCTCCTTCGCGTCATCCCTCTCTTCTTTCCACTCACCCAATTTGGTTCAGGGCCACACAAGATCCTCCACCTCCAGTATCAGCGGGAGTCTGTCGGTTTTGTGTGTTTGTTTGTGTCACGCTTCAATCTGCCCTCCAGATCTCCTCCTGTGTCATTTATGGTGTCCGTTAGAGTTGCTCTCAGCTCTGCAACAGATTAGAGCTTCAGTAAAGAGCAGCAAGACTCTTTCCAGTTTTATTCCCAAAGTCATCCACATGCTTGTATTTCCAACTCTATTTAAGTGTTTATCCGCCATATTGCTGAGCTTCAGTTAATTATTTTCTGCTTTTGATCCATATTTCGATGTAAGAATTCTATTTAAGGTCATGTTTTTTTTTTAATCACATTTGTGCATTTAAAAAAAAAAAAAGTTTCTCTTTGTGTTTTGCATTTGGTTACAAGTTGGTAAAATACCTTGAATCGAGAAGCTCAGACCCTGATAACTGCAGGGGTCTTACATGTTTCCACAGTGTTTGGCAGTAGCGTCACTACATTTAATGATGTCATTTCTTTAACTACATTTTTTAGAAGTGTGGTGCAAATGGCGCTGCTTTCTGAATCTCGCAGCTCTTCGATAGCAAAGTTCTTGTAATGATTAAGTAATGCAGTATGCTTGAGTACTTTTGAAGCAACGAGGACAACTGTGCTTTGAAATCTGCAGACACCAGCTAGCAGCTTGTCAACAGTGTCTGTGTGTTTTTTACTGTCCATAGGTAGCAGAGAAATTAAATTAAACAAATAAGTAAATGTAGCTTCTCACGAAGTTTTGCTATGCCAGTGTAACTTAGCTTGCTGTATTTCACTGGGTCTAGCCTCAGTGTAATGAAGCTTCATTTAATGCTGTGCAACTGCCAGCTTAGCTCCCTACTCTTTCCAAGTAACTTGCTCAACACTGTGTTTACACCTAGCCGCATGTGTCTTTGCTGCCATATCCCAAATCTGATTGCATTTGTCTTGGTTTTGCAGGGTTACATGCAAAATGGAAGTAGTGTAACTTTTGTACTGTAGCGGTTTTCCTGTAAAAACAGATCAGCTTGCTAGCTACTGTAACTCAGTCAGTGAGAAACTGATGGTTGGGCAAAGACACAAATTCAGTCAGACTTTATCAATGTTGGACCCAACACAAGCATTATCCATTGAATTTAACTGATTTTGTTTTGCAGTTACTGGCTGCACAGTGGAGTAGTGGTTAGCACTTTCGCCTTGCAGCAAGAAGATCCCCGGTTCAAATCCTGGGGTGAGCCTGGGATCTTTCTGCATGGAGTTTGCATGTTCTCCCTGTGCATGCGTGGGTTTTCTCCGGGCACTCCGGCTTCCTCCCACAGTCCAAAAATATGCTGAGGTTAATTGATGATTCTAAATTGCCCGTAGGTGTGAATATGAGAGTGATTGTATATGCAGCCCTGCGACAGACTGGCGACCTGTCCAGGGTGTCCCCTGCCTTCGCCCGAGTCAGCTGGGATAGGCTCCAGCACCCCCCGCGACCCTAGTGAGGATAAAGCGGTGTATAGAGGATGGATGGGTGGATGTTTTGCAGTTTTATTTTGCACCAAGCAGCAACTTCCAAGTCTGAACAATAGACACAATGCAGAAGTGCCAAACAGTGCAGTTCCTTGATTGGCCTCATGAGGCTCCAAAAGAGGAAAAATACCCATAGTTAAAATGACTGACTTTAGAGTGGAAATAAATCTGTTTACGGCCTGACAAAAGAAAAAATAAAGTATTAAAGTTGACTGCACAAGGACATTGTTTGTACAACTCATGAGTTTAAATTTTAACAAGGTTTAACTTTATGCACAATGAAGGGCACATTCTCTTTGAGTGACAGGTGGGTTCTGACGTAGGACAGTTCATGGCCCTGAGATGTTTGCATGGCCGCCTCAGCTCCACTGTCGCTCTACCTCTTTGCTCATTTTTGGATCAGCCAGGAGTTAGAAAGAGTTAGGTACTGTAAAGAAAGCTATGCCTGGAGGATTTATCCATCTTTTAATGCTGGGAAAGTGGCATTTGAACATGTGAGAGGCTTGCAAGAGGCTGAAAAAGGGCAGTTCATGGTCTGGAATAGCTTCAAAATTTCAAAGATGCCCCCAAAAATTTGAGGGCCAGTTATAAATGTCCAAAATGCTTGATGAATGACCTGAAAACTTTGATTACCAGCTTGGTCTGGTACCCCGTTATGATATAAACATGATGTTAGGGTATCAACTATGGCTAAAAGTGAAGTTTTTATATATTTAAATCTTCAGAAAAGATATTTTGGACAGCTCTTCCTTGTTGCATTTAGTGTGCATCTGCCTGTCATTTGCCTTCTCACTCCTTTGCTTGCTTTCTGTCACCATTCACAGAATCCGATGCAAACAAGCAGAGCTGCAATGAAATGTAATCTCATAATAAAAAAAGGCCAATGTCTTTCGTCTGCATGTAATTCCTCAGCTTGCTTCTGTCTCACGACGTTGCTGCTCTGCCAGCTTGCCTTGATGGAGGACACAATCAAGCTGTATGTGTGCCTGTGATACTGTAGCAGTGGTATTATAGATAAGCTCTGGAGGTGGCCGATCACAGCTCCATCAACCAATGAAAACAATCATGTAAATCTTTGTGTATGGAGCTCTGTGGCTTTCCATTTGAACCCTTTTGCTACAGTCACCCACACAGTCGCTGTGATCATATTCAGTCTTGACTCTGGAAATGTAGTCAAACGAGAAAAATGTTTTTTAAATGCCAATAGCGATGCACTTAGAGAGAGGAAGGTCCCCCCCCCATCCAGAGAAGGAGTCACTGGAAGAGATGCCATCGGCAACAAGAGCTAGTTTGACATTCAACAAGGAATCGGACGGTTTTCTGTGAACCACAAGAACATCTGTAGGGACCTTTTACCGAACCTGAATTCAAGAGTTGCTTGAACGTTTGCCTTTTTGAATAGCACTTCTAAATAATAAGTACAGTGATTTGGTGCATTTTTTGACACACTGTAGCCAGTAACCATCTCTGTGCTGCTGTTGTAAGTTACAGTCCAATATTTATAACATATTCATAACATTGTAAGGTCTTGACCTCACTATATAAGGTGCCCTGAGATTATATGATTTGGCGATATGTACATAAGATTGAATTGAATCAAATTAGATGATGGTTGCATCCCTTAGTTGGTCAGAAGGGATCAATGGGAGCCAATCTGCTTAGTTGACAGTTTTAATCATAGGAAATGCTGGAAATTTTTTTTATGACGATGTTGCTGGGTTGTTTAGAAACCTTAGTTTCATGGTTTGATAGCATATTTATAATATAATTCTCAAATTAGTCTACAAATTGAATAAAAATCCTTTTTTTGAATCTCTCAGGATGTGTAAATGTGAAATTGCTCATTGAATCCTGTTAGTTACTTATCAAATCTAAATTTTGTGGTGGGATGTTTGCAACCAAAGGTAGAAATTTCTGATCACTCTTTGTTGCCAGAAAGGACATAAACAGACTGTATCTTCAACTTCAAGGTGAGATAAACGTGATAGAATTGTTGATGGGCAAGTGAAGCATGTCCTTCATTATTTGAGATCTTTTTAAGTGTGGCGTTTTTGATTGTGGACACACTTTCAAACCGTCAGCTTTTCAAAGTCTCGGCTTCTCCGCTTTTCTGAAGCTGTGGCAACAGTAACTGAAGGCAGAGGTCTGTCAGATCTTCTTGCTTTACAAGCTGGAAATGCATCTTGAAAATTACTCCTGTGTTTTTAAGAAAAGTCATGGCAGCTGAGGGAACTAGCTTTACTGCTGTCTCATTCAGAGCTCATAGTGATGCATTTGTGAATTTTTTTCTGTGATGTGCTTCATGACTTCATGTTACAACATCTTAATTCTTAGCCTCAGGTACACCTGCCTGAAGAGCTGTCATCAAAACGGTTTTAGAAAATTCTGTTCTGCAATTAACATGATGCGAAGTTACTGCATCATCCTTACTTCTAGGTAGAAAATACAACAATGCTCACTATCATTTGCATTAGCTTCATTTGAAAAAATTGAATAATCTGCATTTTTTTTTTTTTGATCTTTAATCATTATTAGAAACAAATTCTTGAGGAATACCAGGAAGGTGACTGGCAACAAAAAATGAAATAAAAGAATTGCATGGAGTGAGTAACACTCCAAGGTGGAAGGTGTTGTCAGAACTGATTGTTTCTCAGACGAGGAAGAACTAGTTTTTTAGTTTTTGGTAAAATGTCAACATTTAGTCCTGATCAATGTTGTATAGTCATGTGTAAGGGATTATAGTTTAATATTCTGAGGGGCTTCATATGACTCTACAGTTGGGTTGTGCTGGGGATGAATAGGTTTATCTCTCTTTTTTTGTAAAATAATGGGGGAAAAAAAACATTAAGAAATAGGATTTGACCTTTACAGATATTTACAGTTATTCTCAATATAAATGGGGGAAATAAATAATGTGCAGTGGAGTAGTACAAGTGGCTGCACAGGCATACGCTTGTGGTTCTAAATCAGTAATTTCAAAACTGTACTAAGGAATCGCAAAGGAGAAGATGGGGAAAAGAATTTCACGGTACAATAATCTCAGCATCAGCCCAAAGATTGATTGATTGAAGGTTGTGAAAATATCTGAAAAATCCCACAGAAAATTCTTGGGCTGCATTTGCATCTGTGTCACTTCATTTGGGTGATCTGCCAGGACTGACAGGGAAATGAGGAAAAAATTGAAATTGTTTATGGCAGTAATATAAAAAAAGCAATCATTCGCAAATGGTTAAAGGCCACCTGCAGCAGAAAACTGACTCAAAGTTAGTGAAGAGACATAGAAAGATTGCATTTTATGTTAACATTTAAAAGATTTTTAAAATTACAAAATGGCAAAAGCGGAATATGTTTTTATTTGGAACAGGAGTGCAGCAGGCAGGTTTAGAGAGACTGTAATACTTAGATGCCACAGCAGCATAGTTGCAGCTCTAGTCCCCATCAGGATTATTTAGGTGGATACAGTACATTGTTATTATTTTACAATAGGACTGCATGGTATTGGGGAATACGAGCAATGCAATACTTTCTTATTTTGCAATGTAAAAATAACTTTCTTTGAAAGGGAACCTTCATAGAATGGATTAGCACCGAAAATAGTCTTTTGCTTTAGATGATATTTGATGGTATTCCTGCCAATGTACAAATGTTTGCGCAAGAATCAGACTCTTTACCTGAATTCAGTGCATCGTTTCAAAGCAGACTACCCAGATCGGTTCATTTGCCGAATATCTGCTTGTTAATAGACTCTAAAATGCACTTATTTTTTCCTGAACACCTCATGCAGACATGTGTATGACCAAAAATTACTTTTAAATGTTGAAAATAAAGTAAGATTTACCCCATTTAAAACCAAGTAGTTTGATCCACATGGTCTGTTTTCCATGAGCAGAGTTTCCTATGATGGAACATTTTAACGTCAATGTCACAGTCGATAATGTGGATTTAATTATGGGAAGCCATGATCATGATCATGATTTATTTTTCTTTTCTTTAAAAAAAAAAATCGCTTAATTTGCTATACAGATGTGGAGCCTGCATATCAAAGTCTCTATCTAGTTTAAAAAAAAAAACACCTCATGGTATCCAAGATTCCTTAAATTGGAGTAAATTACGTTCTGTCATGCAGTCTTCTTGTAGCTTCGTCATGGAAGGTGCAAGTTTTCTTTTTCTATCAAGCAACAGAGATAACTATGCACAGAATTGTATTACAAAACTTTATTTCCAGTGCAGATGTTACGACGTTAATGCAACTGAGATAATTATGAATATCAGGCGCATAACTGTGCAGCAACTTTACATCCAAGTAGTGTCTGCAATGTACCAACAGCTGTCTGCCACGATCCCATAGAACAAACGCTATACAGTAGGTGAGCGAACTAGTGGATAATGCAAATGCTGCCACAGTCTTGGACAGTGTCCCTGCTTACCTCAGTGAACACTCGGCCAACACGGGAGGGTCGCCAGCTGATTCAATTCACCTGGACCTTCCAGGTTGTAAATGCTGGCTCATGTGCTCACTGTGTTTCTCTCTTCCATCCAACTGGCATCAATCTTCTTTATGCACCTTCAACGGTTTCACAGCCCACATGACAGACATTCTCTGCTTTTGTTGCTGACATTGCTGACTTTCACACCGCATTGTTGTTCCGTGGTAAATTTAGCTTGATTGAAGTAAATGTTTTTCATGGACGTTGTTTTAGTTCTTTGAGCCAGATTGGGACACTGTTTGGCAATTATAATGCCAAGACATTAAAATATACCTGATGGAGATGCCATGAGTATAGTAATATGCAATTGATTAGTGTTCCATTAACTGACCCAGCAATGGTACTAAGAGGAAGTAACAACACAAGATGTAATGTGGAAAATACACACAAGAACAAAAGTGAAACGATAAAAATACAGAACTTTAATTACAACTTCAATCTACCAGGTACTTATAATACTGTACTTATAATACTGTATTGACCAGATTTTGAACTTGTTTGCATTGGAGATGTTGTGTAGCATTTCGTGTAGCCATTCCTACTTTGTTGAGATTAATTCATGCAGTCTAGTAGTGTGATAACAACACCTTAACATCGAACAGCTACTACAAGGATTAGCATAGTTAGCAACAGCAAATGAAAAATCAAAAAATGACTGAATCATTTCTTTTTTTAAAAACTGGAGTCTTCTTGACATGTCGGGATTTTTTCACTGGCATCAGGTGTGCGTGTTTGTGTGTGCTGAACAATTGCACAATTTAAGACTTATCGGTAAGGAGCTTAAAAGTGGCTGGATGTGGAAGAGTTTTGTGTGTGTTTGCTGAACCTGCTGATACAGCAGAGATACAGCAGGTGTAATAGAGCGAGACCCTTTTACACAAGTCAGAAGCTAATGCACTACACACATACACACACACACACACACGTCCTTGTACATTTACATGCAGAGCCAGATGCTCTTTGCTGCTGTTACTGCAAATAACACAACGTTGAAGTGTTTGTTTGTGCTGTAAATGGCGACACACACACCGGCTCTTACACTATCAAACACACACACACGCTCAGTTTAGCTGGCATGTTTCCTAGCTCGCGATGCCAAAGGAGTTTCCACACATAGCTGAGTGTCTGAATGGGACCAGAGAAGAAGAGGATGATTGACAGTGAGGGAAGAAGGGCGTGAAGGGTTAAAACAGTTCTAAAGGAATCGATAAAGAGCAGGAGGATGTGGTCTGATGCTAAGAGGGAGGTTTACATCCATCGTTGAGATTAAAAGGAAGTGCAGGGAGCGAAGAGGATGAGGAGGAAATGGCGAGCGGGAGGAGAGGAAGCATGTTGACGGGAGGGGAGGATTAATGTGCTGGTCAGCAAACATGAGGTGAAGCCAGGAAGAAGCTCCCTCACTGTGCTCTTTAATCTCTTCCCACAGTCAGGAGCTCATTATTCAAATTTTGTGGGCAACAAGTTCAAATTCAGAAATTTCCCTGCTAGTCTGGCTCTCCCTTTCGCCTCCAAGGGACTTCAGGTGGCGTTGTTTCTGAAAAGCCAGGCGCCTAATCCTATTAAGTAAATTTACTTAGTTTGTGGCTCCCAGATGGTGGCCACAACTTTTATCCCCATTCCTTGTTCTTTGGGTCACGCAAACATCATGAAAAAGTTCCAATAAAACCCTGAGCTTTGCCAAAACAAAATGCTTTCACTGTAACTTCTGCTCTCTGGTGGAAAGCAATACGATCCAGTTGCTGGTTTATGTTGGTACATGTGAGTAAAACCAAAATGCAACACAGAGATAAACTTTCTCTTAATGAAGAATTTAAGCATGATTGGTTCAGTATTATATTAGGGCGTTCATAGAAGCCAACATGAAGGTTGTAATATGGTGTTGAAAATGTCTAACCCAAGTTTGATTCCTCTATTGGTCGGATTTTAGTTTGTGCTGCTCTTCGCTGGTATTTTTTTGAGAGGTGTTTCTAACATTAATCTATCCATAGATTAAATCTAGGACTGTGAACCAAATACTTAATGGTATGAAAAAGACTGTCACATACTAGAGGCTGAATTTTATTCAAATAATGTCTTTTTTGATTTAAAAAATATTTTAGTCATGGTTTTGTCTGGCAGCTTCATTGGATGTTTAAATCACACACTTCACATATGCTTTGTTGCATTTTACTTCTATGAGTGCATCAACTTTTCCCCGTTGGCTCACTGCGATACTTCACTTTTACGATTTTTGAATTTTTGGCAATTCTACCATATATAGATGAATGATACAAAAGTTGCCTGTAGCTAGGTGTGAGGCCACCTTTTGGTTTGCTTTGGAACCTAATGTTGCATTGTATCATCAGTCTACTTTGTTTGGAGCCTAGACCTTTGAAATAAGGAGTGAGTGTAAGGAAACACGCCAACTTCCTGGAAACGGATGAATCCACGCAAGGAGAAACTTTAGCTGCACTGGATTAGGCCTTAGCAATAAAACAATAGCACTGTGTGTTGAAGATAGATCTGTCATTGATAGCAAGAAAAATGTTTGCTAAAATGTTTTTTAGTTTCATTTGCATGTATTAAATTAAAACGCTATGAAAACACATCGAAAATCCACAGTCAAGCTGCATGAACAAACTTCAAGTGTGCTCTCTCCTCTGACTCATTAACAGACCTTCATACCTTCATAATGGAGCCCCTTCACCTCCATTTGCTCTCCTTAATTCAAAGTACAGTGGTTAAATTCAAATATGCTGTTTTCTTCTGGTCTTATTAAATAGTAGTTCACTAAACACTATCAATAATTGTCAGTATTGATTGAAATGACGCTTTCTATCACGCTAGATTTTTTTTTCAGCTCGAGAGTTCAGCTCTGCTTTAGATGCGTCAGACTTACCTAATTGCTCCGTGACAGCATCCAGTGAGGGTCTTCTTCCTGTTGTCTTCTGAACAACAAACTCAGTAGAACTATGAGTCAGGACAAAAATCACTGTTTACTCTTTACACCATTTTTGAAAAATGACTCATTGAAAAATGATTTTTGAAAGGGAATCTGTTGGAGTTTTTTTTTTTTTTGGCACAGTTAGTGGTGTTGTACTTTGACATACGTCGACTTAAGCCTCAAACTGTGGCGGTTGTTGCTTATTTTTAACTCTGTTTTTTTTATTACTCAAATTGCAAATCTGCACCAAAACAGGTGGATGAAAATGGGCTGTCTGCTGGCAGGTTTTGCGCCTTCGGTTTCAAGCATAGTGAGGCTTTCACTGCAGAAACTGCAGAGTTTGAATAAACCTCTGAGAACCTGCTGGCTGTGAAATGACTGAAGAGGAGGAGGAAGAGGGAGGAGTGTAAAGGTTCTGCTTGATGATTGTCGCAGTGTGTTGGCAGACCCTCAACCTCTGCCCAGAAACACACACGAATTTCTACTTCCATCTTTGTGAGGACTGGCATAATACATCTCCAGTCCACGCCGCTAAATTCCCAACCTGAACCCTGAAACAATTCTGAATCCAATAACATCACTTTGACGGTGATGAGAGCCACATTATCCTCATGTTCCACAAATGTCCTCAAGTTCTTAAAATGGGCACACTGTTGGGTTGATGACATAATAAAGTGGTCCCTGAAATGAGTACCATGGTTCACAAGAGTCTACTGACACAATCACACTGAAACAAAACTTGAGCTCACAACACCAGCAGCTGTACTCCCCTCAATTAACCTCTGTTTCTCTCTCTCCACTTATATTTCTCTGTACATCTTCTCTGTTGCTGTCTTCCTCTGCCTGTCTGACTCTTCATGTCTGTCTCCAGCAGTTCATTTCACTTCATAGCTGCTCAGTTGGGATGTCGGAAGCAACACTTCAGTTGTGGAAGTCGGGTGTATTTTAAATTTGGGACCAACATTTACCAAATATTAAATGCAGCCGTTGCTTGTACATAGATAACCTTGACTATGAGGTGACCCCAATCACCCACCACCCTGCATTTCAGACATCGATCTTGAGAATAGGACACTTTAATAGTCCTCCTGTTTGGAAGTGTTTTCCTGAGACCCCATTAATTCAAGGAGAAGATGTTTGTCATCACTAAAGGCTCTCCCCCCCCCCCCCCCCCCCCCCCCCCCCCATATATGTGAAACCCACATTAATATATTTTACCCATCAGTCACACACTCTTTATCTCCTCTCAACCTCTTGAAGTGTTACATTTTTTTCTCATTTTTAAAATCCAAGTAGGATCCAATCCAAAATGTGGTCAAGCTGAACAGAATCTCCTAGTGGAAGAACACCTCTGCAGTTTGATGCTCTGTTAATCAGTCTTATTTGGCAGTTAAAGTGCCAGTGAGCAGGGCAATGCAGCTGCTCACAGGCCACCCGTATAAGATGTGCATGTGCTGGGCATGCTGGGTAAACCTCTGCTGTTTCTGCTCTCAGGTGACGGGACACTCAGAGTTTGGGATGTGAAAGGCGCAGTGTGTCGATTGGCCATCCCGGCACACAAGGCTGAGATCCTCAGCTGTGATTGGTGCAAATATGACCAGGTACCTGCCAAACTTCAGCTGTATTTATTGTGGTGTTACCCTCAACAAATCAAGTGGAACTAAGAGCAGTTTAAGCAGTAATAAATCTATAGGAGGAGCACATAACTGAAAATTTGTTTAGGCAGTTTTGTCAGTTGAAAATTTATTTCAGCAAGAATACTCATATTTAAATTGAATTTATGCTGTCTTGTTTTAATTGAAGCTACAGTCTAGTTAGCAGAATTTTCAACTTTATTTATTTAGATTTTAAGCTTTATTTGATATGCTAAATTAAGTTGTTTTTTTTTTTTTTTTTTTAAAGAACATAATGCAGAAAAAGATCCATTCATTTCCTATACACCACTTAATCCTCATTAGGGTTGCAGGGGGGCTGGAGTCCATACATCTACATGGGGATACAGAGGAACATTTCCTGCAACCATCACTCCTGTGTTTCTCATGGTTCATTGCGCTAGCTAATCCTGTTGAAAGACTCTTTGATGATTAGAAAACCCTTGTGTAATTATGTTAGCACATGAATTAAAATGAGTTTTCATGGAAAACTGGAAATTGCCTGGGTGACCCCAAACTTTTGAATAGTTGTGTATAAAATAAAGACTACAGTGAAAGAATATAATAAAATATCTGTTAAGAATATATTGATATTGAAATTTTCTACTTTGTAAAAAATGGTAAAAATCCATTGTTGGTTGGGCTCTAAAAAACAATTTATACCTAAAAAAAACAGAAAAAAATTAAAAATTATGCTTGGATTTGGTTTGATTTTATTAATTCTTGATAAAACTGCAAGAATTTGGAAATGATTTAGAGTAAAAAAAACTTTTAACCATGAGTCGTATGATTTAAAATGCAGTTAAACACAGTTTTCTTAAATAAAAATACATTTCACAAGCTCTGTTTGATACATTATATCTGGATATAGAGAAATGTCTTTATTTTAAATGAGTTTCAGCACCTTTATTCAATATTAGACACATTTTCACAAGCAGTTATGAACATATAACTGCATTTACGTGAACGGTTATAAGTCTGTAATGGTGAATTATTGTCTGTCTTCAGAATGTTGTGGCCACAGGCTCTGTAGACAGCACAGTGTGTGTGTGGGACCTGAGGAACGTCCGACAGCCTGTCAATCAAATGCCTGGACACACCTACGCCATCCGTAGAGTCAAGGTATACACACATATCTTCACCTCTGTCTTTGAGGACCCTCAGTGACAGAACACCTCGCTTTGCTCCACAACCAAACATAAACCTGATTCTGACTTGAAACCAAGTCTGAACCTTTAAACTGCCCTTTGTAAGTCTGACCCAAGTCAGGACCAGACTAAAAGGTCCAGAAATGTCCTGAAATGAAAGGTCTAAAACTTTAATTAATATCCCAAACGATAGACACACAAGTACATGCAGCCTGGTTTCTGTTCCCTACCACATGCTTTGCCATATGTCTTGTAACAACGTGTTCTCAGCACTAGCAGCCTGTGTGTGTGCATGTGTGTGTTGGCAGAGGTGCAGCGTGAGGTCTGACAGCATCAAAACACCCACTTAAATGGACCTAATAGGAACACACACGCACACACGGACGCTGAGAACAGACAGCTGCGGAGGAGTCCCCAAACACAACTCAGATTAGTCACCACACGCGTCACTTCACACACATACAGACGTCATGAATACACACAGATTTACACACACAAACACATCCCCACATTCACAGGATATTACATTTCTTAGAGACTAAACATAACCTCAGCTACAACGTGGCTAAACTGACCCTCAAGCATAAAATTCATTAGGTTACATTTTGGAGACTTGTCCCCAAAAGAGAGGTGTTTTCCAAATAAGCTGATTCATGTACCCACAACATGAGAACACAAACACACAACTGCAAACAGAGACTAAACTATCCAGCAGCTCAGACGCAGTTTTTCAGGACAGGTGTCACCAATCGATGGAGAGGACTCACTCCAAAACTGTTTGTCAGCGTTTGCAAATCTGTCGGCTTGTATTGATTGACTGGAAAAAGCAGAAATGAGGTGACCAGCAGCCTGACAGAAAAGAGATAAAAATAAACTGATAAACAGGAACGAGCTGAGACTCTGTCCAGCTGTCAGATGAGTTTGAAAGGCCCAGCTCATTGTGATTTTAAACAAAACTGGGTGAAAGTGTTTGTGGATATTAAAAATCTTGAATTTTCAGTATATCAAAGGCACACAGCAGAGCAAACTATTGACTTTATTGTTTAGTATTTCCTTAACCAGTTCTTAACCTGCATGACTGGTTAACTTTGATCTCACAGTGAAGAGTGTAAACCCGTCCAACAAACAACTTTGACCTGCTGTGCTTACTGTAGTTATGTAGTTTTCCTGCACAGTGAATGATTTTGATCTACTTTTCACCTCCAAATTAGAATATTCTCACTAAATTGGCTTAGATAATTTGAATGAACTGAATTTAAAGATTGTTAGACTGATGTGGAATAACGTTACTGATGTTGGTTTTGAAGTTGGTGCTGAGAGTTTATCTTAGCCAACAGGAATGATAAACAAAGCTGTAAAAAGATGTGACCAGGCAGGACAAGTAAAGGGAACCCAAGTTTATGAGATGTGAAGACTATTTTTGTACATTCTCTCACTACCTAGCATCTCTGTCAATGATGGCATTGCAGGAGACCCTGATACTATCTTACTGATCTCACCTGGGCTATCCCAGATGTGGCTGGTAGACTTTAAATTTACAGTAAAGCAGCGTTACACACTGAAGGTGTGGTGTAAGATACAGTGCCTTGGTGAAAAGCCCAATCTGGCCTGATTGATCATCTGATTCGATGAAAACGAGGGAGCTGGTTAAGTACTGTAGATCTATAGGGATGCAGCATTTGCAGAAACATCTCCAATTAGGAAATAATGGTGGACTGTGAGGAGCCTGTTCTTTGTTTGAGCTGAGGCTGTGCTAAAGTAGCTGCTAGGATGACATTATGCAAATCTCTTACATGGTGATGTAGACAAGTAACTAAAGTAACTCAATAGTATGGAATTAAGATGAGGCGATGAGTTTTCTGTGGGAGAGATGACTCCTTTTGGTGTGGACTTTGGGCTGTGTGACTGTACAGACTTTTTACATGCACAAAAAATGGCTGTATGTCGCATATTTAAGGAGACAAAACTGAATTTGAGCTGTTTAAAAACCTAGTTCTAGCCTCAAATATCCAATGTTAATCCGGCTAATGATCAAAGATAAAATCCTTCTGCAGATCAAATTTTAAAAAAAAAGTTTTTCTATGTTTATTCAATTATAATACTTTAAAAGTTTTTAGATCAGAAAGGGATACAGAAGAGGGCTTTACAACTTAGAGGAAATATACAGAAAATAAAATCTGTGTTGAAGCTGCTGTTCCAGTGGTTATCAGAAAATGCAGCTATGCAACTTGATAAGTTTGTGCTGCGTATTCACGTCTGCTGAGTTGTTATATTTGTTGTTTTTGCTTCGTCAACAATTGACTTTGGCAATAAAGCAGCTATGAATTGAAATGAAGGACAGAAAAAAAAGCAGCAGTTGAGAGAAAGGTGCTAAATGAGGAAGAGACTCCTGATAAGAAAGGTGAAACTGTCAGAAGCAGAGAGAGGGAACAAAAGAGCGAATAATTTGAGAGCGCTTAGCCGACGGTCGGTGAAATGGCTCTCTGTGGACTCTTTCAGGATCTCTGTCTCTGCACAGTTGTGTAACTGCTGAGCGGAAAAAAAGCTGCAAACTCTGCTCGACCTGCCTGAAGCCATTTTTTACTTTGATGGGAAAAAGTCACGTTTTTTTTTTTTTTTAAGCATTCACGCATTTTTTAGAAGAAGAGGGACAAACTCCAGCTCAACAGGGGACTCCAGTACAACATCAAAAAAGCTCAGACAGATGAAAATGTATTATTCAGCAGGTCCCCGAGGATCTAAAAGAAATGTCATTTTTCTGTTTAACAGAACAAGCTGTAAACAGAACTGCAAGTCCTCTGCTTTGTGAAGGACGACAGCTGTGTCCTGTCAGTTACAAATCTTTCTCTGCACTGTTTTGTTTGCTTCCCTTTTATACGACCACACACGGGTAGTTATTCTTAGATATTAGATACGGACAGTTACACATTTTTATCATTGTAAAATATAATTTTAGCATATTTATCTCGTAATAGCTACGTACATAAATCTTTGTTGAGGGAAACACTGAGGGGTTCTTACACTTGTGTTTTTTTTTCCCTAATTTAAGTTATTAAATTATACACAAAGACACACATACAGTCAAATCCAAAAGTACAAAAACACAATCAAAACACAAAAAGACAAAAGTGTCTGTATTTATATTAGAGGATCAATACGACTTGAACTGTCAGAGAAAGCAGATTTTCTTGGGATTAACACCTTCAATTTAAAGTTAACGTGATATTCTCTGTTTCTTTTTTCTTATTTCTTTATGATTTACACTGATAAAATTACTTGAAATTTGGAAACATTTAACCATATATCGGGTATCATTTTCCTCATTTTGAATTGCTTTTATTCCTCCTGCAGTTCTCTCCGTTCAGTAAGACGATATTGGCGTCCTGCTCGTATGACTTCACTGTCAGGTAAGATCAGCTCTGCCTCTTTTCATGTGTTTTTAAAAACAATTATTTATTTTATGAATCAGTTTGTGTGAACTTTGCTAAATTTAAGATTTTAAAATGGACTTCGGCCTGTTGGTGAATGTCGCCGTAAAACATCAGGACACAAAATGCAAATGTGTCGAACTCATTTCGTATTAATGATCCATAGAAATGAAACGGGCTGCACAAGTTGAAATTTAATGTATTTGCACAAAGAAATATAGAGTAAACACTGGAAGGGAAAGACAAGCTGTGGCTGAGACAAAACCCCTGCTGAGCTAATTCAAACCTTCGTCATTTGTACCCGTATCAAACTCAAACGTTGTGTTTGGTGGAACCTTATGGCTTTAGCAGTTCGGAACTGAGCTGCGGTGCTGCTGCAGCGCACCCTGCTGATAATACGTGGTATTTATCACCTGTCACACAGCCGTTCACATTCAGTCTGGCATTAGCCGCTATTGATTTTAAAGGGAACAGCATGGCAATGTCTCTTCAAGGTCCAGATGCTCACGATAATGTGGTGATTCTCGGATAAAATCACAAGTATTTTCTTACTGCCAAATCTGATTGCAAAGAACAGTTTGATTAGGTCGTCCACTGCAGGCCTAATATTTAGCAAGTAGCTGTGTCTGCTGTGTCTGTGGTGTGATGAGGTGGATCCAACTTTGCAAAGCAAAGTGAAAACAAACTTCACAAGTTTTTCCACTGAATTTGACCCTCTCCCCTGACTGTCGTACTAAAAGGGACAGCAATACCTATCTGTAGCTGACACTACAGGCGTTTAATGAATTTCTGCAGGGTTTCACTCTTCTGAAGGTTTTTGAATTGTTTAGTCGCCATATTGCTTCACTTATATGCCTGCATACTGGTTTTAACGTGTATGGAGAGTAGCTCAGTTAATTCTGACTTCTGTCATTTTCAGATGCAATTTAAAATGCACACTGAACTAATAATACAGTTGAAGGAAAAGCAGCTCTTCTGGAAAAATGCAAATCAACGATCTGGTTTAAAACATGGAGACAGGACAGTAGATGGTATTTAAACTGCACAAGCACCAGTGAATTCACTTTAAAGCAGTAAGCCATAGCTACTGCAAGTATGTCTGGACTTAGGGTGTGAAATTACCCACATTAGTGCACCAGGCAAGAATTATACACCATCACTGATAACATTGAACTCTCCCCACATCCTCTGCAGAAATATGTCTAGTCTGAATGTGGCTTCATAGGTGTGATCTCATATTCAACTTTGACTCTTTAAAAGAAACTTTTCCAGAGGTTAAAAAACTGAAGCGTATGGATGGAGTGGTATTGCTGCTCCTTTTCTTTCAATTACCCACCAAAGTGCATGGATGGTGTCATCCTCCAAGAAGTAATGAGTAAGGACAGTGAGTGATAACGTGTGCTAAAGTTAACTGGTGTGTGAGATGGAGAGAGAGAGGGACAAAAACAAGATGGAGACAAGATGAGTCGTTCCTTTATTGAGCTGCAGAGACCAAGTTAATAAAATCTGTAATTTCAAGGTAGACCGCCTCTGTGTTTCTTACGAGAATATCCTGCTTCTTAATCGTGTCACCGCTTTCTCTGTCTCTTTTCTCTCTATCTACTTGGGTGGTAGTATTCATGAGTTTCTGCAGCCTAAGGTTTAACATAAAATCTGCTCTGATGAACTGCTGATGAATCGACTTCTCTGCCTGTCTGTCAGTTTCAATGGTTCAAATGATGAATAAAGGAATCTATAGATACTATACCGGCCTATACCAACTGAATAATCAATTAATCATCATCAGAAAATTAATCTAGAGTTATTTAACAGTCTGTTAGTCATTTCAGTCATGGAGCAGTTGAAAAAAAAACGGACATTAGAAACTGAATGTTTTTGGATAACTGATTTGACAAATTGTGATTCTGGATGTTTTATAATCATTTCTCAGTAAGTGTTTATATAAAAAGCAGTTTCTTAACATGACGAAGACGCTGCCGAAAAGTCCAAAAATTCACGTAAAGAGGAAAACGGTTCCATGCTGTTGCTGTCTAACACAAAGGATGCATATAAACTTCTAAGCACCTAGCTGGAATGAAGAAACTGGTGAAGGACAGAAAGGTGAATTTGTGTTCAAAATAAGGCTGAATGCTGAACATAAAGGCTTTGTGAAGCATCAGTAGCTTCACCATTTTCTACCTGGAGTTTGCTACATTGCGTGATCTAAATATGTAGGGGGTGGTGGGAATTAAAAAACACTCGAATTTAATTTGTTGTTTCTTGTATGATTTCCAATGCATAAATCACGGTCAATTTGTGATAGGGTGGCAATCATGTGATCATTGGCAGGCAACTGACAAAGCATTCACTTGTTGTCATAGTTACGGTGACGCTGTGCCTGCCGCTATATCTCCCAATGGGAGATCCAAATCCGTGGATCCAGATTATGAGCCACATCACTGCCAAAATCTAAAGAGGTGGTCCTTGTGTCATTTCTGACCTTCCCTGAAAATTTCATCCGAATCCGTTGTTCCGTTTTTGAGTGGTGTTGCACACGGACAGACAGACACAGATTCACAGACATACGCCGATCGTCTCACAACTCCGCCGCGTTCCTTGGTGGAGCAAAGATTGGTGTTTACTCAGCAGACAGATCAGGGACAATTTTATAATTTCCCCATCTATCTGTGATCAATCCGAGGGTATTCATTTTTACTACATAAAGAAAGTAAACTTGTTTCTGACAGTCAGATTAGATTTGTCTGTCAGAACCCTGGAGAGCTTTAGAAGAGCAGAGAGGAAAAACTCTATTAAGCTATTACCACCTGAACAGCGAAATATCGCACAGAAAAATGAAAAGATCACCACTTAGTGAGAGATTTAGCACTGTTATTGGCTTCATTATAATATCATTTTACAACTAATTTGTCACTGCGTGGGAAAATTGCTACAGGAAGGTACATCCAGTCTGTTTGGAAATCTTGTCTTTATGACTGACAAAGAAGAAACCTGCATCATAAAGTTGCGTGCTGAACGACAGTGAATATTTAGTGTTAATGTGCAGCAGAAACAATAAAACTGTGAATGAAATTAATATTCTGTAAAGGTGGAGCTTCAGTTGAAAACAGCAGATCTGATACCAAATCTACCAACAATAATCACTTATGTGCACAAGGCACCACATTAGATAATTATATACCTTATCAGTCATATTATACACATAGAAAATAAAGTATAATCAAAAACCAATCGCACACAAAATTATTCAACATCATGGATTTATTTTCAGTCTTCGCAGCATTAGAAATGTTAAGTTATCAATTTTGACATCACTAGACTTGAAATGCAGTTTCTTCTGTACAGTCTAACTTGGCTTCCTTGTAATTATAACACCACCCAGAGATATTAAAGGTATAAGAAGCGTATTAGTATCAAGTATCTTAAAAAATCTGTCATAATGTACGTTGTTGCATTCGAAATAAACCCATCATCGTCTATCTATTTTGATTTGGTACATGACTCAATTCAGCTTTTATTGTGACTAAAGAGACACTAAAGGAAAAAATGAAAGAATGACTGGTGATCAGCTAAGAGAGGTGATGCTGCAATATATGGCAGCTCTTAGATATGTCAAATGATCAGTGGAATACCAAAGGAAAAGAAGGAACACTGAAAGATAAATGGAGTAAATGCTGGTTCTGTGTCAACCCCTGTGTTTTATTGTTTCATTGATCCCAGCTTTCATTGGCTCAAGTACTCCATGCAGAGTACTGATTACATTACATTCTGCCCTGACACAATCTCACTCTCACTCTCACACACACTTTTGACTGTAACTCTGAAGCTTGTCTTCAGCATTTGCAGTAATAATGCACAGAAAGGAAGGCGAAATGCACTAAACATTTTTGTTTTCATGAAGATGCCTGGAGGCTGTAAACAAAGTAGCAAGATTGCTGGCATAAACCTAATGCATCGAAATCATTCATGGCAATAAATTCTTGAAATCCTTTATTTATGTGAGGGAGGTTTGCTGAACGCAGATGCTCTGTAACACCTGTTACCTGTTCAATACTTTCTAAACTTTAGGCTAAGATCTTAGAATCAAACCTCAAGACGCAAAGCTGGATTTTTAACCTCAAACCACAGATACCTCAATTAAGTCTACACTTCATCTGATACATAGTATAAAAATCTATAGATGTCGCAACATACAGTACTGTGTAAAAAAAAAAAAAATGTGCCCAAACATTCAACCAGACTGATAAAGAGCTACTTCATCGATCAGAAGAACCACTGTCCTGCAGTAGATGGTCTGAACCCCACATAGTCCTGATCTTAAAGCTGCTGTCCGGAGTTTGAATCGCAGCGTCTCCCAAAACACTGTTGGTCCCACCGTCCCTCCCTCTGATTTCGCCCCTTTATTTGTGCACGCGCGCAGTACATGAGAGAAGTGCCCGGAGTGCTGCAGCATCTCGCCTGTTTTGCTGTTTTCCCCTCTTCTGCATTTAGTACATTTAGTAAATAATAAAGGAATTACGTTAGAATGCTGTATTGAGTCTAACTTGTCCTAATACCAAAATAACATGAATCTGCTAGGACTAACGAGTAAAGTTTCAATATGTGATGACACTTGTGTATCCCTCTCGATGACGTTGTTTATCAAACTTAGTGCATTTACACGTGTATACGTGTTAGATTGTTTATTTATTTCTATCTAGAGTTCAGAATTGCATGACTCCTCTGACGAAGAGTATGTCCCAGACGCCCCAACATCTTCCTCCAGAGGTCGGGCATCTAAACGAAGCCGTCAGGCGGGCTATGGAGGCCGTGGTCGGGGAGCGAGGCGAGCACCCCGACCACGGCATATAAACGAAGCCGTCAGGCGGGCTATGGAGGCCGTGGTCGGAGAGCGACGCGAGCACCCCGAGCCAAAAAACGTCCTGCAGTCTCTTGGCCTGACAAGCCGTGGGATTGGTAACTTTTCTGGAAGTTGCTGATCCCTGATGCTCTCTCCTCCACAAGCAAAACAAATGTGCGCGCGGTTGCGTAGTGCGTAGCTCGCCCACCTCTGCATGGGCTTGCTTGCTGTGCGCGTAACCGTTGATTGACAGCATGACAAAGCTGAAGCTCGAACTTGATTGGTCGGCAGCAACCGGCGCTTTTTGGAATAACATGGGGGTCTGTGAGAGGAAGGCGGAGCTCAGGAATAAATTTTCATATCGCGTTATACTAACTTTATATTATAGTATCGAACTAGACTAACACATTTAAGCTTTGTTAAAAAATGATAAATAAATTGAAAACAAACGGAAACTCCGCACAGCAGCTTTAACATCACCGAGGCATTCTGGGGGACATGAAACACTGAATCCACCTAAGAATTGTGGCAAGTTCTCCAACAACCCAGCTCAAAATCAAGACCAAAGCTAGTCCACAACTGGTATAAAACCTGTCCAAAATGAAGACTGAAACTTATCTAACACCACTTTAAAACAAGTCCAAAAACAGCCTAAAAGCATTTCAAAAGCCAAACAAAACTTTTACCCGTTTATAATGTAATAATTATAATTACAATAAGATATGATTGTATGAGACCAAAACCAGTCTAAAGCCATTCCAGAGCAACCAATCCAAAATAAAGACTAATACTAGTCTAAAAGCAGACCTAATTAGTCGATAATTAGTCTAAAACCATTCCAAAATCTGCGTAAAACCAGTCAGGTTAAAAGCAGTGTTAGACCAATTCAAAATTAAGATCAAATCCATTCTGAAATCAAGAACAAAATAAGTCCAAAACCTGTCTAAAACTATTCCAAAATCAAGAGTACAGCCCATCTAAAACAGTAATGTCACAATCAGTCTAAACCTAGTCCAAAATTAAGACAAATAACAGTCAAAAACATGGAGTTCAGTCAGTCTGAAACCAGTGCAGATTCTAGACCAAAACCAGTATGAAATCAGTCCAAAACCAGTCTGAGGCCAGTCAAAAGTCATGACTAAAACAAACTTTAAACCAGTCCCAAATCATGACTGAAACCTTTCCAAGCACAAGACAGAAAAGCAGATCAAAATCAGCCTAAAACTACAGTATTCCAAAATCAGAAGGAAAGCCAGATAAACTGGAGCTGAAATGCCAGAAAACCCCCATCCTCTTGAGGTATTCTTCTGGACCATACAGATGCTGTATCCTTAATTTAATCTACTCACTCTTCTCCTTTAATAACTCACTTACTGTCCATTCTTGGAAATATTCCTTAATCCATTCATTACTGCTGTGATAACAGGCTTTCAGTGGGTTTACTTCATCTGATGTTATCTTGTATTAAAACATTGTGGTTGTAGCAAGCGGTACAAATTACCAACTAGCTGTGTGCATGTGTGTGTGTGTGCGTCCGTAGCAACGTCATGTGTGTTTGTTTTGTGTTGAACAATACAAACCCATAGTGTATAGGATAATGATCACCTATTCTTAAGTTATGTCCTGATGGTGATACTATGTGAAGTTTTGTGTCTATGTATCTTTTTTTTTTTTTTTTTTTTAAAAAAGGTCTAAACCCTGTAAGCATTGATTACAAGTGAAAAAAGGAGGCTCTAATCACCTCATTAACGGGAGATGCATTTCTTTACTTTGTACACCATTAGCCTCATCCTCATCTCTCTGCAGCCGCATTGCAGTTTTTTACCTCCGCCAAGGAGGTTATGTGACACCCGACGTTTGTTTGTCCGTCTGTCTGTCAGTCTGTCTGTCTGTCTGTTAGCAAGATAACTCAAAAACGCCTGGGCAGATTCACATGAAATTTTGAAGGGATGTACACTATGGTAAGAGGAAGAGCTAATTTAATTTTGGCGGCAATCCGGAAAGGATTCTGGATTTTTGATCACTTTGAATTTTTTAGTATGTTTTAGTATGTGGTCCACAATATGACAAAAACATCATAGGTTAGTATGTCGTCCAACAAATTGGAGCAAGGTGTCCAGGTAGCTCAACTGGTTAAGAAGGTGATTCATAAACAGAACTGTGTCAGAGACGCAGGTTCGATTCCAGCTCATGATCCTTTACTGCATGGCTTTCCTGTTTTCCTCCATCCGTGGCGGAGGTCTGCACTCTCTGTGTGCTTTTCTAGTTAACCTTTGCTGACTGTGTTAGCACTTGTAAAAATCTGTATCGCTTATCGTGTAAATAAAATGGATGGCATTTTTGGGCATGCTTTGCAAATTTTTTGATGCAGGATTGTATAGTTTAGATACAGATTTATTGTTTCTAAAACCAGCACAAAATCAAAACTAATTTAAAACCAGGAAAAAATCAAAACCAAAACAAATCTGAAACTAGTTCAAAACTAGTCTATAATCAACGCCAAAACCAGTTCAAAATGATGACAAACCAAGTCCAAAAATATTGTAAAATCAGTGTGAAAACAAGTGTGAAACCAGTTGAAATCCCATCCAAACTCAAACCAAAACTAGTCCACAGCTCAGCTACAACCTGTCCAAAATCAAGACTAAAACACATCTGAAACCATGCAAAAATGAAGGCCAAAATCTGTCTGAAACCAGTTGAAGACAAGTCAAAACCACTTGAAAATGACCATCCATGCCAACATCATTAAAACATCCAGCTCTATGCTACGACTAATATGATTTCTTTCCAAGACAAATACACTACAGCATGCTGCCAGTTAGCTTACCACAGACACTGGAAACAGGGGAAACAGCTTGGCTCCATGCAGTGCTTACACTTACCAACACTTCTAACACATTATACAGTGCCTTGTGAAAGTATTCAGCCCCCTTGAACTTTTCAACCTTTCGCCACTTTTCAGGCTTCAAACATAAAGATATAAAATTTTAATTTTTTGTCAAGAATCAGCAACAAGTGGGACACAATCGTGAAGTGGAACGAAATTTATTGGATATTTTATACTTTTTTAACAAATAAAAACCTGAAAAGTGGGGTGTGCAATATTATTCGGCCCCTTTACTTTCAGTGCAACAAACTCACTCCAGAAGTTCAGTGAGGATCTCTGAATGATCCAATGTTGTCCTAAATGACTGATGATGATAAATAGAATCCACCTGTGTGTAATCAAGTCTCCGTATAAATGCACCTGCTCTGTGATAGTCTCAGGGTTCTGTTTAAAGTGCAGAGAGCATCATGAAGACCAAGGAACACACCAGGCAGGTCCGAGATACTGTTGTGGAGAAGTTTAAAGCCGGATTTGGATACAAAAAGATTTCCCAAGCTTTAAACATCTCAAGGAGCACTGTGCAAGCAATCATATTGAAATGGAAGGAGTATCAGACCACTGCAAATCTACCAAGACCTGGCCGTCCCTCTAAACTTTCACCTGGAACAAGGAGAAGACTGATCAGAGATGCAGCCAAGAGGCCCATGATCACTCTGGATGAACTGCAGAGATCTACAGCTGAGGTGGGAGAGTCTGTCCATAGGACAACAATCAGTCATACACTGCACAAATCTGGCCTTTATGGAAGAGTGGCAAGAAGAAAGCCATTTCTCAAAGATATCCATAAAAAGTCTGGTTTGAAGTTTGCCACAGGCCACCTGGGAGACACAAACATGTGGAAGAAGGTGCTCTGGTCAGATGAAACCAAAATGGAACTTTTTGGCCACAATGCAAAACGATACGTTTGGCATAAAAGCAACACAGCTCATCACCCTGAACACACCATCCCCACTGTCAAACATGGTGGTGGCAGCCTCATGGTTTGGGCCTGCTTTTCTTCAGCAGGGACAGGGAAGATGGTTAAAATTGATGGGAAGATGAATGGAGCCAAATACAGGACCATTCTGGAAGAAAACCTGTTGGAGTCTGCAAAAGACCTGAGACTGGGACGGAGATTTATCTTCCAACAGGACAATGATCCAAAACATAAAGCCAAATCTACAATGGAATGGTTCACAAATAAACGTATCCAGGTGTTAGAATGGCCAAGTCAAAGTCCAGACCTGAATCCAATGGAGAATCTGTGGGCAGAGCTGAAGACTGCTGTTCACAAACGCTCTCCATCCAACCTCACTGAGCTCCAGCTGTTTTGCAAGGAAGAATGGACAAGAATTTCAGTCTCTCGATGTGCAAAACTGATAGAGACATACCCCAAGCGACTTGCAGCTGTAATTGCAGCAAAAGGTGGCGCTACAAAGTATTAATGCAAGGGGGCCGAATAATACTGCACGCCCCACTTTTCAGGTTTTTATTTGTTAAAGTTTAAAATATCCAATAAATTTCATTCCACTTCACGATTGTGTCCCACTTGTTGTTGATTCTTGACAAAAAATTAGAATTTTATATCTTTATGTTTGAAGCCTAAAATGTGGCGAAAGGTTGAAAAGTTCAAGGGGGCCGAATACTTTCGCAAGGCACTGTATCTTCAAGTGGAATCTGCACTAAAAATACAGTGTAAAGATAACTTTTTTTTTTCAGTCTTACTGGTAAGCTAAGTTACCCTGCTGCTGGCTATAGCTTCATAGGTAACATTCATACATGACTCTTATCTAAGTCTTCAAGTTTGATAAATCAAATATATGTACTCATCAGAATGTTTAACTATTCTTTGGACCCTTAGCAACAACAGGAGTAGAGGTGGTATTTTTTAAACACAAATTGACATTTTTTAGTCAAAACTACTTGTGCAATTGTATCTGAACACTGCTAAACCACGTTGAAAACATCCAGCAGTTGTCAGTCATCCAGAGTGTTAAATGTTATATCTTAGCGCTGTTGCTGTCTTCAGCTCGTTACACCTTCTGCTCTGCAAACACACCTGCTTCTATAGGCCTTCCTGTGTGCTCAGACGCTGATTGAAACACGTACAAACACTAATCTAATCCACTTGCACACACAAAGAACACATGAATGCACATGTGGTACACTCATATGTAAATACATCGGCGCACACACTTCTCTATTATATATATATTCACATGTGCACACAGAGTTCGTTCAGTCCTATTTCATCCTGTGTTTCCGCTCACCGCCTCCATCCCTTTAACCCTCCTGTCGGTTTAGTCGTAGTCTTGGTGATCTCAGGTTGGACCAGAGCTTTTAGAAACTCCTGCCAGTTAAACTTGATGACCAACTTTAAGAACTCTGAAAAACTCCCAATACACAGACTCCAAATCCCATGGATCAGGTTTAGATATATGCTGATGATACAGTCGTACATGTATCTCATTAAACTGACAATCCATAGCAGTATTGTTTTAAAAAAAAAACTCGTGTCTTTCTCTTAAGATTAAGAAAACAGTCAAAGTTTGCCTTTCTCCCAGGGCTCGGCCCCTAACACAGGCTAATGATTTAAATCCAAAGATTAATAGACAATGCACTTAGCAGGACTCGGAGGGAAAATATCTCGGGTATACAGTATGTTAGGTAGGCAAACTTACGCAGACTCATTAAAAGCCATTTAGTGCTGCAAATACTGTTTAAAGCACTGCACATTTTGAACAGGATGGCAGTACAATCACAGCACTGCCACTGCTTCTTATGTTCATCTTTAAAAGCCTAAACAATCAGGCCCCTGAGGTATTTAGTGAACTCCTGGTTCCTTGCATGGTTTCTGGCTCATTAATATGATGAAGGGCCAGTGACAACTGTAAGATGTCTGATCTGTACTGTCTGATGTGCTTATGCAAATCCTCAATAGGCCAAACAGCCCTTTTTGTCCTGAGAACTCCTGAGTTTGATTTATGGAAGGATCAGTCATGTGGCCATGCTCTGCGGTTTTATATATTATGATGCTTTTGTTGTATCACTGCCTCTGTGGCTGTATTTTCTTGTGCTTGTTGTTTTTTATGTCCGTTTATGATGTAGATTGTGTGTTCTGTAATGTCCCTTATGTGTCTTTTTTCTTTTTTTAAGAGCTGCAACGGCTCACAAAACCATGACAAATTTGAGTCAGTTGGGTCACTTTTCCATTTATTGATAATCAAGAAAACTGATATTTGGAACCATTATACTTTAAATGTAATGTTTTACCAGCGTGTAATATCATCAAATCAAACTTTATTTATATAGCACTTTTTATACAAGAAATTGCAATACAAAGTGCTTTACACAGTAATATCAGGGAACCTGTTATTCATAACTGGACTTATTCGTTAATAAGTGTGACAATAACTGAATATGTAAAATAGCAATAGGAGAGATTAAACAAGGACACTGTCCTTTGTTTAAGTGGGATCGACTGAGTTTGACTCCTGCAATTCTTCTCTGTTGTCTTAGTCTCTCACTGTTCTATAATTTTTGTTACCAACTAAGGTCCATATCTTAAAGCTTTGTTGTTTATTGTTTTCCATGCTGTTTCAGGGTAATTTGTGGCTACCTTTTAACTTAGCTGCTTGTCGTTAGCGTAGCTCTGGTCACTGTGAGAGTAGCAAATTTCCAGATTTGCGACAACAGCTTGTGTTTCTTATTTCGTTTTTGCAGTCTCTGCTTGATACACATTTCTGAGACCACGGCCAAAGAGAGGAGGCTGCATCAGACCTTAAGTAGCACATTTAATCTGTCAATAATTGCTCAATAAAAATACCAATATCAATAATCTGAAAAATGTCAAGCATTGGCCACAGTAATTGGCCGGGTTGATAATAGGTCCATGCCTATTTTTCATTTCAGCAATAAAAAAGAGAGAAAAAATATTGTCATGACTGTTACTGTCAACTGCTGTTGACATGCTCCTTTCACGTAACACACAACTGCTTTTTATCAATGCAACTGCACTGAGATTTAGTGACTTAATCCTATTCGCCAAAGTTGAGGTATGTTTTTAGTGTCATTTGTCTGTTGGTCACTAGCTGTCAGAGGTGGAACAAGTCAGATTTTGGTTCAGATCTAAATCACTTTCTTAAAGATTGCACAATGGAGTGCTGGCCTTGATGGAGGACTGCGTTTTATAAATGCCCTTCTAGTATTCTATGCAGATTCTCAGTCATCCAGGGTCAGCCCTAACCCTACAGTCATCCAGGTCATGATAATCTTAGGAACCTCGGTTAAAAAGCAACTCGACTACTCGTTCAGGTTCTTGAAACTCTCATGCAAGAAGCTGCTTCAGCTCGGAATTGAAGAAGCCATTTGAACGAGATGTAACGACTTTAAGAACCCAAAGAAACCATTTAGATAACCCTTCTATGTACTTTAAAACTAACAGTAGCAGTTAAACCACCAGTTTTTAAGGCCCATTTCAGGATGGGCAATTTCTTGGTTTATGCTTTATGTTTGTCCTGATACAAATAAACAAAATTAAAAACTCGCTAGCTTAGCAACATCAAGGGTACAGACAACCCATAATGCAACACTCTCTTTAGAAGACTTTTGGTCTCTCTGCTCAGAAACATTATGTGAATGTATAATTATCTCCTCTTCAGAACCAAGACTGCTGTCTTAATTTCAAGACTAATTTCTAGAAAACATCATCTTACATTCCGGCCAATAAGACATTTAAAAGCCTGTAGCAAGTATTTTAATGATTAATATGCTCATTCTCTTTCTGGTTTTTTAATATCTCTCTTGTTTTTTATACATTTTCTTGACCTCTGATAACGCTGCAGTCGGATATAAAATATTTATTAAAGCATTCTTTGTATGTCACTCTTTCACTGTGGAACAACTGGCATTAGTATTTACTTGGAAATTGAGATCATGTTTTCCTTTTTTTAGCGTCTCGTGTTTGTTTAAGATAACGTGTTCTGCCGTGCGTGTGTGCTTGTATGACTCTTAACATTAATTTCCTGTCGAAATTAAAAACCTCCGGTGACATCACATCTTTCTCTTTGCATTTCTGTCTTCCTTTCTGTCATCTTGTGTCACTTCATTCCCCCATCTTAACTATTTCTGCATGCCCTCTGTCATATTTTCTCAGTCTTTGGCTTGTATTGTTGTCCTTGTAGCCTCTTTTTTTCTCCTCTCTGCTGTGACTTAATGAGTTTCATAGTAATGCACAAAGCTGACAGGTGAATGGACGGTTCTACTGAATGAAATACAAAAGAAGCTAAATAATTACCTACCATGGAAACTGGGGACAAAAGACTGCGCAAGCCTCATTTATACAAATAACATGGTGTGTTTGTCTAGCTGGGACAGTCATCTGGTCCCACATATACCCACACACATTCACGTCATTTCAACCTGAATCTGAATTACACATGACACTGCATCTCACACATGCTTTTGTACAAAATATGTCCTAGCACGGATCATACTTCCTCTTCCTCACAGTTGATTTTGTTTTAGTTTAGGGCTACAGTTTATATATATATATATATATATATATATATATATATATATATATATATATATATATATATATATCAATTCATTAAACCTGTATTTAAATTTTAAAAATTGTGATCTAAATATTAAAAAGAAAATTTGTGAAATGATTCATCCATTAAGCACAAATAGAGAAATTTCAATTGATTGGTCCATATAAATATCCTAATTACTCCGCCAAGGAATGCGACGGAGTTATGTGACAATTGCCATATGTTTCTCCTTCTGTTAGTCTGTCTGTGAGCAACATTACTCAAAAACAGAATAACAGATTTGGATGAAATTTTCAGGAAAGGTCAGAAATGACACAAGAACCACCTCATTAGATTTGGGAAGTGATGCGGCATATAGTCTGGATCTACGGATTTGTGAAAGATTTCTGTATCATTGCGAGAGAGTGGTGTGGCGTCACTGTAACTATGACAACAAGTGAACACTACATCATCTTCCTGCTGACGATAACATGATTGCGATTCTACTACAAATTGACCGCTGCAGACTTACCGTGACGTATCTGTTGGAAATGGTACGACCGAGCAACCTTAGCAGAGTACTGCACTCTCTGAGTGATTTTCTAGGGAAGTTTTTTGATGTCCTAATCATAAGCCAAGATTGTTTGTACTGAGTACTGCTAATGCATAGTGTGATATAAAATTGTGTAGATAGAATTATGTGACTGGTACATTGAAGTAACAGCTGAAGCCTACAAAATATATTCTTTAGAAGCTACTGGGTCTAAGTACTGATTTCAAAAATATAAAGTTTGTAAATTTGGTTTTCTTCTAAACATCATTTTACCAATGGCTTATACTGTGAAGGGTGCATGCCTGTTTTGAATTTGCCGAATCCTGTCCTTGTGCAGCAACACAGCACTCCCAGCATTCCTGCTACATTTGGAATGCTCCCCAGTGGTCCCGTTCTGACCACCGACAGGTGTACGTTTGAGATTTTAGAGACTTTAGAGAGATTTCAAACTTGCACAGAAAATAAATGTCAAATTCTGTGTCTGACCTACCCATCATATTGAGAATCATTACTGGTGACAAGAGGTGCACCTGTGACTACAACCCACAGACCAACCAGCATTATTCATGAGTAGAACCACAGTTTCCAAGACACGCACATAATCTAGATACAGACGACTGTGGTTCTGTGGGTAACGTGAACTAGTGAATGTGTCGCTCTTTCGGATTTATTGGGCTTTGGATCTTTGCAGATTACACTGTAGTGTCACAGAGTGGAGATTGTTCCGTCACGGATGATCTTTGACTGAGCACAGACAGCACAGGAACGTGGTAACAGTCCAGTTTAGTTTCAGCCCACTGTCAAATTACTTGTGGAATTTACAATAATTGTTACAGCTGTTATGATGTGCTGCCTTTTGTCAGCTCAACCACCCAAAAGTGAAAGCTCCAGCGAGACATTCTCCCAGTTTGATGCTCTTTACTAATGAGGACAATAGAGTTAAAGCTGGAGGTTACTGTGGTTTTTCCAAACTCAGTCAGAATTCATAATTCCAAAAGGATTTTTCACATTTATGCACTTTATGATATGCAGCTAAATACTTACTACACTGTCGGCCAAGGTGAAAATATATGGTTTTGATTTGTTTATTTTCCCCCAATAGGTCTTGACTGACAAATTTCTCTACTCATCTGCTAATCGGTTATTCAATGATTCCATCCTTACTTTCAGCTGTGGAAAAAAAAAAAAAACAAACTAATTTTGCCGTGACTTCTGCCATTTCTGTTTTTGCAGCTGCATTTTGCAGTGCTGAGATCTAAAAGGCCTACAGTCATTACTGTCACCAGTAAATCACTGCTGTTGCTCATTTTATGAGGCTAATCAAGGCAACAGTGGCTCTTAGCTGCAGGATTATTACTCCTGCCTCTTAATGCACAGAGTGGAGCCTCCGTGACAGAAATGCATTCATATCAGCTCAGATTTTTTATTGCCACTGCACTTAATTATGTTTTAGACATATTGCACTGCACTATGGTGATAAATATGCTGGACTGTTTGAGTGAACACATACAATATATCCCCTTCACTGTGGTAATGCATACTTTACAAAATTACATATGGATATCGGTAATATAGTGAAGTTGAAAGGAGGCATTTCTAGAGACTTCTTTGTTAAATGACATAACCTGGTGTTGGAGGCCAAAGTAGTGCCATCCAGAGTAACTACACCGATCAGATCACATTATGACCACCTGCCTAACATGTGTTAGTCCCCCTTTTGCTGTATTGTACAGCCATATTTCCAAAGGAAACCTGTATGAAGTGAAAATTATTTGGTCTAACAAAGACCCTGTGGAACTCCGTAGCTAATTCTTGTGAGTGGAAGATTCATACTGGAATATATCTGATTACTGTGATTTAAACCAGCCCAGTCTGACTCCTTTGATCCCAATACATGTTTCAGTCTCTGTAAGAATATTTAATCAATTGTATCAAATGCATCACTGTGATTCAACAAGACAAGCAAAGAGACGAGTCTGTTGTCTGAGGCTGTGAGAAAAATCTGTGGGATTCATTCTGTGGAGACAACAAAGAGACACACATAATAGCTCTGCTGTATGATTCATTTGTAAGAGTGTGTTACAGAAAGCTTTATTCACCAAACCTCTGCAAAGACCAAAGATCTACATCAAAAGAATCAAGTCTGAAAAAAAAAAAACAGTCACAGAGAATTGATTCACTCAGATTCACTTGGATGAATCGGTAAGCTCTTAGATGTGGATACCCAAACTGTACTAACAAATGGGGAATGAAGCTCCATTTACCAGCTTTTAACTAATTGACTGCATCTCACAGTTTTCCTCAGATACTGAGTTTGTGAAGTTACCAAAGAACCATTATTGAGTAACATTATGACAACTGAGTAACTCCATTTTATGGGGAAGGCTGATGATTTCAATTTTATTTCTGTTTTACTGCACAACTTATAAACCATACACACGCAGTAAAGCTTTATTTACCAGCAGTCCTGATATGCCTCTTTAGATTTATCTGCCTGTAATGTATGAGGGAGTATTGGGGTCCTTGTAGATAATAAAAATAGATAAAAAGTCAGGAGTCCAGGTGTTGAGCAATGTTTTTAGAAAAATAAACTCTGAATTTGAAAGTAAAGTGTTGAAGTGGTGAATTTGCAAATTATAAATGTTGATATTCTCTGAAATTTAATTCACCAGTTAGGTAAATGTACGTGATGAAGCCATGTTCCATACTTTTGAACCTCCTCATGAACTGTGTTGTGATGATCCTGCCTTGCAAAGTGAGGTAATGTGGTTCCTTGACAAAAATACACACACAGAAAAATCCTTTTCTCAATGATTTTCTGACTTGAAGCTCAGTCTTTTTTTTCAGCATTTTACCCTTTTACTGTTGTAGTAATGTTAATGCAAAATTATACTTCTTGGAAAATTAAAAACACTTATTTGAATAAAAATAAAATGAAGCGCAATTCCACTGTTGGTTTTGTTTGATAGTTTAGATGAATTTGACATCATTTTCGAAAGGAATTCTTGAAGATTAAAAGGCAAATGCTAGTTACTGATATGTTTGACCAGTTAGGTGTAGAAAAGTACACTGCTGCTCTTAGACAATGTGAGAAAATTGGACTTTCTTGCTGAGATAAAGTTTTATCACTTCCAAATGCTGCTGCAATTTGCCTCACAGAAGCTCCTCTTCTCCTTTCTGATGCATCTCTAAGCTGAGCGACCATCATTTGTTAAACTCTCTGAGAGAAAGTTTGTTTTCTTTCTTTGTGCACTTTAAGCCATCAATCAGACCAGAAACAAACGGCTCATTTGGAATGAACCAGTCAGCACTGCAGCATTGCAACGAACACACACACAGATGTATATGGTCACACAGGACACTGAGTGTGAGCTGTGATTTACACTAACAACTCACTCACTCAATATGTAATATCACTCAATGCCCGACTCTCCCCAGACACCCATCACTCATTGTGTGAGTGTGTGTGCAAGTGTGTGTTGCACTTGCAGTATTAATACAGGCCTAATGGAGCACAATAGGAGCTGCAGTGTTCCCTCTGAAAATGATTTAATTACATTTGCAAAGTGGATGAGTCTGGAGGGAGTGTTTGCTGCGTCAGGGCTTACACACACACACAGACACACTCACACAAACGCCGCTCCGTCAAGACCAGGAAGAGAAACAGTCTTTCAATTAGTCTGATTGGCTGCTGCTGCCCGAGGTCTGGACTCCGTGTTTCATTGGCCCTCTCTCGCCCTCTTTTACTTCTTTATTTTTCATAACCTCATTTTCTAGATTGCCGTCTCCCTCGCATCCCTTCCTCTTTATGTCTTTAAAGCAACGTCTCTCCTTCCTTTTCTCTTACTCATCATCCTCCCAGTATAATCGGATTTGGAATCGTGGACTGTAATGATGACGCGAACATTTTGTTGGTTTTACAGAGGGAGTTATAAGCAGATGTGATTCTCCTCTCTTTGCACCACATGCAGTCAGGCAACTATCACACCTAAAATGATATATTTAACATCTGGTTTCTTGGTTTTATATTGTTTTGCATTTTTCAACCTCAAAAGGCTACACTGTTGCCACTACAGTAGTACAGAAAAGGCATCATAAAAATGAGAACATTTCTTTCTCTTTGTAGGATGAACACACTTAGCAAACCCTCCTAACTTGAAAGAGACAATTATGTTGTGTATTTTTGCAGCCCTTCTGCATCTCTGTGGTTGATGTGCACATGCTTGTTGTTTGTTTTTTTTCTGAATGTTTTATTTTGTCTCATTTTGCTTGTTTTTGTTGCGTCTCCTAAAAACCATTTTAACGTGGGCTGCTACTTCAGAGTCGTAGATTTGAATCATCAGTGGGAAGAACTCTAATTGACCTAAAACATCCAAAGTTGGAACGAGCTTGTAATATTTTCCCACAGCATGAAACGACTAATCAAGTAGAAGTTCACAGAATTATAGAAGGGAAGAACTCGTATGTGTCTTGCTGTGTTTGAAGTCGGCATCGGTTTTCATTTTGATTTCGGGGAATATAATGTCTTTCTCTATTGGAGCCTAATTTGTATTCATTTTACTATGTTTTGCACTTTTTGTATTAGTTCAAGATGAGCCATAGTGACTCTTTCTGACAGCAAAAAAGACACCTCATTAACATGTTTACTGGGACATAAATAAATGAAAAGCTTGTTTGAATAAAAATCATTTTTAATAGACAAACAGCTGACTAATTACCACATTGCATATTATGTCAAAATTAATCAGTTTAACTTAACTCTTGGACGTTTAAATAAGAGTTTTGTTTGTTATAGGAACAGAAGTGATCAATGCTACTGGCTACGGCAGAAATAGATGTAGGGCTGAACTATGCATGAACTTCCAGCATATAAAGTCGATGGTTCAATCCAAGGTGTACTGACTCAAAGTTGACCCTGAAAATCCTGATATTAGGACTTCCCTAATTAACTTCTTCTATTCAGCAGTTTTAAGTTGCATTGATCGATTTGATAGAAGGGAAACCTTTTCCATGCCATGTGTTTGATTCTTTGGAAACGGCATTGTGTCTGTGTTTGTGTGTTTAGGTTTTGGGATTACAGCAGAAACCAGCCTCTCCTGGACACTGTGGAACATCATTCAGAGTTTGTCTGTGGATTAGACTTCAACCTGCATATCCCCAACCAGGTAGCACACAAAAATGCATGTTCTTATAATACTGTTTGTATCTTTCAACCAGTTAATCTATTGGTAGAATTGAGTTAATATGGTTCTGAAAGTTAGCACTTTGTTGAAACAATGTGACCCTGCTTCATTCAGTAAGGCTAGGCTCACAATAGAGGAGTTTTAAATTCTAGCAGATTTGAAAATCGAATTAAAAAAATCCACTCCCACTCATGAAGAGAAACTTATCACTATTATCAAGTGCCAAAATCAGGGAGCCGTGCGCCACTTCTTGTGATCTCATAGGGAAATAGATGTAAGCAAAATGGAGACCGTAGATCCCAGACCACAGCTCTTCTCTGATTGTTCAGAGAGTTGAAACGGCGATAAATAGTCCCAAAAGTCCTGTGCCGTGAGCCCAACATAAAGATGAGGTGTTCACTGAAGGGGGGACAGGATAGTTTTGCAGTCAAGACCATATAAACCAAGAGGAAGTCCTGCCCAAAGACAAAGAGGTGATAAGACTAAAGGTAAGGCTTGTAATTTACCTTATTTACAGTCCAGCCATCACCTAATGTCTTGAACTCTGGGTTTTGACTAAATACAAGGTACCCTCACAAGTTGGTCCCCATAGAACACGATTACCAAAGAGATATTTATTATCTGTGTCTAATGTGCGTGTAGAAAGGCCCCAGAATAGACCAACAAAGTCTTCTTTTGGCCAGAGAAACTATCTTCAGGCTTAGAACAGATGGACTCAGTTCTGTAGTGAAACCAGAAAGCTTAATGTGAAACTAGGAAACTTGATCCATCATTGTAGACATAGTTAATAAGTTTACCAGATGTAAACAGCAAGAGACCTTCAGCCTGTGGAGATTATGCTTCGCTAAGTACATCGGAGAAAAAAAATGAGATGCATAGACTGCTGCACACTGTGAGCCAAACCTGAAGGTAGTAAATTGTGGTTGATGGGTTAGAGAAATATACATTGAAGTGAAAATGTCACAGAATACAATGAAATAGCCTTTTTGTATTGTACCCTAGTGGTATTTTATTTCCATCACACTCATTCAAAAATGTATTTATTAGATTTGAGAACATCTCTTCTTCCCTGTTCTTGCCTCACTATGTCCACGCTTGGTTTCTATCTGTGTGCTGTTGAAATGGCACCATCCATCAATCTGTCTTCACGTGAGCAGCCTGAAGTTAACGTACACACAGTACCACGCACCATCACTAGGCTGTCAGCGAGCTGTGTGCTCAGATCTGTCAGGGTAAAGAAGCATTGAATCGAAAAGGCCACTGGTGTCAAATTCAGTTTTCCAGCTAATTTAGACAAGGGCTGTCTCTGTTGCAAGTAAAGTCGAGGGATAAAAATGACATCCAGCAGAGTTCAGCTGGAAGGCAAGGGGATGCATGCGTGGGAAATACTGACAAAAACTATATTGGGCTCTGTGTTGATGGTGAAACTAGTGTTGAAATCAGTGGCAGACAGAAAAAGGGAAGAGCGAACTGAGGTTGTCTCTCCTACTTCAGTGCGTCATCCTGAAAGTGTTCAAGGAAAGTAGGCTTTGTTTTTTGGTGTTGTATATTTTATTCTGATCATACACCTTAAAAGAACATGCATGTTTTAGCCCATTAACTACAGTTCTGAAACACATCATTAGTTCTGAGACTGATTCCCTGCCTTGAGTGTAGCCGGCCGAATTCGATTCATTTCAGTAATGCTTTGAGAGTCAACCCACAAAGGCAAACTTGAGTATCGACATTGTGAGGCAAATCTAATCTTTTTCAATTGGAAGAAGTATTATTCATATTATCTTTTCTACATAACCTTTAAGGTTGGTATTTGTCTTATTTAGGCTTGGAACTAAATATTTACTGGAAATACAACTGTTTGCTTTTGGGATACTTCTATTGAGACAAAGGTGATTGTCAAACAGACATTTTGACTTGATGGCAGTGCCAATGGAAAGCTGTGAATGTTCCCTTTCAAATTTATTGGCATCCAGCTGAAATTAGCATCCTTCGGTCCAGGCTGATTAGGCAGTTCCAGTCTCTGCAGATTGATCTTCATGTCATACTAAAAGCTACCGAAACCAGTGACTGACTGGAAGATAGGACTTAGACCTTATACTTCTGTTGACACAAAGCTGCAAGTAACATCAAGTTAACCTAAAGGTATGCAAGATAGTTAATGTGATAATATGCTGCCCAGAAATTAGCCATTCACACTGTCTGAGGAGGGAAGATCAGTCTTTAAATAAACTGCTCACAGACGCACGGAATTAGTGAGGAACAAGCAGGTGCTTTGCTTGATATGATCACAGGCCAAATATGTTGAGAATCACTGTTACAGATGAGTTAAAACTTCCAAAATTGCTGGTATGATCTTTACATAATAGTTCAGGGCTTCTGTGCTGCACAGTCTTGAATGCATCTTACCTTGGATGAAGATTGCTTTGGAAATCACAGTTCAAATTGCTGCAATTTGTGCCTTAGCAAAATACCAACCAATAAATGGCTAGCAGTTATAAAGCTGCTCTTCTAGCTGTGAATAGGTCATAGTTTTGATTTTTATTATTGTCAGCTAATCCCATAAAAAGACCAAAATGAACAATTTCCTCCTCCTACCAGGTACTGTGTGTGTATCAGCGGCTGACATATTGTATTCCTCTGTGCCACACAGCTGAAGTATTGCTTGAAACCTATAAAAACACATTGAGCCATACTGTTGTACTGAGTGACATGTCCGTGCATTACCATGAACACAAATGCTATACTTTATTTTGATTCAACTTTCCCCACACACATCCTGCTGTCATAAACACTCGATAGCAAATACTCGCTATCACTAGAAATAATTCTCAAGAAATTTCTACATTTCAACAATGTTTGCTAAAAACTACAATCACCATTTGCTGTAGGAAATCACTGATGCATTTTTTGCTGTCTGTAAATTATCCTGTTGGAGTCTTCTTGTATTTGAGGACTAGACGATTGCATGTTTACAATATGGTGTATTTTTTGCCTGCAGAGTACACCAATCTAACACAGTCTTCTATGGAAACAGCTGAATTATGGACTGTTTGTAGCTACCGAGTGTTTTTATTCTGTGGAAATGAAGCAGGAGACGTTCTGTCAAGCAGCCAAGATTTACAGCAGTCCCAGGAGATGAGCTTGAAAAGACAAATGCTAACAGCCTGACAGGAGAGAGTGAGTCTGAATGACAGAAAAGATACTCTAATGCAAGCTTTGTGCATTACTGTATTTCATGTTTCACTTCTACAAAAGAAGTCTCGAGTGATGAGGACTATCTTCTCTTTGGATTAGTGGTATTTCAGGAATACTTTGGAAGAAAAATGGGTTTGCACCTCTCATACAACAATTTTTTTTAGATGTTTAACCAAAAGAGAAACATCTTCACAGAAAGAAAGAACTCCACATACTACTTTGGCTCCTTCAGGATTGTAATATTAGTCACTGCGGACTGGACTGCATAAGTGGCTCGAATTGAATTTTTATGCCCCTGTGCATAAAATAAATGAAACAGACAGGTAGACTTCAGTGGCCTCCGTGATTACTTTTGTATTTTCTTCTTTTGTGTATCTAAAATTGTCCACATTAAAAAAAAGTCAATGACCCAATAAAAAAGTTGCACTTCAGCAAACCGTCTCATCAAATCAACACCCCCCAAAAACAAAAGTTAAACATTTGAAATACATTAAAATAAAAGTGACATAAAACTAGAGAGATTAAAAAAGGAAGAATCCTCAAGTGAGCGAGCAGAATGACCATCAGTGTTGCTAATCCTCAAAGCTGTATTGTTACAGAGCCCACTGTAAAGTTTTTGTTTCCCAGCGTGCCACTACTGCAGCAGGTCTTCGGGTGAACACGATGCTTCTCAAACTGTAGACATAAAGGAGAGACTCAACACCAAAAGAATCCTGAGTAGAATCCTGTGTGAGAATTCTGGCTGACGTACTGCCCCTTCTTGCAAAACGCCAGTTGTCTGCCTTTTAACAGCTGAACCAGCATTACCAATACGGCTGCCAAGAGGACAGCATTCACTATGAGGACTTTGACCCTACTTGCATTTGCAACACTTAACCCTTGTGTGGTCCCATCAGCTGGCAAAAGTCCCACAATCCCCAGCATTTGGCCGGGTGGGCATCGGCAGTGACTGTCGCCCAAAGAGGACACAGGTTGATCTTGCCACTAGCATATGATTGTCTCGACGGTTACTTCATGCAAGTCTGAGTACACTGAGGCGGTACCCTCAATGACTCATTAAAACATTTGTGGTACTTTTTGCTCATACTTGGACTGTGATAATTCTAGAGCTAATATATGCAAACATGTGCTGAACAATTGCTGCAGGCAGTTAACACACCCAAAACCCATGCAGAGGATCCCTTATTATGTGATTCTAGATAGAAGCCTATGCAGCGGCTACCAGATCTGAGGAGGACAGCAAATTACCCATGGCAGGCTTGGGCAGGTAGTGATGAAAAATGGCAATACAGCATTCTTTCAAGGCTTTGTTCTCTAGTTGCTCCAAGACCATTGTTGGTTTTCTCTCTATAACACTGTAAGATCTTGACCTTATGAGTTGAAGCACCCCGAGATAATGAAATTATGCCGTGAATGTTTTGATATACACTACCAGTCAAAAGTTTGGATACACCTTCTCATTCAATGGTATGGTGTTACTTAATTATTTTGTACATTGTAGATCAATACTGAAGACATCTAAACTATAAAAGAAATTCTATAGTAAACAAAAAAGTGTTAATCTACAATGTAGAAAATAATACAAGTAAATAAAAAGCATTGAATTAGGAGGTGCGTCCAAACTTGTGGCTGGTAGTGTACGTAATCTAAAACTTTAATTTAGAATTTTATATTTGTTAGGTGTGTTTAATAATTTACATTTAGTTGGAGATTCAAACTAAAGGTGGCAGAAACAGACTCGCTTGATGTTAGTTGACAATGAAAATTTGTATCAACAAAATTGTCTTTACATTCACCTCTTTGACTCCACAACACACGACTTCATTTTCTCAGCATGCAGCATCATCAGTTTTTACTTGGGGCCAGAAATAACTCGCTGGAAAATCAGACTGAACAGAACACAAACAGTGACGAGGTGGAAACGCGTACGTGATAACTCCTCACGAGCCCGGGCTTGAAAACGTCACCTCAAACAGCCAAGTTTCCCACGGCAACCAATCTAAGAGGGCGAGCTGTCCTGAACCTAGAATCCGAGTGCGGTCTGATCGACAGTGAGCTGTGTGTGTGTGTGTGTGTGTGTGTGTGTGTGTGTGTGTGTGTGTGTGTGTGTGTGTGTGTGTGTGTGTGTGTGTGTGTGTGTGTGTGTGTGTGTGTGTGTGTGTGTGTGTGTGTGTGTGTGTGTGTGTGTGTAAGCAATGCAGTAATGAGCTTTATTGTCAGTGTTTGAAAATGTGTGTGTGTGTGTGGGAGGAGGCAACAACAGTAATGAGCTGTATTGTTAGCTGTGTTGTTATCAGACACGTCATATGGGGAAGCAAGCTGTAAAACACCACACACACACACCTACACACACACACACACACAGCTGTGACGGTGTGGAGGACACACAGAATGACGTCACAGATAAGACCTACCCCCTCGTTTTCAGTGCTTCTGTCTCGAGTAGCTCTCCTCAGGGAATCTCTTCTTTTGAATCATGTCAAAAAGTAGGAACAAAAATCCATTTTTAGGGTTTAAAAGTAAAACTGAATTACCGTGATGCTTTGCCAGAGAGCACTTATATAATTTTGTACCAATATCATGCGTTGTTGTTGGTAAAAATTCGAATTTGGAATTTTGATTGATCTGTTGTCCTGTTTTGTTATACTTCTTTTCAGAAAATATTATTGTACACAAATTAAATTGTATGTGTTTGTACATGAGCACAATTGCGCTTCGTACTCAATATTTGTCAGGATCATGGAACAAACCACGCGCTTCCTAAATGTCTGAGTGCAGCTGCAGTCCAGCTCATATGTGACCCTGACAGCTATGATCTACTGTTCCTTCCTCATCACTGTGATTGGCTGAGTCAGCTCTTTGTTCTCCATGGAGGATAGACTAAAACATCCATTCCTCTGTGAGTGGTTGCAGACACAGACTTCCAGATTGTAAATGCTATTGAACACTTTTTGTCTTCTCGTGCAACGGGTGTTCGGTAAAATTCTCCCCTGAGGATAATTGCTCAGCATCTTACATTAGTACATTAGAAAGAAGTGATTCAGTGCTCAGGCGTATTAAATATTAAAGTCTGCATTCTTGAAAGAGACCAATCAAGAGGACGAAATGGCCTCACAAGAATAAAAGATGATCAAAATAATGTAATTTATTTCAATAAAACGTTTGATACATATCATTAAGGAGCAGCATTAGAAGTGAACTGACTTTATAACTGAATGTGGGATTGAGTTGCCAGTGCAGCCTGATATCCTGTAAATGCATTTATACTGAGCCACTTTTTATGGTTGTAAGCTAAAAAAAATCAATTTATACAGAAATCCATCCAATTTGTCACTCCTGAAATGAATAAAAACCACAAAAAGCAATGAAACTGAAATGTATTTTCCTAAAAGATCATTTCAGTTTATTTCTACCTGCCATGTTCCCATTTCTGTGTCTATTGTGTCTCTATAGGTCATACAAACTTTGCAGACTCCACCTCCATTGTAGGGAATTGGAGTTGAACTGAATTAAACATTAAAAAAGATTCTACTTCAGGCAGCTTGTGCTTTTTGCTCCAATATACAGCAATTTGTGCAAGTCGTCATGTGAAAAAGATATTTCTTTGGTACATGTTCAGGTGTTTCACCGTAAGCAGAGTTCTCCACAAATCAACCAGGAAATGCAAACCTTTTTTCACTCAAATACAGTATTTTAAAATGTAAATAATATAATTTAGCTGTTTTTGAATTGTTTCGGAATCATATCCTTTCAATCTGATTAAAAGTAAACAGAAATTAGCTGTCTGGAATGGACATTTTATTTAGCCCATTAGGGATATTTCCATCTGAGGATAACCGCTGTCTGACTGAATAATGTGCATATTCATCCACCAGTCTGTTTCCATGTATGGTGCTGTGGACAGCTTTCTGTTTAGTGAATGCTGGTGCTGCAGATGTCGTACAAACCAAATATCCAACCCATAAAAATAACTTTTCCTTGTTGTGACAGATTTACTGATTGTATGGAAAGCTGAGCGTTCGGTACATCTGCTCTTTTCTTCCAGCTGATGCTGGGGAGGATGTTTTGTCAAAGCTGCAGATTTATTAATTGTAGCTCCACAAATAGAATTTCTGTCATCCGAGGACACATGGCGATTTTCCCAGTCTGCCATCGACAGGTATCACTTTTTGAAGCAACGCTTTTCCTCCACAGTCGGGAGCAGACCGGTGAGCGCTGGAACACCACCAGTTTCCCTGAAGTACGTTGTCCTTATGCCTCTGCAACCATCTTTCAAGGCATATTCTTCCATTTAATTTACCTATATGTATTTTTAGTAGAAGAAATACTGTGACGACTTGCCAAGGCTATCACAGAATCCGTTCCCTGCTCAAAGGGGCAGAGTTTCCTAACTGTTGACTTTTGTCAGTTCGTCCACTTAACAGACATCAGTGACTGAAACAGCTGTCTATCAATGTTCACCCACCAGTGCTATCACCATTCCTGCTTCCCAGGTGGATCTTCGCGTAGCCCTACACGGGTGGCAGGTGGGGGCTATATCTTGCCAAAGGGCAACCCACAATTTGGTCTGGGACTGCTATTTGCAACTAACCCTCATATCCGAGGACCGTTCATCCATCTGTCACCTGAAGACCCAGTTGAATGGGAATTGTCCTCTCCACATCACAAAAATGACAACCTAAATGACAGTATTCTAGGCATCGGTGGAATCCATCTTGCTTTATGGATCTGATACTCTCAAAAAGAATTGATGGGACTTATACCAGAATGTTATGGATGGTACAAAACATCTCCTGGAAATCGTACCTCACCAACAAGTCGCTATATGGCTCACATTCAACCATTACTAGACAGCGTAGACTAACCATGGCTGGACATCTGGTGAGACACAACGAATCGGCTGGTTGAGTACTGCTATGGAAACCTGATACTCTCAGAAGGGCTGTCAGGCCAAGCACAACATTCAGGATAGTTCTAGAAGAAGACACTGGTCTGGAAGGTAAAGAACTTTTGACTGTCACACTGAAATGACCTGCAGTCATCTTCATAATGCACTGTTACATTTAGCTGCAGAGTTTCTAGAACATCAGAAATCTCTAACCAGTTAGTAACATGACAATAGTATTTTTTTTGTATTTTTTTGGAGAGCTGAATGGTGCTCACACTGGTTCCCCATTATACTATGTTATTTTGTATGACTCCTCATTTCCTTGAACTTCTACAACCAACTTGAAGAGTGCAATGTTAGCATGACCCATAGAGGCACGATAGACACAAAAATGGGAAACGCAACTGACTGAAATAAAGCAGAATTATCCATAAGAGCTGGAGCAACAGAAAAAATAGAAGATGCTTTGTGATATGGAGTCCAGCTCTACAACACAGTGATTTGGTGGAACTGTTGTGCTGCGTTAGATTTTTGTTGTAAGACCTCAGAATGAACTCGCATATCATTTCCATAAATATGGCTGCCCAGTCTGGTAATCTTGACATTGGACTAATCTACAGGAAAACCGACAACGCTCCATTATCTGTCCAATATGAGATATCCAGCCCCTCTTTATTTATTTATTTTTTTTACTTTTCCATCTTTCTATCTCACCTCAGTTGCTAAATTTTTTCCTGATCTGTTCTTGTTCAAACCATTAGATTATTTCTGCTTCTGGGTTTTCATTTCTTCCTCAGATAAAAGTGCTACCTTTCTCTTATTGCTTCTCTTTTTAATCACTTTTTGTTTTAATCACTTGCTGTTTTCTTTGACTCTCTCTCTCTTTCCGGCTCCCTCTCTCACTGCTGTGGTCTTATCCGGGCGTGTCTGATGGATCACCCTCTTTACAGCATCGCAAGCTAAACCGCACACACTCGCTCACAAACCAGGCATGAAGACCTTTGTGCTTTGTGGGTGGGTATTAAGTGTGTGTGTGTTAGAAAGCGATAGGGTAAGGCGATAGATCATACAGGAATGCAGGGTGACAGCCATTCACAGGTCTGTAGGTTGGTCATTTCATTATAAAAATGCTTCTTGTAATTGCCACACTTACAGCGGTACCAGTACAAGAAAGCATGATTCATTTTCATGTCCCTTCAAGGTGTTGTTGTTATTAAAAGGCAAAACTAGCATGATGATCGACCATCTCCTGATACCTTCTGACCTCTACTTTCTGAGTTCTTCTTTTGTGTAGTTGAAAATATTAAGTGCAATTGTTGTAGATTATTTTCAGTAACGGATTAATCCAGTGCTGTAGTGTTTTTGGGACAGTGGGACAATGTGTTTTCAGTCATTTTTGGACAGCAGTGCAGCAAATTGTAATGCCGAAATGAAGACATTTGCATTATCTTGTAGCAGCTGTGCTTATTGAGGTCCGGTATACGTGGGAGGTTAAGAGAACCTTCAGTTAATCCTTTCATTCTCATAGTTGGTGTGTTGGAGACATAGGCAGGTGTCTGGTCTGGAGCATGTGTGGGGCTCCTGGAGAGCAGTGATAAATATTTCTGTCAGTGATCTGAGGAGAGGCCAATCAGGAACCACTGACCGGGTGTTTGAGGATGTGCTCAGTGAAGTCTGGTCCTCACCTGCTCCAACTTTTAACTTAACCAGACTTAAAAGCTCTGCTGCCAGCATCTTGGTGGTCACTTCAAAGATCTTCCAGGTCCAGAGTCAAGATCTCAGGAGGTTAGGGGCTCTTTTTGGGACAAATGCAGGACCAACCACACATTAGGAAGGCGTGATTGCAATGTTTTGGCTCATCAGTGTACTCATCAGGTCTGGGATGTAATGTACAGATGCACGGCTGCAGTGCAGCATTTAATTTGAACCTTATTTTTTTTGTCTACAATAAGACAAGCTCGGAAAGCTTAATGGCAGCGTAGCAACATCTCTTAACATCCCCCATCAGCCACACTCAAACATCAGCACTTCAGACCCAGTCAACAGTAAAATGAGAGCACATTTTCTTGTAAATAGACATTTATAGTCTATGAACATACATGAGAGTTTCACAGGTGCGCATGTAACCTGTAACCTGAGACAGTTTAACTAGACACTGACATATTTTAACTATAAACAAGATTCAAATTTCAGACAGCTTGTATTATCTTGTCATTCTGTGGTATGTTTCTTCCAAATTTGTGATTTGTCAGTTGTTCCAACCCTAACCTATGGTCATGACCTCTGGGTAGTGACAAGAGACCATGGATAAAAGCAGCTGAAATGGGTTTATTCCATAGAGTGGATGGGCTCAGCCATAGAGATAGAGTGAAGACATGGGAGATCTGAAGGGAACGCTGTACAGAGTTGCTGCTCCTTTGTATGGAGTCAGCTGAGGAAGTTCAGGCATCTGATTCAGATCCCTTGTGGTCACCTTCCTGTGGAGGTAGACCAGCTGAATGACATGCCTCTGAGGGGACGTAGACCCAGACCTTGCTGGAGGGATTACATATCTGGGCTGGGAACACATTGAGATCCATCAGGAGGAGGGGAGAGGGATGTCTGGAGTGCACTGCTTAGACTGTTGCCACCACATTTAAAGTGCGACACCGAGGATGCTAAGATGTTTGAGATATGATTTGCGCAGGTCTGCGCCTCTCTTCTTTCTACCCAAGTTATTTGTCACCTCAGGTGAAATGATTAAATGAACAGGAAAAAAATGCTTCTAACTAAAAACTGCAAACCAACAGGTCTAAATATTTCTGATAACCTTTTTAAATGCCTTTATAAAAATTAAATACCAGTGTTAGTCAACTGAAAAGGAAAATTTAGGGCTGCAGTTAACATTTATCTGTGGTCTGTTGTCATGACTGGCTTAATAAATGATCAAAAATAGTGAAAAATGTAGTAATAGTGAAAAATGGTAACCGTCTGGATATCCAGTCCTAGGATTACCACAAACTGGATGACAGAGAATCTAAACAGACAAATAAAAACAACAAAAAATTAAATCGTTGACTTTCTGGCCATTTAGTGGCAAGTAATATCCCTACAGCAACAAACGTTTAGGTGTGTTTGCATGTCAGATCTGTGAGTTAAAACTGATTTTACTTCTTTTTACAAAGCCAGTTAGCTTTCAGTTTTGTTGGTACTATTTCACCGAGCTGAAATAAAATATTTTACTTTGAGAATTTGATGAAATTTTCACTCAGAAATTTGCTTCTTAAATGTGAGGACTTGCTGTTTTTTTGTAAATTAAATTTTAAGCTGAATATCTGTATGTTCTGCACTGAATTTTCCTGCTTTGTGACCAAAAAACTAATTGATTAATTAAAATAATAAATGGCAGCATCCTCGTCCTATGTGGTGCTAGTGTTTTCAAAACAAAAGCATCACTCAAACGTGGTTACTGTGACAATTCAACAGTGATAGCGTGGATTGCACTGCGTAAACGCTGTGCGACTTTCCCTGAGAGAACATGTCTGCTATAAGCTTATTAGTGTTTTAATTACTGTTTCTTCATTCATCTTTTTCTCATTATTCAAAATAAAAAGACTTTAAGTAGACCTTAAACAGTCCTCAGACTTTGAACTTTTATTACCTTTATATTCCCTTTAGTCTTAAGGCTTTTTTCTTCTTTCTGCCTCCTTTCATTACATATCACGTCTTTGGCTCTCCCTCTCACTCTCCCTTCTTTTGCTTTGCTGCAGTCTTGGCAGCCATTCCAGTGCGAGTGGTTGTTAAAGTTAATTAAAGAAGGGCATTCCTCTTCTCAATGGCTGAGTCACTGCACGACCACTTTGCTTACTCATTGCCCTGAATGGATGTTCAGCTTGTTAACTCACTGATTCAAAGATTTGATGGAGCAGGAGGGAAGTCCGATTGTCAGGAGGGAGCACGGTTCGACCTCTCAACTTGCGTTTGGTCAATACTCAGTGCCTGTGACCACAGTCTAGCCAGCAGAAAGAGAGTTTGGATTTGAAAGCGTTAGACCATACATCAGTTTTTAAAGCCCCTTACAGGCTGGGAAGTTCTGCTGTGGCTCAGCAGTAGCACAGAAGGAGGACTGCAGTTGGCTGCGACGTGACACTCGTGCTATAGTTTGACATATTTTAGACATTTGCTGCTTACCACTGTGTGACTCTGGGACCTGTTTAACGGAAGCAATTTCTAAAAGCTGCTCACACAGAGAGAATAGTACAGCACCCTATTTTACAAATGATGGTCACTTACAAATTTCATATACATTTGCTAATTCTACAGTCCCCTCCTATGCTGATCCTTCACTTCCGGCTATGGAGTTTCTTTCCATTAGTGGAGTGTCAAAACTTACACGAGAGAAGATGAAAGGCACAGCTTGGATGTTGAATCAGATCATGTACCACTGACAAACACACATACCTTTTCTTGTTTGTTTTATTCCTTTTTTTCTTGTTAGTGGTGATAGGTGTGATAGGTAGTTCAGAGTGAACCATCTCAGCATGGCTTGTCATGAAATTAGCTTGAGGCTTTCCTGTTCCCCTCAGGAACAATGGTGCTGATGAGATCAAACACTTAAATGCCATTTCCAAGTCAAAAATTGATGGTTTAATATTTTTTAATCTAATAACATTCTTATCACCCTCAGCTGTACCTTATAAAATAATGCACGCTACCACACTCAACTAAAAGCCTGTTTTTGCTTCTGCACTAACATTTAATTCTCTTCAGTTGTTTCACTGTAAGAATCAATGCTTCCAAGCCTTTAGTCTATTTTATAAAATAAAAAGGGGGTGAAACCAAGTTTAAGGGCTCCACTGTGTCCCTCATGAACTGCATGCATAAGCTTAGAGGTTTTTCTGTTATGTACTTTGTAGTTAATATGAACTTGGTTTACAATTTAACTCCACTTCAGGGCTACAGCATTGATGTAAGCTATGTTAATGATTAACTGCTAATTGATTAATTTTGGTCAATGTTTAAACCAATTTAAAAACATGCTAACTGATAAGGCATGCATGCCAGAAAATGTATTATACATTTGCTGTAGTGCCTGGTACTGCCACAAGGTTGAACCTCTTACTGTTTAACTCTGTAGCAACTTGAAGAGGTGGTTTTTCAGACTACAGGCAACTAAGTGTTGGCAAGCAAAGGGCTTTGTGGGGGTTTCACTAGCAATGGCCCACCATGACAGAGACTTCTGTGGTGGTTAATGGCTTCCAGCCAGACCTCATTACTTAAAGACAAGACATATTTTTGTAGTACAAAATCTCTATAATTGAGAGGCTAATGTAACTGAGCTACCATTGCCGCAAATCTTACATGTCTATGACTAAACATTACTTTACAGTTGTTGTATGATTTTCGACGGATAAGTCCCGATAAGTCCACAGCAGTGGATTTGTAGTAGGATTGCAATCATGTGATCGTCAGCAGGCAGCTGACGTAGTGTTCACTTGTTGTCATAGTTACAGTGACACCGTGGCGCTAACTCGCAATGATACAGAAGTCTTTAACAAATCCATGGCTCCAGACTATAAGCCATATCACTGCCAAAATCTAATCAGGTGGTCATTGTGCCATTTCTGACCTTCCTTGAAAATTTCATTGAAAGCCATTATTACATTTTTGTGTAATGCTGCCCACAGATGAACAGACAGACGGACAAACGTACACCGATCCTCATAACTTCGCCGCGTTCCTTGGCGGAGTAAAAATATCCACAGTACTTCATTTGTTGCTCAATTATTGATTGATGATGTCATTGACTATCTGTAAGAGAAAATTGTTTAAAAATTTAGTCCCTCAAATCGAAGTCTAAAAGTTGATTATGGATTGTGATTACCTTGCAGGCATTTCCTGCCTCAAAACATTCACTTTTCTCACCGACAATCTCCTCCTTCGACACTGTTGCCTTCAATTCTTTAGCAATCCAAAGACAAAGTACAGTTAAACTCTTCTTCTAACCTGTGTCATTTTTAATATTACTTTATATAAACACCATTTGATTGTGTGCATGTCATTAGTGACTGTTGAACTTGACTAAGTGAGACTGCCCCTCTTGTATGGCAGGGCTGATATGTCTTTGAACTGGGAGAGTCAGTAATGAAATATAAATCACGTTTCACTCACTTTCAATTCATTTTATGATTTAAGTTTTGTTTCACTCGTGGTTTGGTTAAGTTTAGAAAAATATCAGTTTGAGTTAAAATACATTCTTTCATAACATTTAACACGGGTATTTGTCAAACTTCTAGTTTGTGACCAAACCAGCAGAGATTATTTAGCTGCAGTCTCATGGCATCTGTTTCTGGAAGTTTCATAGGTCTATCCAACTACTCTGCATCTTACAATTCATACGAAAGGACATCTAGTTTGTTCAAATGTAATGTGACACCAAGGGGTCCTGACAAAGCAGTTGGATGCGACAAATTTGGACTCGTTTTCATGGCCGTCAAATTTAAATCTTAAATTGAGCCACTTCAGTTGAGTAAAATAACCCCCATTGACTATCAAAACTGTATAAACTTATCTTACAAACAGAAACTGGAGTGCCGGACCTTGCTTCAAGAAAAGGAAAATGTGTAGCAGATGTTCAGATTTTTAAACCCACAGAGCCAAGTTGTTAAATTTTTTACTACTGAGTGCTGGATTCAGAGTCACTAAGCAAGTGCACAAAGTAACCGCAGCACAGCAAAGAGAGCTACCATATGACTTTCAACATTTTTGTTGAGCACAACTATCGTGTGTAGACTCATAGTGTCGTGGGCATGGAGGCTTTTATTATTTGTATGTACAAAACAACTTTGCAACACCAGCAAGTAAAGGGCCGGTAACAAAACTAAACAAAACCATAATCGACTTAAAGTCACCTGTCTGTCACCGTAACAGATTATAATTAGTAATACCACAGACCCTGACCCTGATTGTCTGAGCTGACTACAAACTTTTAGGTTCTTTACACCCAAAATACAACAAACTGAGAAGGGAAACCTGCAGCACATGGTACAGAGCAGGATTTCTTCCATCAGTCGTGCGTTTATACCCTCACCTCCTCACCCAGCAGGCTGCTGCTTCCCCCCTCATCTTCTTCTTCTTTGCTGTTTTATCAAACACAAAGTCAGCTCTAAGGACCGTGACGACATGAATGGTGAAGAGTGGTGAAAGGGTTGTCCTTTGAAAGTGGAGCTCATCAGTCGGTCTGTGTTCTGCAGCCAGGAGAGATGACAGAGAGGCAGTGTGTCATTCAGATGATAGCCACGTCCCCTCAGAGGCATGTCATTCAGCTGATAGCCGTGTCCCGACTGATTATCCAGTCAAGAGGGGGAAGTGGATACACTGCTGTATTCTCTTCTCCACGGCATCCCCTGAGAAGTCTGGTTAAAAAGCGAAGAGATTCACACTGTCAGGATCATTTACGTGTGAGCTTTACCTGATAAGCAAGTTAATTGTTTCAACAAAGTTCAGTCTGAGAGCTTTTACTGGATGCTTTAAGTTGATCTGTTTGAAATTTTACTAAACTTTTCTCCAAAAAATTCTACCTTATTATATCATTGGTTTGTAATTTGATGCCTTGTGAAAAAAACCCTTTTCAAATCAAAAAGGTTAAAGGACAGTATATGAATTTGAACAGGAGTTGATGTTGGAAAGGAACAGCGGAACAAGAAAGAATTTGAAACCAATAAATGCACCAAGCAAACATGGATTTAGCATAAATAAGCTCTAGGCTCTGAAAGTAAAATGAGGACACTTTTAAAAGTAATAGTTTTATTCATAAGTTGATTTCATACAAAGCGCAGGGAAGTGAAAAAGATAACTAAACTGCTGAGAGGTTTATGCGTATTTTTAAAAGTTAGTAAGCAACCACAATGGAAGTCAGACAAACTAAAGTTACCTTGTTTTTTTTTTTTCTGTTTCGTGAGATTTTATGCCTGCAGCCTCTTTTGTTATCTCGTTGTGGCTTATTTGTGGTCTGAGCGATAAGCCCGAACCCAAACTTTTGTGATTTCCGAACAAACCCTTGTCTTCCCGTGTGTGCACACTGATAGGCCTGTGGGGAACACTTACACTCAGAAACTAAAGGTAAACACACCAGAACCGAGAGAGAAGCTTCAGGAACGTGTGGACTAAAGGTTCCCTGCAGGCAGTTGAACATAAAAACCCTTCTTTCTGCTTTTTTTATTGATAGTCTGACTAAAACAGTTTCCATCAGTGAAAACATGATTAAAGGTTTCAGTCAATCTGCGTGTCTTTGCCTGTGAATCAGCAGAGAATGATGAAAGCAAGAGGATGAATTACACTGGATGAGGGATGTCTGTCTGATGCAAATGCAAACTATCTTTTAAGAAAACACAGCCAAGAGTATGGTCTGTGTTTTTGTGGACACCGCTGGAAAGAAAAGGCAAAAAACAGACAGAAAAAGACAGATTTTACTCCATAGAGTGAAGACCTGCAGCCATCTCTCCAAACGCCCTTGTTCCAGACCTGATAATGGACATTTATTCAAGGGGAACGCTTTGATGTAATGTGTCTGAGAGGAGACTGAGAACTGATCGTCTTGTTCTTTGTGAGTGTCCACGCTTCACCTGCAGCAGCGAGACAATTCAGGAATTCAGGGTATTTCAGCTCAAAGCTCCACTTAAGTGTATTTTCATCCACCTCCCATCTGCCCAGAGACTTTTTGTTCTCCTGCAGCAGCAAACATTCGGTCCATTTCGTTGTAAAGCACAATTTCAGTGAATTCCGGTGTCTTTATCTCTAATTGAAGTCCACACGCCCACAGGTACAAGCACTGGAAGATGAAGCAGTTAGGTTTTCTGTCTGTATCTCTGCAACACACAAATGATGCCGAGTTTGAAGGTGACAGGGAGAGAAGTGGGCGGGGAGCAGACAACATCTGACACGTTAACAGGTGGAGTTGGGGTTGCAATGTTCCCTTTCGTTCCTGGTGATTTATCTCAACATTCAAGACAGGATTTTTATTGAAATTCACTTGTTTTCAGTTGCAAGTTGTTAAAAATGTGGAAAATCCTGGGGGAAAAAACGCTTGTGTTTCTGACCAAACAGCAACATTCGGTACTGAAAACCCCACCTCAAAAGTTTCAGATCCTTCAGAAAGCACTTTGAAATGTATGTAAAAGGTGTACATAGCCATTTTTTAAACATCAAGTTTCTTTTGTTCCATCACCATGTTAGTCTTTTTCACCTGGACACGAGTGGTTGATCTGACTGGAGAACCTGAAGACACTGTAATATGGTAGCATCCTATAATATCGGACTTCTTTTTACAACTCAGAAGAGTCGCCCCCTGCTGGCGTTTAAAATGAAGAAAGACACTTATGCTTTGGCTTCACTTTTCAAACCCACAGGCTACTTTTGTTTTATATGCAGTCTTCATTTAGACCAAGATTTGTGATGGATTAGTCCTTTTGTGGGAAGGTTTCTATCTGAGTGATATGACCCAGATGTATCTAAGTGATGTCCGTGATATGATGCTGAACACATTATTTAAATACTGAGGAAAGGTACTTTTGTGCCAACCCATAATTGACACCGTCCGTTGTATGACTATGTAGCTTAGTGGAAGTGATTCTCTTTACGCTGCCGTTGTTTTTGTTTTATTTTTGTTATCACAGATTCTCCTTCACATCTTTGCTTAACCTTATGACACTTTCCGTCAAGGTTAAGTAAAGCTGTTTCGTAAAAGATAATGGAGAACGATGAGATGGAGTTTGTGGACTCTTCAACTGCAACCCAAGGTTCCCCTGGTGGGGTTGTAGTTGGGGTAATTAAGTTGCTACAACACTGTAGCAGGACAGGTGATGATGAATGAAGGTGGCGATAATTGACTGGTTACCTCTGTACTCAACTAATGATGTATTTCCACATCATGTAAAGCACCAGTACTGCTTCCATTTTTAACAATAGCAAAATGATTTGTTTCTGTTTATCAGTTCATTGAATAATAATTTGATCTATATGATGCTCACACTGACAAATGGACAAACTGTTCTAAAGCACCGTGTGCCATCAGATGAAATATTCCAGATGTCTTTTTTGTTGTGTGTGTTTGAATAAGGGTTAAATGCAGTGTTTTAAAAAGTAGTAATTTGTTAAAGATGCTCTTGAGCCAGGTGCTGAACCCTGCAGCCCTCACATGTGTCTCACAGCATGGGTTTGGTTGTTTGCCTACAGGTGGTTGACTGTTCCTGGGATGAGACGGTGAAGATCTACACACCTGCCTGCCTGTCTGCTGCAGCACACAGTACAACACCTTAAGACACACAAATTTGCACTGCTGTACTTCAGAGGACATTGTATTTAATGAGTGTACCATACCTGGTACCTACCTAACCCCTGCGCTTACCATTACATTTGATAATGACATCATTCTATTTCTCGCCGGAAAATTTAAACCAAGTCTTGGAAAACCTTGGTAGCTGGACAGTTATGGCTCATGATAGGGATGTCATGAGAACCAGCACTAATAAATGGCAACACGGTCTCACGGGGATTCGTGAAACTGTCACGTCAGTTTTTGTTTCGGTTTCGTGCGCACCAACACGATGTCGTCATGTTTTTCGTGCCGCTCACCACGAGCGAAACCCGCTGTGGTAATCACATCTGAAAGTGGTTTATACCGGCGGATTTATGACGATCTAAGCTGTCCATCGGTGTTTGCGGCCGCCGCTTCGGCCGCCGCACATTCTTTAAATTCCTATGCAAATTCGGCGGATTCATGACGATCTAAGCTGTCCATCGGCGTTTGCGGCCGCCGCTGCGGCCACAACAGCGGCCGGATCACATCTGAAAGTGGTTTATACCGGCGGATTCATGACGATTTAAGCTGTCCATTGGCGTTTGCGGCCGCCGCCGCGGCCGCTGCTGCAACCGGATGTCTGGCGGCTGCAATGGCTGCTGCGGTGGCAGCCGCAAACGCCGATGGACAGCTTAAATCGTCATGAATCCACCGAATTTGCATAGGAATTTAAAGAATGTCCGGCGGCCGAAGTGGCGGCCGCGGCGGCGGCCGCAAACGCCGATAGACAGCTTAGATCGTCATGAATCCGCCGGTATAAACCACTTTCAGATGTGATTACCACAGTGGGTTTCGCTCGTGGTGAGCAGCACGAAAAACATGACGACATCGTGTTGGTGCGCACGAAACTGAAACAAAAACTGACCTGACAGTTTCACGAATCCCCGTGAGACCGGGCTGTAAATGGAATCATAAAAACATGGCATAATTTCATATGTTTCCATGGTAACATAGATAGTGATTATGATGCTGTACAATAACAGCAGCTTGTGAAACGACAATGCTAACATAGTGGCTAACATGATCGTGTTTAGGCCAATGTTGTTGCAAATGTTGCAGCTAATGTTTTCTCTTTAGGCAAACACTGAGCCTAAAAATGCCTTGTTTAGGTTACCATCGAAGCTAGCTGTATGTAGTTTATGCTAATGCAGCTGCTAATGTTATCTTGCTTAGAAAATTGTAGTAGTTAACATCTTGTTTAGGGAAGTTAAATTACTTCTGACTTCAAGTCATGAAGCAAAGGTCCCCTTTGGTATGGAAGTACCTTGGGGTCATACAAATAAATTTATCCTAAGACACAAGTGAGATCACACTTTGGCGGCCATTTTTTTAAAAATGTGTTTATTCCCAATACAATGTGTGATCTCACTTGTGTCTTAGGATAAATTTATTTGTATGACCCTGAGGTACTTCCATACCAAAGAGGACCTTTGCATCATGACTTGAACTCAAAGGCCTACTTTTTGGGCTTATCCTCTCTACTGTAATGCAGCGGCTAATGTTATCTTGTTTGTGCCTATATAGTGGCTAACGTTATCCTATTTAGGCTAACATAGCAGCTGTTGTTTTCTTCTTTAAGCTAACATAGCAGTAGCTCATAACATGAGCTGGTTCTGCTCATAATTTAACAAGCTAACTAACCATTTTGTCGGTATAGTATTGAAGTGCTACATTAGTCTGAATACTTATGAGATTATTTTTGTTTTGAATTTAGTATTGAAAACAATGTAATTTAAAATGTTTTTCTACTGACCACCACATTTCTGGTACCATGACATCCCTAAATGTTCAAACTTTTTCTGTGGGAATTCAGATGAGGATCTTTGCTGCGTCACAGTCCTTCTTTCTCCTCCTGTTTCCCAGCTACCTCCTCACCGCAAATACCAAAAAAGAGCAAAACAACATTTTCCCTGTTATTACCAGATACAGTATGCGCACACAGATAATTATCAGCTGCTCTTAGAGTGCACTTCCATGTAACTTTCATAGTGAAACGAGTTGAATAACAAACCCTGAGGATCCAAACACATGTTTGCAGTGTGGAGATAAAATGAGCTTGTTATCAGATTTAAAACCTGGCACCAGTGTGACGCAGAATATAAATTCTTCGATTATCTAATGACATTGGTTTTGTAATTCTGATGAATAGGAGATAAGAGAATTTACTGTAAGACTTGGAGGTGATTGTGATGTATGAGACGAGTCTACAGCACTGACATTATTGTTTATAATTCAAACTGTGATGCTCTGAATCAGGATGTTTTACAGTCAGTGTGATGACCGTGTAATTACGCATTTCTGTTTATCTCCGTGATATTCAGGTTATCTTAAGAGCAAATGTCAATTGTGACTAATTTCAGTTATTACTTGGTACCAATGTAGATATGCCTCTCCATGATGATGAACACAAACTGTATGTGCAGTGCCTTCAATAAAGCAGCAAATGTCAGAGTTACCTTCAAAATGTAAAACAAATTAAATTAAATGTAAATGCAGCCCTCCTCCGTATAAATCTGCAGCATCTTTTAGTCCTTTTACATTTTCGGCAAGTTTCATTGACAGAAGATGTACAAGGGATGTCTTGCAGAGCCTCTGGGTAATGTAGTCCTTTGAATGTTTCATGATATTTTAATTGTTCTGTTTTCGATAATTTATTAGTTATCATTAGAACTAAACTGCTCAGAAAAAAGAACAAAATCGAGCATACGTATTTACAGCATACAGACCAGCTGAATATTCCAGCATGCTTGACGGTGTCACATGCTGATTACACTTTTGCACACATTGCACTGACTTGATGTTACACGTTTCCTCGTTCATTCACCACGATTGTGTGCAACTTATTAATTTGGAAATCCATATTGACAATAGATTCAGGCCTGCTCCATTTCGTGTTTTCAATCAAATTACTCGGCCTAATCTATATTACCTATAGTTTGTGGAATAATGGATGCATACATTCGGGGGGGTTTTCCCTTCCCTCCCTCTCTGCAGAGCGAGAAAAGACTTGGTCTAAATCCTCGGCCTGGTCTTAATCTCCCCACATTTAAAAGCATTTTCCTCCGTCTCTGCGTGTTAATTGGAAGCTAATGGTCTGCGCTCGATAAGGGAAGATCTCCCTCCCTAATGGCCTGGAAACTGATTTTCTGATGAATTATTTCAATTAGAATATTGTCCAAGTCATTTCCACGCCTGTTATGACTGATGGTGATGTCTCTGTTTTTGATAAGGAGGAGGCTCACAGAAGTAAAAATAAAAGATGTGTACTTCTCCAGCATTGTGGCAAACATCCAAACATTCCTATCTGCAGAGAGAAAAGCTGCAGAGGTTTTCTTCTGAAGAGAAATCTTAATTCTCCAGCTGACAGCAATCACTTAGACAATATTTTTCTTCCACGAAGAAATGGCTTCCTCAGTTTGGAGTGGAACAACTTTACCAACCTGTACAGGAGCCTGAACTCGGCAGCTTTGGGACAAGTCACAACTGATGGGATTGAATCTCTGCAACTGCATCAACATCTGCTGGAAAGACTGAAGCATTGTGACATTCTGTGATGTTTAGGAGCTCTTCATGGAAATCGAAATGTCTAGACTTCATCACATTGGGACACATTCAGCATCTGAGTTCTGGAAGCTGTCCAAATCCACTATTTATCAAATCCATGAGGGGACTATGCAGAGAGTCTGCTTCGGATGCAGACTCCACCAGAACTTGTGGCTTAAATCGTCCGAAATCACCCATGATAATAAATTTAGAATCTGCAGTACAACAGGGAAATGGTGCGTTGCATTTATGGTTTATAGTTGATAAAGCTCATGCAATAACATTTTACTGCATGTTCTGTCCAGATTTGTTCTAGCTACTTGGGCAGTTAGCATTAGTTTCCACCGTTTATAGATCAGCAACTTGAGTCCAGGCTGCTCGCACACTTGATGAAAGCGATCATGTCACTGAATGCATAATTTGGGCATTTGGATTCAGGTTTAGGAAACACTTCTGCAACGACAAGACTCTGGACCAAGTGCCAGTCTACAGGGCTAAAAAAAAAAAAAAAAAGAAGAAGGAAAGACGGCGTGGAAGTTCTAAAACCTGCAGTTCTTCAAATGCCCACTTGAGGCCAGCTCCAAAGTGAGTCAATTCTCATAGACCGCCATGTTGAAATGTCCAACTTTACAGCAGAAATAAACAAGTTTACATTCTGGTATGAACATGTTTTTTTTTTCTCTTTAGCTAATATTCCCATATATGAAAACTACAAAGGTTGAATTTTTATATAAATCACGTTTGGATTGTATTGAAGTTTAAATTTCTGTATAATTAAGGGTGTTTCTACTTTGAGTGACAGATGGGTACCGCTATAGGACAGTCTACGACCCAGAAACATTTACATGGACCTCCTCAGCTCCAGTCCTGTTCTACTTCTTTGTTCATTTTTGGATTATCCAGGAGGTAGTAGGAGTCAGGCACTACCAAGTTGACGATGGCCGAGCCCTTACACTGAGCTTCAAAACTGCTCTACAGTAAACCTTTTAGGTGACATCACCAGAATATATAGCAGCCAAAGCAGAACACATCAAACAAAACTGTATTGTTGTACTGATGCCAACATGGTGTCAAGAAATTGTGTGCATGTGCAGCAGAAGTTTAACTGAGGCGGAAAATTCTTTTTAAACTCTTATTCAGAGTCACTAAACTTATTTTGTATGTTTTTATAAGATTTGTCTGGCGACTGGTGACCATTGAAAATGCAGTTATGGTTGTCTTCGCATTCATTCAGATGGGGACTGGTTTTGTTAGCACAAAATAACTGCATGAACGTGTTACTAAGACAGCAGCAGTAAAATTACGAGATACGTCGCGGAGGGTTCCTCCACCTTTATATAAAGTACATGATTTACACATAACCATATTAAAGCAAGTTGTCCCAAACAAACCAGTTCCTTTATAGGGATTCCGCTAATCTAGCATAGCCAGACCATTCTACAGCATGTGAAATGTGCGGCTAGTGGCAGGCTTATATCCACAGTCGACATCTGGTGAGTCAGATTAGTCCTATACCAACTGTCTGGATAAAATGACTGCATAGCTCCTGCAAAAATGATAATGTGCTTTATTTGAAGACCTTAGCAAGTAATTAAAGACAAACATATTCCATTAGCAGGTAAAACAAAACAGGCTAAACAGATGGATCTTTATAGTGGCATAGAGTTATTGATCCCACAGGTAACACTAAGTTAAACATTGTAATTGCTTATTTGCTGATGTTTTCTGATTGCTGCAGATATTACTTAGTAACTAGTTATCACATCACTGAAGGTGTTACCAGTTAAGTCATCTTACCTTTGACCAGCATTTGAAACAAACTAGCATTTACTGCACCCAACACATACAAATGTAAGGTAGGAGTAGGCCAGGCCTGGTGTCTACATATTTTTTGCCATACAGCATTGGTCACGTTTGGTGAATTGCTGGATAATGTTTCAACAGAAAGGGCCTAAAATCTTAGTAATACTCAGTGGACATGAAGCTTATGACCATTGAGTGAACTGACAGAAGATTAAATGACAACTAATTTATTCCTCATTAAAGTGATTTATCTGGTTTCTGAAATGTGGATTTTCAGTTTGCCTTTGTTTCACACTGGGGTAAACTGAGGATTTGTTTGTTGGATCTGCAGATCGCCTCATCTTTGAAAAACTGACATTTTCTAATTTCCCAATTTTTAGAGATTAACTAATAAACGATAAAACATTGACAGAATTTTAAAAATCATTAGTATATGTTCCTCCTGCTCAGTTGACGGTGTGAACTGATTTCACTTGTACTGAGCTGCTGCTTCTTATTAACATGATTTTGCACTTAATATCTGTAAAATCTGCTGATTATTTAATCCTGCTTCCATCCTGTACACTTCTCTTTGAATAAGCTCTGGCAACATATAAATCCTTTTATCTGTCACGCCAATAAAGCAGATTTAAACTGAACTGAAATGAACTGAGAGAAAAGAGTGGGAGGCACTGACAGTTACAGATGTCCGTGTTTCTGCAGACTTTGTATCATCAGAACCAGCAGCAGCTGTCATCCAACCTGTTTTCAACCTCCATCCAACTGGTAGTATGATTATTGATATTTTTTCCTTCAAATACAACTTATGGCCGAGTGACACCAGGGGAACCAAAATGCATCATATCATCTGGAAGTTCGAGTTTGTGCCTCATATCTTGTAAACTTGAAAATTTTGTCTCTCCAAGTTGTACTAAGGGTTTCGTTAAGATTTATATTGTACTTTAAGGTCTTTTTCAGCTAATCAAACCTGCAAAATACATTTACAATGACAATATTTGCAAAAGGGGCATGTGTAATATAATTATGACGAATTCTTCTTTAATACTTTTAATCAAAATAACAAAACTGAATTTGTGTTCAGGACTAAATTTCCCAAACCTATCTAGCTGTTTTGCATCTCTTTGTGGTTGATGGAAAAAGGCACCTTGTTTATCTCTGTCAATTGTTCTTTTGTCTCTCAATTTTCATAGAACTCTTGAGTTGTTTTGCATCTTTGTAATTTTCTTTGCATCTGCATAGTTTGTGTCTCTTTGTAGTCATTTTGTGCCTCTTTGTAGATTTGCGCCTATTTGTTGTTGTTTTGCGCATCTTTGTAGTTTTGCTTGTCTTTGCAGTCGTGCTGCATTTCTGTGTAGTTTGTTGTACTAGAGTTGTGTGGCTTTGTTGTCCTCTCACACTTCTTTGTAGTTTTGCATTTCATTGTTGTTGTTGTGTCAAGCCTCTTTGTAGTTTTGTTTGTCTCTATGTAGTTGTTGCGCACATCTTTTTGTCTCTTTGCAGTACCAGTGAAAAAGGGGAACCTTGTTTTTCTTGTCACCTTGTTTGGCTCTTAATTGTGTAGCTGATATTTACTCAACTAAGAATCCTCAGTTGCTACATCTGGTCAATATGGATGCGAAACGTGGACAGTATCAAACAATATGCAGAAGAGACTCCAGGCAACGGAAGTGTGGTTCCTACAAAGAATGCTATAGATATCGTGGGTAGAAAGAATAACCAGTGAAGAGGTGCTTACGAGAGCAAATGTGAAAAGAACAATACTGGCAACCCTCAAATTGAGAAAAATTAAATTCCCAGGGTGTGATGAAGAGGAATAGTGTAGAGAATCTTGCAATATCAGGCAAAATAGAAGCGAAGAAAGCAGAAGAAAACAAGAGAATTACATCTATTGGCAACATCAAAGATTGGACAAAGACATTGAATGCCAGCACTGTACTACATGCAACATATGGCAGAGAAAAGTGGAAAGGCATGGTTGTCAACGCGATTACACGAGACGCCGAAGAAGACGAATGGTTTTGAACTGTGGGAGGAAGCTGGAGAAAACCCATGCATGCACAGGGAGAACATGCAAACTCTATGTAGAAAGGTCAACCGGGGATCTTCTGGCTGCATGGCAAAAGTGCTAAAGACCAATCCACTGTGCAGCCAAGTTTCAAATATACGAGAACAGAAAATTCTGACTAGCCATTTGAGATATCAAACTGTTCTGTAAATCTGTTTTTGGACTTGGGGTCAGTAAGCCTTATAAAGCCTGGTCACACTTTTGAGAGCTAGATCCATCAGCCATACTGTAAATTTGTAAATACAATTCTTGGGTTCAAAATAATCGGATCAAGGATTAGATCCTTCACTTATGTCAACAGATGGGTGACTTTACATATACTCTGATAGTAGCCTGTATGAGAGACGTTAACATATGAGAAAATGATCAGAATGAACGAGCCCAAACAAAAAGAAAAGCATCAATGGGAAGAGAGACTGTATGTCCACCTAGAGGCCAGCATCATCAACGTGCCTTCCTTCCTTCAATGACTTCAATGATATCGCAAATAAAGAACCGCCTCCCAACACACAAACACACCTCCCTCCCTCCCCTCCCCTCTCCTCCCCCTCTCTCTCCCTCTCGGGTCCTCAGCCAAGAGGCGCTGCGGCAAAATGTCATATTTCACTGGCTGTGCTCTCAGAGGACGACCTCCCCTCTACTGTACACCTCCTGCACATCTGCTGCTGCGCTTCTACTGTACTCCACCGCAGCTCCCCTTCCTGCTGAGGGGTCACTACTACTTCTTCTTCCTCCTCCTCTGCTGCTGCTGCTCCTCTGCGTCCCTCTGAGAGCCCCAGCGCAAGGAGAGGAAAAAAGTCACTCATGAAGATCTCCTGCAGGTGATAGTGACTGAGAGGAGACTGGAGGCAGAGATGACAGAGTTTTTGAAGGTTTTTGCTCCATGCAGCACAGAAAAGTGAGTCTGAGCTGCAGTTTTAACTAAGACGACAAGCGAAGGGTCAGCACAACCGAACCAAGGATCTCCACCCCTCATCTCGTTTCATTTTTTTAAAATTATTTTTGCATTTTTTTACTGTAAGCTCCTGAATGCAGGTTCCTTTTCCATCACTCACGGTGCCAGCGTGGGCTCTTCACAGCCTCACGTCCTTCCTTTCCCCCCGTTTCTCCCGTTTCTCCGTCCAGCAGCAGTGCGTCTCGGCTGTGCGTAAAAGCCAAACCTTCCAAATTCATCCGAAACCTCTCCGAACCAGGCTGTGAGTGGGATCAGCGTCACCAAAAGTACTTTCTATCCACTCTCTGGCTTTCTCTAAAGCAGCCCAGCACCATGGATGTGTTTAAGAGCCGGCTGTTGGGGATCTCTGTGGCCGTTGCGCACGGCATTTTCTCCGGTTCTCTGAACATCCTGCTGAAGTTCCTCATCACTAATTATCACTTCAGCTTCCTGACGCTCATCCAGTTCCTGACCAGCAGCACAGCGGCGCTCACATTGGAGACCCTGAGGCGTCTGGGAAAGGTCCAGATCCCTCCGTTCAGCACGCAGCTCTCCAAGGTAAAAAGAAAAAAAAAGTGACAAAAATGACCTTTCAGTGGCGCATTTTGGTGACTCTCCAACAGAAATCTCAAGACTTCTAGTGCAGCCTGTTCTATTTTAAAGGGTAAATCATGCTTCTAGCTTGGAAATTGGTAAAATGAGGCTCAAAATATACACCAATATTTTAAAAAAGCACAGAAATATAAAGGAAACAAATCAGATATGAAGTTCTGACTGTGCACCATGTCTATATCTTAAAAATATACATTGAAATACCTTTGTTTTATTACTATGTAAGTATTTCTACTTTACTATATAAAATAAAAATATATAACAGGCAAATAAACTGTGCAATAGTGTAATTTCTTTTGTATAAGTTTAAAATAAAAGTAAAAACAGTGTTTCGAACCCTCTGATATTAAAGTTCTTATTTCATGTTTTGAATGTGTAGCAGTAAAATTTGACCACAAATGCTGTCAGTGTTGTGATTTTAGATAAACTGTTGGAGATTTAAAAAATAAAAATAAAAATAAAAACAAGAGAGAAAGAATTCTTCATCATTAAAATGTCACTATGTGCAGCTAAAATGTAACTTTGAAAGCCCCAAAGTCATTTCTGGCATCAACACTGACCTGATGAACCCCATCTACCTTCTCCCAGTACTGCTAAACTGCCTGTTTGCATTTGATTGGCTGATTGACTGACTGATTGACTGACTGGATAATGGACCGGCTGGCAAATCAGCAGAGTAGCTGATTGACTGATAGGATTCATTAACATTATTGGCAGGACTGTTTTCCAAAATCACTGCACCCAAAATGATGCACGTCACAATCTGCACCTGACCGGAAGAGGGCAGAAAGTTATGTCATGAATTCATTAGAGCCGAGCACATTTTTGAAATTCACTGAATCATTTTTAAAGAACATTTTCAGCATGTTTGGTGTTGAGTTTGGTAGTTTCAGAATGCTAAGTTTGATTTGTTTCTCTGCAGTGACAGCAGCACTGACTGGTGCAGTCTCTGTGTAATTTGAGCACTAAAACAGCAATTCATTTCAGTTCAAACAACCACAGGTCCAGCCCTTCAGCCTAACAATAAAATCTAATTAATACAACAGCAATAAAAACATAATTAGTACAAACAGACAGTGTTCAATGGGTGAAGTTTCTGGTCAATATATTGAGTACTAAATGAACTGGGATCCTGCCAAATCTAAAGAGGATAGATGGAGTAAAAATACTTTTAGCTGAATGAGATCAGTGTTTTTAAAATTTCATGTAAAAATGGATTCTTTTATCTTTTTAATCACTAAAATTTTATCCTTCCAGATATGAGATTATCGCTTTAAGATAAGAGAGACCTCTGATCTACCACATGAAAGATCAGTCATCCCTTCTGCATGAGCAGAAGACACTCAGAGAGATACAGTTTGACATTTCTCTCTCATAATTTATGAGTCACATTGTGGTCATTTTGTATCTCTTTGATGTGGTTTTATAACTTGTAGTTGTATGTTTTGTCTCTGAAACTAAAATCAATGGTGACGGTGACTCCACACTAAGCAGAGGCTCTGAACCAGGAGCCCTCTCACACCTAACTCTCCTGTACTGGTTCCATTAGCCCAGTTCTGTAATCCATCCATACTTGTAGAAGAGAAAACAAATATTTCTGGAATAAAATACACATATCGGTTCAGTATCTTAACACAAATTGAAGTTCTGCTGCGATTAGACAAGGATGTACTGTAATGTAGCTAAAGTACTGCACTACAGTAGAAATTTGAGATATTTTGCTAGAATATTTCCATGTTATGAGACTATCTACTTCTGCTGCGCTACATTTTAGAGGGAAAATTTGTTTTTATTTTTGGCACGGATGAAATAGTTTACCAAATGTTAATCACCAATAAGGTGAATATTTATCTCTTTGTGCTAGCAGTTGGTTTGGGGTTAGATTTATGCTAAGACAAGTAGTCAGTGGTTGTTTATATGAACATGTTTTTGGTGTATCCCTTTTTTTCCCTCCTTGTGATTAATCAATATGGTTCTGATTTCAGAAACTTGGAAGCACATGCAGTGACAAGAAACACTATTCTAACCTAAGTGATATGCAGCTAACAACATTAGCATTGTTGCTAAGTGATGCTATTTAGTTGAGCGCCACCCGGAGTTTTAAATACTACACATATCAACATAAAGCCAAAGGCCTCAGTGTTTCTGCTGTAATGTAAATCCAACTTCATCCAGATTTCTGAATGCTGCATTTCCTGGCTGCACAGGTTCGACAAAAGCTGAGTGACGTAACAGAAAAACAATAATGACTGTATAAATGTCACTTTTACAGTGACGAAGAAACTGAATTTTCGGTCACAAAACAATTAAATATAATTTTCATGGGAGAAAGAATAGAATTGCTGGTCTATTCAAGTCTGTACAATAGTCTCCATAGACTGTACAAAAAGGTGGGTGCAGCCACTGTTATGTCACCCATTGGTTTGTGGAGTAACATTTGAGGCCTTGAGTTTGGCATTTGCCCATTGCCATCTTGGTCTTGGTCAGCTGACAGATAAGAATCCTAAGCAGACAAAGACAGCAGTCTCACTCTAAAGTACACTCTGTTTTGTCATCTATTTCCCTCTAAACTGGACCATAATTTACAAAATGACCATCATGCTTCATTAATAGAGACTTGAAACTATCGACTGATATCACAAACTTACCATAAACTAAGTTAACAAATTATTGTGGAAGTCGGATCATTTTCTCAATCACTTCTATACAGTTGGACTTACAGGAGTTGTCCCCTGCTGGCTGTTAGAAGAATGCAAGTTTAGGTCACTTTTGCATCGCTTCACTTTCAAATGTCGAGGCTGCAGCCATCTCTTCTGTGCAGTTTGAGTCTGTAGTAACCATTACAAAACTTTATTCTTGGAGGCATCACATGCATCTACCCACAAAACACAGATGCTAGTAACATATGAGAAAGCAGATTACTGTGTTCCATCTAAATATCTCATTTCCAGTGTGATCAAAACCAGCACACGCATGTAGATAAACACACACTGTGGTTGGTCTGAAACAAGCACGTTATTCTCTAATCAGTGAAGATAAGTTAAAGCAATGCTCTCTTAAGTGATATGTGCATCTGTCTGTGCAGGAGTTTGCCTCGGTGTGTATCCTCTCCACGCTGCAGTCCACTCTCACTCTGTGGTCTCTGCGAGGCCTCAGCCTGCCCATGTACGTCGTGTTCAAGCGTTGCCTGCCGCTCTTCACGCTCAGCATCGGAGTGTGTGTGCTGAGGAACGGCGTGCCGTCTGTGGGCGTGGTGATCGCCGTGCTCATCACCACCGGTGGAGCTGCACTGGCCGGTAAACACAGATCTTCAGCACACAGAACACACACTCACATCACTCAAGAGCTGCAGTACCAAATGACTTAATTCACAGCAACTTTCCAAAATTCCAGGGTGGGATGATTGCTGAGAACCCATTACATGTATGTTGGGATGTGAGTTTGACGTCTTTGAGTGTCTCGAAACATCCATCCATCCATTCTCTATACACCGCTTTATCCTCATTAGGGTCGCGGGGGGTGCTGGAGCCTATCCCAGCTGACTCGGGCGAAGGCAGGGGACACACCGGACAGGTCGCCAGTCTGTCGTCACGAAACATGTTTTATTATTATTAGTATTATTTTATTATATGCAACTCTCTTTTTTGCATTTCATATGTGACCTCACTTTTATTTTTAACTCTGCCAGCCAAAATATGTACCAGCTTAGGCTATCTATCATTTTATATATACATTTTATAAATATTTCAGAAAGAAACTGTAGCTAGTAGCAATTATTGTAATGCTCAGACAGACCATATAAGGTTTGTGCCACAAGAAACTGCCTGAATGTGAGTGTATAGTAACATTCATGTATGTTAGCATGAGAAAACTAATGGTAGCATCAGTGGAGGTGTGCGTATCTTATGTAGGGTCTTGTGTACGGTCACATAATAACCCCTATTGTCCTGTTCTCATGTGCTTATACAGGGCAGTTGCCTGCATAAGCAAATGATGGCAGTAAGTGCACAAAAAAAAGATTATTTGGCCTGCAGCAATCTGCTGAAAATAATAACAATGAGACATTGTGCCATCCTAGTGTCCTAGTGCGAGTATTAATCTTAGCCTAGACACTCTCATAAAACCTATCTGCCTGCACCCCTGGCTACTATTAAAAAACTATCACTAGAACGCCTGACTCTATGGAAATCCTGGACTTTCTTCCAAATGTTGAAGAAACGGTATTTCGAACAATGTGTCACTTTCGCCATTCAAAGCAGCCAGTCTGCTTCTCTGTCAGTTTTCATCTATTCCCAAACCGAATTCTGTAACTGCTTAACACTGAGCTCAGAAGCGTTTGCAGTATTCATGAAACAGCCATAAACACACAGTGAAATCCCCCTGTCCACCCATGTGGTCATCTCAAATGTAAGACACAGGTGGTTGTTCACTGAAAGTCTCGTTTTCCAAGTTTCATTGAATGCAGCTGTGTTTATCTGAGTCAAAGTCAATAGATGGTGTAACACAGTCAGCTGCACAGAGTGCTGCCGGGTCACAATCTGCGTCATGGCAAGGTTGGCAATTCTCACACTATTGGCATGAGACACCACTTTTAGACTGTCTCATGCGCTCGCCCCGCCCTATCAGATCTCACTGCAGATGAAAGGAATTCTTAAAGTTCTTCTTTTTTTAAAAAAAAGAAAGTGTAAAGGTCAAGTTTTTCCCTCATTTCAGCATCAAAACTGCTCCATAAAATTCACATAGTGACCAGATGACAAAGTTTGTGCTACTTTAGTTGAAAAGGGTGCACAAACAGACCTCTCCAAAATTCACAAAACACCTTTCATGCATGTTGAATCTTGCCTGTTTTACTGATCCTGTACTCTCCAATAATGAGTTTGATGAAATGTTAACAGGAGCTGAAATTTAATTTGTTGCCTCCAGCTGTTTGTACGAGTCTTTCCTCTGGGTAGATTAAATGCCTGCAGCATCAAACAGCAGCAGGATCAATATGAGCGTCTTCAAAGAGAGGGAAATTTGTTTATGTGGCACAACACAGCAATAACTTCATTAAATGCATAAAACTGTAAATAATCCCCGACATGGAGACAGGATAGGTCAGCATCTAACAGGAAAGGATCCTGTGTATTTTTCTTCACCCCAGACAGGTAAAAAGCAGCAGTTAAATCATTTTTTAAACTGTTGAATCCTGAACTCCATCTTAGTTGTTTGGATATTTTCCAGTAAAATCAATCGGATCTGTTAGCTAAAGTCAAAATATTTTCTTTTTTTAAAAATTATTAGTAGTAGTTAGATTAGTGTGTGCATGGACTACTACTTATAGAACATGAGCCTTCTAATCATTAAAATAACTACCAAAATATGGCTACAAAGGACAATAAAAACATCAATTTCACAAAAAGCAGCTGTAGTTAGTTAGATTATGCCAAATGGACAGAGTTGCAGTTTTTAAAATTAAAGATAAATTCTGGATTTCTTACCTATGGTTGAAGTTTTTCCTCCTCGGATACTCGCAGCATCTCTTCTTTTGATCGATTTGAATGACAGTCACCTAAATGTTGCTTGTACCTCCGTTAGTCAACACACATCAGAATGCTTTTAACACTTTAAAAGCCACTCATTGAGATACTTTGAAATTCAAAATTTCAACCCTAGAGTGTTATTAAAGGATATAGGATGTTTTTACTTTTGTGACATTTTTCAAAATCTTTGATTTTCATGTTCAAATTCAACATCAGTGAAGTTACCATATATGGTTCCTTAGTGGTTAAAAAAAAAAAAACATTCCAAGAAATGTATATGTCATCACTTAGCAGCACAACTAATCAACCATGAAATGTGTGAGTTTCCTCAACTAACCATGTTTAGTTTTGACGTTTCAACTGAATACGTGGAAGAGGACCGAGTTGCAAGTCCGTCTTTTTCCAACTTGGGGGGGAAAAAAGAAAGTTTGGTATGTTGCAGGCCTCTGCTGATTGGTCAAATGCCACCATGTAGTCTTCTGTAATGTAAAGTGATCTTGGAAGATTGGCTGAGTGAAAACCACCTGCTTCTCGACCTCACTGAGAAGGCAGATATTTAATGTGTGTGGAAGTTACCAAATAAGACCACTTGCCCCATAAAGGGTTAATATAAACTGCGAACAACCAAAGTATTTGATTCCTTTAATTTCATATTCACATGCATCAAGCTTATATAAGCTACAACAGTATGTCAAGATTCCTGGAATTCACTTACAGCTTTTAGTTTTCGTGCACCATGCACTCCAAGAGTTTTGGTAACCCCATCTGGTTGCTGTTATGAAACATTTCTGAAGACATCACTGGCATTCAGAACTAGAATATATTAATGTAGTGTCATTTTAAAACCAACAGCAGCCATCACATGATCCAGAGCTTTGAGCAGATCACTGAGCTAGCAGTTGTTTCTACTCTCTGAGCAAAGAGACACGCTTCCTTTCTTTGGAAAAATGAACATTTTACTCTCGTCACTTATGAGATTGGTGCACTTTAATGTAGTCTGTCATTTTCCAGTCTCCATCTGTGGTCATACATCACCGTATGCATAAGTTAGCATCTACCAACAAGCTCCATCAAGCAGTCAGCAACAGTAAAAACGCTTGACAAGAGCAGCTTATTGTCTGGGGGCAAGTGCTGCCTGAGAAGACATGCTTTAAGGGAAAAATCCCTAAAATTTAAGTTGCAAAAAAGTCTGTTTGACAAGACTGGGGGTGGATTTTTATGTGCTTCCCAAACAGCGATTGAGATAATCAGAGAAAGCTAAGGTGATTGTTAGATTTGAATCCAAGTGTCCTTAAATATTGTTGAGATTCATAAAATGTATATTATTTGGATATCAGGACTCCAAATGCTATAGTTTTTAGAGCCTGCACTCCTTTGCCATCTCAATCTAATTTCCATTAGCCAAAGAAAATACAAAAGCAGATCCCTAATAACATTAATCTCCTATAAAAGTCCCAGTTTAGCCATTACATTAATTTCTACATATTATACAGATCATCTCTCCCAGGAGTAATCTTTGTTCTTCCATTACTGGTAATGATCCTAAAGTCATAAACAATGAAAAAAAAAAAAAAAAACTACAGATGTTTAATTTCCTGAATCAGTCTCCTCTGCTGATGCTGCTCGGTGTTTCTCAGTCAGGAGGAGGGTGTTTGAACCATGGACTGTGAAATGTGTCGAATATGAATCTAATGGACAGATCCATCATTCTGGGTTCAAATTTGGCAATGATTGCTCATTCTCTTGAGAAAATAAAGGAGTATTCTAATCTTTCAGATTTTGTTCATGGAAGAATCACATGAGATAATGTCACTTAGTCAACATTCTGTATGTGCGTTAGTTAAAAGTGGACCACAATTACCTGTTTTACAGCGTTGACAAATGACAAAATAATCCTCTTTATGTTGGGGGAAATGGGGGTAAAATATTTCCTGTGGTCCCTTCTAATTTAGCTTATCAAACCAGAGGGGATTTTAAAACTTGATGAAATCAGAGGATCTGATCTTTATTAGGCACCAACACTGAGCAGGACAAAGTAAAATAAGAAGTCCAGAAATCTGCTCTGATATCACAGAAAAGGGATCAAAACCAGCCTGAAAATGATCAACTTTGAAAAATGTCTTCATTATCACAGTAAATCTCCTGATTATTGTTGGTATATCCATGAATGTATTACATACAGGAGTTCCTAATAGAGAATTCAGCATCCTAAATGGCACCAATTTGACCTCATGTTAACAAATAGAAGCTGAAGAAGAGGTTCCAAGAGTATATTAGTCTGTATATGTGCAACACATTAATGAGCTTATGGAGTCCATCTCTCCTGATGACTTTAATTTATTCCATCCACATATTTCCATCAGATTATCAGAAACACTTTCTCAGTTTTCACATAGAAGCTGGATTTTACGCTGAGCTCATAAATTGCATGAGAGGCTGAAAAAAACCCAGATTCACTTCAAAATACAAGGACTTAAACAGCAGCCGGCTTTCAGCTACAAGGAGGGTGTGAAGAATTGCTCATATTGGCTCTAGACTGGATTAAAATCAAAGAGCTGGGCAGGTAACATTAAAATTACCCCACCTTCCCTACAGAAATAAATCCTGTACGAATGAGGCTTTAGAGATGCAAATCCTTCAAATAGTAGCTGTAAATTGCCTCTCCAAAGATGAAAGCTCTGCTGCACCATCAGCAGCTGTGAAAAATGCCTTGAACAGTCTATGTAAGAAGTTCTTTTAACCAAAACCACCATCCTTCTTGGACCAAACTGTTGTCTTTCCCTACGTCTTATCAAATCAAGTCAGTTTGGTATGTGTCTTCTCAGGAGCCTTTACACTCTGTGCAATATTTAGCACTTTCTAAGATTCATCTTCAAGTACAGACAGTCATGAAACAGGCGTTGTAGGCTTTATATATAAACCAAAGCAACTTCAAAAGGTATATTTGGCTGTAATCTATAAATGTTCTACCATCAACACACCAGTTAATCTGTTCATCTGTTTCTCAACTCTGTGACTAAACTGCCAGCCTTAAGCCTGCTCCTTTCTGTGTAAAACATCTTAAGACCCATCATTTCCATTCATTTCATGTAAAGTCCTCATCGGGTTACACCTAGAGATCTGGAATTTCATACAGTTGACAAGATGTACTGTAGGTTGTGATTTGCATAGTTCTGACACAAAGCATGTCCTAGTTATTGCTACTGAAATTTGATTTATAGACAATCTGGCTTACACAGTGGGACATTTTTATAAACTAGAAGATGCTACTTTTCAAATTAGGTCTTAAAGATGTAATTTTGCTCAAGAGTTCTGCCTTTAAAACCTTTTTCTATATTGTCACTGCAATTTCATTAAAAGGTGTGGATGTTAAGAGTTCAGCAAGATGTTAATCTTTAGTTTACATTGCTAAATAATTTAGTTCGTAGCAAATGTTACTCAAACAGGAGGAAAGTATTCTGCAGTTGTTGGGGACTGTAATAGTGCTGGACTAATGGGGAGTATTTGAGGTATCAGGGCAGTTTATGTTGTTTCCACATAGCTCTGTGTAAGAATATGAGTCAAACAAAGTTCATTCATTCCTATGACAGTCTCCCTTGATCTCTGAAGTGTTTCTGAAACCCCTGATTTAATCTGTTTTTTAATTGGATTGTAATTTGAAAGTGAAACTTCTGTGATAGATTTCAGAGAGGCCACGCTGTATCCTTGGAATAAAAGCAATAATTTGTCAGCTAACATGCTATTCTATTGTTTGACCATGCTGAGTCAAACTGTGTAGCTATACTTTTAGTAATTTAGTAGTTTATCATGTGCTAGCTGTACAATGTACAGACTTCACACACTGTAAACACTAAATTGGCTGTACACACGGCTGAACAACCGCTTATTTCTCACCATTCATAGCTGGTCCTGTTTTTTTCCTCACAGTATTGTGACGTGCATTTCCCTTGAAACAAGACAGGAGAAATTGATAAAATCAGCCTCTCACGCATGTCTGTGGTAAAGTTTTCAACCATTTATAAAGAAATTTTCTTGTGTTGAACACTTGCACACAGTTTCTGTATATTATATGGAACCACAAACACCAAACAAAGTACCACCTCATTTCAAAAGAGCTCCGTGTATGTGTATGAGATGAACAAAACTGCATTTATTTCCATTGAAACCACAAAGAGACCCAGCTATTAAATCAGACCAACAGATTAGCTAATAGGCTAACAGGCTGACTATGCTGACAGTCAAACTGTGTACCTGTGTAATTGTAAAGAAATTAGCTTAGCGATTTGAACACATGCTAGCTGTGTAAAATATGGAGTGCATTCACGGCGGTTCATACATCTTTAAACAAAATATTTTACAAAGTGGCTTCACACTTGGCAGGAACTCAATTCTCACCATATACTGTATTATTGGTCCTTTCTCGTTGAGGTAACGTTCACATGTGAGTATTTTCATAAACCTGAACTAGCCTCTCCCTCATGTTTTCATTAATTCATAAAAAAATGCATATCCCTGCATTAAACACCAGGAGGTGGCAACTGTAAAGTGTACAGAGTTACAGGCATCAAACAAAGCTGGAAACAAGGGATTACTGTCTTACTGGACCTAAAAATCCCAGTGGCACTTTCAACCAAGTTTTATCGCTAAAAGTTTGTAAGATATACAATAAGGCTTTTCAAAGTGTGTGAATTGAAGATTCGATTAATGTTTTTTCTGTTTTCACAGCAGCTGTCTTTAAAGTCATAAATGAATTGCTTCTTGTGTGTTTGCTGCATTTAAATAATTTCTTTATGGGAGTTGTCATGACAGATGCTGGTCTTTTATTACAACATGAGCCAGAGAGTGTCTTCATCCTTATATTTATTGTATGACTGATTTCTCATGATGGCTCGTGTTTGAGAAGCCATTAAAATGATTGATCCTGATTGATTTTAAAGCAACAGCTGGATCAGAGTCCAGATAAAAGATGGTCCACCAGCTTTTATGGCCCATTCAGTGATATTTGCTGAGTTAATACAACTATTAAATCATTTTCATTTGATAAACATTACATTTTAAAAAATTCAAACAGAAGTGCAGATCTGATCCTCAGCCCCAGTGGAGGCAACAGTTCAAATTGTGCATTTTTACTGTGAGTGTGTGTGTGTTTGTTGGATTTGTCACAGTCTTCGTGAAATTTCCAGCCCACATGCGCACTCAGTACAGCATTAATTCTCCATCTATCCTGCTTCATCTTCCAAATATCATCTGTCTGATCACCACATTCAAATTTCTACACTCTTCCTCCACAACACATCAAATATAGAAGCAGGGACTACCTACAAATATACTTGATTATCTGGAGCTCATCAGGATAGATGCTTGAGAAAGGTCATCTCTAAGCTTTTAAAAGAGCACACCTGTAGTCTTTCATGGAAGAACACGTGGTAACAAACAATGATTATCCGGTCACAGAGGTTGCTTTTGTGTAGTATAAAGTCAAATCTTTTGAATGTTGTTAAAGAAAATAACATTTTAGTTACATTTCCATTAAATAATGAACTATATGGCTAACTAAGCAGAAACTTTTTGGAGTCGAGAAAATACATAATTTGGGGGTTTTCTGTAGCACCTTGAAAAATTGTCCCCATGAACCCCCAAAATAAGGCAACTGTCACCACGCTCATAAAAACATACAACACTGTATTTGTAACCACTGAACAGCATATTACAGAACAGTTCTAGACTGTAAATATCTATTTTTACTCTTTATACAAACAAATGTAGCCAGTAAATTTGGGTATTGCTGAACGCTCCTGAATAAGTGCTGAGCAGGGAGGTCTTGTTGTGGCTGGTGAAACTAGGAGAGGACAACAATGATGTGCCTCACTTTTCCTGTTTCTCGACGTCCATGTTGAGTAGCATTCTGTTCCACTCAAATATCACCATTTGCAATGTAAAATTTGCCATACCTGCTAACACAAGTGTCCATTGTTCTATTTTCTACGTACTCTTAGAAATGAATGTATGTCCTTGTCATGACTGACCTGCCCTGAGCACGCCAACCCTAAAGCCACCTACAGAGTTTTGTTTTACCCCTTACAGTATTTTCCAAATGGAATTTTTTTTTTTTAAATTGTGCCATATGATGTTTGTCAGTCTAAACATTATCAACACTAATATGACTGCTACCGTGGTTTCTGAGTAGGTTGTAGTGAGGAAAAGTGTCACTTATGCAGCTTTCTTATTACACATTTTCAGTCTTATGCTTACAGCTTTAAAATAAACTTTCTTATCTTGCAAAATTGTCTTTTAAATGGGCAAATATTGCTTAAGCCATGGCACTATTCAAACAGGATGAACAAATAATTTGTCTAGTGATAGATTACTATATGTAATTGTTTCTGAGATAAGGTCTCACAGGACAAACTGCGAGAGGCGGGTCTTCATCTCTATAAAATATGGTGCCATAATTGGGTCAAAAGTCACGCGCACGTAACTTGCTACATTTCAGATCATCCAGCAAGTGAAAAAAATCAGTGTGCTTTTTGGCTTAATATTCTATTTGTTTCCATAGTATACCCCTAATTATAGAATCACTCTTAAACTCCCTGTCAGAATCACTGGAGTAGACACGCTGGGCTTCTGGGCCGATTCCGGTCAGTCCACCTGGGTAACTGCCGTTAGCAATGGAGCTAACTAACGTCTAACCGCTGTACTAAAGGCTGACAGCCCCGCAATGGAGCACTGAGACCTCCCGTTTAGAGCCAGAAATACGTGGAGACACTCACCCACCGGCAGTTGGAGATCCGGGCTCGGTTCTGTGTGTGTTCGGCGGAGCTGCAGTCCATAGGCACAGCAGAACAGCGGCAGCAGCATCAAAGGGGCTCCAGCGGACTGTGTTAGTTCCTCTCTTGTATACAGTGGCATCCCACGTGGTGGGTGAGTTCTTGCAGTCGCAGACAGCCAATCATAGGGAGGTTGTGGCGAGCACTGGTATCCGCCCACAAAGGGTCAAAAGTGTTCTCCCCGCACGCGTAGGTCAGAGCTCCACGCACGCAGGAGGACAGTTTCGTGAGACACTGGACGCACGGAGCTTGGTCTGCACACGCGTAGCAATGTCTCCGCGCATGTAGGAGGCTCCTCGCGTGCGGAGTCATTGCTACGCGCGCGCAGAGTGTTTTTTGCGCCCGTGGAGACTTTTTCCCGCTCGCGCGGGGTACGTGTTTCGCGCGCGCGAGAGTGTTACGTGCGCACGAGAGAGAGTTACGTGCACGTGACTTTTGACCCAATTATGGCACCATAATAAAACGACAGTATTGCCTCTCCTGAGAGGCTAATTATTAGCTCTCAAAAACATTCTCCTTTTGTAGATCGGTGTAGTTCACAAGGGACATGGACAAATACATGATACATCGAAGATTCCACAAGTACAGCATGTGACAAAAACCACAGCTGTAGGAATCAAAAAAGCAGACAATTTTCAGAAGTGATGAATGAGAAAGAAATCCATTATTTTTATCTTTACGTTTTTCCTCCAGGTGCTGGTGATCTCACTGGTGACCCCTTCGGTTACGTCACTGGTGTTTTGGCTGTGATCATCCACGCCTCCTACCTGGTTCTGATCCAAAAAACCAGCCATGACAGTGAATACGGGCCACTTACTGCGCAGTACGCCATCGCCATCATGGCCTCACCGGTACAGACTCTCTTTTGTATCTTTGTGGTGTTTATTTGCCTCTGCTACCATCTTTTATATATTCTCTATTCTTAATTATTCATTATCTGTTCTTGTTTTCTTCTTTTTCTCAGGTGCTGCTGGTTTGCTCCGTCATCTCCATGGATGCAGTCAACATGTGGTCCTACGAGGGCTGGAATGACCCTCACATCACCGTCATCTTCGTCTTCTGCATCTTCATCGGCTGTGCCATGAACTTCACCACGCTGCACTGCACCTACATCAACTCAGCCGTCACCACCAGCTTCGTCGGCGTGGTAAAGAGCATCGCCACCATCACCGTCGGCATGCTGGCGTTCACCGACGTCGCACCAACCGGACTGTTCATCGGCGGCGTGGTGGTGAACACCGTCGGCTCAATCACCTACTGTGTGGTGAAATACTTTGAGACAAAGAAGAAGAGCTTGTACGAGGACCTGGAGGAGGCTGGGAAGGATGGCACGCTGCCTGGGGAGCCTTACCAAGAGAAACCGCCGCTTAATGGCACCGGGCCTGCCCCCGGATTTGATCCAGGACAATCTGAGATAGAGGGAGTGTTGAGCAGTGATGGGAAGGAGGAGACGGCGACGGCACATTTGACTAACGGAGAGGTGTGGGCGGGAGACGGTGGACAAACAGACGGAGAAGGAGGCGTCAATTCTCGTGTCATGACGGAACAAGAGGTGCTGGAGATGCAGCGGGAGCACCTCCACAAGGAGAGCACCGCTCCCGGTCAGTCGCTCAGTGACAGCTATGTCGGGGTGTGGAGGTCCATCAGGCACCTGCAGTTCATGAAGAAAGAGCCTTTAATCGATAACATGGAACAACAGAGTCCGTAGAGTGGGACAGAGACCTCAACAGACTCTAGAGAAGAACACAGGAAATAAAGTCTGCTGAAGAAACCAGCAGAGAAGAAAACGATAGACTGAACCTCCACTGTTCGTCCACCAGGAACCTCTTTTATTAGCTTCAGCGGTGCTTAACAAATGCTTGTTGGTCATGCTGTTGCTGTGATACCTCAATGACAGTTTTTTGTGCTTCAATGCTCAATTTCATCACCCAGGACTGAAGAACAGGCAGTTAAAAGTAAGAAGCAGAAAGTAATTTTCTTTGCTCATGATGAGAGTGAAAAGAGGTTCCCGGCGGAGAGAAGTGGATGAAGAGTTTTGGGAGAAGCTGCCTGTCAGTGATAAATTCTGCCTCTCGTCTCCTTCAGCTCTGCGACGTGCAGCGGGGACCACACAGGCCACGGCTAGCATGATTCGGTTTGCGTCCCCGCTGATTAGCCAGCTAGCCAAACAACAGCAGGTCTTGTGCAAAACTTGTGCAAAACTCAAATATCATCTCCAATCAGGGAAGAGCTGAAGACACCTGAAAGTTTGCGTTTTGTGTATGGTATCGGTGAATTTTAACTGGCTGTGGGTGTGCAAGTAAATAGTTTATGGCTGTGTTCACTCTGGGTTTGTTTGTTTGACTCTGGAATTTGACCATTTGTGTGTTTTCCAATGATCATAAACACCGAACTGTCTGCACCCATTGTGATGGAAAAAGGAATGAAAATAACAATAATGTGGCATCACATTGGACTTCAGTGTCATTTTCTGTTTAAACATCTGTGAAGTAATTTAACTTTACCATTTTATTTCAAGTACTGCAGTCATGAAACTGAGGTAAAATTTTGACCTTTTGTAGTTCTACGGCCACAACAATCCGGATTTGTTTGCTTATTTTAAACTGAACTAAGCTTATTTGGCGGCTTTAGTTTCTTTGCAGTTACATATACATATATTACTTTTAGTTTCTAAGCAGTATGTCATCTACTAAAATCAATTTACACAAAATTACCAGCCATTTTAATAATTGTTTTTAAAAAAAGTATGCAAAAAAGACAAAAAATTGTATGGTTTCAGCTTTACAGATGTGAGTATTTCCTGATTGTCTGTTCAGTTTTTTAAATCATGTTCACTGTTTATAATGATTTTTAGCTTCAGAATGTTGGCTGGGCAAAACAGTGTTCATGAAGGCCAAACTGCTTTCAGAGAAAACTATCATTGGCTGCAACCATTAGATAAAATTGATAAAATAAGCTCCTCCGCAACAGTGCTTACACTGCTTGCAATTCAATTCACACTTTATTACAGACACAGCTCATGGTGGTCCATTAACAACAACAAAAATTACATACAAAGAAACTGGGCAGAGTTTCTTGATTTTACTTGATTTAACTTAATACATAATATTACTTTGTGTATAATGTAAAATTATGATTGTTGAACCTTTAATTGTGTTGGAGTAATTGCACAGTGCAGGACTCCTACTTTTATTGAAATAATAGCTTCATATTTCACTCAACACCCACCCGCTGTTACATTACAACTGATGACGTTAGCTGATAACATGCCAGCCAGCCTGGAGCATGCCAGTTACCCACAGAGGTTGTCAAACCAAGAGCTTACTTTCAGTCAAGCTGTGTCACATATGAGTACATGATGGTCTGCATGATGTAAATTTTGTTTAAACCAAGTGTTTGAGAGTCTGCAAAGACCCCCTCCCATGTTTGTGTGCAGTCCAAAATTTGAGTGGACTATGTTACCACGTCACTAGTGCCATTTGGAGGTAGTGTGCACGTGCTGAATACATAGATATGACCTTCGTTTTGCATACTGTAGTTAAATATTGTGCTATTTTTCTACTCTGCTTGATCAACTCTGTTGCATATTTGCGCACTGAGTTGTATTCACATAGTCTGAATAAGAACACTATTGCCCCCGCACCATGGTCGCTACAGGTGCTCTCTGCCAAGATGCAAATTTTGGGACACAGCAGATATCCAAGGAGGGATCTCTGGCAGATTTGGGGAAAGGACAAAATTATATCACATGAGAACTAACTCACAAATTATCTAACACTGTCCTTTTAGCAACAACTGCATGTCCGAGTGCACGAGATTATAATCACGGCAAAAGTTGCAAAAGCTAGTTAGCCTACTACCTCAGCTTGGTTAATAACAGGGGAATAATTTAACAGCATTGAAGTGACTTATCTGTTCCATTTCACTTCAGCACAGCTAATGCCAGTCTGTCTAGAGCGTATGCCAGCATGTCACGTAGCTGTCCAAACTAGCTACCTTACAGTGTGTAAGTAACAATAGCTAAGTAGCTTTCTAATGATAGGGAGAAAGCTAGTCAGCTTGCTTGCTTACATGAAAATAATTCAATGGTTTTGAAAGCATGCCTTAATTGTGCTGCAGGTTTTGTCCTGGCAGATAGCATGCAACATATAGCAATGTTAACAAAGGCGACAAAGGTAGCTACCTTGGATGTGAACAGGAATAATGGAACACTGAGACTCATTTGTCGGATTCCCCCCTGGCTAGTAAAACTGTAAATTAATTCCTCATTTATGAAGCAGTCATTTTGCCCACAGAACTGTGTAGAGGTGGATGGTTCAACAGAGATTGCATGATGTAATAGCTAATCTTGTTCTCCACTCTCAACAAGATGTTGGTAGATTTTGGTCCACAGCACAGATTCATGTGTCAGACCTTCATTTAAAGAGAAAAAATACCTTGTCCAGTTTTTGGATTTAGTCACAAAATTAAGCAATTTTAATTGGTGTGACTTGGCCTTTACAGTACAAATTACATTCTGACATCAGTGCAAAAAAATCGCAGCACCAGCACCACATCTTTCCAGAAGGTCTTGATTACTATGACTGCCCACAGCGCTCACTGTGAACAGTTAGTGCTATTTTTTACCTTCAGTTGAAAATATTTGCTAATAATTCCTGCCCACAGTGAGGTCTGTGGGAGGCATCCAACACAAAGCCGTGAGTGGTTGTTTCCTTGATATGCATTTGAATTATCTGAAGCAACAACTGGCTAGTTCAGCCTAAGAAAAGCAGCGATAGAGATTACAGACAGCCTAAGGAAAGGTACGAGTGAGTGGTAGACGGAAAGGTGGCTTCAGGATCATCTGTTATTTATGCAGAATGGTTTGATTTTGGAGCCATCTTGTCGAGAAAGGCGTTAACAACCGATAAATGATTTTGAGATCTACAGTTGTTGGCTTAGTTTTGAGTATCGACCAACTTCTTCCACACATAAAGACATTGAAGACGTCCAGACACTACAGGAAGCAGCAGGAACAAATGAAATAAGTGGAGGAAATATCAGGAATTACTTGCTTTTCTTACTATGGGATACCATACATGCTTGAGTCATGATGTCATTAGCCTAGCTTAGCATAAAGACGGGAAGCAGGGAGAAACATCTGGCATCGCATTTCTTAATCAAAATTCAATGTTAAAAAACGTTTCATTTGATTATACAAGCTGTGACTATGTCTTCCCCATTGACCTTATGATGACAAAAGAACCCTAGAAAGTAGTTAAAACCACAGATACAACATTGGTCAAACCTGCACTAAAAAGGTATAGAAAACAGCTTTCCACATTACACCAGGCCACTGTTGTCTGGCTAATGAGGCTCTCTGCCCACCTCCAGGCGATTCAGCGACAGTTTCTAATGAAATCAGTCAAAATCAGGCTCTCTGAGGGAGATGTGTGGGCTGGCCGGCCAAACGTCTAAAACGATTATTCACATCAGCCAATTGGAGTCAAGACTCCCTCACATGTGGGCTGAACCGTCATGGAAAGACATTTTAAATTAGGCCTCGGTGCTAATGACCACATCTGTTCCGCTGAATTGGACAGCAGAAGTCAGACTTGAGATGATCCTACATCATCTTTGTAACTGTTGTTTCATGAAAGTGACAGCTAATTCACTTGTAAAAATATGGAAACACGACCTTGTTTAAGGAAGTGTTAAATGTCTTTAAAGGAGTCTTTCAACATTTTGGAAAATACTTACTTTCTTCGATACTGACCTCAAGTCTCAAGCGCAAAACTCGAGCCAGGAGACGATTAGCTTAGCCTAGCAATAAGGACAAGAAAACATATGAGGATCCTAGCCTGGCTCTGTCCAATTATGGTTGAAAAATACACACGTGGACAAAATTGTTGGTACCCCTCAGTTAAAGAAGGAAAAACCCACAATTCTCACTGAAATCACTTGAAACTCACAAAAGTAACAATAAATAAAAATTTATTGAAAATTAAATAATCAAAATCAGCCATCACTTTTGAATTGTTGATTAACATAATTATTTAAAAAAACAAACTAATGAAATAGGGCTGGACAAAAATGATGGTACCCATAACTTAATATTTTGTTGCACAACCTTTTGAGGCAATCACTGCAATTAAACGATTTCTGTATTTGTCAATGAGCGTTCTGCAGCTGTCAACAGGTATTTTGGCCCACTCCTCATGAGCAAACAGCTCCAGTTGTCTCAGGTTTGATGGGTGTCTTCTCCAAATGGCATGTTTCAGCTCCTTCCACATATGTTCAATGGGATTCAGATCTGGGCTCATAGAAGGCCACTTTAGAATAGTCCAACGCTTTTCTCTCAGCCATTCTTGGGTGTTTTTGGCTGTGTGTTTTGGATCGTTGTCCTGTTGGAAGACCCATGACCTGCGACTGAGACCAAGCTTTCTGACACTAGGCAGCACATTTCTCTCCAGAATGCCTTGATAGTCTTCAGATTTCATCGTACCTTGCACACTGTCAAGACACCCTGTGCCAGATGCAGCAAAGCAGCCCCAAAACATTACTGAGCCTCCTCCATGTTTCACCGTAGGGACAGTGTTCTTTTCTTCGTATGCTTGGTTTTTGAGTCTATGAACATAGAGTTGATGTGCCTTACCAAAAAGCTCCAGTTTGGTCTCATCTGTCCAAAGGACATTCTCCCAGAAGCTTTGTGGCTTGTCAACATGCATTTTTGCAAATTCCAGTCTGGCTTTTTTATGAGTTTTTTTCAGCAGTGGTGTCCTCCTTGGTCGTCTCCCATGAAGTCCACTTTGGCTCAAACAACGACGAATGGTGCGATCTGACACTGATGTACCTTGGCCTTGGAGTTCACCTTTAATTTCTTTGGAGGTTGCTCTGGGCTCTTTGGATACAATTCCAACGATCCGTCTCTTCAATTTGTCATCAATTTTCCTCTTGCGGCCACGTCCAGGGAGGTTGGCTCCTGTCCCGTGGGTCTTGAACTTCTGAATAATATGAGCCACTGTTGTCACAGGAACTTCAAGCTGTTTAGAGATGGTCTTATAGCCTTTACCTTTAAGATGTTTGTCTATAATTTTTTTTCGGATGTCCTGGGACAATTCTCTCCTTCGCTTTCTGTTGTCCATGTTCAGTGTGGTACACACCTTTTCACCAAACAGCAGGGTGACTACTTGTCTCCCTTTAAATAGGCAGACTGACTGATTATGAGTTTGGAAACACCTGTGATGTCAATTAAATGACACACCTGAGTTAATCATGTCACTCTGGTCAAATAGTTTTCAATCTTTTATAGAGGTACCATCATTTTTGTCCAGGCCTGTTTCATTAGTTTGTTTTTTTAAATAATTATGTTAATCAACAATTCAAAAGTAATGGCTGTTTTTGATTATTTAATTTTCAATAAATTTTTATTTATTGTTACTTTTGTGAGTTTCAAGTGATTTCAGTGAGAATTGTGGGTTTTTCCTTCTTTAACTGAGGGGTACCAACAATTTTGTCCACGTGTGTATATCCACCAACACTTGTAAAGCTTGCTAGCATGTTTTAGCATGCATCTGTGGTTTTAGAGGAAGTTATGTGGTCTAAGTCTTCACATCATTACTGTTGCCAAGAAATAGTTCCTGCACATAATGCCCCATAAAACCGACAACTTCTCATTTTACATCATTGCATCAGCTATGAAAATGCCAGAAAACTAAAGAAATTCCATAATAATTTCCTTAAACCCTTGAGGTGTTTTATTTGGACCCACAGAGAGTCAGAAACTCTAATGCGGCCATAAAATGTTTTGCTGAAAAAGTGACTTAAGCTGTTATTTTTCCTTCAGTCGACTACCTGATGAATCCACTGATTGTTTCAGCTTCGAGCGAAATGTGTTGATTTTTTTGGCCTTATGGTTCTGAATATAGAGTAATAAAGCATTCAGCTAAGATCATTAGTTCATGAGATCATAATTGTGGCATTCAGACTTTTAAAGTAACCTTTTAAAAAGCTTCTGAATCCTCAGAAAACTGTGTTAAACTACACCAAATTTGATTTAATGAGGTGAGAGTTTACCTGAAGAAGATTCCCTGACAACACAGAAACAAATGAGACATTATGTTCCTGGTAAAGATGGCTTAAAAGCTTAGTTGCAGCAATCCAATCAGGGGAATGAATTGTAATAAAACTTCTGCTTGTAGCTCTGGAATTTTGCTTGTACATCCCCAACAATGGCAAAATGAGACCTAAATCACAGTGAATAAAAGAATGTGGAAATAAAATACATCATAAAATTGAATTACCGTTACCAACATGTAAAAATACCTGCACACGCCAAAACATCACCTAGTGTTGAAAAGCCCATGCTGATCTTTGCACATATCTTTGCCTGTTTGCATCACACAATTTGACAATTACATTATTGTTTTGGACAAAATTTGCTGGTTTGACAGCCACAGTTTCCTCTAACGCCCAATCGAACAAACATACTGTACTTGACAGTGAGTCCTGACCGGTATTTAAAGGTAACCTGTGACGTTAGAATTAATTACACGCATGAATAGTTGAGCTAAAGCTGCCAAATAAGAAATCTTTAGTTCCATAATGTCAGATTTAAGTTATACTAGTTACTTATGACAAATCAAATCAAACTAACACCCACAAAAGTGCGACATTTATACATCACAGCGGTAGCTAAAACACTTTAGTGTAGGGTACACCTGTTTCCTCGCTCCAGACTTCTCCCACTTTGCCATCTTCAGGTGCATTTAAGAAATTAGAAGATCCTCCATGATGTTGGAGGGGGAATTATTTCCAGAAAACTGGAGGAGAGTGGGCATAAGGAAGCACAAGTTAGCACGATAAAAGGCAAACCTTGAATCCTATATTGCTGAGTAGCAAGCACTCTTCTTTTCTGTTTCCTGCTGCATTACCACCACCGGTTGACCACTGGTAGGAGTGTGTGTCATATTATCTGGATTCTTGTGCTCACGACAAACAAAACAGACCCAACAATGGAAAACCTGCTCCATAGCACTACCAGATGTCAAGAAGTCCACCTTTAACAGCATAGGTGCACCATCCACATTGTGATCACCACGTAGTTTCTAACCTGAATCCTCCTTGCAGATAGCATTTATCTTCCCTTCTCCAAACATAGTCTCTTTCACAATGAAAAAAGCTTCAGGCATCTTGACTTGTGTGGAGAGAAAAAGCTGTCAACCTCTGATATTGATTAGTATTGATTTTTCTTCTCACACTCCCCAAACTTCATTAAACGGTAGATGAGATGTGGTGTCGCTTCAGGCCGCAGAGAGCAGAGTGGTGGCTGGTAGATGTTTTGTTCACGATTTACACTTGAAAAAATGAGAAATGTAGTTGTTATAGCATGACGTGTGAATCCTTAGGTGTTTCAGAGGTGTTCTGGGGTGATAATGAGTCAGTGGGCAATACTGTGGTAAACACTTGATATGCTGCTATTGACTGTGGTTCAGAGGTTGGACATTGTGACTGATGTGGAGCCTCCTCGGAGGGAAAATATGAGTAATTATAGATACTTTAATTGGTGTGTTTGATTGACAGATGCCATGAGTGCATGAATGTATTTGAAATGTTGGGTTTAACCTTTATATATTTAAATCTAAAGGCTGTGAAACCTGCTTTAAAGGCTGGGATATTGACAAAAGCAGAATATTCAGACTTATTTCACTCAGTAGGAGGCAATTGATATTACATTTTCTCAATTTCTCCTGTTAATTAATTGGCCTGTATTTGTTCTGCATATTGCATAACATTTCTTTCTTACATAATTAAATAAATTAGAGCCAGATTAGTTGATTGCACATCACATCATTCACATCACCAGCATTTTGTTAAATCTACCAAAACAATGCCTGAAAACATAAGAAGTTAAAACAACTTTCTAATAATTCTGACAATTTCCTGGTGAGTTTGCTGGAAAGAAACCGTGTAATTTGATGCTAATTTTAGGGGAAATTGGGTTTTCACTTGGTACACTTTCAATTAATTCCAATTAACTGCTGCCATAACCTCCCTCTCTGTGAGTGTTTTAATCAGTGCACAGCAGGTCAGCTGAAGAAAAAAGACTAAATTAGTCTGAAGACAATTGAGCATATGTGGAAATTAAAGTTTCCAATAATCACTGAATAATGAAAATGTATTAATGATCATTAACGGAGCAGTAAAGAACAGAACATGTCTATGTACCCTATAATTAGCGATGCAGTTCTTTCCTGGAAACTTAATAATCATAGAAACTGGAAACAAGTCGATGCTGTAAAATGTAGAACACGCACAGCTGGAACACCTGTTTGTTTGCTTGTTTTTTGTCTGTATATTTGCTTTATTGTCCTTTAAAGTTATCTAACCTCCAGTGAATGTACTGTATGCAAACTGTCACAGTCATGGAAGCATCCCCAGGCAGACCCACTGGGCTCAGATCCCTTCATCCCTTCATCCTTCTGGCAAGAATGTCTGCATAAAGTGAATGAAAGTCATAGAGCACTGAAAGACACCAAATGACAAAAAAGATACTAAAAATGCCCAAAAGAAACATACAATAAGACCCACAAAACAACTACAGAGACATTTGACACGACCACAAAGACACAAATAACAGCAACTGCAAAAATACAACAATAGAGACATATATTGACAAAATCAAAAAGATAAAATGACCATAAACAACCGCATGTAGACCCAGTGTGACCACAGACACAGAGCTAGTACATAGAGAGACAAAATTACAGAAAATGACACAAACATCTAAGGAGACATAAAATGACCACAAAGACATTTAAAACAACCACACAAACACATATCTACTAGATAGAGACACAAAACTAAACAAAATTACCACAATGACATGCAAAAAGACAAATAACTGAGGAAAGAAGACATTCAGTGACAAAAAAGAGACACAAAGTAGTCAAAAAGAGACAAACAATACCAAAAATACTCAAAATAACTATAGAGACACAAGAAGACCAAATAGACACAAAATGACCATGAAGACAAACAGAACAACCCCAAATGACTATAAAGACATACAAAATGACCACACATATTTAAAAAAAAACAGCCACACAGCACTCAAAATAGCGACAGAGACTCACAAATTGGCAAAAAACAAACAAAGAATGACCATAAAAGGTTTGTAACAACCGTACAGATGCCTAGAATGACCACAAAAAGACACAACATTACCACCGACACAGAAACTAAGCATAATATTGTAAATGTGTGTGCTTTGTGTCTTTCAGTCAGTCTCATTTCCTGTATAAGACAGACAGCAGTCTTTCATTGGTCTGTGCCTGGGGGTCTGTTTTCTCATCACTCAACCATTCAGAGTCTTAGTTACAAACCACAGCGTGTTTGAGAAACTGATCATTAGTTGTAGAGCTGAATGCAGCAGCATGTTGGAAGAGTGACAGGAAGCAAATACACAGCCTGGTGTCATGAAACTGTGAACTGCAGATGTCTTAAAATTCACATGACGTGTTGTGCATGAAAAAGGAGACACATTTTCTCTCTTTCTACAAAAAGTTGTCATGTTTTTGTTGACCAAAATAAAGCTGGTACAATATTTGAAAAAACTACGTTGCCACACTCTCTGCACATTGACATCACACAACACAGCACACTGGCAGCTTTCTGTGTGGTAAGCTACAGTTACCAGCTACAGTAAAACGTAGTCGATTCGTTGATTTGTGTATTTTTTTAAATCAATATTTAATCATTAAGCTTATTCTTGGTGGAGCAGCTCGTCAAAAACCACATTTCCCTTTGGTGAAACCTGCAGGAATGTTAATGTGACATCGTGGTTTTTGGTTTTCACAAAGGTTAAGTGTCTTCTTTTGAACAGTCAGCTTATAAACTGTGCATGCACACCACCGAGTCCCACACACACTAACTTGCACTGTACCAATGAGGACCATCATTGACATGACAGTAAAGATTTGCATAGAATTTTTACAACAAAGTTTAAACCTGCATAATTTAAAATCAAATATATTGCTATTAAAAAGGGGATCCATCAAATTTCAAATCTCTGAAAAGAAAGCCCCAGATATAATCTGATGATAAATTAAACAAGAAAAGCACTCAGAGAGTGCAGTACTTCACCAAGGCTGTTCAGTTGTTGTATCATTTCCGATGAATGAAATCTTTAATAAAAAATGACCTTGTGCTAAGTACAGGCGTGTGTTATGCATGTGTATGTTATGTACGGATAGCAAATCGTCGGACCTAAATATGTAGCGGGCAGTGGGAATTGGTGGGACTTGAATAACAGAAAGCTTTTTTTTAAAGAAAAAGATGGATTTTATTAACTTAACTAGTAAAAATTATTATGTTTAATTGGGTAATCTAATCAATAGTAACGCACTTTTGATAAACTTTCCTGTTTTACGCAAAAATATTTTTCTGAAATCCAATGCTGTCACCAAAACATAAAAGTACAATATTCAATCTTAAATTCATCTATTTATTCAATGTTTGTTTAAACTGCGATGAGGTATGTTGACGTCGTTTACCATGTAGCTGACTAAGAACATAAAAAAGATAAAGGAACACAATGAAACAGAGAAAGCAGGGTTGGTAAAAACAATAAAAACATTAACTACAACATTTGCATTTTAAAAGCAAATCTGATTGGCCCAAAGGAGTCAATCTTTACATGATTCTGCATGTTAATCCAGGCTGCAGGTGCACTGTGGGAAGAATTACACTTTCCATGCTCAGTAATAACAGTAGGCACCTGCAGCATAACCCAGTTATTTGAGCATGTTCAGCAGGGGCCGAATTAAAAGACAGCACTGAGGTAATGTAGCAGGATAAGAAAACCAATGAGGGCCTAATAAATAAACCCAGTGTCTGTCACGTCCTACACAGAGGGACGGCTACTCAACCTTAGCATCAGCTCAAGGTGATAAATATCATAATTACCACCAGAAAAGTATCTTAATGTAGAATGATCAACGATGGTCATGGGCTTAGGAGTTTGCTGCTGATGCATGCACGTACAAAATGTCACCATAATCCAATATTTACAGACTAGTTGCCTCAATAAGCGTTTTTGTATATGCAGGGGGAAACAGGATTAATTTCTGTAAAAGAACATGTTTTTTTGTGCATAGTTTAGTAAAAAGGATGTACACATGATGCTTAAAAGTCAGTTTCCTAATGATCCAGATTCCCAAATATTTGTACCATGTAACTCTCTCAATATTGGTCCCATCCAGAATACACACACTCAATGTTTTATGGCTCTGGTTAAAATCATATATTTGGTTTTATCAGCATTGAGAGCTAATATGTGTTCACTGAGTGCAACTTGTAAATGAGCAAAGCAGTGCTGACAGCAGAATGTACAGTATCAACACCACGGTACAAAATGGTGTCATCAGCATAGAGATGTACATTACACTTGAATACAGAGAAGACAGAGTCATCTGTATAAAGGGTGAACCGCACAGGCCCTATGATTAAGCCTGGTGGGACACCTTGTGCAGCTGAACTGAGTTCTGATTTAGTAATTCTGATCACCACACACTGCTGTCTGTCCGTGAGGTAGGTGTTGGACCATCTTAAGCTATTTTCGCTAAAACTTATGCTGCAAAGTCTTTCTTAAAAACAGGGTATAATTGACTTTATTTTAATGTTTGTTTTTTTCTGTCAAGAGTTGTAGTAAAATGATGTAAGAGTGGCAGCGGTAATAGTGCTGTGCTTTTCTGTAAAACCTGAGATATATACTTAAAACAGTATTGTAGGGACAAGTAAAAGTTGTACTTGTTGTACTACAGTGACAGGTAACAGGCTTTAAGTAATAAGAAAGTAGAGATCAACTAACTGTATGCTTAATTATATATAAGAAGGCAATTTAATTTTATTCTGGTAGGTGAGTGTGTCACCGTTGATTATCTTTCCCATTTATTTTCTTCTAGAGTTGAAACAGATCCAATTTAATTTACATCAGAATCCCCTCTATAAGGAAGTTAGGTTAAGGAGTTTGATCCTAATGATGGCATTCTCTTAAAGTATAATTATTACCAGTTTACAACAGTGAACACATAAACAAGTGCATGTAGGTTATAAAAAGGTTATAAATGGAAAAAAAAAGCCCTGACCTTACACCTAACTTAGCGCTAGCACTGATGATTCATTTAAAGAAAGCTGAGTCTAAAGCTGAGTTTTTAGCCTGGAAATAGCCTGTGAAGAAATGTCCTCACTTCTTACAACTGGTCCCCGTAAATATAGGAGAGCAACAGTAGACACATAGACAGAGACAGTGCATACTGGATGTCAAGTTATTCTCCAGAGTGTTTTAAGGCACTCAAAGAAGAACGCGAGCTCAGGAACAGGATGAGTTTTTATTTGCACAATAATGTTTTACATTATTTTTTATTAGTTCCTGGTGAGCTGATCCACTGGCGATTCAATCTAAAAACTAAATTGAAAATATTTTTTTTCGACACAAACCACCTTCTCCAATGGAATGCTGACTGTGGTGTTGTTTGTTGGGGGAGGAAACCCTATTTACAGAGGTGTCTCCATGGCGATTATGATGGGATTTCCATCAGGAGGCGCCAGTGACGGACGAGGTTCACTGCACTGTATACAAATGGGAAGATTCTTCCTGGAGGCTTGAAGACATGATTAGATTATTGTATTTATGATGTTGTTCATTATGTCACATGAGGTGCTGTGCTGAGATGTGTGTGTGCGAAGAAGAGGAATCTATGAAGCTAAACCATTATGGCATTAGAGATCATTATCATCCTCCAGGGGAAAAAACAAACAAGCATTTCAGTCTTGTTTTTTGCAACCTTTGTTTGAACCAACCCCCAGTTAAAGCTTTATTTCTCCAACCTGTCTGAATTGTGAGAATAAATCTCGACAAAAGATTGGATATAATCCATGGCTGTGATGAATAATCCTCTTAAATTGTGGCATAGAAGCAAAAACCTGAGCTGATAAAGGAAACAGTGACACTGAAATATATGTTACAAGCATTAAGAAATCAGTTTTCAGCTGCGCATTGCTTGGTCATGAACTTTCCGGCTTACTATCATTTTTCACTTGATGTATTTCTGAAGTTCTTGAGTGCTTTACGGTCTTGAAATTGGAGAGGAATTTTTGAGTGGTGGAGCTAAAGACGGTGCAATTCTGTAGAATCTGTACCTTTGCAATGGCGGCCGTTAGTTCAGATGTTCTGGTCCGGCAGAGCTGCACATCGTGCTTTCCAAACCCAACAACTCATCTACCTGCACTGAGTCCTGCTGCACTGCGGTGTGAGGCTGCTGAATAATTTGCATCAGCACATTTTTTAAGACCTTGTGCAGCAGCAGTAACCCTGACTTCTACCTTTAAGAGACTCTGACTCTATTCGCACGGGATTAGTATTACCTGAGGACTTCTAGTAATTTGTAATAATTGCAGAGGTCATCGTAGCCATGTCTCTTTGATTTTAGGTAGGATTTTTTTTTAGCAAGGTTTTTTGTCTTCCCTTCCCTTCTTTTTGCCTCTTTGCATCCTAAGAATTATGGCGGCTACATTGGCAAATATTGAAGAAAGTTCGACCAGCATTCTGGGTGCAACAGCATAAACAGCCATTCACATAAAGCTGGAATCATGATTAGATGGATGACATGACAGCATGTGGGGAGATACATTTTACTGTTATTATCTGGGGGCCTTTTAATATCATCCTATCTAATGTCATTAAATTCAGGTGGCGCACTGACTTTGCTTATCCTATGTGAATGCAGCAAAAAACGCCTATAGAGGAGGTAATTTCTCCATTACATGAAGTCCCCAGGTGATCGTAGCCCCATGTGAATAGGGCTTTAGCTACTACAAAATGTTCCGGCCGACCTCTGCTAAACCTGCATACCGTTATTAAAGGGTAATTCCGTTTTTTTTTTACACCTGACATATTTCCTATTAATGGGTTGATTTGATTTAGCTGCTCATCTGTGGACTCTGCTTCCAATAAATATGGCTGATCATCAAATTGAAATGATCTGTGACCATCATAATGGTCAGTGAGGTGATCCCCCATTACATTTAGCTGCTGAGTTTCCAGAAAGTCTGACTAACGCTGATGATTATGTCAGTGATTAGGTCGGGTGGCAGGTTTCCCTGGACGGAAATCCTTATGCAGTTAGAAAAATGATCATCCCAAGTGGCTCATTTCTGTGTTTCCTTAGTTCGTCAGGTTGAAAACAAATGTCTAAAATAATGGTGGGACACAGTTAAACAAAAAAAAGACTCTAGTTAATTACAGGCTTTGTTAGTACTTAATAACATCATATTTGACACAATAAGCAAAGTCTTCAATTCAAATACATTTTGGTTGACGACTGAATCAAAGAATAGACATACACGTAAAATTAAACAACAAAAATGTTTATGTTTCATTCATAATTATCTGTACAGTTTTCATCTGTCTACTGCAGGGGGTGTCAAACTCATTTTAGTTCAGATGCCACATTCAGCCCAATTTGATCTCAAGTGGGCCGGACCAATAAAATCCTATCATAATTAACAACTCCAAATGTTTCCCTTTCTTTTCGTGCAAAACAATGCGTTCTGACAATGTTCACATTTAATGAGCTGTCTTTATACAAAACATTGTGAACAACTTGAAATTTCTTTTGCGAAATAAAGTCACAGTGTGTCTGCAAAGGCACAAAACAATATAGTATTTTACAACTTTTCAAGCTCTAGAAATTATTTTAAATTCCCATTCATTTCCACATCTGTGTTGTAATCCTTACACACCACACCACACAAGCTAAAGTGGAAGCTGTTAAGGAAGAAGGTTAAGTTATCCCCCTGCCTTGTAAATGTTTAAAAATTTTCCATAATTATACCTAAAAGTTGTGGCAGTGCATCACCACCAGGGTTCAACCAAACCAAACTCATTTATACTGAAGCTGCTGACTGACATTACATTCCACAATGTTCAATGTCTTTAAATATTTTCACAGCAACTATTCATTTTCACCTCTGTATTTTTCACACTTTGCAAAGTCATCCCACGGGCCGATTTGGACCTTCCGGTGGGCCTTATGTTTGACACCCCTGGCCTACTACATACACAGATTATTGCAAATTCAAAAAGCAGTTATAGGGATTATATTCAACATTTAAGACTTTTTGTAACCTCAAGCATCTTCAGTGTCTTGAACAGTGGGCTAGTATAGGATGGCTACACCAGGACTGTCGTAGCTAACATTAGTTCTGGTGTCGCAGCAACATGTTTTGTATTGAGGTGATACTGTGGCTTGAAGTGCGGCAGTGATAACAAAACTATTTTTTGCACAATTCGCACACAACCACGTTTTTATCCAAGCTGATATCTGCAAGATTTTTAAAAGAAAACTTTCCACTCAACAAGCTCAACGCGATCTCGTTTTCCTTCACTGTTCATCAAACTTTCTTTGAGCTAACGGTGTGTTTTGTGCATCTTCTTTGCGGCTGGCAAACAGACTTTTGGTTCATTAGCGTGCCCTACCGGGCTGGAGTGTGCATCAGTGTTACCGGTGTGCCAGAAATTAGGGAACTGAGAAAGGTGCGATTAAATGCATTATTTCCTTTAAAGCATTATTTTTTTTGGTAATTAATTGATCAAAATTAACGTGTTAAAGTCCTAGCACTAGTTTAAAATTATTAAAACAAGGCGTAAATACAAAATAACTATCACAGATCATTTGGAAACACAGCAGGCTGAAATAAACAAGAAGGATCCTTTAAGATAGTTTAAAGTACACCTTAACCCAGTGAAGAAATAGGGATATAATGTGAGTTAGTGCTGCTGATTTTAGTGTTCTCACACTACTATATTTTAACAATGAGTATAAAGCAGGTCTGGTGCTGGTGGAGGAGGAGGGATGGAAGAGGAAGGAACAGGGAGAAAATTGTCTGGCTAAGAGGCCCACTCAGCACTTTACTGCTGGAAAATCTATCCGTAAACTGTCCTTCAAACACTTCAGTGAGACTGCAGCGCGCAGCACACACACACACACACACACACACACACACACACACACACACACACACACACACACACACACACACACACACACACACACACACACACACACACACACACACACACACACACACCTGTACATAATGGTACAATCTGCAGGTTGACTGGATGCCGATAACGAGCCATTTGCAGGGAAAGAAGTGAATGGGTTGAAAAGGGAGACGAGTCTGAATGAGAGAATGGCATGGAAAAAAGAATGAAGGGAGGGATAGCAGGTGTGTTGGATTTAAAGAGGGGTTCACATTCGACACACTGCTTTTAGCTTTTCAGAGAAATTGAATTTGGCTCTGATTCATTCCTGCACAGGCTTTTAGATTCATTTTGGGATTAGTTTTCTGGCTCTGTGCTCAGTGTCGTGTTTGCTTCTTAAAATGGTATTTATTAACCAAAAATGTCTGAAGCATAATATAGCTTACAGAAAAGTCAGAGCATAAGCACAGAAATCTATTTAGTATGAGATCTATCTGGAAAAAAAGTACTTTTTATAATGTTCTAAGAAAACAGTGGAATGCTGACAAGCTGCGCTTTTTTTATTTGAGGCTTATTTAGGTGATAAAATGCCGGAAACTAAAAATCTATAAAAAATAAAGCAGGGAATCGTCTCACTTGAAACATGATTTAACTCGTCACGCCGCTGCAGTTAAAGGACCTGGAGCATTGTTTGCATTTGGTGCTTGAAAAAGGAACAATAATGGTGAAATAGATGCAACGTGGCTTTTGAGATTTCATGTTTAGCTGCAGATGTCAGCAAAAGGACAGACACTGTTAACTAAAGACAGAATAAATAAAGACAATTATAAACTATGAAAGGAAACACCTACGTCAAAGGAAGCTTCGAACAGCGCCTTTTGTTATCAGGATGACAAAAAGTGTCGAGTTAACTGGGAAACAAAAAGCAAATGATGGCAAAAGTCAAGCAGGGGAAGAAAAAAACAGAAGCAAACTCTCAAACTCGCAATAAAACATCAGTAATGTTCATTTAAAGCCTTCACAGCACAGGACTAAAATACAAGGTTTCTCATTTCACAGTGTGACCAACAGTTTGCAACCATCTTTTGAACCTATCACAGCTGGGTTTAGGTGTGAAGCAACTCAAAGGAATACAGTTTTGCACTTTATATTCATTTAAGTGTCTCTACAGACGATCTTTTATCTTAAAGTGGTAAGAGACAACTTTTTTGTTCAACTCATCATGAAGTAAGGGCTGATTGCACAATATAATAGCCTCAGAATACTGACACCACTGGCATTGAAAGTGGTTCCCTATACGCCCTCGCTCTCACTATGCAATTCTGTTTGCCACAAGGTCTGAAATCTCCCAGGACAATGAAAGCTTGATTAATGAAGTGCATCTGCAAATGTGCATCCAAAACAGGAAGAGGACAGCAGTTTTGTTTTCAGCAGCAGCTATCAGTAGCTTTCCCCAGGTAGCTGAATTGGCAGACGATGGAAGAACTCGAGCGTGGAGTGGGAGGCAAAGAAGGCAAAGAGGGAGAGTGACAATGAACCACAGATGGGCATTCACTTGATAAAGACAGCTCAGGGACCTGAGAGGGCTTAAAACTGACATTTAGTTGGCGTTATTTCCATGAGATCAATAGGAAACAAAACCTACTTATTTAATTGTGCGACCAGCTGTTTTACTCTGCTTTTATCACAGCACTGGGATCAAGGTTTCAAACTCAAACTTGTAGTTCTTACTTTGGAGAATAGTCAGGGTTTTAGTCGTAGACATGTTGCTAACTCTACCATTAACAGGCAGAAAACAAAGGACCTTCTCTTGTCTGTTTTATTTCCTAGGAGGTGGTGATTCTTTGGCATTGAAGCAATCCGGCCTTTGCAACAGTAACAGCAACACCACTTGGAAACACTTCAACCGTTTGGTGGTTGTTTAAAAAATTGTCTTTTGCCACAAAAACTGAAATTCCACAAGTGTCCACATGTGGCTGACACCAAAAGTAATTCCATCCCCATAGAACCCCATGTCAAAATGTCCAACTTTACAGCACAAATAAACATGTACAGCCGAGATAACTTCTTTGTTCATGAAACAGTTATGAAATAGTTTAGAGCATTATCCTTGTCAAGTATGTAGAAACCAGACCCGGTATGGTTTCAAATTTCTCCACAGTGACAGTGTTAACATACTGATGATTGGCTGGTGTTACGTTTACAATATCCACCATCTGCATGCTAACATTGCTAATTAACATTAAACATGAAGTGCAGATGAGGCTCCTTTGTAAGTATTTTCTAGTAAATGAAAGAATTGGAAAAGTTCATGTTTTGATCTGATTAAGGCACTAGAGTAGCCTAGCCGCGCTAGACAACCCACGGCAACGAATTTAATTCTCTGCCAGGGAGGGTCTAGTTACCCTCCATAAGGCTCGAGGCTGGATTCTCCTAAAACTGGCCGGACCAATCACCATGAAGTGTAGAGTCAGAAGGCGGGCGTAACGAAGTGGCGACAGAGGTGTGACGATTCTGACAGAAACAACCGGCGCACAATAAACAGTTATCTTTCGACTCGGCTTTGGCCACAGCCCTTAAAGATTTGAAGCTAAAATTCAAATTGAAAGATAAACAAAGGACGGCACTTAAGTGTTTCATTGAGAAGAAAGACGTATTTGGACATATGCCGACGGGATATGGCAAATCCTTAATATACCAGTTGGCTCCGCGGCTCCGCTGGTTGGGAAGCTAATGGGACTTAGCCACAATCCGCCGGTGCTCTCGGAACTACGTAAGCCTATTTGTTGCGTTGATTGGTTGTATACCTACCCAATTGCTGCAGAGGGATTTGATAGACAACCTTTTGGCCCGCCTCCCTCCCTGTCGAGCTTCCCTAGACCCTTGTGCCGTCAGAAACATGGGTGTAGCATGGCTAGGCTAGCACTAGAGGGAAATGCTGGCAATCACCCAAGTTATTACAGCTGATCCTCAAGGGGGACATGACTGTGTGCTCCAAACTGCATGAAAATCCATCCAGTTGCCGTGGGGGCATTCATCCAAAACCACAGATGTAAATATCACGGTCAGTGGGAATCATCCTCTGGGAAATATGACAATCCATTCAATAGCTGTTGAGACAGTCAAACTGAAACTCCTGGTGCTATCGCTAAGAAGGCAAAGGATTACCAAAGTCAGTAGGGTTTATCTTCTGAGAATGGGCACTGGTGGCAGAATGGGTTCTGCACTGACAGCAAGGTTGGCTTCTCCACATGCCCAATCATTCTTGGGCAAGACCCTGAACCCTGAGTTACTCATTGTAAAGCGCTTTGAGTACCACAAAGTTAGAAAGGCGCTATACAAATGCAGACCATTTACTATTTAGCAGTAAATGTCTATTCAGCAGTTCAGCCAATAAGACATTTATGTCTCGAAAGCAGTAAACCAAGTGACAGGTATGTCCATTGCTGGAGTCATAACGCTATCGTGGCTCACAAACACAAAAGCTAAATTCAAATGTAAACAAAGAAATTCTGCATATGTGAGAAACGCGAAAGTGTAATGAAGATAATGGAGCAAAAGTTCTGCTGTGAATAATGAAATCAAGTGTCACGAGACAGGAGGCAACCTCCAGCAGGTACGGTGAGGTAAAGTATTGATTGGAGAGCATTCAAAGTCAGAATTAAGGCACATCAGCGGTAATGTTTCCCAGCCAGCGAGCTGCAGCAGCACTCTTCACGCTGAGTGATTTCACACAGTTAGCAGCTACAGCATGAAGACGTAGTCATTTAGGTGACTCGCCTCTCAGCCACATTTTGTTCCGGAGAGGGAGCAACCTTCATTTTGTACAAGTCAAACAGTCAGAGGGGGGGCTCAAAGTCTAATGGGAACTCTGACAACAGGCAACTTTTTTTTTTAAAAGTGAGTTTGTATTTAAAGGAGGACAGGAGGATCTAATTGCTTTAGTGCCGCTTAGTCAGGCCATTCTCTTGCGCTGACACAGTGCTGTGTAGAATGGTCTGGCGCCATTTCATTATCATTCAGGAAGAAAAAAAATGCTCTGATGTGCTTGCATTTCTTTGACATAATCAAAACTATCTTGGGTAGGGCAAATAATAGGGTATTGCAACGGTGCTCACTCAAAATGGTGACGTGGGATTGCTTTTGGTGGAACATTTGCATCCAGGGAAGTGAGCACTGCCCATTAAAATGGTTAAAAGACTAGCAGGGCTGCTTTATTGAATGTTCCAAGCTGTCAGTGCATTTAGAAAATTTCAGCATGTAGGTTGCTGCTTGGAGGTTGTTGTCATGTTAGTGGTGGAAGGTAAGGGAAAAGCTGCATGAAATGTGTGATTAATGTCAGATTTATACTCACAATCTACAAACAGTGAGTCAAAGTAACTTAAAGCAGCAGTTTACAATAAGGTAGAAGTTGACCTAGTAGTGTAACTGGTAGTTTGGAGCAGTTTATAAAACATATGGTGAAGTCCATGTGATAGCAACTGATACTCATCAAACTTATGTGATATGCATCCTCATGTCACTGCACTAACTGCAACAGGAGCTAAGCACATGGCATTAACACATTTTTGTTTTACAGTGTTACATACAATGTTGTTTCTCACGTCTTCGATATCTTTAAATCACATTCATCATAATCTCCTACTTTAGCCAAGAGTCTCAACTTGTGATGCACCTCTTTCCACAGATACAGTAAGAAACAGGAAAGAAATCTTTCCTCTTTTAAGGACCTTTGCAATAAGACAGCTTTATCAACTCATAATGAAATATTATGTGATCCTTCAGCACTGCCTGTAGGCACCAAGCTCCTATCACACTTGAACTTGTTTGATGACACTTTTTATTTTTTATTGAACCAGGAAAGATCCCATTGAGATTAAAAACCTCTTTTCCAAGGGAGTCCTGGCCAAGATAGGCAGCAGCAGATACAAAACAGTTATAAAACCACACAATTAAGACATGATTAATATACGAAAAAAGAATAAGAAAATAAATAAAAAGAACAACAATAATAAAATTTACAAAACAAGTTATAAAAAACAAGTACAAGTTGTGGAAATGGCCTCAAGAACTTGCAGTTTTGATTTAAAGGCACTCAATGAGATTAACTCAGTTAATCTGAAGTCTTTCTGCAACATGTTCCAGGCAGAAGGTGCAGAATAAGAAAAAGCCTTTTTACCCAGCTCAGTACGAACATACGGAACTGAAAGCAACAGATGATCTTGTGAGCGGAGCAGGTGACGATCACAACTTTTCTGTGCTGTTAAGGAGCAAATGTAGGCAGCAGTCCAAGCATTGCCTTGTATATAAAAATTAGGGCTGCACCTAACGACGCGTTGACGAGTCGTCTGAGCACGATACGTCATCAAAAGCGGAAGTGAGCCTGCAATGCAACAGAAATTCCCTTCCGACCGGAGCGCGGAACACGGATGAACGTCGGCGCGGCATCGTGCATGTATTATGTATGCACGCTGCAGCGCGGATGTCCGTGTTCTATCGTAAACATGGATGTCAACGTTTACTATACAGCTGTATCTAAACGCCTTAACTCTGTAGTGTATTACTACACTACAGTTATACTGGACAGGACTTTTACTCTATCTTCAGCTCAGTTTTCTGCAAAAGAAAAAAGATATATCAACAAAATTCAATTCATATAATGCAAAACATAGATTTGCAAGCTGTTTATATGGGTCCACTTAATTGTATGGTTAACCATGAAGGAGGAGAGAAACCAAACTGGAATTTTGCAGGCTTCTAGCAGCATGATAGAAGATAATTTATTCAGGGTTACAGATCTCTACCACCTGTGCCACACCATTCCACCATCATTCAGTTCATATAAGAAAAAACATAGGTTTGCAAGCAGGTTATAGGGGTTCACTTGAAGTGTATGGTTGACCATGAAGGAGGAAATAAGTCAAAATGGAATTTTGTAGTACCTTGATGGAAGATATTTTATACACATTTATAAATCTGTAGCACCTGTGCCACATCGCCTTCCTGCCTCACCAAAATTGGTCACTTAATTGTGGGGTACATACTTTAGCAGCTCATATCTTTCTATATGATACCCCCAGAAGTCTCCAACTTTGTAAGTTATCATACAATTTTGCTTAGAATAGGACAGAGCAGTCCTTGGGTCTACATTTATAACATTTCTAGTAATTTTAGAACCCTAAAACCTACTCGCGAGTGTGTTTTTCTTAATTTTTTTAGCATTTTTAGAAGGCTCCTGTGGTCTGTAGAGAGTAGCTAGGAGGCTGTGAGGCTACGTCTGATGTCAGATGGTTTCTGTGAGTTTGTCTGCCAAATTTCAGCCATCAATTATGTCTAGAAGCTGAGAAATAAGCAGTTAAATAGTGCAAAATCCTAGGCGAGGATTTAGGGGGTGGGTTTAGGTCCAAATTCCAGAAATTTGAAGAGGTCATAACTTTGGAACTAGTAGAGATAGAGACCTATAATTTTGCATGGAAAGTTCTATTGTAACTTTCTCTCATCACATAAAACCCTGAGAAAATTGTCAGTGGTGCAGCAACCACTTTTCTGGAAGTTGTGTCTTTTCACATGAAATGACCCGTCTGTAGCCAGGCAACCTGCGACAGGACCATAGGACCGGGCACACAGAGAAGTCTATCCGCTAGGCCTCACGTCGGGTCCTCGCTACATAGGTCCTGGAAACATCCTCATGCCCTGCTGTGCATATTTGTCAGTGTGGGTGGGGTTGGTAACCACGAAACGGGGGAGTGGACGGGTCCCGGAAAAGGACAAACTAACGGGTTTCGCTTTGTTGTGGAGAACTGGAAGAGAATTGGGAGGAGTTCGTACAGGCAGCAAAGCAAACCCAAATACACAACAACATTTAGAAAACAAGCCCAAAAATCCACAACCCGCGACTGATGAGATTTGCAAGCGACTTTACAGAAAAACAAGCCCAAAGTCGCTTATAATAAGCGGACTTGCAACACTGCCAACAGTGATCATGTCAGAGTTAATCCAAACGAGGAGAGTAGAGTCTGGGCTGCCTCCTCCATAGGACCTGTCAATCATTCCAGACCGGACTGTCAATGAAGTAGCCCCGCCCCCTGACCTCGCAAAACTTTAACACTCTATAATAAATTCAATATTGATTTATTTTAAGATCGGCCACCTGATCTCTCATTTTGACCACGATAACTAACTCAAAAAATATATATACAGTCTATGCATTGTACTCTGATTGGCTCAACACTTGCTGATGACCACTTCCAGTCTCAGAAAATGAAAAAACGTAACCTTTTTTTCGTTTCTGTCTCTTACTGATTTTATTCGTTTGTTATTCTGAATATCAAATGAAAATCAAAGCATTGTTAAAATTTCGTATATCCCTTTTTGATCATGAAAAGGAGAAACGCCTTGTATTTCAATGTTAATTTTTGTATTTTAAAATGAAAATCAAATAACCGCTCGTTTTTTGTTTTTCAATACTCATTTCAGAACGGAAAATCGAATTGCCAAAATATACATGGACCACGGACCGCTCCTCAAATTATACAAAGCTGAAGACTTAGACACCAAAGAGGAAAAACGGCACACTGGGAGAGGTCACGACCGAGCAGCATGTCAGATTGTACTGTCTGACAGGCTGAAATTACAACCACAGTCAGCTGTCCGATCACATCAAGGCCATTTCACAGAATAATATCTGGTATCGCGGTGAAACTCAGTGTATACTCTCTGTGTGTGGATGTGTGTCTTTGCTGTGTTCTGTGTTCATTACAGGCAGCAGCATCCAGCAGATAATGTCTCCATCAGTTGGGCACACATCATCAGCTGTGCACTGAGCTGTGAGCAGCTCAATGGAGCCAACACCATTACACACTGCATCAATAATGACAGGACACCCAGATACAGCGACACACTAACACAGGAAGAGGACACAGATATGAACCCAAATAAATATGATTTTTCCGGGAGCCGCAAACTTGTGGAAACCTCCCTCATCCCTCCTTCATCGATTCAAGTTGCCCAGCTGAAAGAGAAAGCAGGTGTGTTTTGTGTGTTTTTGTAGAATTTGTGTTGATTTGGACTCATCTGAGTCGGTTCCATCACTCTGTGGTCATTTTGTGTCTGAGTGAGGCTTTTGTGTCTCATTGGAATTTTTCCCTCTCTCCTTTTCTTTGTTTTGTGTCTCTATCTCTGGTCTTTTGCATCTCTTTTTTGTTGTTTCACATCTGTTTCTGGTCATTCTGATTCTGTTTGTCATTGTTTTGCAGCTGTTTTGGTCCTTTAGTGTTTTAAGTGAGGCATGTAACTTTCAGACAACCTTTTAAACCAGCCCAGGAGGTCTGGAGACCACTGGTTCTGTGCTTGATAGACCTGTTTGGTAAACCTTCTGTGCTGGCATCAGAGTCCAGACAGGCTCAGGAACTTATTTAACTCTGGACCACAGAAACACCTGATCAGTCAGTCTCTCTGGCACTTTGGTCCAATCTCAAAAATAGGCGGATTTCCATGAAAATGTTTTTCATTCTTAACAGTTTATCCCACAGATGTTGGAGACTTTTCCATCTAGAATCACAATGATGCTGACATTTTCGGTTGAAAGTAAAATATCTCCACGACCACAGACCCTTTTCTCAGCAGACATTTTGACAATTGACTTGTGCAGTTGATGACATTAAAAACGGCTGCATTCCATTTCATTCAGCTGGTTCCAGCGTCCTGCACTGTGGAAGAGGGCTCACTGGCACAACTTGCGTGGTGACACTGAATCATTGTTAACAAAGTAAACCGTTTCCTGCTGTCTTTCCTGCTGTGATAAGTCAAAATGTCTGTTGTGAAGATGCTCCACTGGTTCAGACATCCATACTCTCTTCAGGATGAACTTTAGTGACGTGTACAATACTTTGGTTTACAACCAAATATCTGCAGAAGTAGCCCATACATCTGTACTCATCAGAGCCTGAATGCAACATCTTACTCAGGCTGCCTCTCACCAGTCATTGATAATGAAGCATGTTTCTAGAAGTTGCTTTCTATTCTCAGACAGATCACCATCCACTACAGCAGCTGAAATAAGAAAACCGACATGGATAGCTTTGTGAACACAGATAAAATTACAGCATTGTAACTTCACAGCATTCATTCCTCTCCGTTCTTGTGCTATTACAGACTCCTGAGCTGGCTGTGAGCCCTTGATGCACTCATGCACTTAGTCGGTAAACCTCTCGGGTGTATGGAAAATGGTGTTAATTAAAGGCTGCAGAAAAAAATAATATCGACTAAACAACGACAATCACAAGAAAACGACTCGCTGCTGAGAAACACTTTGTTCCTGTTTATTTTGTAGCCACATATTAAGCACTTATTTAATTAGAACACCACTCAGATATGAAATGTCCCACCAGAAAAAGGTTATTATTATTGTAGATTTGTAGATTAGATTTAGCTACCGATTTAGCCTTATTTGTGTGATTTATTAAATCAGAACTGTTTACTTACAAAAAAATTACTAAAAAAAAGTGACTGAATGTTAGCCAAGGTTGACTATGACCGCACTCTGAGTAGCCCTAACTAGCTGCTGGCTTAAAATTAAAACAAATTATAGACTTTTCTTGTCAAATGTCATGTTTTACAGAATATTTACTTCCTGTGTTTTGGATTTTGTGTCCAGTATACTGTATAAAACAAATAAAAAGACATAAAATAAAACTGTATCAGACAAAATTAGACTGACAGTAGCTCTACATTGAGCCACAGAACACCAGACCAGACTACACTGGAGTGACAAGCAGTTTCAAGGAAGCATTATTTGTAAAATTCACTTTTAACCATGATAAAACAGAATCAGACTAGATAAAGCAGAGTAACAGACTCTCCCCTTCTCATTTCTCAGCTCACACAACCTTGTTTCTCCTTCTCTCTTCTCCTGATGCATTTTTGGAACTGAGACGTCCTTCAAGATTAATTTCTGGGTCACAGGCAGTAGGACAGAGAAGATGAGGAAGCTCAAAATAGTGAAATGAGCCGAGTCTACAGTCTGTTCTGTATTTCACTGACAAACAGTAAAATGCCACCACCAAGTCTTTACCATCAAACAGCCTTTTTAAGAAGCAGAGATCAAACAACGTGCTCCCTATCGGTCTAAACTCCGCTGTGGTTTTCTAACAGACAGAAACAGGCGACACAGTGATATCCTCCACGCTGTGATAAAGATTCTCCCTGGAGAACAGAAGCTGTCAGACAGAAACACGAGTCTGACAGAGGTGGCTGTGGTCGTTAACGTGAGCTAATCTCCCTGTTTGACACACACTTCAAACACAGCTCGGCTCTCCTGCTGCTGTACAGTAACAGGATGTCACACATTACTGTAAAGCAGATGAAACAGATTAATTCTCGAAATTCAAAGTAAAACTAATAAATTTCGGACTTTAAGAGTGTGGACGGCTCACAGGACTTTCCCTTGAAAACACCGTTTACGAGCATGGAGCTGGTTAAATCAGACGACAACTCATGTGGAAGTTTTCTATCAAACAAAGGGAGCGGTCAGAGAGAGAGCAGATACCCTGAAGGCTAAATTGTGGTTAAGCTTTGAACTCTTTGAGAGCTCGTAGGAAAGCGTATGAGACTTAAAGTCATGCACAAGCTCATGATTCCCTGTTGTAATGTCTTTAGATGCAAAATCCTGCAAACACGTTGGAAGTATTAGTGATCGCAGAGTTTCTGTTTTCTGAATGTGGGTTTAGCTCGGTTTTTGTGTGCAGATTTGTGCTTGGAGCCTACGTGAGCCATTTATGTGGACTTTAATTTAGCTTCCAACAGATTTTACAAGTCTTTGAATGACATGTTTAGGGGAGGATTTGTTAATAAAGGCCTCCAACAGCGGAAAGGCTTTGATGCATGAATGGATTAAAGAGAGGTCACCAGGTAAAACATTAACGTCTCCCTCTTCTCTTTCTGTCAGTTGCAATTTCACACATCCATGTGTTTCGGGCTCATGATACTGAAAATGCAACTCGGCTTAGTTTAATCACCCACACAGGAGAAAGTCGCCTCCTGCGTGGAGGCAGGCGTCTCGCATGTTTCCTGCAGATAGGCAGGAGCATGAGCTGCTTTCCATTTTCCACCTGCAGTTTCTCGTTGAGCACTTACATTGTCAGGATTTAAAGCTAAAAGCCCTCCAAGGAACCAAACATTCTCACTTCAACCAAGCTGTAGCTGTAACTGTTGCAAAAGTTAATTTACCCCACAATGACTACTTTGTGGTAATTTATACTTACTGAAGTGTATTGAAAGAAATTACAGGAAACAATCTGTAGTTAACACTACAGAACACAATAGGTTACATTCTCTGTTTTTTTTCTTCTTCTTCTGGGACAACAAAACTTGAAGTGCAGTTTGCATCTTGGAATTTAAAGGTTAATGACAATGCTTTCCAACACCTCTACTGTAACGTGGCTGTTTGATCCAAACCCACTGCTTGCTACTGGAGATAAAAACATTCAACAACAGATAGTTTCTTATAAAAAAAAAAAAGGCTGCTGAAACAGCTGCTTAATGTGGTTTTAATCAAACACATAAGAAGAAGCCATGTTTGTCAGGGACTATTTTCAGTGGAGGATTGATCCAAAGTCAGAGCTCCTTTAAGTATTTAGGGCAGCAGGATTTCATGTGTGGGAATAGTCCCGAATGCTTACTTTGTTTTTCACTAATTCCCTAGTAACTATACCAGATAAGGCAATTAGGCGAATTCTTTGTTTAGGAATATTAATCTACTGAATAGATTGTCTGTTGGGATAGATAAGATCCCAGTACACTTTTTGCAAATAAGGTATAAAGTTTGAATTAGTTATCTAACAATACGATCATATGCTCCATTTGCATTAAATGGATAATTAATCGAATAATTTAAGAACTAGCAGGGTTACTGTCAAAATCCCAAACTGCCAACATGAACATGTTTTGGCGTCAAAGTATGCTGGGACAATTTGTCACTCTAAAGTACACAAAAAGCTGGTGACATCTTGTGAATTTGTCTAGTTGTCTGACATTGAGCGTGCTTCAATCAGACAAAGAGGAGAAAACAAAGAGGTTCAGCTAAACTATTTATAAAACATAGAATGTCTGGAGTAGATAAGACTCCATGGTTACACCATCCAAGAAAGCAAACTTACACACTCCAAACTTTTGAAAGACGGACTTTCTGTGGTTGTGGTTGAATAGTCAAAAAATGAACATGTCTTGTATCTTTTCCTAACTATTTTTCCTTGACCTCAATGGAAAACATCATGAGATCATGGAATAGGTCTATGATCCAGCAATTCAGGGGTTGGGTCGTGTTGGCAGGTCAGCAACAATTTCCAGTTCCTTCTTGGGGAACCCAAGCCATTTCCAGCCCAGATGAGATAATCCCTTCAGCAAATTCATGGTTCACCCTATGGTCTCCTTCGAGTTGGAAAAAAAGACACCTTGGAGTCACTCTGCTCACATGCTTGAACTACGTTGCCTGGCAACTTTGGACACCAAGGAGTGACTCTACTCCAAGCTCCCATCGGATGTCTGAGCTCCTCACTCTACCTCTAAGGCTCAGCCCAGCCACTCTATGGAGGAAACACACTTTGACCTTTGTATCTGAGACCTCTTTTATTCACTCCCAAACAAGAAGATCATGACCATAGATGGGGTTTGGAATGTAGATCAACTCATAAATAGAGAGCTTTACCTCCCGCTGAACTTACCACAACAGTTAGGAACAATGCTCACATTGCTGTGGACGATGCCGAGTTACCCCAATTCTGTCCCTTGAGGCAGCAACACATAGAAGATTTGGGTTCCTTGACCTGACCAGTACGAGTAGTTGTGAAGGACAATTCATAAGGTCATTTTAAAAGATAGTCACAGTGCAAAGAGAATCCAACTGCACTTCCATTAGGCTACGTACTCATTCAACATGGGATGTAGTTAAGGTGGGTCTGATGTGGATGGTCCATCATTTGCTACATGAAATAGTGGGGTAGCATTTTCTCCTTTCCTAGAATCACTGAAGCACTTTTCCTTCACATTTAGACAAATCTACCAAGACTTATCATGGTTGTCCTTTAGATATTTATGGGTCATTTCCTCTCCTAAGCAAAAAACAAACAAACCCCAAAACATCAAAACATCCATCCATCCATCTATCGTCTATACACCGCTTAATCCTCATTAGAGTCCTCATCAAACAAAACCACTATTTAACCGTAAACCTGGTTCACAAACCCGATTTCTGTGCAGATTCTGGAGGTTCATCCTAACAGGCAGCCCAATAAAGGAATGCTGGAGTGGAAGTGGTCATGTTTAAAAGATGCAAACATCTGCAGAATCTTATGTTTCCCACCTTAGCTTGATAATCATCAGCCTGATGAACTATTTTTAAGGACAAGATTGCTCCTTAACTAACCTCTAATAACATAATGAGAATGTCTCTGCTCAGATCCTCCACAGATCCACGTGGACTCATTAATTCAACCCTTATCTTCTGTCACAAGGTCGGAAATCTTAAAAAAAAAAAAAAAAAGGCGCTTCACTTCAGCCTCCAATCAAACCCCCTCTTTCATATCTCTGCCCTCTCCTCTTTCTCTCTCTATTAGGCTCTTATCTTAAATGTTATAAAATCCTTTGTACTTTACACTCAACTGTGTCCGCTTTTTAATTTTCTGTCATTCTTTGGTTTTTCTTGCACAAAATATGAAGTGAGGCTCGGAGGGAGTAACTCTTCCCTTCTTATCTGCTGTGCTAATTTCCTTTCTCCAACATTCCTGGTGTTTCTGGGGTCTCTGATATATTTTGTTACAGTCACCTCAGAGCCCTGCACTAATTTACTGTTAGGAAATTAAGATTATTCCACAATTAAAGTCATGTTAAATCACATTGGGTCCAATTAGAAGCTATGCAGGAACATTTGACTTGTTTAAAAAGGCAGTAACAACATTTCATTTATGGATGAATGCTTGGAACAATGAATAATGATCGAGAGCAGCAACCCAGTCATTATGTAATTTTAGTCTTAAAGGTTACAGGTTTTTTTTTTTCAAATATATGTTTTTGTATTTGCTGACAATAGAGTCTCTTCTTAATGTTAGAGTAACGGTTACATAACACAACAAATAATCAACAAATCTATAGATAAACTAAATGAAAAGAAATAATGAAGATAGTCAAATTTGAAAAAGCTCCATCATTAAAGTCAGACATAAAAAGCAGCTGTGAGAGCTTTCTATCACATCTTCAGCAGATGTTCTTGCCCAGGTGTCTTTGTCTGTGTTGAAAGTGAAACTTCAGGTGTGGCATTTCAAACGGCAACTGATGGAACAAACTCAAGGTCCATTTAGCAGCTGTTCTGGAGCTTTTGATAGTGATCTTAACTGATAAACAGAGCTCCTAAAAATCTTTTAAGTTCCTGCAGCAAAGCTAAAACAACTGGGAAGACGTCGTTAGCAGATAGAGGTAATGAGGCTTAACCAGAAGCTCCGCAGCAGCCGCTGAACAGATTCAATGAAATGGGAGAGCAAACATACAAGCTCAACATTTTACTGATCTTTGTATAAATATCTACTGTTTACACTTCCTGCCACTTCACACTTTCATAACAGATTTAGATATAAAATGATTTCAAATTAAAAGCAGCGAATTTAAGTTAAGCAGATACTTTAGAATTCTAAAATTACTCAATGTATACATTTTATTGATGTGTTAATGCTTTTATTTAACCACTTACTTGCAGTATACTTAGTTGCTGTGTCGTTCTATTACTTCTTCTAAAATGTATTTTTATTAAATTGTTTCCTATCTAATCTATAATCAGTTTTTATTTTAAATACATTTTAAAAATCCCCTCCTATTGTTGTCACTTGTATCTTGATCAGTCTCGTATGTAAAGTATTATGTAAGTAAAGTTTCATTAATTGATTATCTTAAAGAATGTAGTGACCCCTGGTAACACCAACTGAATTTAACAACATCACTTGATAAAGTCATTAAAAGTCCCAAAAACACATTTATACTGTAGTGTCTTTACATTTGCATCATTAAGAATTAGAGTGCAGCGGTTTTACCTGTAGTGGTGTATTTTTACATAGCTGTAGTGGTGCTTATGCTTAAGTACAGGATCTGCATGCTTCTTAAACCGCTGTCCAAAGCCTGGAAACTGTTTCAATTCACTGCCACACTGATGTGATGTAAAGAGCTCTGTCTCCATTCAGTGGCTGTTCATGTGAACTGCATCCCAAACACAGCAAGACATACTGTATGCACGCGTCCTTACAAGTGAGAACATAAAGTTTAGGTTTAGAGTAAGGGTTTGGTTTAGGTTGTGGTGGTAAAACTAAACCTAAGGCAGGGGTGTCAAGATCCGTTCCTGGAGGGCCACTATCCTGCATGTTTTAGATGTTTCCCTCTTCCAACACACCTGATTCAAATGATCAGGCTCGTTATCAGGCTTCTGCTGAGCTTGATGATAAGCTGATTATTTGAATCAGGTGTGTTGGAAGAGGGAAACATCTAAAACATGCAGGATAGTGGCCCTCCAGGAACTGAGTTTGACACCCCTGACCTAAGGCATCAAGCCTAAACCTAAACCAACAGAGGTGAAAAGTACCTGTGATATATTGGAAAAAAGTAGTTGTATTTATGGGATACAGACAAAAAACAAAAAAATAAATTTACGGAAAAGAATTCCATAAATTCAATCAAATTTGGCAACTTTTGTGACTGGACAAGTTCACGATTCTGAGTTAATTTCTTATATCTCCACTACTGTTCAAAAGTTTGGGGTCACTTAAAAATGTCCTTATTTGGGGGGGGAAACATTTGTTTTCAATGAAGATAACATTAAATGAATCAGAAATACAGTCTAGACATTGTTAATGTGGTAAATGACTATTCAAGCTGGAAACGGCTGATTTTTAATGGAATATCTCCATAGTGGTACAGAGGAACATTTCCAGCAACCATCACTGCTGTGTTCTAATGCTACATTGTGTTAGCTAATGGTGTTGAAAGGCTCAGTGATGCCTGGAAAACCCTTGTGCAATCATGTTAGCGCATGAGTAAAAGTGTGAGTTTTCATGGGAAACATGAAATTGCCAGGGTGACCCCACACTTTTGAACGGCAGTGTATATATATATATTTTAAATCCACTTGAAAAAACAACCCAAAAATTGACTCAGTAGCACCTCTACAACTGTGAGGCCTAAAGGAGCATTCTGTGGCTCTATGGATCAGAGACACAATTATGAAAACTGTAAATTAGAGAGTAAACTGCAGTCTTATAACAAGTGTGTGTCACCGTGTGGAAGTGTAGTTTATATTATATAAAATGTATCATAGATATGCAAGGAATATAGACACCAAAGACTGTTCATTTAATTAGTAATAGAAAGTAAAAACAGAAGGTAAAAACAGAAGAAATGTAAATCTGTCAAAAAACAACTGTTTTATTGGAGTCGCCTTAATGCGACCTGATTTTTAGTTTCAATTAGATGCGTTTCTTCTGGCATTAATACCAACCAATGACTGTTTCACATTGCTTCACATAAGGCACAGACTCCTCATGGCACTTCTGTTCATTAAATTTCCCAGACAGTAGGGCCTTTTACTCTCTTTACTCTCCATTCTGGCATTTAAACTGTAAAACACAGCTGGCTTATTTGTCCATCCTCATCTGGAGACATTGAATCATTCGAAAACTCAGCTGCACCAGCTGGGACAAACTAAAGAACTTTTACAAAAAGAAGTTGCAAAGGCACAGTAAGGTTTCTGTCACACTCACCATCCCCAAATAACACCACACACACACACACACACCTTCTGCACATCCTACAGTTTAGCATAACCTAGAGTTTAGCTTGCGTTCTTGCCATTCCTCTTCTTCTTTTTCTTTGGTGCCTGCTTCTTGGAAGAGTTGACTTCTGAGGAGGCAGCAGTTTCAGGTGTGTTTGCAGGAGGTGGAGCTGACGTTGAGGTGTTTGGTGCTTCTTCTGGTTCAGCTGGCTGCTGCTGGGCCTTCTGCTCGTCCATCATGACCATTGGTTTGACCTCACCAGTCTCCTCCTGGACCTCAGCCTTTGTTGCTTCTGTGGATGGATCAACCTCGGCTTTTTCAGGCTCTGGTGCAACAGGTTGCTGCTGCTGAATCTTCTCACTGGGTTGAACTTGTTGCATCTCTGCAACCTGGACTTCTGTCTGAACCTTCAGATTTGGTTCTGGTGGCATTGTGTCAGCGGTCGTCTGCTCAGGTGTAGCAGCTTCTGGTGTGGGGACGACTGGATTTTGAATCTCCTCAACTTTGACTGGCAGTGGGAGATCAGATTCTGCTGCCTGTGATTTTACATTTTCCATCTGCTCAGGAACTGAAACCACATCTTTTTTGACTTGAGTTTTGGTTTTAAACTGACCAAACACAGAAGCAATGTCATCTTCTTCAAGGTCTGAATCATCACTTTTGTCCTTTTCATCATCGGAAGGTGTGGCCAACAGGGAGGCGGCGAAATGCTGCAGCTTGGTCTGCTCCTCTCTCAGGCGGCTCATGTCCTCTGTTAGGACCGGGTCGTCCGCCTGGAGCTCCTGGAGCTCCTGGAGCTCCTCAGCAGTCAGAAGGGCAGATTTGTCGGCACCTTCAGTGTTGCGGCTGTCATTGAGGTTTGAGGTGCCTAAGTACTTCCCTGGGATGTTGGCATTAGTGAGACGAACTTCCTTGATCTTGTCATAGAGGACTTTTCTTTCATCCTGTAGGGCATGACACAGTTTCTCCAGCTTCTGAATCTTCAGGACGAACAGGTCGTACTCTTTGCTTTTCTCGGCCCTCTGGAAGAGGCGGAGATGAGATGGAGAAAACCAGAAGCAGAGAAAGTGAGGAAAGGAAATAGAAAAGATGATGCTGTTACAGAGTGTCATTGAAAAATTACTACAGATATGAGGCTTAGTGATGCTTTGTTGTCATTCTTTTAATGACTTCTTCACAGGTCCACTCAATTCAAAGGAACCAAAACCTGACCTGAGACCCAAGTTTGACTATCTCCAGTTTATACTCAGTCTAACCTGTCTGCTATAAGTTGCAGGTCTGTGTGTTCCTTTGTATATGTTTTGTTTGAATATGCTTGAGCGCAATGATAAAATTTTAGTTGACAATTAACTGCCACACTTCGATTAACAATTTAATAGTTTTTCTGTTCATTTCTGTTAGTTTTAGATAAATTATTTGGATACTACAAATCCAGCAAATCACCTCTGTAAACTTGTCAGGCTCTCCTTTTTCATTGGACCTAAAACCAAGCTGTGCTGTGATATTCAGCTTTGCAACAACATCCACAATGTTAATGTGAATAGATGCTCATTGAAATGGAGTCGGTCAAATATAAGAAAGAAACTGAATCGAGACAAATAACTGGACAATTACAGGAGTTTTCTTCAGCTGTTTCTATACAGACCATTTGAAAAGTATGCACAAAAGAATGCAGTCAGCTTAAATAGCTATGATCAGGCAGGGATGTAATAATTATGAGGCTGATCATTGATGAATTAACATACTACAGTTGGTGTTCTTTCTGTTTTCTTGAGAATACAGGACTGTTTCAGGTCAGGTCCAACAGTTTGGACTCGTAAAGATGTTGGTTCTACAACTCTGGAAACCAAAAGTATGAAGAAGTTATACACACAATAATGTCCTACTATTAGAGTAGGCACTTATGTTTATATGGTGAAGTGACGTCTTCATCTAATTCCAAGGGGGACACAATGTATCAAGGCTGCAAACCACACTGGTAATTCCCTGCTTTTTTGTTAATCAGTTATTAAATGAGGTCAGAAACAGCAGCATCACACAGCTGTTAACCAAAGAACCACACAGAAACTCTTTAGATGCAAAAGTTTCAGTCCAATCTCAAATTCCTCAGCATCTTCATCATACCTCTTCAATCATATCGGTCAGAGCCTTGTTGCAGTTCTCAAATCGTGTTTTCCACAGATTTGACTCTTTATCCATCTTCTTCATCTTGTCTGACATCTGCAGAAGAAAAGTGTTTAAAATGGTAGAGCTGCACTGACAGAATTGGAAATGTCTTTGACATTAAGCAAGTCAGACAAACATGCTGGAGAGGGAACACAGACAAGTGAAATGATTATGGAGCTGGCAGAAAAATCTCAAATAATCCAAGATGATTCTATAACAGTAATTAGCCACATGTAGATATTCACTTCTTAGACATACGCATGTACTGTAAGTCTTTATAAAACAACTAAAAAACTTTCCTCACACCAACAAACGCTTTGCACAGTGAGTCACCACCTACATTATCCATCTCCTTTTTGAATCGGACGTAGATTTCGTTGCTTTTGGCCAGTGTTGCCTGAAACTCGTCAAACTTCTGAGCGTAGAGGGTCAACTGTGGATTGAGGAAAAAAAACAGGAAAGTCAGACATACCCGAGCATAAAATTCCAAAAGTTTATGGACGGACATTAATCTCACATGAGCATCAATTTCAGATGTGATGACCAGCTGAAATTTTTTCAACCGTAACCCTAATAAATGGATGGTGACCTTATATCATCGGACCCACTCTATGCTAGGAGTGCAAGTTATGATTGACTCATGATGGTTGTCAATTAATCTGCTGATTATTTTCTTGACTAACTGATTAGTTATTTGGTCTATTCATTGACAGAAAATGGTGAAAAATATCGATCAGCATTCCCCAATGACCAAGAAGACCTCTTCAAATGTCTCCTTTTGTCCAAAACCTAAAGATTGTGAGTTTACTGTCATTTGAAAGGAAGGAAACCAGAAACCCAATGCCATGTCTCCCTACAGTCAGTGGTGAGAGTGTGTGTGCGTGTGTGTGTGTGTGTGTGTGTGTGTGTGTGTGGGCTTGTGCAGTTGTGTGCATATATGTATATATGGAGGGATGAGTTTTCCTATTTTTAATGTTTTTAAATGTTGTAAAGCACTTTGTGTTGCAATTTTAACTGTATGAAAAGTGCTCTATAAATAAAGATTGATTGATTGATTGAAAATCTTCACACTTAAGAAGCTGTAATAAGAGAAGTTCCACCTGTGTTTACTTAAATGGATTAATGGATTATCAAAATAGCGGGTCATTAAGTTAATAGAATAAATTAATCAATTTCTTGATGAATATTGTTGCTCCATAATATGCAACTTTTGTGCAAGTAAAAGACACAATATTCTGCTTTTATGTACTGTAATTGTATTGTAATTGCAGTAAAGGTGTGAGTGACAAATTTATTGTAACCTTCCATCTTGAATAACAAAACAAGGAATCTTGAACACTGTAGATCAAGTTATTACTACAAGGTTTCAATTCTAAGACTTTCACCAGATAAAATTCAGAATGTACTGTTTGTACAATACTTTAGGACAACTACATTTTTTTCTGAAAAAATACAATAAATGGTGTATCAGAAAAGTACCTTGTGCGGAAATGAGTTACAAAGCAGATAAAAAAACAAACAAACTGCAATAACGCCAGCTAGCTAGGCTAGCTAATAGATTTAACTCCTGTTTGGCTGTTTTATGGAGGTAAAATAAACCAACATCTTAACTAAATATTGTTATCACATAAATGAGACAGTAGCTGAACCATAGTAAAGAAAAAAAAAGTTCTTCTTAAAGCTAAGAGGCCAAGCGCTAACTAGACCGATGTATTGATAAAAAATGTAACATTGATAGGTTTGTTTTTACTCCAGGCGATGTAGAGATGACTTCAAAGACATCAAATAAATGTGATAGATAATTAAAGCCGTTTGTCGTTGACTTTTTCCTAAAACTGTGCGCCCTGGAAGAGTTCTATCTGCAATAATAGGCCCTGCTGATGCTCCCTGGCTAGCTGTGCTGGAGGTCAGCATGTTAGTTTGGTCAGTGAATATTCACCTGTGCCTGCATCACAGTCCCCTGTTCTCTGAGTGTCTGAGTCTGCAGTTTCCACTCAGCAGCCTGAACCAGTAACTGGTTAGAAGAGAACAGACAGAGACACATTACAGATGTTTCTTTACCTTCTTCTTCATGGCCAGCTCCTGCTCCTTCATAGCGAAGCATTTCTTTGTTTTGTCAATAGCCTCCCTAAGCAACTACGGTGACAGAGACAATACACAGTCAATCTGCATGGTCTGCATACGGTAGTAATAAGGATAACTAAGGCGTTAAAGTCAACAATATGACCAGGACACTGACAATCACGTGAAATATAGGTATTGATGTGTCACTTTAGTTAATGTCACTGTGGTTTAAGATTAAGGCAAATTAATGACAGAATAAATAAAAATAAAGTTTCATAGAATGGCAGTGGAAGAAGAAAATATCAATAAGGATCAATGGAACAGAAACATGAAGCAGAATACATGAAATAAACTGAAAATTAATAATCTCATTTGTAATAACTGTTGTATCCTGTTAACAAACCTTTCTGCAGCAACTTCAGATGATGCAAACAGCTTTAACGTTCCCCAAACATTTAAAGTTATCTGCTTTAAATGGGCAAACTGACTTCACTTTTTATCGTTTTGTTTTAATAATGGTATTTAATGGCCTATATGTTATGGAGATTAACATATTCAGCAATTTCAGTAGATACTCAGCATTCTGTGGTGTTTAATTGATTTAAAAACCAAAAGTCCAGAGCAGCGACTGCAGAAAGGTATTATAAAATGACGGTTGCATTAAGGCCAACATAAGTCATCTAAGAATTATTTTTAAGAAGTGTTTGTTTACTGTTTTCAGTGTAAAAAAAATGCTAAAATTGAGGATAAGAAGATATGATTGCAGCAAAGCATTAACTAACAAATCATTTTTATACATTTTGTACTTTTTTTGGTCAGTTTTGACAGAGTGTGCCACTCAGCCATCAAGGTACCACTGACAAACAAGGTGTCTGATAGTGTCAAATGTTCGTCTGTGCTTGTTTTCACTCACGTATTCCTTCTCTCTCTTGTGTTTGTCCTCAGCTTCAGCCAGCAGAGCGTTGGCCTGCTGCAGTTTGGCTTCAGTCAGTTGGTGCTGCAGGTCACGGTGCTTGTTGATCTTCTCCAAACTCTGCAGGAAGAGGAGGAGCGTCGTTACCAGAAAGAAGCTCAAACACTTACTGTCTCTATTAATCTATTGATGATCTTCCACCATTTTTAGAAGGTTTTTCTTAGAAGCATTGTTGTGTTTCATTTCGGTTGCATCAGATTTGCTAGAGTTTCAAGAAGTGAGAGTGTTAAGACTAGCACTTTGCTTTCAATAAATCATTCTCAAAAAATATCAAAAGTAGCAGCTCAAAGATATATCAGTGATGGTGTGTTAAAGAATATATATAAAAACATACAATATATATAAATGTTGTAGGTGCACTTGTGCAAGATGGTGTGTATGACATTGAGTGAACTCTAACAAGACATCAATACCTCAAGGACGAGCAATAATCAACTAATTGTTTTCACTCTGTAGTTTAGACTGTATGGAATCACCATCATCCACTATCCTGGTAATCCTGTGCTTCAGTAGAAGGTAACTGGACAACTCTTTTTGGTTTTACCCATTTTACCCATCATCCAAAAGACCTTCTTAGTTCACCTCAGAGTTAGTTCACTGAGACGCCTCAGTGTGGTACCAGTGGTGAAACTGTCTGGGCAGGGATTTCAGGACCGTGCTATAAGTACCTGATAAATGATGTCGAAGACCAACACCACTTTTTAGAGATGGCTGTTCCAGTTTTACATATTTGAATTGTGTTTTACGCTCCCTGTAGAATGAATACATTAACCTTCGACCTTGCCTTCCCCCTCTTACCTCTTCCCTGCGCTCACACTGGTTCATCAGACTCTCCAGTTTCTCCGTGAGATGGGTGTTTTCATGACACAGCTTGTCGTTTCGGGCGCTGTGCTGCTCGATCTGAGTCTGGATCTCCGTCAGCATGGTCTGGAAGTGGCTGGTGATCTCCTTCCTCTTCTCCTCATCCTCCTTGCAACGCTGAAGGGTCTCCTCCTGGAGAACGGAGGAGGCAGTAGTTATAGCAATGGAAAATGGTATAAGATGGAAAAAGAAAATCAGTTTGTTAGTTTAGATTTTTTTTTCTTACATCTCTTATTGTATCATGTCACGTTGGCCTGATGAGTATTTTTTTGTTCCATAACAAAAATCATACTCGGATATAATAAAGCTGCTCTTAAACTTGTCAAAAGAAATCTCTCATTGATTAAAGTATTCAGGAACTTAACTGTGGCTCCAAACGGTGGTCAGCTGCATCCAGTTTGCTGGAATTATGGTTGTGATGAGTCTACGATTGACTCCATCTATCTAATTAAACTGATTGGAGGCCAAGCACCTGACACCAGACCAAGACAAAACCCAAGATATGAAGTTCATTAATGCTCTGTAGACCTCTTAGAGTGGATAAAACCATTTCTAAAGCTCTGAGTGTTCCCAGGAGTACAGTGGTCTCGGTAACCATAAAACTCTTTATAGAACCAGCTTACTAGCAAAATTGAATAACTGAGCAGGTTAGGGAAAAGACCACGAACCCAACAATCTCTCTAACTGAACAGCAGAAGTCTGCTGCAGAGATGGAGGACTTGCTGGAGGGATAACCATCTCTGGTGGAACAGCCTGATGAATGCAGTCTGAGTAAAAGACACATGGTAGCCTGTTTGGAGTTTATCAAACTTCGTTTAAAGTAATAAAGGTTCACTGATCTGTTGAGACACAAACTTTTGGGGAGGATCTCCCAACACTAGTACATCTGGTGAAGAGCAGGCACTCGTCATGATCTGCTAATACCATCACTACAATGAGGCATGGTGGTGGCAGCATCATGCTATGGGGGAACAGGAACATGAATACTGGTCACATTTACACCTACAAACAATTTAGAGTTACCAATCAACCTGAGCATGTTTTTGGAGTGTGGGAGGAAGTACCTGGAAAATATCTGTGCATGCATGGGGAGAAGATTCAAACTTCTACCTGTAACCACCAAGCTACTGTGCAGCCCTGATGAAGATCAATGTTGCTGAAAGTAACTGGCTAGGAAAAATGCATATTTTACACTACAAAGTGTAGGGTAAACCTACATACTAAGCACTGTTAATAAGTCAATAATAACACACTTAGGATATGCTCTTCATGTATTTACATGGAAGTATGCTCTATAAATAGGTGGACTTTAGTATACTTTTTAAAAAAATCTGGTTAAATAATTAATATTTTGAGACTCTTGAAACCAACATAGTCAACATCGCACAATGCGGTCACCATACACCCACTCCCAGCTTTCCTACTTACCCTCATGACGTTGTAATGTGTCTGCAGCTCCCTGCACAGAGTCTCCAGTTTGCTGCGAGCTGCTACACCGCTGCGACGCTCGGCCTGCAGCTGCTTCCGCTCCTCCAGCAGGATGGACAGTTTCTGCTGCAGGACACACAGCCTCTGCTCATCACAGCGCCGCAAGACTGCCTGTAAACACGCACACACACACACACACACACACAGGTAGAGGGGAGCGAGCCTGTTTGTGATCTGGATATGTAAAAAGCAAACACTCCGTGAAACACTGTAATGGTCTTTGCTAATAAAGGCTTATCTGTGAGCCTGACAAAGACTTTCTCACCATTTCAGCATACTTTCTGACCAGATCTTCCAGTTTCTGCTCTGCGGACGAGAGATTGTTCAGACTCTGCATGATGAGGGAGATATCTGGGGAGAACAAGATCTCTTTATACTGACCTGTTTAAAAAATCATTTCTCTATTGTTGTTTCTCACTATATTTGGTATTAATGGCATGCTTTACTCCGCATGTTGTGTTCTATTACTATGGTAGAGACTATTTTCACAAGAAGACTTCAAATCAAAACCCTAAAATGGCCTATGGGTACACATAATATCTGAAAATCTTTTCTATGTGATCAGTTCAAGAGCACCACAAACTTCAACCTCTCTAATGAGCAGAATCAGAAATAGCTTCGAGACAAAATTAGCATTTTTTGATTAGAGGATTCATTGTAGGACTATTTGTTTAGACAACAAGTCATATCAAGTTACAGTATGGCACGTAGGGTTGGATGTTTGTGGAGCTGATGCATTTCATGGAGTAATTTTCAATATAGCCATACAAAGTACTGTGTCAGTTTTTACAATATTTCTCACCCACAACATGTAGCAGGTTAAACATTCATATGTGTCATTGCAATCAAGCCTATTACCAGTCAAAAGTCAATGTCAGGTTGGGGTCTCCACACCTCAGTGAGCAACACATGACACAGGTTTATTGACTCTGCTGGTTCATTTTAGCTTATATTCTCATCACTTGATCATCATTGTTCCATCACAAAGCTGTGTTCAATTAAATGACTGATTTTATGAGAACTTAGTGATGGTGGGAGGTCAGCAGCAGCCCACAGTAAAGGACTAATCCATCTATGTTTATAACAGTTTTAAAGGACGTCAACAAACAACAGCGTCCTGTTGTCAGCATCACTCTTATAACATCTTGTTGCCTCACCTGTGTCCATGGAAACTGTGATGTCACCTTTTTCCTCCTCCTTCATCTTCTCCATCTCTGCCTCCACCACACTCTGTTACATCCAAAACAATACAAGGCTTTTGTTCACATGTGAGTCCCTCCACAGGTCAACGACAGACAGAAATCAATCTGCAGGTTGCGTAAACTTTGAGTTGTTCTCGTCGCAGAACCCACCGGTTTGTCCTGGAGGCCGATTGCAGAGCCGTAGGTACTGATGATGTCCTCCAGTCGTCGGTGGAACTCCTCCATGTGGTCGAAAGAAGAGGCGCAACCTCTAGATGTTGCCACCTCACCCTCTGAGCTCTCAGGGTCCAGGGGGGGAGACATCTTGTCAGGTTGGGGTGGCAACAGCACCTCAGCTGCTTTCTCCATCCTCAGTGTTCTGGACAGAATACACAGTCATTCCTCCATATGTGTAGTTGGAGTTTGTCGGCTTGTTCAGAAATTAACAGACATACTGACTTAGACAATTCAACCACAGTATATTTACATAGCGCAAATTCACAACATATGTCATCTCACAGCACTTAGCACAGGAAGGTATGGACTTTATGAATTATAAAAGTCAAAGACACTTTGATGTTACTCTTGTCACACAGTATTTATTTGAGTATTCTTATTTATAATTTGCTTCAAAAGGGCAGGCCTTTGGATGTGATACCAATATGTCAGCTGGTTGTTCAGATTTCTTTGGATTTGAGTGTAGTAAAATGATTTTTTCATGCACTTCCTCCGTTGTTTTTTTAATTAAAGTAAATGAAATGTAGAAAACATTCAGCTAAAAAGCAAATTTGCCTCTGCAAAAACATAATTTATTATCCTGCATTGGTTATTTTTTGAAAAACTGCACATTGTTAGAGCTCCTTCAATAAAATGAACAAATTCTATGTCACTCTAATGTACGAATATGTCAGCTGTCTGCATTTTGAATGAATCTCTGAACTCGGCTTTGTAAAACTCTGTGTGTTTGATGTGATCACAGCAGTCTGTCAGTGAATCTGCCATGGATTTAAAATCGAAACTCCTGTGGTGCTTCGCTTTATGCTGGCAGTTTCTGTGGGTCAATTTAAGCTCAGTGATGTTTAACACCAACATGCTGCGAACCACCAGCTTCTGTGAGGGGAGTCCGACTTAGTTGAATCTTATGAAACTGCAAGTTACGGTGGTTTGGGAGGACAAAGCACAAAACGGGGCAGAAAAGTTAAGCAAAGAAGCTCCAAACACAAAAACCCATCAAACTGTGACTGGACCAGGAAAGGAGAAGCTAAAATGTTCATATACTCCATATTTTTATGCATAATTAATCAAAAATTTGCTAAAAATGTGTAAAAATCAACATAAACTCTATTTTTGGAACCCGTTTTGCAGAGAGACCCTGAGCCAAAATGGAATCTTCAATTCTTTAATTGATCTGCTTTATTACCGCCCGGCAAAACTCTGTTTTCCGGAAGGCATTGTTTTCAGCTGCATGGTCTTGCTTGCTTGCTTGTTTGTCTGTAACAATTTGGTTTCCGCGCGATAACTCGATAAAATATTGATGTAGCCTCACCATATTTGGTACACAGGTGTACCATAATAAGACACAGGTCAAGTTCGCATTTGGTGACCTTGACCTCATTTTCAAGGTCACAGGGGTCATCTTTGTCGCCGGGCGGTCCAAGTTTGGTAAAACTTCTTGTTTAAATTGCTTTAGTTTATTTTTCTGTCTGACACTTAACACTCATAAAACCTCTGGTAAGGTCATATTATCGTCATCCAACTGTCGTTTATCTTAAAAAAATTAATGGTTCAGAGCATGAACTACCAGAGAAATAACTAATAATAATTAATAATAATAATTGTACTAATAATTAATGTATTACGCATTTGGTCAGACCAACTGTGAAAAGATATCGATCACTTAAGGGGGCTAGAAGCAGAGTGGTCTAACCCACAAAAAACTCAAATCGGACTTTATATCATTTCTGTTGTTTTTTATGATCTAGATTTTAGTGGCAAGGTGGTCTAACCCTCAACCCAAATACAGCGTTAGAGTGGCGCTTGCAATGTTAGATCATTCTTCAAAACACAAAACTTTGAACCCATTTTGCCTCAAAAACTACAAAAAGTGGGTTAGTCCACTCTGCTTCCAAACACTTCACTTGTATTAATCGCCTAACGGATGAATCAACATATTATTTTAGCTCTGAAGTGCTGGATGAATTCAGGGTATCAGTGGAAATAATGAAAAGCATTTGGGTGGACACCAACATGACAGATGCTCATAGCTCAGTCCCATGCCAGCTTTATTTGTGTGTGCATTTTGTGTGTGTGTGCAGACGTATTAAGAGGCTGTTTATCCTAACAGCTATGTCGCAACATCCCTCCGCCACCGTTATTGTATCTGTCGAGTTAAATTTAGCCGTGTGAGCTGCCTCCCCTCCGCTCTGTGACTCTGCAGACCCCACCTGTTGTAGTGTCTTCTATTCTGAGAGCATCCAAATATGGCCACACTGCTTGTTACAGCCACACACACACACACTGTACAAGCAGAAACACGGGTATGTGAATCAGATAATTACTCCCTTTACCTGCTCCACATCAAGCACCACCTGCTTTATTCAGTGCCACCTTCCAAAAAAACCTAAACTATGCTCCAGCCTCTGTGTTACGCAACCAGTCGAAGCCCCTCCCCCTGGATTCAAGCTGTTGACCACAACAAAAATAAACAACTCATGATATTATTTTTACTTGATGTTGAAGCACACACATGTTCAACCCCTTATTCCTATCCAGCAGGTGGTGGCCAAAATATTGGAAACACCACGTCAAATTGATCCAAACTTTAATTAATAGCAAAAACACAGAAGTTGAGCAATGTGTTTAGTTCTTATAATCATTAAGGTATTGAGTGTGCTGTCTTCTTATTTCACCTTTATCTTAATTTCACCAGGTCTTCGTTTGGCTCTACTGTCTGACTTGCTGTTCCTGTTGTTATTTTACCTTTTGGGTATCCTGTCAAAACACTTTGTAAACTGTTGTTTTTAAAAGTGTTATGCAAATTACTGTTATGACTGCTATTAAAATAATGCGCCTCAAAGCTAAGGCCATTGTTGTGTTGCTGCTGCCATACAAAACTGTAACCTCAGAAAAGTCATCTTTGAAATCGGCCTTTGAGATTTTTTTGTTATTAAGAATGTCGGGCGTAAGGCTTCTGCACAATAATCCTTCCAATACAGTCTTCAGCTAAGTATTTCACATCCATTTTGCCTTCCTCTGTGACCATTTGCTACCATTCCCACAATGTAAATGCCTCAGTTTGTAGCAAGCAATCAGAAATAAACAAATTGGCGGAATGAGCAGAAATGATCAGAAACAGGCAACATAGAAAAATTCTGACTCAGAGGAAGTTGAAACCCACAAAAACTATGATAATAAAACCTGAAAATAGATCTAAGTTTAACAGAAAGATGATAAAACAACTAACATACTAACATGATGGAAAACAAATGAAACTGAAGCACTGAAGAACTTATTACAGACATCACACAATATTCATTATACAGACCACTACCAAGTTCTGCTACCAAAATTCTGAAAAATAGTTTTAAAATCCAAGTATTTCCCCGCCCCCTATATTAGGCTGGACAGACAAACACGCTGGCAGTGGCCAAGTAACATATCGTGACATGGCAGCCATTATCGAAGCTCCTCGAGTAAAACAAGAGATTTGTGAAAAGGTTTGAAATGAAAAGAGTCTTACCAGGATCAGTGGAGTGAAGGAGAGGAGGTGAAGAAGAGACAGCGACAGGCAGAGAAAGCAGAGGAGGAGGAGGAGGAGGAGGAGGAGGGTCCTGTTGACGGGACAAATGACAGCTGACCCCAAAAATAACCTGAGAGGCTCAACTCAGAGCCGCACGAAGAGAGTGCTGTGGATGAAGGTGGGTGGGCTCAGTTGGAAGGAGTCTTCCTGAGCATCATCTGAGAATTTAAAAAAAAGTTGATTGGTCATTGATAAATATGAATAAGTCACTTTTAATTCCTGGCTGAATATTAGGCTTTTTACTATACATCTTATAAAAAGAACTATCTGAAACTTCAAGCTGTGACACACCGCCATCCATGTGACTCTGTTGGCATGCGTTCCTCTAGTAGACAGTAGTCTGATAGGTCACAAAATAATAAAAAGAATGAAAAACTAATGGCAACGATAATATAAGGAATGATCAGATTCAGAATGATTCTGATTTTTTAAAAAGTGTCAATCAGTATGGCCCAGCAGTAACAGAGCTATTCATTTCTGTCCAAATTTTGCCAAAAAATTAAGTTGTAGCCATGATCATCCAATTTGTAATGCAGCAGGAATCAGTTACAGATCAAGCACAAGATTTTTCACATTAGGATTACAAATTGCTTCCATCAAATGTAAGATCAGTACTCCTCCACGGTTCTGAGACTTGGAGAAGGACGAAAAGTAAATCAAGGCGACATATACATACATATGAGTACAAACTTCCATCAACAACTGTTTAAGAAAGATGGAAAACTGGCGACAAACACCATCTCACAAGCTCTGATGTGGAGCCCTCAGGAAAAAGAACATGGGGATTTGCAAACGGACATCAAGAGGCTTGGATGCACCTGGACCCAAGTGGAAGGAAAAGCTCAAGACCTAGTTCTCTGGAGTTCCACCGTCAATTTCCTGTACTCCAGGATGGGTGTCAGGGCAGAAAAACTGTGTCTTTGGGAGGACTCAGACTTGTGATCATAAGGCAGAAACTGCAAACAGGATTTTTATCTCAAACCCTCCCATCCTCTTCCTCTGCTCTGCTTTTAAATGCATCTTCATTCAGGTCCTCTTCCTCCTCTCTGACCTTCACATCTTTGTGTTTCCACAAGGTTCAACACAAATGGCTGCTTTGTTGTATTTTTTCCATTTTCCCCATACCCTGCTTAGTTCTTGTAATCTAAACACAAATATAAGTGTATATTTCTGGCGCGGCTCTTGTTAAGCAAGATATGTTGTCCAGGCTGATGGTTGGGATGCCGGCTCTGCCAGTCCTGTAATTCATGCCATCATTATTATGTGTATGAGGTGACATCTGCATCGAGAAGCATTAGTGATTCCTCCCTCCAGTAATGAATCCTGTCAGCTCCAATCAGCAGCTCCAATAAGGCCGCAATACAGCAACGAGTTCAAGTGTGACTCACAAGCTGAGATCTGAGCGTGAAGCAGCAGAATGAAAGCAAACATCAAACATTCAGCCGACTGCATCTAATCTGAGCACAACCTCATATTATGCAAATAAGGACACGTTCAGCTTAAGAATGTTTCCTGTATAGCGTTTTTGTTATACAGCGGCTGCAGTTCAAGGGGCTGTTCACAACAAGAAATAATAAAATACGAGGAGCTGAAGTACACAGACTCCTCACCATAAACTGCATTTAGAGATCACCTGTTGGTTTTTGAATTGAGGATGGAGGGTACCACTTTTTATAGTTGGACTCCAGACCCTCCACATATGGGAAACATGATGGATCAGGGGAAGTGATGCTGAAACTTGATTTGAGCTCATAGTCAACATGTAAGGCATCATTGGTATGTTAGGTAACAGGCAAGGCGCATTGTACATATTCTACTCACTGAGTAAACTGGAGATCAGAATCCTCCGTGGGTCTGTTAGTACAGGTAACTGACAAACAAGCATGTCAATCAACCCAGTCCTACCCTCAAACAAACGTCTCTTTCAGCCCTAATATATACTTAATAATGGAATTACATTCAAAATGGTCGCTAGAGCACTGATCAAAAGGACTGAGTGTAGCTTATGAGATCCTAATAATTAGTGAAAAAAATGTATTGACTCAGTATTTTATGAGACAAGTTGATGTTTTTTGAATGAGAGTTTGTTGGAGCATGGATTTTTTTAGACAGCCCCTAGAGGCCATCAGTGGTATTACATTTGAAGCTACCTAGGTGTCATTTCTCCTGTTCTGACAGACTAATGTAGCAAGCCGAAGTAAGATTGCAGGTCCAGGTGCTTGATTGGTTGGCCTCTATGCTCTTAGCTAATATGCTACCGTTAACTTTAAACTCACCCAACCTAGTGAAGAGCAGCACATCCAACTTATTTAATGTTTAATGAACAATTACTGAGAGTTGCTCAAAAGTAATTGACATGTCAAAGAAGTCTTCAGTGTAGCTGCATTTGGTTAAAACAGATGTTAAAAAGTTGAGAATAAATTTCCTAAACAGCACTTTGTATATCACAGATCAACAGCCAACATGGCAGATGATCTAAAAACAGCAGGCTAACCTGTCTGTGTTATTTCACCAATAGTTTTGTACCGGGATCACCAGCTGTATTTGCAGAAACTATATGAATATAGGCAGGTGGACATTGGTCAACTCCAATAGGGATTTAAGTTAAAAATACCCAGGTTCAAATGATATAATGTAATACTAGCTTTCAATATTTATTAAGAATATTTTCCGGCTGATAATGCTAGCAGAGTGCACTTTTAGTTTATTTACTGACAATGTGCTGATTTTTTTCTGTCCTTCCAATCGAGTCATTCCAATTTCATTTCACTTTCTCCTGAACTCTGAAATGAATCATATTGCTGATATGTAACTGATCTGATTGTCGATATTCCTTACTGATCTGTAGCACTATTAGCAGTAACATAATTATCGTCGTACAACTTATATTTTTCAATGAAGGGACTTAATATCAGTTTCACATGAAATCGCTCATCTTTAAACCTCTTCTCTTTTGTATTACAAACCTAATTTAATTTCAACCATGGTCTCTTTTGACGAGCAAAGAAAAACACACTTGTTTTATCGTATCAAAGAATATTGGACAACCTTGAAGGTTTTTAATACTAAGCCAACATGATCATGAATTTAAGCCATAATTAAAGAAGGAATTTTTGACTGGACAAACAAAGCCTGCAAGTTATCTAATTCTGGGCACAATTAGAGGATGGAGTTAATGAATATTTTACTGTCCAGAGCCAAAAACTGCACATTTGAGCTACTTCCAGATGCTCAAAGTTGCTCATTAACTTCAAATATGGATGTAATGGAAGCAAGAGGATTAAAAAAAAGGATTTAGTTGATGTGAGTAGCTGCTTTATACATTATAACACCAAGAAATAATTAATGTGTCAGATGAATCATCTGATGTTGCCAAATATGAGCCCTTATCAAAGAACAAAAATCCAACTGGTCAGTGACACATCGGAGGGGTTTTAGTCGACCTGATGGGTAATACGGGGTAGTTGTATTATCAACATTTTTGCATTCAGAAGCATTCACTCACAATCAGATTTTTTTCCTCAAAATTAAACCACGATGGTAACTTGTCTGCCTCATTTTGGAATCTGAATTATTTAAAATAGCATCATAGCTACTAACACAGCAGAGGCAACTCTTCAGTATATGAAAGTCTAACAACCAAACTGATGCTCACATGTTGGTTGTATCGCCATAAAAAGACACAAAGTGAATCTCACAGCTCATTTACTTTCATACGGACCAGGACTTTCATATGTGGCCTGAAAGTGATGAATCGTTTTTGATCCCCTAAGACTGACAAAAGCAAAAAGTGTTCCAGAAAGCAACCAGCAGAGGACAGATGAAGCAGCAGCGCCCTCTTCTGGACATACAGTGAGCAACAGCATTGAAGACATGATGCTGTCATGCGTCACATCTGCCTCCCTTTCTAATAACTGATAATGTTGATATGCAGATGATAAAGTCGAAACTACATTTATGAATAGAGAGATTTTTTTCTTAATGTAGCTCATAGAACATGTTAAATACTGGCTGCCTGGATTACAGTCTAACTTGTAAAAACTGGCTCTGAAAGCTGCCAACTATGACTTTTCTACTTCCTTCTTGTTTTTGTAAAAATGATATTCTTCTGAAGTCACTCTCTGCAAGAAAGCAAATATGCCAATGTCCCCAGTGCATTGAATAAAATCTAATATTGCCTTCAATCTTACAAAGCGCACAACTGTATCTAAAATCTAAGAATATGACTTGTGTACCTCAGTGAAAACCATGACCTGTAGTCAAACAAATAAATTCTCAAATGCGTCTGAACTACTGCAGAGCTCCTTCGGTGTCCTTTTCAGGATTAGATTATGGTGTTTTTGTTTGTTCCCTAAAGTCTCCATCCAACTTGCTAATAAAAAGTAAGTGCTTGCTGTCTGAGGTGGATGAAGTATATCTGGCAGAAAGAATCCCTTTATAAACAACAAACCTTATTGTTGGCAAGACAACTGAAAACATCACTGAAAAACAGACAAGAAAAGCCAAAATCGCCTCAAAACCACCATAATCCCTCCAACTTTCATTCAAAGAAAACATAAATTGACAAATGAATCATCTATTTATGATTAGGATACCTGGAAGAAGCACACAGACCAAATATGCATATTTAAATGCTTGTAAAAATTTTCAAGCAACTTCAATTTAAGTGATGATAACAAGTCAACCAAAGTTAATGTATAATTTGTCAAATCAAGCAAGTATCTTTTTAAACAGACTTTTTAGTACTTTTTTTTCTTTCCTTTTGTCTGGAAGCACAAAGCAAGAATTCTAATCAACAACATTGAGGACAGTAAAGCAGAAGATTTGATCGGCTCAGCCAGTTGAAACCTCATAGTTCTATAAAATAAAAGCGCTACCTGAACTTGGTTTTACAGCCTTCACGGAACTTTATAATTCAATAGCAGGCTCAGTTTCACTTTATGCTGTGGGTGAGTGGGGGGGTTGAGTTTCTTAGGGTGCATAAATTTACAGGCAAGTGAGCTGTTTAAAGGAAATATGGGATGGCAGCCATGTTCGGTGAAACAGAGAGGTGAGCTGATGCGGTTGTGGAAGGGACGGTTCTGCTGCCAGAGGACAGGTTGACCAAAAAGATGTTTAACTCTGATTGGGCACACAAATATTCTGAGGTAAGAAAGATTCCTGCATTATTTTTTTTAAAGGTGAAATACTCATGTGAATAATTATATACAACTAATGTGTATATCATTTTCTGTTATGGGCAAGTATTATCGCTGCTGTCATAAAAAAAAAAACAGTGATAGTTGTGTTATATCCTCATATGTGACAGCAGTTGATGGCAAATTCTGATATTGCTCAGAAAATAAAACTAAAGTAAAAAAAAATAACCTAAGACCATAAAATGGAAAAGTAAGACGCTATACTGGCAATGAAACCAAGGTAATAAAGTCAGATCACACATCATAATATATTGTTATATTTATGTTATTACACATGAAAAATGAAATTCTGCACATAACACTGACATGTTCTACATGATTTTGAAATATTACACAATATCAAATGCATAAAATGTTGCAAATAAAATGAAAATGCGACTTGTGATGAGGAAAAATTACATATGAATCTGAAATACTGCATTGACCGGTACACCGCCCACTAGTTGTCTTCACACCACTAGTTATTGTTTCACCGATCACAGTAGTTTCTCCTCATCACTGATGGACAGCAGGCTTGTAATTATGAGACTGTGGTCTGTCAGATGTGTATAAATATGAATTTTAGACCTCTTCAGTGTCAAAACTGCTTTTACTATTAATTATTTTATTGGTAAATAAGACCTAGCTTGACTGCTCTTCCATTCAGTTATGTTTTCTGAAGAGAGCACAAAACACTACTAGAAATGTTAGAAAGTATATATATAAATCTTTTCTTTAAATTTTAATCTACTTCATGTTTACCTACAAGTTGCTCTTGAAATGAAATGTTAAGCCTGTATATATGGCGCATGGTGTGCAAAATGATTACATCCAGATTGGAGGGTTTCCTTATTTTTAAACCAGTCAATTAATCTAAGCCGAAATTTCTTTTTAACCAACAAGTAAACATTAGTCATTATGAACATCCCTCAGAGCTGTTGGAAACTATGTCGATTAGGATTCCTGTAAAATTTTACTCCGTTTTACTTCATTCAAATTCTATTAAAACAGTTGTTTTCTAATTCCTTTTATTTAAAACTTTATTAAAGTTTAGCTGTTTTTCTATTGTCCTGTTTGAAACTGTAAGGCTACGTTCAGCTGCTGTCAGGTGTCCCAAGAAACAGAGCCAATTTTGATGCGAATGAAGTCAATTAAAATGACAAAAAAGAAACAAAGTTTGAAAAAGAAAGCAAAATGACACAACAGATGTGCTATCTAACAGCAGCATTAGCCACATCACTGATACTAAATATGATGGTAAGAGAAAGACTGTAGAAGAAGTCCTAATAGAAAAAGAAGCAGTTGTATTTTGAGCTGCAGTACTTGCACTGTGGCATTTACAATCAATACATGGCCATAGTAAGTGGTGTGAGGTTTGTTCTGAGGTTGACCTGCTGGTGGCAGCAGTGAGCTGTCTCACTGTTTCACCATCTGAGTCCTCAATGGAGCCAGAAACTCCTGATGAAGTACAGCAGAGACCTGAGTGTGTGTGTGTGTGTGTGTGTGTGTGAGAGAGAGAGAGAAGTGTGTGAATGAGAAAAATGAAACAGCTGTGAGTCAGTGTCCAACAGAAAATCTGAGAGCGCGACCGTGTCTTCAGACTGCAATGTGATGATTTACCTTCCGGGGGGAAGTTTAGTCGGTACATTGTGTAGAAACAGATTAATGTCCCCACAACATAGTATTACAAGTACACATACACACACACTGAGCCAAATAAACTGTATATCAGTTTGTCTCCATTACGTCTAAACACAATAAACAAACTGTCAGACAGTTCCTCTCAGTGACTTCTCAGTAACATTTACTCACCATACACTTGAATGCTGCATTCATGATCCATCCATTATCTGTACACCGCTTAATCCTCATTGGAAGCTGGAGTCTATCCCAGCTGACTGAAGGTAGGGGACACCCTGGACAGATCACCAGTCTATCACAGGACTACATATAGAGACAATCACACTCACTTTCACACCTACACAGACAATTTAGAGTTACCAGTTAACCTCAGCATGTTTTTAGACAGTGGGAGGAAGGTGGCGCACCCAGAGAAAACCCACACATACACAAGGAGAACACGCAAGCTTCATGCAGAGAGATCCTGGAAAGACCGGGACACTAACAAGGGATCTTCTAGCTGCAAGGTGCAAGTGCAAAACACCAAGCTACTGTGCATGCTACATTCACTGAAAGCTTAATGAACGAAGAGATTCAACATGAAAGCACTGAAAAAAAAGAATCATCAGTGGAGAAGCCTCTTAGAGACTTGTTATTTATGCAATCAATACTTTGATGCATATTCAATAACACATATTACTTATGGTCAAAGAGAAATTTTTCATGTCATCATTCAGTGTACAGAGTGGTAGAAAGAGAAGGAGATCAAGTTAACCTTTGGATTCCTGAGTGCTGTGAACTGTTGACAGCAACAAGTGCAGCGCTATCGGGGAAGACAGGAGGATGTTGTACAAATTAGTTAAAAATAAAAGCAGCTACACATGGCAACATTACACCACTAGCTGTGGTTTTCGCAGCAATTTGCATCATGCTGTTATTATCTGTGGACCTCTGTTAATTGGCAACATATGTGGAGTTTATGTGAATCTCTTCCCAATTTAAAAGTTAGTTCGAACACATATTTTCTACCATAATTTGCCAAACACAGAGGTTTTGGCATCTCTGTGATTTGGGGTGAGAATTTATTTATTTTTTCCCACAAGGCTTTTTGGTTTTCTAAACACCTTTCTTTTGCCTCTTTTCCTCTCGAGAGTTATGGAGGTTGTGTTGGCAATTATAAATGAAAGTTTGGAGTTTGGACCCCACTTTGGGTGCAAATTCAGGATGCTCGGACCAAATCTCAAAGGATGATTATGCGGATGACATGCACGGTAGCATGCAGTAAGGACTATTTTTGCTGCCTTTTTCCACGCTCAAGAGTCATTTCGTGGCAGCTTAATAATATCAAAGCATGAAAAATTTGTATAAACCACAGGCATCACTTGCCGTGTGCGAATGTACATGAGACACAGACAAATCCCCAGGTAACGCTAGCTTAAAAAGAGCCTCCAAATTAGAATTTTTAATATGTAAACATGAAAACTGTAAAAATCTGTTTTCAGGAAAGCTGCTGGTGGATTGAGCTTTTTCCCATGACATGAGCTGACTCCTCATTTCCCTTATTCTCCATAGCAGATTTGGTGAGTGCAACATTAGTATAACCCATTAAGACACAATAATGGGAGATACGGCAGGCTGGAATACATCAGATAATCCATGAAAGCTACTCAGTCTGCTCTCAACTCGTCTGACTCTCTAGATATAGATGAGTTTAAGCCTGCCATTTCCTCTGTGCATTTTACACAACGTTCTCCTCCGCTTCCACTACATCCATGCTACCTTTTTGTTAAAAAAATGTTTGCTATGAGAAACCTATGCTCTGAGTAGCCGCTTACTACACTGAAAATAACACATTTTTTTTAACCAAAGATTGGGATTGTGCAGTAAGGCAGTCGTGCTTGGCTCTTTCGGTGAATTTCCCCTTTTTAAATGACAGTCATCGTATGTAATGTTCCACCAAAACATTTCACTCGTCATTAGTTTGTTGGGCATGTTGTTCCCTAATCCTGGGCTTAGTACTGCTCAAGATCATTGTGATTGGTTTAACCCTTTGATGCACAACATGGGTCAAAAGTAACCCATATTCAATGGAATAGGGGTATCTTTTGACCCATGTTGTGCATCAAAGGGTGAAAGAAATACAAAAAATGCAAGGTGTTCTCACCCCTATAGCCAAAAAACCCTGAGGTGTAGTCAGACCATTCTCCAGCATTGACATATCAGTGTGGAGATTGGTTTGGAGATTGGTTTGTGAGTCTAGATCTCAATAGGTTCCATGGATATGTTGGGAAATTTCTCTATTCTGTCATGCTTCTGCGTACATCATTGATTTGACAGATTTTTCCAGCCTTCTTGATCTGTTTTCATAGTTCACATAGTACATGTTATTTCTCTATCCCTATAAACAATATAGTGTGGCAGAAAAGTACTAAAAGTCCAGTCTGGTACTTCAGACTGGCTTCAAATTACATATACTACCATTCAAAGGTTTAGGGTCACCCAGGCAAAATCAAGTTTTCCATGAAAACTCACACTTTTATTAATGTGTGAGCATAATTCCACAAGGGTTTTCTAATCATCAATTATCCTTTCAACACCATTAGCTAACACAACGTAGCATTAGAACACAGGAGTGATGGTTGATGGAAATGTTCCTCTGTACCCCTATGTAGATATTCCATTAAAAACCAGCCGTTTCCACCTAGAATAGTCAATTACCACATTAACAATGTCTAGACTTTATTTCTGATTAATGTAATGTTATCGCCTTTAAAAAAAAACTTCCTTTCAAAAAATAAGGACATTTCTAAGTGACCCCAAACTTTTGAATGGTAGTGTATCTCACTTTATATTGACCCGCGAGCTTCTGTTCTTGCAACATCACTGCAGAGCATCTAATATGAACAAATGAGGCACAATTATTTAATGCATCGCAGCTTTTTCAGCATGACAGGAATCATGTCTGCCTGCTTTTGACTCTACATGTTGCAAGTGAATGTAAATCTCATACGGGATCATTTCAAGGAGAACAGGTGTGGAAACCCCACCTGAGCTGCAGCGATGGATTCACAAGTCAGGAACTTTTACTGTGAAGAGGAATCAGCTGTTTTTACTGTCTGTATAAACAGGCCTGGCACTGACTGTGCTGCTGCTCGCTGTAAAGAAGGCTCAAATTAACCCATTTGCAGCTCTGTGGCGGGCTTTTGGCTCTGATCTCTTCTCAAAGTAAAACTCCCTCAGCAGCTCCCCAGCTGAGCCCTCTGTGATCTTGTTTCAAAATAAAAGTTCCCAGGGGTAAGCAGCAGTTAAAGAGCAGTCCAAGACTCTCTCTAAAGTCAAAGTCTCCCATCTGTAAGCAGGTTTCCTCTCAAGTCAGGAGCCAGTTTGCCATTTTATTTTGATCATCTGTCACGCTGCTCTCTTTTTTTTCCGTCTTCTGTGTTTTCGCTTCATGTCTGTCATTTACTGTTTGTGTCACTTTTGGATTCTGTTTTCAGTTTGAGACCCAAAACTGAGGAGTTTCCCCTGCAGCTAAAAGCTAGAATGAAGCTCAGCCAACGTGCTGCATAAATGTCGGTTAATTGAATGTTTACTGATTAGCAGGCAGCTCACAATCAGGAAGAATACACATCATGTTGCATGAGTTATTTAGTCTAATTTCCTCATTTTTCCTAAAAAGTAGAATATAATGAGGTGGTATTTAATAACTGTAGCAACGGACATTTCCCATTTTTGCTGGTCCTGTTAATTTACAGCTAAATTGCAGCTATTTTTAGGAAATGATAAGGAAAGTTTACAGAAAATTACAAGGAAAATACGTGATTTTCTGCCTCAGTCTCTTCTGCTCGCTCTTTCCTTCTATATGTTTCGTCTGTTTTCTTTATCTCTTCTTATTTCTGTATTTCCATCTCCGATTCACATTTGGCTTATCTTTTCTATTCTGTTGTGGGGTCTCCTTTTTTGTCTCATTTTCATTCTCCATCATTCTGTTTCTGTCTCTCTCAAACTTCCCTCTTCCTTGTTTGTCTATTCACACATTCTCAGACTAATAAGAGGATCTGTTATCAGTTTGCAGCACATGTGTGCGTGTCTTGTATACGTGCACGGCCTCTGAATGGGCACAAGTAGAGCAGAGCAAGACTTTGATTATGAAACACACTGCAGCACAGCAGAATATGAAGTACAATCAAAGGTTAAGACACAGAGCAAGGAGTGAAGAAAGAAAAGACGCAAATCAATATAGCTGACGGAAAATGAGGCACTTTTGGAAATGTGAGAAATCAAAATCTCCACTTCATGTAAAAGAAATTATATAAATCATATACTTGGCAGCAAAAAGCTCTCTTAGCTACACCTGCTATACATACTCTTCTTACTCTGGCTGCTTTTCATTGATGAAGACCTTGCTGTAGTCTGTCTAAGCAACAGATCATCTCCCATTAGTGTAGAAAACAAAACACTGGCCTCCAGAGCTCAAGGGCTTAAGGTGAATTAGTTAAGTTGTTCACCACACATTGGAGCCTCATCTGCAAGCTGTTTGAAATCAAAGCACCCTCAAGTGTCTTTGCAAAAAAGAACTTCCATCTTTTTATCTGGTTTATTGCCTCTGTGCACCTCAGTGATAAAATCCCATTATTATTAACACCTTATTACCATACAGAATGATTTTGTGCCTGCAGTCTAAATGACGCTTTTCTCACCTGAACTCAAGTAAAAGAGCAAATACTTTAGAGGTTAAGTAAATCCCTGTAAACAAGCTGGAGTGAAAGTGGACTGAGGTTACTTACAAAACGTTTCTGAAAGTGAGCAGACACAGCCTGCGGTGGAAGCGTTGAATAGGAAGGATACCATGACGAGAAGCATTTCCTGTATACAAATGTGGAAGTTGAGATGGTTATTGTGCTCGAAGCAAATCTGACTTCAAAAGTTAGTTGGTTTTAAAAAAAAATTGACCAGAGTCTAAAAGACTAAACGTTCAAGTTGCCATAGCTATTGTGCACTGTAGAAGAAAAAGCTCTTTTTTCTTAAGAGAGATAAGAGAAAAGGTCAAAGGAATTATGTATGGAGAAAAAAAAGAATAAGAAAGGAAATATAAAATTAAATAAAGGCAGCACAAAAAGAGAATAGTAAAAAGCACAACAACAAAAAATATTAAGTTAAAGCAGAGACATGGAAGAGAAAGACGAGAGCAGAAAAATGAAGGTAAGACGGAGTGATGAGATTGAGCAGGTCATCTTTAAAGGGCTGAGCCAGGCCCAGTTCATCAGCAGTAACACCATTTGACCCATTCAGTGGTTTGATTAAGGAGCCATTTGCAGAAGCAATCAAAGCAAAGCAACATCAAGGATGTTCCTCCTTAACTGTGCTGACTTCACTGCAATGATGGATCATCGTCAGCGTTGACCGCTTGGACCAGACTTTCGTCAAAAGCCATTTTCCACAAGCATGAGTGCAGACACAATCTGGATGAAGGTGGGAGATCAACCATGAACCATCCGAATCCTGTTTTAAAGATAGACTGATCCCTCATGTGCAGCAGATTGTGTGGGTGTGTTCACAAGTACAACAAGCCACACTTGACCACGTATTCCCTTGGTACTCAAACATTATGTACAAATTATTATTCTAGATTTTTTTTTTTCCACCTGTTATCTGGATTTCATATTGAAATATATTGTTACAGTCTGGCAGGTCTAAAATTCCTGGATAATGTCAACCTAAATCCCTGATATTTCCCTAACCGGCTTGTTTTTCCATCTATTCCACACTGGGCTTTGTGTTACCATAGTACGTTCACATTATAAAGGGATTAATTGTTATACAGCAGTGGTTTTCAACAGTTACCGGGCTTTGCAAAAGTTCTGTTACACTCTGTTTCATGACCTTTAGAGACGTTTACATGTCGGAGTGAAAAATTCAATTAAACAAACTGAAAGTTCAACCTTATAGGCAGGTGTCATTAATACAAATTTGTTCTCCAGTGAAGTTGTATCAAGATGGAAGTCAAAAGAGTTCAGATATCTGCTCTCCTTTGTGCTGGCCACAACAAGTCTGACATAGCCAACCAGCTGAACATCAGCCGGACGACCGTCCACAGAGTTGCTGATGTTGTTGAAAAACTTTTTGTCTGTGACTGAGCTGACGCCTAAACTCAGATTTGATCATTTGCATAAGACTTTCCACCTATTTGGTTTGTCCCAAGGTCCGATATATTAGGTGTATATAAGTTTGCAAAAAAAAAAATGCACGTGTCAATTCGAGATTAATGATATTGTGACAATTTTCTTAACTGATAAGCCTTCAATTAATGATTACCAGCTGTTTTTCCATATGCTGATGAAGCTGTTTTCAACCACTGACAGTTAATGTTTGCTCCAAAATCTGCCGAGTTACAACAGGAATTTGATGAACAGATAAAGTAAACATCAAGCTATGGGAACAATAAATTAAGTAGCAGAAACTTGTGATTTCATTTAAAAAAATGCAATTCAGCAACTGGCCCAACATAATCTAAAGTATTAAACACAGCAAACAAGCTGTAGTCTGTAACAATAAATAGCTTACAATGTTGTAAATCCCTCCACAGCAGTTTATATTTATAAAAAAAGATCTTCATAACTGATCTGCATGATGGGCTGACTTGTTCGCTCTAAGATTTGTTCAGCTGCTGGAAACACAAATACCGTCTCTGCAACTTAGTAAGTCCAACAAAGTTTGTCAGTATTCACTGCCACCTCTAAAATGTGTTCGGAGCAGAGCATTGCAGATACACTTCAATGATTTAGATTGAATGTAGCTGAATGCTGGAAGATTGTTAAGAGTCCTGCTGCTCCAAAAACAATGTTGAAGGCTTATCAGTTAAGAAAATTGTCACAATATCATTAATCTCGAATTGACACATGCATTTTTTTTTTGCAAACTTATATCGGACCTTGGAACAAACCAAACAAGTGGAAAATGTTATGCAAATGATCAAATCTGAGTTTAGGCGTCAGCTCAGTCACAGACAAAAAGTTTTTCAACTCTTGTAAAGTTACTCTGTGGTTCAGAAAAATAATTTGTAACATCCCACCACAGTGTCCAAGTAATCTGTTCAGCCTATTGTCTCACTTTGATGAAAACAGCACTCACCAGCTAATTAGGGTGCAGAAAAGGGCCACGAGTGAGGGGATGTTTCAGCGTCGCACAGCAGCTGCAGATTGGAGGTTTATTAAAAAGTATGAGTGCTCACTGTGCATTTCATTGTGTAGAGGCTTTTAGATTTGGCATAAACAATAAAACAACAAGCCAGAAAACACTGCCAGCCTGACAGGCAGACACAGCTTTTTAATTAAACCCAATCACAGCAAATCATTCAGCTCTGTCTTGTAATCCAGACAAGCGACTGCCCCAGTCTCCCACCTCATTGTCGCCTCTCACTCAGGTTCATGAAGTGGACTTAAATGTGTTCAGCCATTAAAAGTTTTCCCCATCATTCTTATGGCTTTCTGTCATGTGGGATCAGAAGTGGATGGTTTTAATATTAGTGCAAAACTGCAGGAAAGTTGTGCAACAATTACATAGGAGAGTGAATCTGCCAACAGCTTCCAAGAATTTAATGTTAAAATAATGAACATGCTATCTCTAGTCTGACAAGTTTATAGTATTTGCAATTGAAAATCCCATGACTAAAGCTTCATTCATTTTCTTTAGGATCTGACCAAAGCATTTGGAGATGTGAGCAAGAGAAACTTGGATTAATAACAAAGTGTGGAGTCAAAGTCTGAACCTGCTGCCCTCAGACATTTTCCTGCCAATCACCTGGTTCAGCTTCCAAAGTGTCACTCTGGTCAGGTTCTGGGTTTGTACGTCCATTTTTTAGCCTAGCCGCGCTAGACAACCCATGGCAACGAATTTAATTCTCTGCCAGGGTGGGTCTAGTTACCCTCCATAAGGCTCGAGGCTGGATTCTCCTAAAACTGGCCGGACGAATCACCATGAAGTGTAGAGTCAGAAGGCGAGCGTAACTAAGTGACGACAGAGGCGCGACGATTCTGACAGAAACAACCGGAAATAACTAGTCTAGCCGTGCTAGACAACCCACGGCAACGAATTTAATTCTCTGCCAGGGTCGACAACAAAAACGACAACAGTCGTTGAGCTCCATTAGCACCGACTCTGAATAATCTTTCTGTTAACATGTCTGTAATATACTTGAGCTTCACCCATTGACTGTATAAATAAGGCTTCACCGAACTACTGCATCCTCTGATTTCCGGCGCTCTAGGAGCCTATTCGTTGCACTGATTGGTTGTATACCTACCCAATTGCTGCAGAGTGATTTGATAGACAACCTTTTAGCCCGCCTCCCTCCCTGTCGAGCAGCCCTAGACCCTTGTGCCTTCAGAACATGGGTCTAGCACGGCTAGGCTATCCATTTTTAGATGGAGAAGACAAATTCAACAAAACTTTGGGAAATTATCTTCAGTGTGCTGTAGTGGCCCTGAACACTCACTTCCACCTGTTCACTGTACTCTCTGACTTTGTAGTGGCTCATACATCTGAATCAGCCCAACAACCAAATATAAAATAGTCAACTGCTACAACTGAATGATGTGACGCTACATTAGAAATGCAGTACAGCCATGGCCATAAGTTTGGACACAGCATGACTTACTATGTCTGTTTTGATGTCTATTACAGAACATAACTAATATTTTTTGACAGCACCAGTTTAATTAGTCAACAAATCAACAAGGGATATAATATTATCAATAAATTTCAACAATTGGAACAACTTTGTTCCCAAAACATAATATTAGAAGAAAATAACAAAAAAATGCAGCACTTTCACAACCGAATTTGGTAAGAATAACAAAATGACACCAAACTCTTTTGATGTTTTTTTAAAATATGAAACTTAATATAGTTCTCAGGAGTTGTGTACTGTATTGTAAGTGACAATTTTGTGGTATTTTCTAAGATTCACAAGCGTCATGGTACTTGTGTCCAAACTTATGGCCATGGCTGTATATACCGTAGAAAAGTCCATATTGAATCAGACTTGGCTAAACACAACTGCTGCCGTTGCTTTTCATACCTTCAAATCTGAGCTTATTCCCACTGAAGGCCAAAACACTGTAGCCCATTGATTGTTCACACAGCTTCACAGTCACATGTCTACCTGTTGTAGAGGTCTGCTGCCACTTCGGAGCAGTATCAAGTATGTGAAGCAACAGGAAGTGTAGGCTACTCTTTTGCGTTTGTGTGGCGTTGGGGTTTTTGCTTCGCCCTTTGTGGAAAAGCCAGAAGTCATAGTGCAACGTAATAGAGCCAAAACAAGTCCTGTTGCATTGGCAGTCACAAGCAGTGCTTACAAACATATACACTGTCCATTATGAAAGCAAAGCACCTTTTAGCTTTTCCGGTTTGAGCCAACCTTTCAAGCAATCAGCATTCAACTGATCACATAGTGACACTGCCAAAGAGCAATGCACTGCTGGTTTTAATTGGAGGACTTCTAGCCTGACTGACCGGATAAAGAATTCAGGCATAAATCTGAGCATTTTCACACATCTTTCTCCTTTCTTTTTGCTATCTGTTATCTGTGTGTAACAGGAAACAACAACTTGGTTTCTTTCAGTGAATTTTATTAACATTGCTAGACTACCTTCATGTAAATGTTCCACCAAAACAATTTGTTAGTCACTATTTTGCAGGAATATCCTTCACTTAGTGCTACCTGAGACAATCGTGATTGGTTTGCAGAGATACATAATAAAGAGTCAGAGGATTTTCACCCTGTATCAGACTATTAGTGAAATGCAGCCAGACAAGTCTACAGCACAGCACTGGGAAGAGACTTCTGGCTTTGTGAGACTAGAGCACTGCATGCAAGCACGTCTCCATAGCCTCAGTGTTGTTTGAATTCCCATAATCCTTCTCTTGGCAGGCATGGAGAGCTGCACAAACGGACACCAATGCAGAACCATAAATTGGCCTTAATACAACATTTAAAAACATTGCTGACTGACCACAAAAACTCCAATGCAGCAGCTTCGAAATATTCGGTGTTAAAAAAAAGAGATGAAACTGTCAAAACCAAATGAGTACAGTTTGGGCCTCCTGAGTTGCCCGGTGTGTCTATCTATTAGTGACTTTGGTTTAATGATTCCACATTTTGTTCGTGACTGCCTCAGGTTTCTGTCAAATATCCTGCCACCCTGTCCTCTGTGGTTTGCAGCTCTTCCCCCACTTATTCCATTCTTCTTTCTCCAACTCCACCTAACTATGCAAAACATTTTTCCCTTCCAACTTTTCCTGACTCTTTTTAAGAGCATGTCTGCTGGTGGAGGTTTATGGCAGTAGGCCAGCTGACACGGTTCAGGACGACTGCAAGGCCTCCTGCATGAATAAAAGATGGAGAAGGAGGCAAATAGAGAGGGTTATTTAAATAGGAAACGTGGAGATGGATGGCTGGAGAGACTGAAGCCTAAAGCTGGAGACGCAACTGAATTAGCTATTAGCCGCTCCTGTTTGCAGTGGATCATGGATGTACAGACAACTGTCACTGGATTAGTGTGATACCAAAGAAAACTTGAACTTTCTAAGCAGATTGAAAAACATTTATTTAGTTCCTGTTTTAGTTTGTCCTAGTGAGTGTACAGACCAACTCTGGATGGGGTTTTGTAGTTCGCCCCTTTAACCTCACCTGTGTTTATGTGCCTCCTCAAGGAAATGTGGAGCTGTCAGAATCTAGACGCCTTCAAATGCTGCATCCTGTTTACTTCTGACCTTTAGAAGTCGGAGTCATTCATTTTTAAACCGCTACTGCTTCAACACCAGTCGCCCTCAGCTTTCCGCACGCAGATGTCACTGCAGGCAGACATGATTCATATTGATGAAGTCGAGCTCTACATCTTCCATCAAACCAAATCCTCGATCCAGTATCAAGTTCACAGGCTTTCAAAAGACTGTCAGGCGCTGCAAAAAAAGCCTCATGCTCAATATTAAACAGTGGTGTCTCATTCTTAGCGTGGAGAACGCTTCACAAAGCAAAGGATTACATCATATTACAGGAAAGAAAACCTGAAAATCAACTTGATTCGGCAGCGTTCCCTAGGAATAAATGTTGACACTGCACCTCAATGAAAATTAATGAGATGTTAATATGTTTTAGGAAGGTTTAACACACTTTTAATAAAATGAATAACTTTATATTTCAAGGACTTTGCACAACACACAGGAAAAAACACTATTTCCTGTCCTACTCCAACCTACAGACAATACTTCAGTGTTGTTTGTCAGCTCTTAATTTAAGCTACATTTACAGTTTGTGAAATATACCGACATCCCTAAATCGCTGTTTATATTGCTGCATCAAATGAAAATATTATGCACATCTTATGCATAATTTTACACACATCAGCCCAAAATTCAATCTGACTTATTTGGCACCTTTGGAAATCTCTTGGGATCTTCGCTAGAATTTCAAGCAAAGTTTTGTGTGTGAACAAAGTTTACGCAGACTTCATGTAGCTGAGATGCTGCTATCTTGACTGTCTTAGAGTGTCATCCCTGCACACACACACAAATGATCACTTTGTCCCTCTAAAATTACTTTCCTGTACAACTCAACGATATCTTCATTTATGTTTTGAAAGAAGTGTATTTTCTTCCAGAAAGGCAAGACGGACTTCCAGTTTGGGGGAGCCACAGACAGAGTACATGTTTGGAGGTAGGAGAGGAGAGTGGTGATAATAGGCCACAGCTATACTTTTTGTGATTTACATTTGTTCTACTACAGTCAGTGTGATTTCAGATTTGTCATCTCCCATGGTCTCCAAGAGTTTCCAGCTTCCTTTCAGCACAAAATTTATGTTTGCCTGAACAATCCGTGTGGCAATAGTGTGCATGCTCAGCAGTCATGTGAAATGCGCAAATATGACTTACTGTATGAAATGGTGCCCCTATAAGGCTCCCGAGAAATAGAACAACTATGTATCCATGATGTATGAAGCTGTCAGTGTGCACATTTACAAGGGAGTAAAATCCAGCTGTAGGTCAGCAGCAGGACATAGACTGAACTTTCGTTTTTGCTTGTTTACTTTCCGTTCCACTTGCTGTTCAGATTGGTTTAGACACCAAAGCTACGTGGAAAGGTTAAGGATAACATTCACATTTTGATTGACAGTTTTACACTAGTAGCTTGGTCAAGTTTAATCACCAAAAATTACGTGGTTAAATTTTTAAAAATATCCCAAGTTTTAAGCTTCTCTGTTTTCTAGGTCACCAAAGTAATGAGTTCCCATCGAATATGATTGGGTAACTGACAAGGGACTAAAGGAAAGCAAAAAACAACAGAATGGCAAGGATATGTATGCAGTTTAGTTTACCTGTTGGGAGACTGAACTGAAAGCTCAGTTATCTATCAGCTATTTTTCTCCTATATATTAGTTGTGTTCGGTATGGGGGCATGAAGCAGGACCTCCTCCATTCCATATCAAGTTAAAATGATGTTTGGTTTTATTCCAGAAGCCATAAGACCCGTGAGCTGCCAAGATGACATCAGTCGTCTGCATATAGATTGAACTGTTGGTTCTGTACAGCTTAATATTAAAAAGTTGTGAAAAATTATTATTGTAGTTCACAACTTTACATGAAGAGTCCAAAACCAAAAGGTATTTGACTCACTGAAACAATGTGCTTTTGTAGTACTGGATGCTGATGGTCAGCTGTTGCTTGGCCACCACTGACATCTTTTGTGTTCCTCATCTGGTAACTGGTTATTTTTCCAGAAATAAAAAAGAACAAAACTGAGGTGTTACAAAAAAAAAAAAAAAAAAAAAAAAGCTGGTCTAAAAGCAGAGCTGTGAGCTGGTTGAAGAAACAATAAGGAAGACAACAAGCCAAGAGGCTGAGCGATGAGTGAATAAACGAGCACAGAAGCGATAAGAATCACCCCTCTGAAGAGAAACCTGGTGATCTGCACAGGCAGGAAGCCATCGAAGTGTACAACATGGCTGAGCACAGAAGGAATAAGAGCTAAAACTGACTGCAGTGGTTTAATGGCTTCTACTCAAGCACCGACTTAGTGGCCTGAACAAGTTTGTTCTCTTTTTTTAATCCAGACCTTCCAGGCTGTCTGCCTGCTCTACTGAGCACCAACCACCAGCAGAAACTGCAAAAACATAATAGTACTTTTCCTATATGTTTTTGTCCAGTAAGAAATGAACAAAGTTGCACAGAAGAAGGAAAAATACATAGAAAGACTGGAAGTAGTCTGCAATTTAGTCTCATACTAGCTGGAAATAACAGGACAGGCATCAAAAACACGATCAGTAAACATTGTGTTTAGTGTTAGTCCCATCAAAGCTTGTGCTTTTCTTGTGGAGCTGCCAGGATTCACCATCACAGAGATGGATCCATAGATCTTTGTTCCTACGTACACCAATCAGATACAGGCCAGACCATTCATTTCAGTCTGCTCTTGATTGGCACACTGACAAGCAGTGTTGAGTGTGATTACATGGATAATCTCAGAATCCCTCTAAATATACCTTACATAGCTTGTATTATTTAGTAGCCCCATAATTCTAGAAATTACAGTTATTTACTTATAATTCCCATGGCTGCCGAATGTTCACTACAGAACAAAAGCAGCAGAAGATTAAATTTTTGAGAGATCTTTATTTTTTGTTCTCGTGAGGCCTTTTCCATCGGTCTTCTTCTGTTAGAGGGCTTTTGTGAATATGTTTTAGCTTTCTGGCAGAATCCCTGTAACTCATAACAGCCTGCAGCTTATGCAGTTTCCTCATCCTCTATCAAACACCCATAGCTCGCTTGGCTATAATCAAACCACATATTTTACAACACAGACTTTTATTAAAACACAATGCGTCAAACTTTTGAAGGTTCAAGTGTTGTCGCCTCAGTACATCCAGTCCTGGGCTTTGTGCACTTTATTTGCTGAGGCTTGAAACTCTTTAGTGCTCTGTTCAGTGTTACTCAACATGCAGGCTGCAGCTCAGTGCATACGTTGGTTGCTATCACAGAGCTGCTATCAGAAGCAGGTGAACCAAGTGTACGTGTTTGTACGGTGTCAACACATGAGCGCTTATACAGCACTGTTTAAAGCTAAAATCAGTCCTCCTGTGATCTTATAACACTGTATTCTTCCAATTATATGACTGGCAGTTAGTTTGATGACATACAAGCCAAGCTTTTGTCATGTTGGACTTTAAATTTTGTGCATCTGACTATTTCCTGGTGGTAGTAGACATCCCTGCAAACCAATATACATCAAACTTGAAAAAATACCAGTGAATAAGATTAGTTTGTTAATTTTTTAGTCCCCACTAAACACAAGAATTACAACTCAAGACAAAGGACATAAACAAGCTCTACCAGCAACCAAACAGCCAACTCTTGCTGTTTGTTTGCCATTTTTAATACTACTTTATGTTAATCAGTTTTCTTTTTTTTCCAACAGTGCTGATGTTTGATGTTTGTCTGAAACCACAATTTGTGTGTAATGCCGATTTCTTTATTTCGACAAGTAGTTTTCAAACACTTCCTAAAATATCTGCACATGACGGCTACGGTGGTTATGGTTGGGGAAACTGTGGTCTCATTTATAAAAATGTAACAATTCATTGCAGCTCTTGGACAGGACAGAACACATCTCCTGCATGAAAAGATGCTGCGTGTCCATCTATAAACCCAAACCTCCACCACCTCTTTTCCTGTCTTTAAAATTTGAATCATTTCCTATGGTGATGCTGCGCTGCTTGGAGGTCATTAGATACAGAATCATCCAGTATCAAAGTATTTCCTAGGTCACTGGGCTACCCATCAGCCCCTCTCGTGTCCTTTGCAGTTTCTGCAAAGAAAACCACTTGTGGAAATAAAAGGTGAAAACATTTAAACAAAGAAATATGTCATGTTGTTTGGAAAGATGCGGCATCTCTGGAAGTATGGAAACCAAAATAAAGCAGAATAACATCAGCATATCTGACACACACATGTTTAATTATCCATCTGTCTGTCTGTTATTCCCTTTGTCTGGCCTGGTCTTATGATTTTATTTAAAAGACTTCTCAAAAATGTAAGAACTGGGCTCCAGGCATAAAATGTGACGGACCAGTCATTCTCCAAACCACAAAATAAACAGAGCAGCATGAAGTCTTTCCCGTATTTGATTATTCTGTAATTGACAGAATCGGAGCTCGTTGTTTGACACGACTTCTCTAACTGACTGAATGATTTTCTGCTCCTTTTGCTCAGAGTCTTGTGCTGTAATGTAAAATTCAGTACGTCGGCCCAGCAGTGACCCCTTGTCCCGTCTTTACAGCAGGTATCTTAACATTGTGCTAAAGTATTAATGTTGAAATGCTACATACATTTGCACTTTATGCAACACGGGAATAATGTCTTTTCAAAGCAAGAAACACATACAAACTTTTTCTTGTTTTTGTTCCCACAAAAAACGGTTGGGAAAACAGGAGTCGTATATTGCGATGTCGATATAGTTCAGGTAAAGTGCACCTGAAGGAGGGAACTGAAGTAATCTGACGTGTCAGGAATAAAACAAGTTTCTCAGAGTTTGAGTGACTTATACCCTTTTGTACGTTTTGAGAAGAGACCTGAGGGCTTGTGTCGCTCACTGCTTCTCTTCTAAAACAGACAAACTGATATTTTAATGATCCCAAAAGGAAACTGTTGCGAGTGAAGTCTGTAACAACTCAAAGACAGATCTACTGCATATGACTTCTTGTTTTGTTTTTTGTTTTTTTTTTTGTTTTTTTTTTCTTACAGTTTGAGATAAAAGTCATGTTTTGCTCTAAAGGGAAATTGAAGTATTTAACTTTACCTGCTCTTGCAGCAAATCTAACAAAATAAACTTAAAGCATGAAAATATACATAACGTTGGAGTTCAAAAAAAGCAGGTCCACCAACTGAAAATAAAGCTATTCTGTAGTGTATAGATGGATGCTTGAAAAATGTTCCTGAACTGTGTCGGTTGTTCCCTTTAGGTGTAAAACCGTTGACTATGCTTGACAAACACACATTTTAAATGGACTAAGTCATAAGTCTGGACTTAATACCTATCTTTTCTAAGCTTAGTGTCTAAAACTGACTGACTGGGAGTCTCTCTGTGAAGCCAGCTGTGTCATTTTTCATGTTCTTGATTCTCCATCAACCATAAACTCGAACCTGGTCAGTAACTCATGATTCACCAATGCCCCGTGCCATTTTAATCACTGTAATTGGTCGACATGTACCCGCATCTCCATCTGCCTGCCTGTTTCATTTTCATTATACATTCTTCTACTTGCACATCAATCTAATCAAGTGTGAAAAAAATCTGCAAATTTAGATTATGGAAGGAATGCCAGAGAAGCAGAATAAAGATAGATGGCTCAGTCCTAACATAGTTTTTTTTCCACGACAGTTCGTATGTATGAAGACCTTTTTCTTGACAAGTTTCATTTTGAATAGCTATATGTTCCATCTGTTGTCTCTAGTTTGATTAGTGCAATTATGCAGAACAGATTAAATCTTTGGCCCCTGTAATGTAACCTGGACAAACTTTGGCATCATCATTGGCATCAGAGCAATACTCGTGGTAACCCACGCTACTCCCCCCAACTATGTACCTTATAAAACCATACAGGCTTAAAAAATGAGGACCTTTGTAAGGCAACAACAATATCATGTTAAGTCTATTGTATTGTTTTTGATGGAAAGAAAAAACTAAAGTGACTGAGCCTTTCCACAATGGATGCCTGGAAACCTGATATTTTCTGGCCAGTTTTGGTAGCTAAAGTTCAGTAAACTGGAGAGGTGATGTGCAACATATTTTTTCTTCATTGGAATTTGTTTATCTGGCTTCACAATATCGCAACTCCAGAATTATACAGCTTAACCAAGAGCAAGAATGCTGTCAAAGCAATAAGGCAGAGGTAATCTCCAAATTAAAGTCTAAACCACAAGTCATCTGGAAGACCCAAAACAAGCTGGCCCACAACTGTAACAGACAAAGTAGAAAAACAAAAGTAGCAAAAATGAACTCCGCACCAAGAACAATGAAGAAAAGCTCTACAGTGAGAAGAAGATTCGTTAAATTAGGTCACTGACACTGACTTTCATTGCAAAACAGCTAGAGTTGTGACCAACGTCTTTACCTAATAACTAATCAAATCTTACACAGCAGTTGCCAGACAAATCTTAAGCATGAGAAGATCCTGTAAAGTGATTGAGATACATCATCTTGATACCACAAATCTCTAAACCAACTGGCACCAACACTACTTGAGGCTTAGGCCAATATGGAACTACTGTGAGATGCAATGTGATCCAAAAATTCTTGGCTTCAGTTGAGTCTCCAAGAACTGTCAACCTGCAAAGTTATTATGATCTCAATTAATTATAATGTTCTAATGTTATAAATTGCATGTGTAAATTTGGTGAAACATGCAATTTCATATCACAACAACTAACTGGATTTTATCGGTGTAAGATATCCATAGAAGGTTTCTGTGCAGTCTAACTTTAAATGTTTATAGTCTTTTAAGACTGACTCAAAGTAATTTGGCTCTTCTGACACTGACCAACAAATGAAGCTTTAAAAATCAAGGTGAAAACAGATCTCAACAAAGGGACTTAAATTGCATGTGTATTCACACCCTTAATCATCACTGTTGACTATAAAAGTTACATATTGAGATAAATGGAGAGCAGAGGTGTACAATTAAGTGCTTTTAGTTGATTTTACCTTCAAGGTTCAACTTTAAATGAGTCAGGCCTTGTCCATACATACACAGATGTTTTTTTTTTTAAATGCACGTCTTCACATGTGCTTTGGTCTTTATTCCACTCACAATTTTCAGTCATTGAAAATGGAATGTTTAGAACTGCTTTCAAGGTAAAGACATTCAGAAAGTCTGTTGATGTTGCATACAGGAAGAAAAGACTTTAGCGTGCAATGGCAGTATCTGCACTAAGGAGAATTTGTGTAATGACAGCTGTGGTCAAAATACTGCCATACTAACTTTGCTAAAATTACTTTTCACATGTTTGCACACAAATGTACAGTTATTCTTTCACCATATTGAGGAACAGCTATATAAGAATCACACAGTCCACACATATCATTCCCCCCCTTCTTGGATTCACCATCAATAGTCACCTCCTAGAACCTTTAATGGTTTCTTTTTTGGCTTCTGATCGACCAACATGATCTCAGTGTTATCCCACCGCTGGTTGTTTTGGCTGTTGACACTTCTACTACTAAGTTTTCATGTGTTTTTTTTATTTTTTTATTTGATTTTTTGAAAACAAAGAATCAAAAGCACAGTTTTAAAAACTACCTCCTGCAAATTGTTAATGTCAACTACACCTCAGTGTTGTGGCTAAAACGTCTGGTCTGAAGACAGAGGAGGAACGCTCCCCATGCAGCATGGCATATTTGAATTTATAACTAACAGATCACTTTGTTTTGATTTCTAATTCATTTTAATTATTAAGGTGATCTTTTTTGTTGTATTGATTAGTGTCAAAAAGACAAATCTTCTTTCCTTGTTCTTCCTTTTAGTTTAATGGAGGAGTTAATCAGTGTCATCTGTAGTGTCACTGTGGTTTAGGTTTTGAGAGATGCAGAAACTAGACCATCCATCCATTCTCTATACACCGCTTTATCCTCACTAGGGTCGCGGGGGGGTGCTGGAGCCTATCCCAGCTGACTCGGGCGAAGGCAGGGGACACCCTGGACAGGTCGCCAGTCTGTTGCAGGGCTACATATACAGACAAACAATCACACACATTCACACCTACGGGCAATTTAGAGTCATCAATTAACTTCAGACTGTGGAAGGAAGCCGGATTACCCGGAGAAAAGTCACGCATGCACAGGGAGAACATGCAAACTCCATGCAGAAAGATCCCACGCCACTGTGCAGCCCTAGAAACCAGACCAAAGAAAGCAAAACATGGTGCAGACGGTTTTGTCTTTTTTTTTTTTTTTTTTTTTTTAGCCCAGCGAACATTGAGCTCAAACACTCCGGAGCAGTCCAGATTCCTGCATTTCAATTACTTGAAAACAAACCACAGAACATGAAATTTTTCTAATATGCCCTAGCCAGTCTACAGGGCAGGGCTGTCAGAAAGAATAGAAGTAAAAACAAAATAATAGGCGCCATAGTTTGTGTCAAGCGAGGCAGTGATTATGGCAGAACTTTGTACTGCAGCCTTGTTGATCAGTGAAACATTTTATACTTTTCAAAGCTACTTTTCTCTGCAGTTCTTGTTTACAACATTTTGTTCTGGCTGCTAACACATGTTCAGCTCGAAATAAAACCCCGCTAGTTGTCCCCTCCTGCAAAAACAAAAGTTGATGACAACTTTTCTGCCTGTTAGCTGCATATTTGAGCTGAGCCTCCCCCGTTTAGTATGTAGGTCAGAGTGGATTTACACAACCAACTGTACTAATTTTAAACAGACAATTAATTCTTGGGGGAATAACACCCAAATTCATTACAAATCACCACTTATGTAACCTCTGAAGTGCCTCAGTGTTCATTTTTGGCGTCAATTTCTCCACTAATTTTCCCCGTGCATACATTAAGTGGCATAATTAAAGTGCTGCGCTTTATTTAGCATCGTTTCTGCATGCCCTCCTGCGTCTGTCGGTCTGAGATAAAAGACATGAGCGTCGTGTTGCACGCAGGAGGCCACCAGCCCGCGGAGAAAGCATCCGTTAACGTTAGAATAAGTTAATCTATGGTAATGATGGATCAAACCCATCGGGGGGTTTTAATTTGTTTAAATTGGAGAGGGAAAGGAGAGGAAGGCATGGTGATGGAGGAGGTTTGGGGTTCGCAGACAGCAGCTTGAGTTAAAGAGAGGTGCTTCATTTTATTTAAGCTCTCAGTGGTCTTGTCCTGTTCTTGGCCTTCAAGGATGTTTCAACCTGTTAGCAGCTCGACAGCAGTTACGAGAGTTTGACCCTCAAAGTGTTTTAAAGCCAAGGCACCTTTTCCCTTCAAATTATGAAAATGGATTCAGCTCCCTCTATCGAGACACCGAGCTGATTTATTCTCAGTTCATTCACTGAGTCAGGATATTATAAACGCTGCTGAGCAGAAACATACAGTATATTTATTTAGTCATTAGATGGATGAGCTGCTCCCCTGTGCTCATCTTTCAATATCAAGCTCCATTTTGCCAGCATAGAAAGTGACAACCGTACAGATCTGCTCACTGTGGAGTGGGAGATCTACAGTTTGCGTTGAAAATTAATAGCTGATTTGATTTTTATCCAAATGGTATTTTAGATCATACATTGATCAATGTATGGCTGCGTAAAGATGTGCAAGACTAAGCTATCACTTGTAAAACATGTTTAAAATGTATTATTTTGGACTCGTTTTTCCTCTAAAACTGGATCATCACTTTTAATAACATTTACAGCCTGGTACAATCTGACATTCAGAATCAGCCATATCCTTATTTAGTTTATTAAACGTATTTGTCAGAGGCCACAAGCAGATATTCAGCACTGGCGAATTCCCATCTGCATTACTGGGTGGGCACACACTCGCACTTATACTGCTATAATACAATAAATCGCAGAAAATGCAAATACATTCTAAATCCAGCATACATTTATATAAATAATAATTTCCTCTCCTCTTCTTTCTGTGCCACCAGGAAACTTAAATATTCACAAGAGAAGCACTGGAATGCAGACTGTTCCCAGGTGGGACCATACGGTATATAAATATGGACGGCATGACAGTTTCTCAGAAGCGAAGCCAAAATATAGTAGAAATAGGCCCTAACATCACTGGTGTCCTCATTTGCAGCCAGTCTGTGCAATAGTAACCATGAGATGGAGATGTGGTAATGTGGTCCTGCCTCCTCAACGCTATGTCCCCAACTGTCCCAGTAACTACAATCTATAGTAGTGTATACTAGCACAACCAGTCTATGGACAGAAGTAGTCAATATGTAGCTAGTTAGCTTCACAGCTCGCAGCTACTATTTAAAGTTATCTAGAAAATGCTAAAAATACTGCAAGATTCCAAGACAGTCTACATAATGGCAGCTGGGCTACATGAAGTTCTTCATTTTTCGAAGTTCTTCGAGGTTTATTGTAGTTCCCTCTAGGTGGGGCAGGATTCAACATGTTGATGTTACGACTACTGCACACACTCTGGATACAAATGACATATCTTTGCTGGGATATTTGGCTTAACCTTTGGGGAGCTGTCACATCTGTTAGCTTTAAGATAAAGTAAGATAAGCCTTTATTCCCACAATGGGAAATTTGGCAGTGTTGAAGCCACAGAAGGGATAGTACAACGATGTGGGGACACCAGTTGAAAAAAAAAAAATTCAATCATCATAATATACTGTTTATTGTATATGTAGAGATTCAGATTCCGCTGAATGAGAAAAGCAATGATATCGCACAGGATTATTTTATGTCGAGAAGGTACAGGTATCAACTCCTCAGTGAGTAGAAAAAAATGTATATGTAGAAAAAAATGTATGTTGCACAGATGCTTTTTTAAATACATAGATTATTCATAATGCAAAAGTCTGAATAAGTTGATGTTACACACAGATTGGGACCCAAATTGCAACATCAAATGAATCTTCACTTCAGTGCATCTTTTGGTTTGGCGACAATCATGCGTCAACCCAAAGACTGCAGGTCTAAAAAGTGAAGTCAATCTTGTGTCTTAAAGCAAAGCTGAATTCTTTCTAATTGCCAGCAGGGGGCAACATCTTTAACTGCAACAGGAAGATCAGTTGTATAGAAGTCAATGAGAAAATTTTCCTGTTTCTCATTGGGTTTGTTACCTCAAATATTTTCCTTGGGATTTTTTTGGTCTTAAGCTCTAGTTTAAAGTCCCTGTCAAGACAGCAGGATATTCATTTTCTAAATTATGGCCCCATTTAAAGGAAAATAGACTATAAAACAGGGTATGTTTTACGACAAGACAAACCAGTGATTGTCTTTATTCAAATACCGTCGATAGATCAACTCCCCTCACTGGTTTTTTCCATTTTGATTAAAAAAAATAACATGATTTGTTCCCTAAAGACAGGTAATGATAGAATTTTTATTTCATTTTTTTTATTAGTACAATAAAATGATCTAAATATGTTTAACTAACTTTTACTATTTCACTGTCACACAGGTGTGAGCACAACTTTGTCACATGGTAACAAAAATCTGTGTCTTTTGAAGACTGCTTCTGACAGTCAGCAGGTGCTAGTAGAGTTGTATACAATTTACATTATGTAATGCGGTTCAGTTATAGCTTTAAATGTAAGATACATCCCTGCTTTGCAACAGATATATTTCTCCTGTAACACATTGAATATTTATATCACAACATGTGTAATGACTTATTACTAAATGTCAGCAGTTCCATTCTGCTGCTCTGGTGCTTTTACTTTTGTTACACTTTTTCCTCAGACAACCTACCTGTAACATTAAAATATGCTGAAGACCTTATAGTTCAGTAAAAGTTAATGTGAGACAATTAAATGATCCAGTAATAAGCAACTAATCCATCACTTTTACAGGATAAGGTTAATGACTGTCACATCGATGCTCTGCAGTTTGTCAAAGTCCTCGCTCAGCTCTGCCTCTCGCTGCGATAACAAGGTTAAAGCAGCCATAAGAACCGGACACACACACACACACAGTCATAGTGGACCATCAGACAACGAAATCACCTCTTGGAGAGACACCACTGAGACATGAATGTCTTGTACTTGTTCAGGTGACTCTTGCTTCCTTATCCGTGTCTGTTATTGTTGCCATCACTGCTAGGAGAGGTTTTATTGTGTCAAAAGCACATTGTGATGTTGTTGAACCCCAGGATGTCCAGTAGCTGCTGAGACTTGGGCTGATTAGAGTCCTAATGAAGACAGATGGGGAACAGGGAGACTGAATAGAAATGGGAAAAAAGACGCTCTGCTGATTGATCCACTATTACGTGTCATCTGTTGTCTTAGTGTGTGTGGACTCTCATTACAACTCATCAAGCTGTGCGTTTGCCGCACACTGACATGAGGACGTGTCGTTACAGCTTATCAAACTGCTGTCAGTCACACAGCAGAGTCCCCTCACACACTGTGCAGATTTATATAGAAATCTATATACAGTCAGATCCATAAATATTCAGACATTGACACAATTTTCAGCATTTCAGCTGTGCACACCACCACTAGGAAACAACCGAGATGAGCCTTTGATCCAGACATCAATCAAGGCCTGACTTCTTTAAAGATGTTCTTGTCACAGTAAACTGTGAAAGCTCAATTAAAAAGAATTACTGTAGGCTGGGGGGCAAGCTACTCAAAGAAAGAAGCACCAAAGAGGCTACAACCTTATATACAGTGGGTACGGAAAGTATTCAGACACCTTGAAATTTTTCACTCTGTGTCATTGCAGCCATTTGCCAAAATCTATAAAGTTCATTTTATTTCTCATTAATGTGGTTTTTGGGGGTGAAGCTTTCTTGCTTATGCCTATTTTGTCTTCTTAAATTTTACATTAGGACAAAGGTGTGGGTTGTCACTGAAACACTTTTAATTACTGTAATTCTTTTTTTATTATAAGGTAGTGATTTCTGTTTTTTTTTCTGTCAAAAAACCCCCAGAAATGTAGAAATTTTTGCAAATTTATTAAAAAAGAACAACTGAAATACCACATGGTCATAAGTATTCAGACCCTGTGCTCAGTATTGAGTAGAAGCACCCTTTTCAGCTAGTACAGCCATGAGTCTTCTTGGGAATGACGCAACAAGTTTTTCACACCTGGATTTGGGGATCCTCTGCCATTCTTCCTTGCAGATCCTCTCCAGTTCTGTCAGGTTGGATGATGAACATTGGTGGACAGCCATTTTGAGGTCTCTCCAGAGATTCTCAGTTGGGTTTAGGTCAGGGCTCTGCTCACAGAGCTCCAAGAATTTACCCTCTCCCTCAAAACACATAACCACTCTCACACACTCAAAAACACTCATCACACAAACTAAGAGAAACCAACTGAAGGTGTTGACTCTGAGGGAGAAAACCTCCTTTTATAGACCACTCAGGCTGATGAGCACCAGCTGGGTGCAATGAGGACAGGTGAGCTGAGTGAGAGTCTCGTTAGGAGTGCTGGAGGTTACGGGATACCTCCATCTGTAACACAGCAAACTTATTACATCCCCTCACGCATTTTGACTCGCAGTGCAAACAGAATATTGGAAAAGCCCAATTAGAAGGCCATTCCTGTAAATATTCATGCCACTTTCGCCCCAAGTTCCCACAGTAGAGTCTCAGCTGTCAAAACATTCATTTTTCAGGGTATTTGAAGTCATTTTCTTGATACTCTGTACTCGGGAAATGATGCATCTCATGTATGCCAATCAAACCACACAGAACCTCAAAGTCATTGCCATTGAAACTTGACATTTTAATAAACTCAGTTCTTCTGGGATCTTTCTGAATGTCTTTCATCACTACTTTCAATGTGTTGTAATGTTTCACAGCAATGCAGTGTACAGAGGAGCAGCTGTTAGTTGCTCCTCTGTACACCGCATTGTGGGATCTAGTCCCTGTTTGTGCCTCTCACTTGTCTACATTATTCACATAATAACTATAAATACACAAAACAGAAACATACCTGAAAAGGATTCTGTACAAACATTCCAAGTGTATTTACAGCTTTCAGGTTGTCAGGGGAGAGATTTCACAGTTCATGGACACAACCGCCAGTTCATCTCATGTTCTGAGAGTGGATTATATTTAAGACTGTGTACTTGGACCATTAATACCTGCAGATTTTTTGAGAACTTCAGAAGGTCACCAGAGGTCTACCTGAGAAAAGTGAATTGAAAATCTCTTGTCTTTATCCAGGTGGTTATAAGTGGTCTTTGAATACTTTACTGCTGTTATTTTCTGTATCATTGAAGAGTAAAGAGACAATATTTGTCCTTCAGAGCAACAGACGCTAACTGTAGCTCTCAGAGAAACTGTCCTCAAGTCGTAAAGTGCTGTCCTTCATCATATAAGGAAATGAATAAACACTCGTGCGTCTGTTTCAGCGTCTCACTGGACTGCAGAGTTGAACAATAGGCAGGAAAAAAGGACTCTTCAGGCTGCATTCCAAATCGCATCCTTTTTTTTTTCTTTCAACACTTGCTACAGCTGCCCTGTAGTGTTTCATGGAGTTTCATACAATTAGGACATACTCATTTCTCCTATGTAATATTGCGCCCTCAGCTTCGATAGTTTTTCTTATGGATCCATCACAGACGAAAGTGCAAAATGAGCTGCCATCTTTCTGTGTGCTACTTGCAGCTTGAAGACAGATAAACAGTTGAACAGTATTTATATTATACATACTGCATCTTCCACTGTACAGAGCATTGTGTGTCAAAATAGAAACTCTTTCTGAATTGAATACTGCACAGGTGTTTTGGTATACTGCATTTGGCACAATAAATGTTTTAACTGCGGAGCTGCTACACGGCTATTCATTGTGTTTTTGTACAATGACAAATAAAAATGTATCTATTTTACGATGGATATTAGAAGACACCCTGTATCTTCCTTCCGTTCTCTTTTTTTCTCCTTCTAATGAATTATATGCTGTGATATGTAATGTTGTCCTCCACTGTCAGAAGTCTTCAAGCAATTATTTTAGCTATATATAGTAGATTCTGTCCATAGAGTGCAGTCTGTAAATGAGTAAAACAGCTCTTCCAGTGACTTTTTCACTTTTTTCTACGGAAAATAAAGTCCTGAAAGAAAAGAACCGGATAAGTTCTAGTAATAGCTGGTGCTTTTCCACTGCTGTTTCTAAATTGCCACAATGGCAAAGCCCATCTTGGTCCAGGCTAGAGGTTTCATTCACTCAAGCATAATAGACATTTTGGTTTATCAAAAGGCCTGAAATAATTAAGAAAATGCACAGCCTTCTGCCAAGTAAGTGAACACGGACTCATTACCTTTTCTGTATGAAGACCAGTTATACTTTCTGTCACACGTAGTCACCCCCAAAATGCCACATCTGTTCCAGACAAGACCTGTTGCCTATTAGGTTAACATTAGTTGACATATTCGACATCATTCTAATTCCTTTAAAGGTTGCCTGCTGAGAAGTATAACCTACCTTCTGTCCTGTCGACATCAGATTATTTCAAACAGCACCTGAAGCTTGATGGCTTGCTTTACAAGTGATTTGTTAGCCACTTTATTACCATATTATTTGATTTCCCTGAACCTCAGAGTGTCCGAATACCCAAGAAAGCATACCTGAAAGCCCAGATTAATGGATGCCTTTGTGCAATGTACTTCTTCTGCCCTTTTTCATTGCGACCTCTCCACCTTCTCGCTCCATCACACTCACAGTGTGTCTACCATAATTAGGGGAATACTCGAGCAGTCTTTGGGAAGCCCCTATTTTTCTCTGACAGAAGCAAGACATTTTGTTCACATCTGTCACAGCATCCTTTCTGAAAACATATAGAGGAGGAGTTTTGAGTCGAATCCAGGCTGTGTCTCTGGAAGACAATTATTACTTAATCCTGCTGTTAGTCATTTCCGTCAGTTTTCTTATTCATGCAAACCTACTAGCTAGTTTCCTCCACCCTGGTAAAAGATTTAAACCATCAACCAGCCTCTCTGTTGCTTCTGCTTCACCAACGCTTACACTAAGTGGAGCCATTATATCAGCAGAATAAACCGACTCAAATGAATAGAGCAGTAATATCTTTATGATGAGGAGGATCCAGTTAATGGTCCAAGACTGAGAGGCTCCTGATTAAATTAAGAAAGATTTTCATTAGTCTTGAGGGAAATTAACTTTCTGCCATTAAGAAAAAGTGGTCAGTAACAGCGCACGCACCAACAATAGCAGTAGATCATAGATCATCCTGGTTGAAACATGAATAAAATACATCCTCCTTATAAAACTAAACTATTCTTCAAACTGTAAGGATTTAAGAATTATCATTAATTCATTATGATGGGAATTCCGGAGCTTGTTGCGCCGGAATTTCAGTCATGTCATACACCAACTAGTGTATGTTTTGGTTGACAATAAATTGGCTATTCTATTCTATTCTATTCTATTCTGGAGCATAATTGTAAAGAACAGATACACTTGCTAACTTGTAAACATGCTTCCTTGCAAAAATCAGACCCCTGAACAGCACAAAATCAGTAGAAAGCGTGCTTTGCATTAATTTCATTGTAAAGATCATTGCAAATGTTTGCATGGTCACATTTTTTGGTTTCGATCAGTGTTTCGTTAATTTAAAAACAAATTACTTGATTGAATGAATGAATAAATAGACTATCATGAAATTTGGCGCACATGTTCATTCTTTCATCATAATCTGGATCCAAATGTTTTTAATTTGCTGAATTATTTTGTTTGTGATTAGTATCCGTAAAAGTAATGACATTCCATTCAGCTATGGAAATACTTTTAGTACAAGCTAATATTTTCATGGTATTGCACTAAACTAAGACGTTAAATATGAATTGTGAAGCCTACTAAACATCAGCTAAGGATGGACATAACCTTTGGGTCTGCAAGGTGAAGCCAATGTGGAAGTAATTTAAATCTGCATCATTTCTAACTGCCAGCAGGGGGCAACAGCTCAAGTTGGAAAAATAAATTGCATTGCATCAAAGTCTATGAGAAAATGAGGCTTCTTCTCACTTGATTTATTACCTCAGTAAATATTTTACTGATGAGTTTTTAGTCTTAATCAATAGTTTCAAGACTCCTTTAAAACACCCTGGTGTTCATTTTGTAAATTATAGTTCCATTTAGAGGAAAACAGACAGTAAAGCAGGGTATGTTTTGGGACAACCGAGCAACCTTGTTGATTGACAAGTCGCTACCGTATTGGTACATGTAGTGTATTGAGCTATGCCTGGTTTCCAAAAAACAAGATGTTTAGGGTCAAATGCTAAACTTGAGGCTTTAAAATGGTCCCTATGTCTGTCTTTTATTTACAGTCTTTGGCGTAAAGAATTTCCATTAGTCTTAGCATTAACACAGACAACCAAACCACACAAAGGCATTGTTTTCCAGAAACAACATGCACACGTTTTTAGTGTTTCACTGTCAGAAAGCAGCATAAACCTTGAACAATATACTCAGCTGTAAGCTTATACGGCACACTGAATGACTGCTGAGCTCCTCCTGTGTATGTTAAAGGGAAATTAAAGTTGTTGTGCACTTTAAATGAGTAAAAAAGAGTTCAACAGAATTTCAAGCCCAAAGCAGCTACTGTGCAAAGGCATTACCAAAGCAACTTAATCAAAAGATCATAACCCTTACATAGGTTATACCATATGGCTTTACCTGCGTACATCAACTGTCCCAGACTGCAACAAACTCGGTGAACACTCCCAAATATTTCGAATCAGCTCAGCTGCTGTAATGTGTGTCCCTGAGTGCAAGTATGATGGTTTTATCTTTAATCTCCAAGGTCTGAGCTCAGTATTGGACAAATTAGATGATTCCGCTCGCATTTCATGATCCAATGCAAGAAATTGTCACTAGGCAGGAATTATGTACAATATTCAGTATACAGGGGAACTAAAGGCATTTTTTTCAGTGCTACAGCACACAAAATAGTACAAATAAACATTGCAATGAAAACAATACAATAAAACAAGTTTATGATGTTTGAATGCTTTAAATAAAGGTATTATACAAAAATACCCGAGGAAAGTTTTGGCCTTAATGCCTGGACACAGATGTCTTTACTTATTTTAGATGTCTCCTGACCAGAAATCTTCTGGCCAGTAGAACTTCCTCACTGTCCTGTTGGATTTTGTTGTTGCTATTTATCCAGTGCATTTTATAGAATAATCCCATGTTTTCTAAAGCCATATGTGTGTGCACAAATTCTGATAAACAGACTGTCTGTGTTTCTGTGGCAAAGAGATCTGGTGAAGTCCCAGATGTCTCTGTTTGCTTCCACCACAGACCTCTTCAAGGCAGCTTCTCTTTTTCTTTACATTATTTAAGTAGCACTTAACTGCCTTTGTTGGCATAGATGTTTACAAGCAGCGCTGAATATTTCAATCTTCCTACTTTGTTCTCCTGCCAGTTGGTTCGGATTTCAGTGCCGACCACCTGCCAACATCATCTGTTATACATGAAGGACAAGAAACATTTCTGGTCACATGGTGCAAGAGGCGAACTCAGCGTCCAAGGATTCCTTAAACATGTACTTGAGAATACATTGTGTTACACCTTGTCTATTTTTTTTTTTGAGGGGTTAGTACAGAACCTGATTTCCTTTGATCCTAGAGAGTATTGAAAGATGTACCTGAAGCTACTGCTGATGAGGAATTAGCTTTTGTGTCAGTCATGAATCGGACCATTTAAAAGCATAACAGGAGCATGAAAAGGACAGAGTCATTACATGTGCTCTGATGGATGTCATTCTTCGCAGTTGAGACATATTTGTTTCACTTGACATTCATTTCTTGTCATCTTTTTGTCCTGATGTACAGAGTGAGCCAGCTAGAGTGCAGAGGTGGGATTGAGTCCTTGAGCCTTTGTCTTCCTGTAACTCCAGCAGAGTGTCTGGAGTAAATGATGGTCCAGTGGCAAGATTTTACCAGCAAGAGTCTACAGGGGCTAATTTTAGAACTGGGATATTGCAATTGTCCAGGGCTATGTAGAGGATATTGCACATGAAACTGCAAGATTTGTCCTCTAACAAATCGTTTCAGATGGTGCCGGATGAATGTGTCCAACAATGTAATCCTGTCCCTAAAAATGTCTTCTCACTTTGCCAAGCCCTTCAGAATGAGTGGGACAACAGATCACAAGCCAGCATTGATAACCTCAGAGATAAAATATTACATGCTGGATTTATATTTTTGTATAATTTGTCGCTAAGTCAGAATAAATGTTAAATAAATGTTAAATATGCACTTAAACTCTAGTTTGCTTTAGACATACTCTTTTGCACACCTTTAGTCGTAGTCGTTAAGCAAGCACTCATTTCGCTCTGTAACCTGTTGCACTTCTTTAAATACATGTATGTTTTATTTTGTAGAAATACTTTGACACTAAGTAGAACACCAGAGTCAAAATTCTTGTGTATGTTTGCATACTTGGCCAATAAAGTTGGTTCGGTTTCTTATTTATGACTGATTCCACCTCACGGCTTCCATTAGGCTGGATCAGTTCAAAGCAATGAAAACATGGTGGTGGTCAAAATGAGTCTGTTTCTCCTGTTGCCAAAAATCGATTAATCCTGGAAGCCTGTTGATTTACCACTTTTTGTTTCTTTTTGAAACTAACACAGGAGATTCTCTGACCAATTAAAGGTTGGTTGGATGAGAACGTATCGACCAACCAATCGACCTGGACGCCAGAACCCCATCATGGACTGGGTTGGCACTGTGATCTGTAGCGATAATGAGGAACAGGTTGAGGAGAGCCTTCAGACCTCAGAGAGGAGTAAATGTCAATAGGAGTAAGATGGAATACATGCGCATGAATCAGAGAAAGGGCAGCAAGATGGGGAGGTTGCAAAGCGTAGACGTGACGAAGGTGGATGAGTTGAAATACTTGAAGTCTTCTGTTCAAAATAATTGGGTTCGTGGAAGAGAGGTGAAGCAGATGAAGAAGAACATCAGAAGACAGAAGAGCATCAGCAAGAGTGAAAGTGAAAGTAGTGAAACCAGTTACGTTGTTTGGGTTTGAGGCTGATGCAAAGATGTCCTCATCACTTCCAAAGCTCTGGGAGTAGTGATGGTGGGTGGCGTCATCATGAAGTGTATCAGTTTGAATGACTCAGGAAAAAAGTAGGAGTTGGTTTGGATGTGTGGATCAGAGATGTTTGGGAAATTGGAAGATGGATGCTGACAATCACCAGGAAAATCAAAAAAAAGGAAGGCCAAAGATTAGATTTTAATGGAATGTGGTGACAGAGGACATGCAGGTGATTGGTGTGACCGAGGAAAATGGAAACAGATGATCGGTAGCAGCTGAAAGAAGGACGTCTTTGTGTCCTGTCAGCAGTGTCCTCCTCCAGCGCTCTCACATTTTCAGATATAGAATAACCTCGCAGCCACAGTCTTAAAAAGGACAAGTCTTGCAATATTAATTGTAACAAACCGAATGAAAAGACGCAAACCAGCAGTGAGCATATCTAACATAATAACAAGGAACCTGTGCATGCTTTATTTTGACCATCTCTGATTGTGTCTGACTTGAACACGGTCTCAAAGCAATCAGATCTGTCTCGTCTTTCTCATCTGTCACTTACCACCTCAACTCTGTTGTGTGTTTGTGTGTTCTCATTAACTGAGCTTGGCCTTTCACATTAATCTTCTCTCCATTTCGCTGAGATTGAGGGCAACCTGTGTGCAGGCTCAGCATCCACAAACTGGCCGCCTCGCATTCTCATTTGTGTCGAGTCTCAACACGCAGTCGTCATGTTCGGTGAAGTCATCGGCAACATCATCGGCTTTCATTTCAGATTCAGAAACGCTGGCAAAAAATAGTTCATATGCAGTTTCAAGACAAGAGAAAATGTACTTCCTGAGGAAACAGCAATAATTAGCTGGTTACATTTATTAAAGGGGATTCCACTGCTTTTCCACATTATATTGTGTTTCCACGTGTTGGGGTGTACAACTGCTCACGTGAAGAAACTTGTAGTAGAGTCTCCAGAGGAAGATGGATCCCCATGTGTCTAAAACAGACAACAATTATTTTTGAAGAACAAAAATTAGAAAAACTACTTTCACAGTAAAAATGCTGTCCTTCTCCACAATTAAAGAGCTAAAATTCATGATAAAATACAAGCATGCACAGTTTATTATTATCTTATCAATGTCCATGAGTTGTTGTTTTTTTTTTTTAAGAAATTGGGCTTCTATGTGTCTGTCCAGACTTGAACTTTCACCTTTTGCTCATAAAATGTCATCACTTTGATGTATGTGTGATTAGACTTTCATAATTAGTGCAGAATTTTTAAATGACAGCCAAAAACAGCTTTTGTTAGGTTAGAGTTGCCTTCGACTATCAAAATCATTCAATCCACATTTGTGTGAAACACCTTTTGTATTTGTTTGATATCATGTTGATGAGATTTGGGTGGATTCCTAAAGAGACAAATGGCCAGTCTGAAAACATAATGCAGCCATGACTGTTAATCAGCAAGGAAGTCTGACTCACCCAGTGTAGACTGACAGTAGAAGTCTGCCATTGGCATTTCATGTAACTTTCTCCTTCCCTTCAAAAACCTACATGGTGCCATTAAAAAAAGAGAAAAGAATCCACTTCACTATGAGAAACCTCAACAACCTCTGGGCAACAGCATACTGCACTAAAAATCTTTCCCCAGGATTTAGATCGTGCAGTTGTGCATTTACCACATTAAGAATTCTTAACGATGAATTTAATGTTATCATCACTGAAAAGAACTGCTTTTCTTTCAAAAATAAGGACATTTCTAAGTGGCCCCAAACTTTCGAACAGTACTGTATGTTATTGTTATTGTCTCAGCCTGTCCCAGACACCTTTTCCTTTTAGTGAGAATGAAAACAAATGTGTGAAATGATTCATGTAAAAATCTGTGTTTATGGAAAGCTGCAGGGACTCGTGCCGTGTTATTCTCTGTTTTATGTGACTTCTTGTCTCCCCAGATCTCTCAACGAAGGTTAAGAGTGCAAGATCTGCATAACACATGGAGTCACGTTAGACACATTAATGGTAAATACAGCTGGCTGAAAAAGACTGGAATGTTCCTCTAATGTGCTGGGGACCATGGGGCCCGTGCTAGAAGCATTAACATGAATGCATTTGTTCCTAATTTGCGTCAACAAGCGACTGAGGAAAATTTGATGACACTAAGCAACAGGTGTCATTCATCAGTTTTAATCTGATATTCGTGGGATATTAAAAGTCAAAAATACCTTAAAAATAGAATGCAGTAACATGTATTGATACATATGTAAAGTTAAACACTACAAATTCAGTGTTTGATGCCACAGGATCACTAGCTGGCATCCAAACCACAAAATAGTTCTTTGCAGGCAGTAGTTTCCTGCTGGTACTCTGTTGGCATCTTGTTTATTATCTTTGAGAATAGTCTACTTTTTTGTCTCTTTTGTCTTTTGGTCTCAGACCTTAATGAGTTTGTGAACCACATGAGTTTTAGAAATCACACCGGAGGTCATTACAAAAGAAAAAGAGAAGTTTTTAAGAAAATCAGCTCCAAGGAAAGAACAGTGAAGCCAAGTGCTCTCTGAAGAGCTTTGTATGTACCGGAGCCGGTGCTGCTGATGCTGTTGTATCCTCAGTGCTTTATAAAAAGCTTTCAACTGATTCATCTGCCTGAGACCTCTCCGACAGTCGGCCAAAGTGCAGCAGAGGAGAAACCAATCAGCAAAGCAGCTCTTGGGAGGTTGTTCTTGACCTTTTGGTCTCCTAACAACAAAGACTGGAGGAGTTTTTGTACGGAGTGTTTGTCAATGTGCAGATTGACTCTCAGGACCTGGAGTGTGTGCGGCTACTGACTTCCTCTCCTGGGTCCTCATTTATCTTCATTTCAGCAGTGGAGGTGGCCTGGGTTGAGCCTGATGATACTCTCTTCCAGGTTCTATGTCACTACTGTAAGTCTCACGGAGCTGTGTAGTTTTTTTCTGGTTTATCTTCACTATTACCTCAACTGAAAGAGAACAACAGTGTTGAATGTTATTAGTTTTTCTCAGTGTCTCGACATAAGAATGTAAAAACTATACCTGAATTGAAATGAACACTTTTGACACTCACATTTGTTTCATGCTTGCTGCACAATCAGAAATGTCATGACAACTAGATACAGCGCTCCACAGTCATGACCTTTTATTCCCAATTAAAGTTTCCCACTCTCAGCTCTGTGAGACTCTCTAATTTATACTGCACTGCCTGGATATTCAAATGTAGTCAGGCCTATCTCCTTAGAACTGTGAAAGTGCAAGACAATGGCTTGGCTGCTTTAATAATGGTTAATTTCCACTCACCTGCATGCCATTTTCTTTCTTTTTTTTTTTTTCATGTAAAATCCTCAATGAATAGGTTTGCACTCCCCAACCTGCTGTAAATCTCAAATGAAAGCATTGATGACTGTCAGCTGGAAATGGGAAGCCAATATTTCACCCTTGTCCCAAACCACTGGAGTTTTGTCGACCAATTCATCCACCCCAACCTCCTTCTTCTGCCGACTTCACCATAATTATTGCTTCATAGTGCTAAAAAACACAATTAAGAAGAAATCAGATAAAGGAAAGACCATGGCAAAGTCTATCTGCTGGAGATGAAGGTACAAATGCAGTATTTTATAATGTTTTTTAAGAACAGTCACTTTCTGTTTTGTTAATCACATTTTAGAACAATCTCTGGACAAGTGATCCTTCCTGGGAAGAAGTCTGTGCACTGACAGGAGTGGAGTTCTCACTTTGAGATACATTCGATTGAGTACATTCTACACATTCTTTTGAGCTTTTGTGCACCTTTGCATCCCAACGCCTGCATACGACCTCCATAGGTTATAAAATCCCAGAAGCTGGTGCTTTAATCTTGAGCACACCAGCAGGGAGGCTACATCAAAAGGTAAGGAAGTGAAAATAAGTGAATAGATGCTGGTGATGATGATGATAGCAGGTAGTTCAGAAAGAAAGCACAGCTGGTGCTCCAACCACTTGACAGAAGAGAGACTGAGCTGAACTCATTCACCGCTATTGATACATCAAAAGAATGTCAAAATTCATTTTAACTTATTAAAAGACTGCTTGAGAAGACAGAAAATGAAATATTCACCCCAAAGCTACGAACGAAGCTCAAGTAATCAATGTCTGGATGCCACCGGCAGTTACAAGAGGTAGGTGCTGTATGTAGAGTCTCAAGGGAAGAAAGATGTTTAAACTAGACAACTGAAAATTTGTCCTTGGGTTTTATATACATATTTTAAACTGGATTCCTATTTGCTAATGGTTTGTACAATTTGAACACAACTTATGAGGCATGTTGTGTTTGATTTTGACAGCTGCAGCACTAATCAGGCTCTGGTAATTTGCAAAAGTAACATTTGAGCCCAAAAATGGACTTTTCTTGGTTACAACGATGAGCTGAATGGAAGTCAGTGGAATTTTGCAAGTACTGTTCAAAGCATTTGAATGGAAAATCTCAGTGAATTGGAATTTTAAACTTAACATACAGATTATGTCTGTTTCCAGATTGCACCATAGTTTCTGACGTTAAAGTCAAGTTTGATGACAAAGACCTAGCAGCTGGTGCCACATCTGGATCTAACCAAAGTCCAGATTTTCCACTTGCTTAGTGTCTGTTCATAGTGTTTGTAGGTCCAAACGGTTCTCTTCATCTTCTTGGTCTCCCTCAGTAGTGTCTTTTGTTGTTTTTGCAGTTCCATACTGAAAATCAGATTCTAAAAGTCTTCCTGCAGCAGGTAAGGGTGACGTCTGGGACGTCTGCTTGAACTCTGGGAGGCACTTTGATCTAAGTGAGTGTTAATTGTTGATTCCTGAAGCTGCTAATGAACTTTTCTGCAGCAGAGAAAACATTTTGTTTCCTTACCTGATGTGGTCTTAATGAAAGCCAGTTTTATCAATGCTAGATGTTATCAACGCGTTTGAAGATTTTTGAACTTGAAGAAACTTTCTTGAAGTGTTCTGGACTGAGTGACCTTCATGTAAGTATTGAAGAACTGTTGTTTCTCTTTACATGACTGAGCATCTCTTGCTATAATTTGGATTACTATAGTCTACAATTCTACAATTCTACATTACTATAGTAGTTGAATAAGGCTGTTTGTTGTGTAGCAACACTACCTTGACACAACACAACCGATGGTCTCATAAAAAAGGAAAGAACTCCACCAACTAACGTTTACCAAAAGTTACCTTTTAACTGGAAACATACTGACAACAGTGTGCAAAGCCTGCTTCAAGGCAAACAGTGGCTACTCTGAGGAATCTCAAATATTAAACATGGTTTGTTTACACTCTTTTTCTCACTACATAATGCCATATGTGTTATTTAACAATGTTGAGGCTTCACTTTTGTTTAACACAATAGAAAATAATAAAAACCAAGAAAAAGTGTCTACATTTTAATCAGTGTTTGCAGGACTCTTTCAATACAAGCACGGTCATGGGATTAATTTTTATATTACACAATGGCATAAAAACACAATGCAATTCTTTAAGACGTTTCCCCCTACCTGAAGGATAATTAATTTCCCTTTTTTTCAAGGGTTTCTGGGTAACAGAGATTTGTAAAACCCCTTTTGAGCTTTTGATGGAAGCCAAAAGGTGTGAAATTTCAATTGAGATGCAGCAGCTGCAGTGAAGGGCTTCTTCAGCGGGGATGTGGAGGAGCGCCGGCCGCTTTGTTTTATGAGATACTTTATGCATATCACCCGGCGAGAGTCGGAGAGATTCTGTCCTTCAGCTGCTCCCAGGAGAGTTGAGGTTGGGGTCAGTCAGGAGCGAAACAGAAAATGAGCTAGAGTCTGCAGGCAAACAGAACACTTGAATAGTTTTTGTACCAAGCTTTTAGTGCACGTGTGCCATTAGTTACAGAGCTGTAACAGATGGAAAGTGACAAAAGGGAGTGATTATTACAAACAGTGATGCTTGAAATGCTGAAAATAGCAGGGGGAAATAGCAGGCATGCTGTCAAACTATGTCTGGGAGCATCAAAGGGGAAAAGAAATAAGATTTCTTATGGCACTGTCCTGTCGTCAAGTATTTTTTAGATGGAAACATTTCATTTAATCTCAGTGATAATGAAGAGTAATATCCCCCTATGTCCTCTGGTTTGCTTGTTAGGATATAGTCCTCCGTAGATACTGTCAAAAGAAGACAGGAAAATATCAGGTGTAGCCCTCCTGGCTGCAAAAAAATATAGATTTTACTTGTTGGAAAATGTGTAAGATGGAATATTCCACATCTAAAAGATGGTAAATTAGATTCTCTGCTCTTCTTGGAGTGGAACTAATAGCTGATCAGTGGTACTGCCTGTTGAATGCTATGGAGGGTGTGAAACTAAGTTAGACTGGCACTGAGCAGCCCTATGGGAAGAATTTCTGAATTTCTAATTTTCCATATACATTTCATGTAGTCCTAAGAAAAATTATTTAATACTTAATTATGAGGCACAGTACTGTACATCACCTGTTGTGTTATTGTGTTTTTGTGTGCTAAGTTTCATGCTTGCTGTTTTTACACAGTGCAACCCTGATTGGTGAATAACGAGTTGTAAGGAAAGGGTCGGCAGTCCCCTGTGATGTATCACTGCCTCTCTATGGTGAATGCAAGTGTTTACCAGTCAGCAAACTCCAAGGCTGAAAAATAAAACTAATGCAGAAGTGCTAAACCTTGCAGTTCCTCAAATGGTCACTAGAGGCTGGCTCCAACCGCATAAATCCCCATGTTTAAACAATAGAACCAGACATCCTTCATACTCTTGAGTATAACTCTGTTAAACAAATCCAGGTGATATGAGGAGTGTTATTTGTATTCTTTTTATTTTGTTTGTTGGTAATATTCTTGAGGAACACTTTGCTGTTAAATGTCCATCTGCAATTTTAATTTGAATACAAGCTTAGATAATTAACTAATTAGCTATGATGTGAGTTATGTTTGATTAGCAGAGACGGTAAACTCCACCACTCTGATTTAATCAGATGTCAGGAAGGTGTTCTGTTTAAGACCCAAGATGAGACACACAAGGGCAGAAGGTTTCAGTAAATTAAAGGGTAAACTTTAGCATAAACTGCTGAAGCGGGCTGAGGAGCAAACAAAAGGCAGCTGGAGAATCTGGATGTATTAAAACTAAGTCCAATGAGGATATCAAAAGAAGCGAATCCCAAGAAAGAAAATGCACCAAACAATAATCAGAAGGTACAAAAACCACTAATAAGGGCATGAGAAACAACACATTTCTAAACTAATCAGGACAATTTAAGAGGAGGGAAACAGAGTCAAAGGGAGGAAGTAAGACAACAAGAGAGTAGACAAGGGCAGGGAATGTCAAAATAAAACAGGAAATAAACACAATACCAAAGACCATGGCATCAGAAATTTCTTCTACTATTAGACATTCATGGTCCCAGAAGATAAGCCCTAATACCTTTCCTTCATTGCCACCATGAAGTTGACGTTTGGTTCTTCGTATCTTTGGTGGATACTACTACTACTGCTCTGTTTCACTCAGAGCTCAGCAACAGATAGAATTGGATATTTAACACTGAAGCTGCTGACTGAGCAGACAACTTGATATAATATCGATGATGCAGTTAATGCACAAAATTACTGAGGCAGCGACGTAACACTTCTTAATTGCAAGATGCCTCAGTTTATAGAATATATAATATTAGCTGATGCACTTTTTCTGGACAATTATAGTCATTTTCAAAGCAGCTTATAAGATGAGTCATTTAATCTTCACTCAGGTGTAGTTTGACTCCCACACTTACAGTTGGGAGAGACAGTTTGCCGTAGCATCCAAACACAGTAAGTTCGCAGGGATTCTCAGAAGTGTACACTGAATAATTTGCTAATCTGAGCCTGACCTGCTCAAACGCTGCAGAGAAGTAACAGTTCAGGTACATTCTAACATCCTGTTCAGTGGTAACATCTACGGAGTCAAGTAGTTCCCAACACTGAAGTGGTTCAATTAGAAATAGTTGAAAACTTAATCCCAGTAGTAAATTTAGACAATTTTGCAAATCGTGCCATGGCAAAATGATTCTAAACTTTCATCTGCTTTAGTTTTTTAGGATCATATAATGTGACAACTTTACTACATGATGTCATTGGCTAATATTGAAATTGACACAGGAAATTATTCATGCAAACACTGCAAATGATGCAACCAAATGTAAAATTGCCATTTTTCAGGCAAAACGTTTTGCCCCATCTTAAAGATCCTCCACCATCCACAGGTCCAAAATTCACCAAAATAAATAAGAACTAGACGAGCCCTCAGTAGAGGGCAGAACCACGCCCTCTACTGATGTTCAGTGCCAAGTTTGATTAGCCTGACTTCAGCATTTGCAGAGATATCGGAACGAACATAGCCACATACATACATACATACATACATACTTACCCAGCCAGCCAGATACCGCACCAAATGCAGTAACCCCGCTGACGTTCGTCAGGCGTGGTTAATTAGAAATAAAAATGAGAAAACTCTCAGTGGCTTGACATTGGATACGGAGCTGCTCCTTACTTTTACTGTAAAATGGTAAATGGTCTGTATTTATATAGCACTTTACTATCCCTGAAAGATACCCAAAGCGCTTTACATTATACGTCACATTCACACATTCATACACTACAGGTTTGAGCTCTACCATACCCCAATCTGCAACTGAACTGTCAGCAATGGAGTTGTACTCTCGGTAATGTAGGTTTTGACAAGAAAGAAAAATGTGTAGAATGACTCCAGTTCCACTTCACTGATTTTGTGAGTCCAGCAATGCTTGGGTAAATCTGGGCAGATCTTGTATGCTGTGTGGGCTCAAACTTTACGCCTCGGTCACCTTTTCTGCTCAACCAGAACCTCAGATTTTTATGCTCATGTCCTTCTCATCTACTCGACCACAGCATAAAGGTCACACTGAATGTGAGCACAGAAACTCTGGTTAGTTTTGTTCACTGACAGTTCCAGTAAACTACACACGTGGACAAAATTGTTGGTACCCCTCAGTTAAAGAAGGAAAAACCCACAATTCTCACTGAAATCACTTGAAACTCACAAAAGTAACAATAAATAAAAATTTATTGAAAATTAAATAATCAAAATCAGCCATTACTTTTGAATTGTTGATTAACATAATTATTTAAAAAAAAAAACTAATGAAATAGGGCTGGACAAAAATGATGGTACCCATAACTTAATATTTTGTTGCACAACCTTTTGAGGCAATCACTGCAATTAAACGATTTCTGTATTTGTCAATGAGCGTTCTGCAGCTGTCAACAGGTATTTTGGCCCACTCCTCATGAGCAAACAGCTCCAGTTGTCTCAGGTTTGATGGGTGTCTTCTCCAAATGGCATGTTTCAGCTCCTTCCACATATGTTCAATGGGATTCAGATCTGGGCTCATAGAAGGCCACTTTAGAATAGTCCAACGCTTTTTCTCTCAGCCATTCTTGGGTGTTTTTGGCTGTGTGTTTTGGATCGTTGTCCTGTTGGAAGACCCATGACCTGCGACTGAGACCAAGCTTTCTGACACTAGGCAGCACATTTCTCTCCAGAATGCCTTGATAGTCTTCAGATTTCATCGTACCTTGCACACTTTCAAGACACCCTGTGCCAGATGCAGCAAAGCAGCCCCAAAACATTACTGAGCCTCCTCCATGTTTCACCGTAGGGACAGTGTTCTTTTCTTCGTATGCTTGGTTTTTGAGTCTATGAACATAGAGTTGATGTGCCTTACCAAAAAGCTCCAGTTTGGTCTCATCTGTCCAAAGGACATTCTCCCAGAAGCTTTGTGGCTTGTCAACATGCATTTTTGCAAATTCCAGTCTGGCTTTTTTATGAGTTTTTTTCAGCAGTGGTGTCCTCCTTGGTCGTCTCCCATGAAGTCCACTTTGGCTCAAACAACGACGAATGGTGCGATCTGACACTGATGTACCTTGGCCTTGGAGTTCACCTTTAATTTCTTTGGAGGTTGCTCTGGGCTCTTTGGATACAATTCCAACGATCCGTCTCTTCAATTTGTCATCAATTTTCCTCTTGCAGCCACGTCCAGGGAGGTTGGCTACTGTCCCGTGGGTCTTGAACTTCTGAATAATATGAGCCACTGTTGTCACAGGAACTTCAAGCTGTTTAGAGATGGTCTTATAGCCTTTACCTTTAAGATGTTTGTCTATCATTTTTTTTCGGATGTCCTGGGACAATTCTCTCCTTCGCTTTCTGTTGTCCATGTTCAGTGTGGTACACACCTTTTCACCAAACAGCAGGGTGACTACTTGTCTCCCTTTAAATAGGCAGACTGACTGATTATGAGTTTGGAAACACCTGTGATGTCAATTAAATGACACACCTGAGTTAATCATGTCACTCTGGTCAAATAGTTTTCAATCTTTTATAGAGGTACCATCATTTTTGTCCAGGCCTGTTTCATTAGTTTGTTTTTTTAAATAATTATGTTAATCAACAATTCAAAAGTAATGGCTGTTTTTGATTATTTAATTTTCAATAAATTTTTATTTATTGTTACTTTTGTGAGTTTCAAGTGATTTCAGTGAGAATTGTGGGTTTTTCCTTCTTTAACTGAGGGGTACCAACAATTTTGTCCACGTGTGTATTTTCAATGCAGGTGGCTGCATCCTGAAAGTAGACAGAAAGACATTTCTACAGATGCATGAAGTTAAACTGAACCTCTGGATTCCATTCCAGAAGTAAGAAAACATCATTAAAGGCTCATTTAGTATAATTTCACCCTGAGGTGTCTCTTATTATTGTGGCTAGTATGGCCCATGGGTCATGCTTACTCTGTTATCTCCAAGTCCACCATTTCCTGAGTTACAATGACATCAAGTAATGTCAAGGCCTCCGCCTACTCTGCTGAGTGGCATCCTCTCTTTCTCCCTCCTTTCCCCGTTCCCTACAGATGGACTGTGTGAAGTATGATTACAACCTAAGGATAATCACCTGAGTGGGGACACCTGTAGCAGGAAACACCCCCCATCTCATCACAATCGTCCTCTTCCATAAAGCTGGGCTCAGATCACCACTCCTTGCCAGACTGTTGAAAAGCATATTATCTCCAAGCTGCTCCCTGTCTGCTCCTGCCAAAAACCACCAATCACCTAGATTATCTGGGATCTAATCCAGCATCCTCCACCCTCCACGCCACACATCTCCACCGTACACACTTCCTCAAACCCTCTCACAGGCAGAACCTCAGTGGAGTAGAGAATAGTTGAGTTAGATTAGGTCAGTACTCACAGTGGTAATCTCTTGTCATTGCTGTGTTGGCATTCTGTAATTAATACCCGCCTTGTCGGGAGCGTAAACTTTTATGCTTTTCTGATGTATTTTTTGCAGCTTCTCGTTTCCCAGAATCTCTACTTGCAGAGTGAAAAGTTAAATTGACCCAGAGATACACAACAGACACTTTAATGAGGAACACAATACGCTGAAATTAACCACAATGACCCTTTATTGGCTACAAGGAATATACTCGTTTCATTTTAAGTACAAGCATAAATCTGTATATCTTCATGAAAACAAAAAATATTAATGTTTTAGGGACATACACTCACTTGTCCGCTTCATTTGGATCAGGTGAAATAATGCGCAATTCAGCACAACATGAATGGGTGTTGTGATAAAACTAAATCTAAATCAATTAACGCAGATATTTGACTTTAAATTACACCAACATTAAGTTGATTGATATTCTAACCAACACTATGTCAATGCAGCTCATCATAATAATGTCTGCAACTTAAAAGGTTTCTGTAAATCATTAAATTAGATTTAATAAGGTGATGGGAATATGTCCTCTGAATTACTTTTTAAGAGAGTACCATCTCAACATGATGCATAAAGTAGAATTATCACCTTCCTGACAGCTTCAATACAAACTGAAAATCTGGAAGCTTCATAAAAGTAGAATTTATTGGTTGTTGTACAAGTATTAAGAGGAGGGCGGGTCATGACTTCATTATCCTGGGTGAAAAAAAACAGCCTGATTTGTAGCACGCTACTGAATAGCGCTCATTAGATGGGATTTAAAAGTCAGTACACACAATGCAGACAGAAAAAAATACTCGTGCAGTGCCATCAAACTTGGGGCCTGTACATCAAACTTAGAAGCAAAAAGACAAATTATATAGGTACCAAATGTTGGAAGACAGTCCGATCCGTCAGAATCTATTGGAAACTGTTTAAATTACTGCACATATGAAACAGATCTGTAAGCAGCTGAACAGGCCTGACAGTCTGTCCATGTTACTAATTCAGATGCTTTTAATCGGTCTCCGATTTTCCTGCACCTTCCTGTTGAGCTTCATCATTTTAAGTGCTTCTCTGCTGCTTGAAAAAGGGCTTTGGAGTCCAACATGTCACACCAACATGCACTAAGCTGAAGTATTCTCAGACGTCCGAGTGAAGTGAGAAATACATCACTTGGTCTGGCTCTCCTCGCTGTTCAGAAACTGTGACCAGACGCATGAACTCCCTTAGGTACTCCAGCAGTGTTTTAACCAGACTGTGTGAAATGTGTGTGTGTGTGTGTTTCTGTTTGGACAAACACATCTGGAGGATTACTGCTGTTGGTTGAAAATCCAGAGTTTCTAAAACATCATACTTTTGACTGGGAAGAAAAACATATAACACTATATTTAGTACATTTATTAATAACTATATATTCTAACTTGTTTGTATTTTACATTATATTCTATGCGTATTTTTGAAATGTCTTATTCATACACTGGCTGTCCAAAAACAGGTTGCCACTTGGATTTAACAAAGCAAACAGATCATCAGCTGCAGCAACTTATTTAACCCTAGCTGATGCCGTGAGGAGTTTCTCATTTCTTCAACAACCATGTTGGAAGACATATCCAGGAAGAGTTCATTTATATGTTAACTGTAAAAAAGCTAAATTGTAAACCATGTCCACAGCAAAAATCTGTAGTCTTATAAAGTAATTCATTTTTATATTGTGGGATCAGAACATTTTTACTGCTTTGCTGTACTTAAATCAGCTAAAAAAAAAAAAAAAAAAAAAAAATCATTTGTTTAGATATTTGTCACTATTTTCACTTTTTTTCATTGTTAAAATATTGGATTCTTTTTTTCCCAACACGTTTTCTTTTTGTCTTTACAGTGTGGAGCAAGAATATGGAGGGGAGCTGGTAGTGAGTGATGACTGGTCAGGCCTTCATCGCTGCTGCCCGGTCAGCTTCAGTTTACTGGCTCTGATTACTGGCTAAGCGAAAAAGAATAAATATCATAAAAGGTCACAGAAACCATAGTTTCTTGTAATAAAAATAAATTATGTTTGATCTTAGTCTGTACTGTTTGGGAGCAGTTCCAAACCACTCTGGCTAAGAATCATATAAAAGGCTAAATTCATCAATCCATCCATTTTCTTCCACTTATCCGGTCTCAGGTCACGGAGGCAGTAGACAAAGCAGGTCATTCCAGACGTCCCTCCCCTTGGTGACACTTTGCAGCTCTTTGTGGGGCATCTTGAAGTGTTCCCAGGCCAGATGAGATACATAATCCCTCCAGCGGGTTCTGGGTCTACCTAGGGGTCTCCTTCCAGGTGGACGTGCTTGGAAAACCTCCAAAGGAAGTCTCACCAAAGGCATTCGAATCAGAGGTCCAAACCACCTCAACTGGCTCCTTTCGATGTGAAAGAGCAGTGGCTCTTCTCCGAGCTCCCTCTGGATGTCCGAGCTTCTCACCCTATCCCTAAGGCTGAGCTCAGCCACTTTGCAGAGGAAGCTCGTTTTGGTTGCTTGTGCCCGCGATCTCATTCTTTTGGTCACTACCCAGAGCTCATGATCATAAGTAAGGGTTGGAAGGTAGATGGAGCGATAAATCAAGAGGTTTGTCTTGCTCAGCTCCCTCTTCACCACGACAGTTCCCTACGGTCCCTGCATTATCAAGCCACCTGTCCATCTCTCACTCCATTTTCCCAAAGAAGGCAAAAATGCTGAGGTCATTTCATGAAAATTGTCCAAGCACTTTGAGTGAACTGCTACAGAAGACGAGGAAACATCAGTCGGTTGAGAGGACACCTGCTGAGCTCGATTCCTCGTCTGTAGACACAAAAAGTCTCACACATCCTCCTCTAAACCACTGCAACTCTGACCTTGTCAACATAAAGGCTTTGATGCCAATTGAGTTCCACTCTTGCTGTTCACATCAGAGAGAATCTCAAGAAGCTTTAACACCTGATGAAAATGTACAGAAATCACACAATGGAGGGACTGTTGGATGATGGAATATACATCAAGGTACAGCAGGTTTTCTTGAGATGAAAAGCTTTCAAGAACTTTTTGCACGTGGAAAAAATTAAAGAGGTCATTGGCTGCAATATGATTCAGGTGATGCCACAAAGATGCCAAATTTCACTCTTCTGAAATGTTCTTTCTTAAGTCCGTGTTCATCACAGATTATTCGCAGCCGTATCAATGCCAGAATAAATGACTGTAATCAGTACAAGCTATTTAAGGCCTGAGTGAGTAAAGAAACCCGCTGTGTGCAAATGGGGTCACCGTAGAAAGACATCATACTTGACCCAACTCTGCTGTGCAAGTCGAGGACATTTCTTGGACTGGTTCATGATTTCCTGGTTAATTGGTAGCATTAATAAACCTAGAAAGTGCCAAAATCAACACAATACAAAATATATTGTTCTTTGGTAAGATATGTAGGCCTAATAAACAGTAATGTTAACGATAATACATAAACAATTATTTTGGTAGCCTTTAGTAGTAGAGCTGCTAGTCAAAGCTCCACCAGACTCATTGACCATGGATCCATTACTGGATATGGTGCAGCCGCCTACTGCCTATTTGTCCCAGTAGTCACTCAATATGACGAGGCAAAAGCTTCCACATTATTCCTCCAGCTTTTTTACATTGGTTGCAGTAATGCAGCCAACTTTTTTTCTTTGGTGTACCCAAAATTACCAGAGCAGCTTTTGGCGCTGAATTTTTCATTTTTTCAACACACTTTGTCCAGGGTTTTGTGTGTCTTTTGTTTTCTTTTCTTCTAGTCTCTTTTTGTTTTTGGCTTGTTGTTTCCTTTGTTGATGGCCCATATCGGCTATTGACAATGTGTGACTGGGTTTTTGATGTGTTTTTCCTCCTCCTGTCTATCTTTATCTTACGTTATGATGCTGGTCCTATGAATGGTCTGACGTCCAGAGGAGGCACTGGTCCGTATCAGTGGGTTTCCTGTAAACTGTTATTTTAATGCTGCTATCTTGTCTATGGTGAATGTTCATGTCCGGACAATAAAAACAGAGACATAATCGCCATTCCATATATCCGAGGGACAACAGAACCTATTCAGCGGACAACGAGAAAACACAGCAGTAAAACAACACACCAAACTTCGACAGTTATTAGTTCACCCAAAAGAAAAAATAGAACCAGACAACAATCTTAGCATCATTTATGAAATTTTGTGTAGATCAAACATGCATTGGAGAAACAGGAAGAGCTTTCAGTACAAGAAAAAAAGGAACACCAGACCAAATGTGAAAAAGAGACTGCAGAATGATTCACAAGAACACAAACAGAAAAAAAACAATCGAGAAAACAAATAATCAACCATCACGGATCACTGCAAAAGATATAACCATATTCTGGAATGGGACAAAGGGAGGATTTTAACATTGGTGGCCAACAAGCACAAGAGGTGGATAAAAGAGGCCATAGAGATCAGGAAGGGGGTCAACGATTCCATGAACTGGGACAAGGGGGCCTTCATCCTCTCGTACACCTGCGACTCCATCCTCCAGAGACCATCGGAAGGTGGGGGGCGTGACCGATCTGATAAATCTGTCAGACTGGCCACATGATAAAAAGGACACATCATCACATGTCGGATGACGCTCTAAGGAAGACTGCATGCGTAGTTCAAACATGTCAGCAAGGTAAAACGATTACCCTTACAAGCTTTGTCAGAACAAAAAATTGTTAATCAAAAAAAAGTGCAGACGAATCTTTTGTACATTTAACATCCTTTACATTCTTTTAATAAGGATGATGTGTGACTCAAAGTTGGTAAAAGGCTTTTCCTGACTCCTTGTGGCTTTGGTGTGCCGCTGTCTGGCACCGAAACACCGCAAGGAGGTAGAGCTGCTCTTTTGGCCAGGAACCTGTCACAGCACAGGAAGAGTTTCTTCGGGACATTATGCTTCAGATTTGAACAGTAATAATCCAATAGCAGAAGCTCTATTTCAGGTGATTGATTTGCAATAAATGATACAGTTTGGTTATGGGTAGAAGGGTTTCATGCAGAGACTCATGCAGTTTAGAGAGGTGGGTGTAGCCCAGGTTGTCTTCTGAAGCTACACTTTACGTATGTCCATTAAACTGCTGTTCTCTAAATGCCTCAATGTATAGCTAGCTGGCTGCACACAGAGAAGAGTCTAGGTCGCAATCAGTGACTGCACTCGGACCAGTCAGTGATCAATAATTACTTTTTCATGAAGTGAAATAAGATGTTCGAATGTTAGTGATTTTATCTACATACCACCCAGACAAGCATAGACTGTACTGCTAAATATTAGATGCACTAGTGCGACCAATGAAATGTACTCAACTAGTTGCACTCTGGAGCAATGACCATTTTAAACATCTGACTCAGCTCACCTACAACAGTAAATATAGGAATATTCTCTCTATTGTTAGTTTTTATTCATTCAGGCTCAATATAATTGTAAAAACTCCCAACTATGCAATCCCAGGTTCTGTTCCATCTGTTTGTGTCCTAATTTAAAGGACACTTCTGTTGTTTGACAATTTGGATTCACTTGTACAGGAAAGTTTAATAATGGTCTAGCTGTAACAACAGAGGACTCCAAGTGTCAGAAATCAGTATTCCCTCTATATGCTTTTCTTGGTTGAATGAGGGCGTCAGGCTAGTTTCATCTCATCACCGTTCAGCCACAATGTTGTTTCCTGCTGATCACCACACAGTTTTATCTGAGTTGTCACTCCTTGGGGTGTGTAACAGTAATACACTCTCCCTGCAAACAGCTCTCCATCTTTCTGGCGGATACTTCTGAAACCTCTTAACCGTTTCGATGGTGCCATTATTGAGGCGGCTTTCTTTCTTCACATGGATAATGCAGCTGACTCATCGGCAGCAGATTTCATAAAAGACATAGATGGCGTGGATTTCACACACAAACATGCTCACAGCCCTGATACCTTCATTACTCTGAGAGTCCTTGTCGTCCCAACGTCCATCTCTCATGCTGCTTTGTGTCCGTGTGAAGCAGTTCAGGCAGTGCAATAACAGCGAAAGTGCTGAGAATGAAAAGCGGTGAAAACAACAGTGAAAACAAATGAGAAATCCAGACATGCTCCTTGTGGGTGAAACATTATTTTCTTCATTAAAGCCACAAAAGCATCTATAACCAGAAGCAATCAGTATACCTTGATCTTCATGGAAAACAAGGTCAAGGTAAAAAAAATAATTACAGACATTGTGGATATTACATTGCAGCAAGGCAAGCACAACCCAGACGTTCATAAAACACACGCATACAAAAAATGTTCTTTATTACTGATGCCTTATCAAACACGAGACACCTAGAAAATTAGCCTGCAATTATCTCTACTTATATACCACTACTGTCACAAGGAAAAAAACTGTACTACATTTCGGATGGGTGCTGGACTGAAAAAGTTAGCTGAATTTCTTCATAAACTTGGAGTTTGTCTCAAGTGGATTCAGAAGTGTGTACAAAAAGCACAGAAGGTCAAAAGCCACAGTGGAAGACGTACAAGCCGTGAATAACTACATGAAATAAATTACAAACTTCAAATGCAGTGTATGTATTCCTGCAGATGTACTGCACTTGCATGTATTTAATTTCTTTGCTTACTTGTTAATGAAGCCTCAGAGTGTTCCACGTCCAACAGTTCATGGAAACTGCACTTTTGTTATGTTGTCTGAGTAGGCTGAAATGCTAATATACATAATCTACTGAAAACATGAATTCTCTTTCCCTGCTGTTGATGACTTCTGGTATTTGCCAGCAGCTCTGTTCTGCCTTAGTACATTATTATTTCAGTGTTTGTGTAATGTTGGTTTTTCCTCCAGAAGTCCTTAGCAATGAACTCAATAACCAGCTGTTTATGTTTTCCACCTTTTGGCTGCACATGACCTTTCTAAGAGGCTTTCTTTCAGACTGCAAAGTTTTTTACTGATTAGTAATGGTATCAAACTTTTAGTTCAATGTTGTTCTTGCACCTTTTGAGACCACAGTGATAAGAAATGCTTTGTAAAACCGTCATGACACCTATAAAGAATCCAAATTGAATAATATTTCAGGCTTGTAGTATTTGAGCAGGCTGCAAAGTAAATAATCTGCCTATAGATCTGTAGTTGCATCTGTAAGAACCAACTGGTGTGAGGAGGTGACTATGTTACGCCGAGGAAAAGCATTTTCTGAAACTTTCTGGAGAAAATGTATTAAATTGCAGCTTGAAGAAAGTGATGAAAACTCAGAAGCACAGAAATTTTAGCTGAATTTTCTTCAAACAGCTTAAGCTAAGCTGTTATTTTTTTTAAATTTAGGTGTCCTCTTCCCTGGATGCTAAGTTACCAGCTCAGTTGCTAAATATCCCATCTTCATTGCCGGTTGACATCCACATGACGTTCAGGACACGCAAAAAAGTATTAGTAACTTGAGGTTGTCTAGCTAATTACAAATTTATAAATCACATGGTCAAAGAAAGGAACGGTCTAAATCAAGCACCAAAATGAAGCCAACAGAGGCGACAAAGTGCCAAACACTGCAGTTCCTCAAATGTTCACTTGGGGCTGGTTCAAAAAGTGAGTCAATCCCCATGGACCTCCATGTCAAAATGCCCAACTTTATAGCAGAAATGAAAGTGTTTACAGCCCTGTACAAAAAACTACTTTGAATGTACAGCTAATTTTCCCCCTCATGACAACTTTGCGTTCAACTCATCCATTTAAATAATTTCAAGGCTTAAAGTTAAGCATGATTAAAGCAGGGGCTGCATTGAGTGGAAGATAGGTTCTGGTTCTGTCATAGGACAGTCGATGGCCCAGAGATGTTTACATGGCCACCTCAGCTCCACTCAAATGCCACCTCTTTGTTAATGTTTTTGAATTAGCCGGGAGTTAGGAGGAGTCAAACACAATTTGTTGAAGATTTAAAAATCCCCTTAGCTTTGAGAAACAGCAATCTCCAAGCAACAACCTACACAACGAAAATGGTGTGTTTTGCTTTGATGTTTTAGTGAAGTAGTCATTTTAATGACTGTGCTCGTCTCCCTGCATGCAAATGTACCAAAACGAGTCCTCTTGATGCCATTTTGCAGTGGCACTTTCACTGCATCCTGTGTTTAGCACTATCGGACATAATCGTGGTTGTTTTAGTAAAAAAAGGAAAACAAGCCAGAGCTTTTCCCCCTATACCACCTACGAAGTACAGCTGCACTGCAACCAGCCATATGGGGGAAATAAAGATATTTTGGTTTCATTAAAGGGAAGTTTGTCATGTGGTCTATCTTTATAAGCATGTTTTTGCTACCAGGACAACATTAAACCATGGTTTAAGTTCTATGGATGTGTCTTTTTATATGCAAAATTAATAACCATTTAGTATAAGTCATACCTGCTTCTGCTAAAGTGCTTTTATCATTCACTACGCCAAGAGCACAGAGTAGATCTGGTATCACTTGAGGGTCAGAAAAATACCAAAATAGAAAAAACAATTGAAATGTAATGGGCAAAAAAAAAGGCCTGAATAATTATTCTATACAGAAAATGACAGCAGAAAGTACTTTGCATGGATCTCAGTTGTCACTGACCTTGTGCATTATAGACTATAGACAACGCAAGGGAAACTTTTACCATAGTTGTCATCTGAACTAGTGAAACTATTATATATTTTCTCAAATCATATATTTCTCTGTCATTTGCTTTTGCTCACATTGTCAAAGCTCCTCTCATTAAAAATTCCACCCCAACACAGTTTCTGACTTTTCAGCCTTTCCTCTCTCCTTGAAAGAGAAGCTTCAGCTCATATGCTCCACGATATGAGCCTGCAATGTTTCAAGGTCAACTAACTGAGGAAAAGAGACACAAAATATTTTGAACACTGGTCTTCAGTGAAACTGAAGAGTGATGATAATCAGTTATATATATATATATATATATATATATATATAAAACCCCAGCAAGGATGATCGACCCTGCAAAATGTACAACCTGAAGATGTGGTCTGTTCAATTTTTCAAAACTAGTCTTTAAACATGACATCAGATGGGTCAGATGGTTCCGGCTGCCTCCTCACATTCAGTTTCTTTTCCCAGGACACCTCCGCTGACGGGAAGCACACCAAGGAAGCAGTAAGGTAACAGCTAGAGTAAATGTCAGGTGTTGACACTCGTTTCTTATCAATGACCCTGTTAGAGTCTGTCCTGAGGAACACAAACTGAGTGCTTAACAGTTTTCCTGTCGGTCAGATTCTGTTCTTCTGCAAACTGTGATTAAAAATAGTCTGAACTCATAAAGTGGCCACATTTTTAAATGACAACATGAAAGACAGATAAATGGACTGTGCATAGCTTCAACCAGTGATCTGCAGAATCATACAGATCCTGATTAGGGAAACAGTTTCCTCTGCTGCCCATAATATATCTTGTTTGGAGGTTCAGTGGCCTGTCAGCAGCAAACTGGGATTTGTGAGAGGTAGGTTAAAAAGTTCTAGTTAAAACTGTACACATTGTGCTGTGTGGGTTGTCCAGATTTATGAAGAAGTTTCATGAGAAATGTGTTGAAGTTGAATTTTCTAAATGTTACTTGTTAATGTTGCTCCACAAACTGAACTTCATCCATTTTCTGGTGACATTTCAAACGTGGATCTCAAATTAAATCTATTTACACATCCAGATTCCATTAGGGAGAAGCCAGAGCACTGTCATTTTTTTTTAAAATTTGTATTCTTTCTGTACATTTTGGTATTTGAAACATGCAAAAATGAATTTGAAGTAAAATGGCATCACAAAATGTCAATAGACAATAATACACCATCTGAATTATGTAAGCCTGTACCCATATATGCACAGCAATGGGAGATCATTGTATTTTTCTTATTATTATTTAATATTACTGTCATTATTGTAATTTACATTTTTTGTTTTAAGAAATAATTACATATTGGTCATTCATGAAAACAGACATATAATTGCATTTAACCCTCTCCGTTAATTATAGTTTGAATATGATAAATTCTATTTTCTTTGGTAAGCTATTTGTTGCCATATTTTATTTCATCAACTTGAGGGATCTGAACATTTCATGCCGTTATGCCACTACTGCAGACAGAAAACAGCAAAACCGCGTAACATTACACTTCATACAACAGGAAAAATATGTTTAAAGTTGATAAAAAAAATTTGCTGAAAATAGAACTGTACGCACAGCTCTCATGGCTGGATTTGTCCTGTCACTACAGAAACTGTGATTCTGTGCAGTAGCTCAGCTGTTTGCTGTGTAGGAAAATATTTAGATGAATAAGGCTATGTATTATCTCGACACGTCAAATGATTTTAATTATCAGTGAAGTCACCTGCTGTACGTATTTTTGTGTTTTGTGATGGTTTAAGTGTTTGAAAAAATGAAGAAAATGAAGGTACCAATTGCATTTGTTCGTTGAGCATGCTGCAGTGTCTAAAAGTGAATTTCAAGGACTGTATGAAAGTTGGTGATGCTGTAAAACTGAAGAAGCTGAAGCTGAGCTCAGGCAGGGCAGTATTTGGATATCAGGTGGCAGAGCTCAGCGCTGGTCGGCTCTGACCTAGCTTAACCCCAAATTGTCAGTAATGTAATATGACGCTACTTGTTCTAGCAAGAAACAGATTTACGAGCTAAATTCATCGACAATACATTGAGAATCAGACATAAAGCAACGACAAAACAGCTGAGACTTATGACAACATTTTACCGACAGCGCTCTGTCATTGATAAAGAGGTAAGCTAGGTGGAAGTGAATGAAGCTTTCAGCTGGGTGACGCTCATTCACTGACTATAAAAGGTATCCACTTGCTTCGGGTCATTGTCTTGCTGGGAAACAAATCAAATCACAGTTTTCTTGTGCACTGCACCAGCTTGTCCTCCAGGATTTCCGAATGCTTTGCCGCATTTGTTCCCTCTAGCTTTACCATCCTTCCAGGCCCTGCTGTTGTGAAACATCCCCACATCATGATGCTGCCACTGCCATGCTTCACACTGGAGATGGTGTGTTTGTGATGCTCAACTTTCAGTGTCGGTCAAACACAGTGTCCAGTGTAACGGCCACAGAAAGCTCAACTTTGGTCTCATCAGACTGAAAAACCATCTTCCAGTTGCCATGTCTCCCACATGCCTTCTGGCGAATTCTAGTCAAGAGTGAATATCATCTTTTTTAACAGTGTCTCTCCACCACTTTCCTCTAAATCTGTGACTCATGAATAATTTTGTCAACAGTTGTTATATATACAGTCTCTCCCATCACAGCCCCTGAAGCTTGTAACTCCTTCAGATGACTCATAGATGTTCTGGTGGCCTCCTTTACTTGGCTCTTTCTTGCGCGGTCACTTAGTTTTTGAAGACGGCCTGCTCTGGGCAGATTTACACATGCACAATATTCCTTCCATTTCTGAATAAGGGGTTTAGGATATTAAGTGGCCTATTAAATGACTGGGAAATCTTCCTGACTGTTATACTTTTTAATAACCTTTTCACTGAGTTGCTTGGAGTGTTCTTTTGTCTACACGCTGTAGTTGTATTCAGGAGTACTGATCCACCAGTGACCGGACCTTCCAGAAACAGGAGTAATTTGAGTAACGTTCACTGCATTCAGATGATCATATGACATCACTTTATAGAGACCTGTTGAGACTTTGTCATGAAAGAGTCTGTTTTTTGGAAATTCTTGTTGCAAACCCCAGACAGTCAACAGTATTTTGCTGGTGATTAAATCACGTTCTAAATGTTTGCAGTGGAAACACCTGGTAGTTGTGCTAATGCTAATGCTAGGTGATTATGATCAACAGAGGGAGAGCAGTTCAGAGTCTGAAAATGCTAAGATGACTTATTGAGGACACCAAGTCGTCGTGGATACCTAATCGTTTCCACTTGCATCACCACCGATGAGAAGAACACCTGTAACCACGGTAACTGCATACAAAAAAGACATTCATAATGCTTGAATTTGACTAAAACTCATGCACGTACACTACCAGTCAAAAGCTTGGACACACCTTCTCATTCAGTGGGTTTAATTTAATTATTTTATACACTGTAGATTAATACCGAAGACATCAAAGTGTATAAGAATACATATGGAATTATGTTGTAAACAAAAAGTAGACAATGTGGAAAACAAATCAATAAAAAGCATTAAATGAGAAGGTGTGTCCAAACGTTTGACTGGTAGTGTATCTTTAAATCTAAACCAAAACCATCATTAACCTCAACAGATGGCTCAATTAACGTCCCTTGGGTTAAGAAAAGGAAGACAAATAATTTATATAACATATTCTGTATCGGTTGGAATAGATTGTACTAATGTACCTAATAAAATGGCCACCAAGCATATGTTTGGAAAACTGTCGATACGAGAGAAAAAAACAACTAAAAAGATACTTTACATGTAAGTTTTAAGTGCTTCCACTTTCTGGCCTCTCTTTGCACCTTGTGTCTTCAGGCTCTGCTGAATCCAAACAGCTGGCAGAGTAAGTGTGCAGGCAGCGCTAACAGACGACTCGAGCAGGATCATTCAAGCCTTGAGATGCTGGATTGAGTGCAGCTGAGAAGTAAATTTGCAGCTGCAGACTCAAGCAGCAAGCACTGAATCCCTCTCATTCTTTGCACCTGTTCAAACTCATCTTTCCCTTCACGCAGAGCATTCCGCCAAACACACGCCGACAACAGTTTGTACTTGATTGAAAAGATGATGTTCTATTGCACATGCTGATAATATGATATTTGAAACACTGCAACAGTCTGAGCTCATTTTCCTTCAAGTGTCCAGGCACCCTTTGACATTTTAGAAGCTTTATTGCACTGAGGGGGGTTACATCCACATGTTGATCTAACATTTGCAGAGTTCTCATTGTATCAGAGCAAATAGAGACAGTGAAGTCTTTTGGTCATCTACGGGTTTTAATTTGATTAAAATCTTTCACAACCCTATATATAACATATTTGTGCAAATATTCACAGAAAAAAAGAAACAGACGGACTGATCCAGTATGATAAGATAGATAAGTCCTTTATTTCTCCCCAGGGGAAATTCACATTGTCACAGCAGCTTATGTAGCAGCAAACGTAGTAATAGAAATAAAATAATAATAAAAATAGTAATAACAATAATATTTACAATATTTACAGGGATGAAAAATGGGGATGAAATAGTACAGTAACATATGGAGTCTGGACATGCAAAGTAAAGAAATACACTATAAATAGCATTAAACAGAATGCTGTCAGAATCAAAATTGCACATTTTTTTCAGAGACTGAAACTCTCAAGACCGAAAGAATCATAAGATTTTTGAACTTTCTGATGATTCCCACAAAATAATCTTCTGTGATACGCCATGCCAGTAAAATCACCTCATTTTATGTGCTTTTTTTTTTTAAATCGAAGGACTTTTATGCCCAGGTTTGCTCTCTGATCTTGCATCAGTTGAGGTTGCTCAGTAAATAATAGATAGAATTAAGGCATCAGTTTATCCCTTTGTAAATGCTGATTTGCCCTGATTTATAACCAATTATCAACGAGCTGATTTCATTGCTTTACAGTTTTATAATACACAAATTGTATACACAAAGTACTCCTCAGTGGGAGGGGGAAGAAAAGATTTATTCCCTTCAAGGAACCCATACCGAGCCCTTTAAATTTGTGTGAGGATAATCGTTTTAACCAATGATCCAGGTGGATTATAATAATTACCAAGGTTTAACTAAAGCCTCCTTCTTATTGTATTTGTGTCCCAGAGCCATGTACTAATACCAGCTTTGCATGGGCCTCTTCATTAATAACTCGCAGCTGCCCCGCTCTGATCACCTGCAGGAGAAGTGCTGCAGCTTTTCTCAGCTCTTTGCCTTCCAGCAGCAGCCTGCTGAGAAGCACTGAGGAGTCTTGGAGGAAGGATGCGAACAAATGGAAGTAGTGTGGATGAAGGAGCAGATTTATGTTTACTATGGGATTTTGTTTGTTTAAAAGGCATATGTGTTCATTTTACACTAGTTTTCGTCCACTGGTCTTTTAACTCTCGTTTGTTCCAGTATTTGGTGGTGCTTCAACCCTGGCTTTGTCAGTTGTTTTCTTGATTTTAAGCTTTGGTTTGATCCAATAATCAGTGGATTTTTAACCCTAAGTTGGTCCAATGTTTGTTGATTTTCTAGTTCTGGTTTCATCCAACATTTGTGGTGTTTTAGCACAAATTTTGATCAAACATGTTTTTGCTGCATTTTGGTCAAAATCTGCTGATGTGGGACCATGTAATATTTGCAATATCCACAATTTGTTGCATGTCATGCTTCATGTTTCCTCATGTTATTCTAACCTGACCACGATCTTGATTCAAGCTACAAATGAGGTAAGAGACATATTGTTTTCTATGGTCAGAAAAAATGCAGCCAGCCTTCTCGTCCTCACAAAGACATTGCTCCTACGTTACCTTCTCAAAGGTAGAGACAGAAAATAAAAAAGAAACAAGAATAGAGACTGTAATTACTCTTTCAAATGTCAGTGGAGGAGATTAAAAGACACCATTGATTCATAATTCATCCAACCCGGTCTCACGGGGATTCGTGAAACTGTCACGTAAGTTTTAGTTTCGGTTTCGTGCGCACCAACACGATTTCGTCATGTTTTTCGTGCCGCTCACCACGAAATGTTTTTCGCTCTGGTAATCACATCTGAAAGTGGTTTATACCGGCGGATTCATGACGATCTAAGCTGTCCATCGGCGTATACTGCTTGTGTGATCGCGTTTGCGGCCGCCGGCCACCAGACATTCTTGAAATTCCTATGCAAATTGGTAAGTGTACCACCGGCTTATGGTTAGGTTATGGTTAGGGTTATGGTTAGGGTTATGTTTAGGGACGATGTCATGCAAAATATAGCGTTGGATTCGCCACGGTTTTACATTAAAAATATAATATACACATTCTTTTGAAATACGTTCTGAGTGGCACGAAAAGTCCGCCCTTTAAAATACATTGGTGCGCATTTCGTGGTGAGCGGCACGAAAAACATGACGAAATCGTGTTGGTGCACATGAAACCGAAACTAAAACTTACGTGACAGTTTCACGAATCCCCGTGAGATCGGGCTGATTCATCAGCGCAGCTTGAGAAAATAGAAAAGAAACAAACATCAGAGCCAGAAGACTCACACATACCCACACTAATAATGTTAATGGAAACTGTCCGGCTGCAGGTCGAATGAGGCAGAGACACCAGCAGCTGTATCGTCTGCAACTTTGATGAAGGAATAGACTCACTTACACTTATATAGAGTTTGACAGTGTGAGGTTTTTACAAATTTATGTACACCATGAAACTGGGTGGTCAATAGTTGTCATAATTCAAGATTTGTAACCTTAGTTTGGTATAATTTTCCACTGGTCTTTGCTGCACATCATAGTTCTCCATCCCCATGTTTCTGATCTTACACTACCAATAGTCAAATATCGCCAAATTGCCAGAAAAGTCTCCAGTGTTTCACCTTTGATGATGCTGTAACAGTGAATATACTGTTATATAACCCTTCTTCACTATTTACTTGTTTAGGCTCTCGTTTGGTTCAATATTAGCTTGTCTTTAGACCTCAGTTTGGATCAATATCCTCTGACATTCCAACTCTGTCGATTTCAGCTTTGTAGTTAGGGTTTTGCATCATATAATATGGTGTTTTTCTGATTTAAATCGATATTCATGTGTGTTTTGGTTTCATTTTGCTTCAGTATTTAGCAAAATGTTCTCTATGGATACAGCTTTGGCTTAGCCTATTGTTCTCTGATGTTTTAGCATCAGTTTGAGCCAACATTTATCAATATTGATGCAGTCTGGTGCAATATTTTAGCCCCGGTTTGGATTTTTTTCATGTGTATTTTTGTAAACTCTCCCTCCGGCAACTTTTGCCTCCTAGTGTTGGACATAAGGGTGTCCTGAAATATAACATGTACACATTCAGTCTTCATTTCTGATCCTGCCCCAGCATGACACTCCTACATGTCACTGGTGTTTACACTTGCCTTCTAGGGCATTTCTTACACACTCTCTCACAAAAACCCATCATGTCACACATATTTCACACAAATATACACACTTACAGAGATGGTTGTGGTTCATGGGGACATGTCACAGCAAGTGGTCCTTTAATTGGCTGTGCAGGGACAGTCTGATGGCAGCGTGTAAAGGCTTTTCTGGATGCTGTCACGAACCTTTCCTGTTTATCCTGACTTTATGATCCGGACATCTCACAGTGACAGAGAGCAGCTGTAACTCTGGCAGTACAAGCCAGCTTTATGGATTCAACATTTGTGTCAAACGGATGAAAAGTGAAAGGTATGCATCATAACACCATCAGTCCACTGGACCCACTAACCAGCCAGTGTATTTATTGATCTTGCATTTAACTTCAGCTGTCTTTTATGCTGCATTAGAAACAGACTGTATGTGAACTGTACACACACGCCAATCATCACTGACACAAGGTTTTTTTTTTTAGATTTTGATATAAATATGTTGCTGTCCAACCTGCTGAGAAATATAATTAAATTAACGGTGTATAATATTTTGTTATAGTAGGTTTCAAATATATCAACAATGCAATGTGTCCCATGCTGGGCTCAGCCCCGCCCCTCTTTCAGTCGCCGTTCCCCTGCCGGTGTGTCACCGGTCTGTGGGGCTCTCTGCAGCTGCTGATTAGTGAATTGGTCACAGCTGCGGGAGCCCCACACCTGTAGCGCATTTCCATCAGCTGCTATAAAGACCGGCTGCACACAGTGGGGGACGGCGGATCGTACTGCTCAGTGTCTGGACAAGGATCGAGACCCTCAGCCCTGAGAAGCCCAACAGCTGCCGGAGCAACCCGCATCCTTCTCTTGTCCTCCTTTGAGAAAGGACTGGCCCCTGCCGCCCCAGCTGAAGTGAGGGCGTGGACCCTTTACTCCTGACAGGAGTGCACCGACCGGCCGACGTGGGTCACACGGACTGCTGCTCTCTAGAGCCTGACCTTGTCCCCCTCTATCCCGCGAGTGAGTGTGTGGCAATTACAATAAGATTATTCTGTAATAAATTGAGTTAAATCTGCTTCCCGCTGTTCTGTGTTGTCTCTCTGGGGTTGTCAAAAATGACTTACACCTTGACACAATGTCCACATGTGAAACAAGAAAAGCGCTCAGAAGGCAATACTCCTCTAAGGCTGCTCAGTCATTGTATCATTTCCAACGGATAAAACCTTTAATGAAAAATGACTTTGCCTTGACCACAGGCGTGTGTTATGCACACGTACATTATGTACAGATACCAAATCGCGTGGCCTAAATATGTAGTGGGCGGTGAGAATTGATGGGACTTGGAAGCACCTCCTTGTATCATTTCCAATGGATAAGTCCCAATAATCTGCAACGGTGGATTTGTTGTAGGTGATTGTCATGTGATTGTCAGCAGGCTGTCTCGCAATGATACAGAAATCTTTAACAAATCCGTGGATCCAGACAACAAGCTGCATCACTCCCAAAATCTAATCACTCGGTCCTTGTGTCATTTCTGACCTTCCCTGAAAATTTCATCCAAATCCGTTCGTCTGTTTTTGAGAAATGTTGCGCACAGACAGACGGATGGACAAACATACTCCGATCGTCACATAATTCTGCTGCGTTCCTTGGCAGAGTAGTAAGTGCAATGGAAATTAAAACAAAATGACACATCAAACAGATCATTGAGAAGGAAACCATACAAAAAGTAAGTAACAAAAAAGTGCAACATATGGAAGAATTTCAGCTACAGAAAGGATGACCAAAACAGGTGCTTGGACTCGAGTGTTCTGCAGCTTTTTCCACCACTTCAGGTGACACAACCACTTTGACTATTTAGTAAACAAACTTCTGTATGAGGGCAAAGCCAGATGTGAAGGCTATCCAAAGCAAAAAAGGTAGTTGAAAACATTTGCTAGTGTGACACTATATGAGAAAGGTTCCTAATGGCTTTTTTCAGTTGTTTTTTTTTAACCTTTTATGTAGATCCACTCTCCTACTATGTTTAAAATTAAAATTCTGAAATGATTATTTATTTCCAAATACAGTTTTAAAGGCCATCTAGACGCAATTTCTGTATTTTTTAAAAAATATTTGTTGCAGAAAAACAAACCATGGCATTGTCATTTTTGTCTCCCTCAATCTGTTGCCACCCTACATTCATGTGCAAGCAGCATTTTAAAGTAGTGGTTGAGAGGTGGAGCTCGTTTAATGACTTTGGTTCCCAAGCTGCTAGTTGGACTCCTCCAAAAGGTCATGAGATAAATTTAAAACTCTATGAAATGATGAATGTGAAATTAAAGAAGAAAGTAAAAGAATTTATTTGAGGAAGTATTTGTTAACTTTTCCCCTTTGGGCCTTAAACAGTCACTTAAATGAAATGTGGAATTGCTAACAAGTCATGGACATCTGAAGTGGTACCCCAGCTGGTAGTTTATTTAACTGCTGGCTGCTTTACTGTTTCATTTCAGCACTTTTCAAAGGGAAAATTTGTACTTTTTGTTGCATTACCACAACAGCTTTAGATATAAATAGTGCTGCAACAATGGTTTTTGAATTGTTTGCTAATCCATTATATTCTTTATTAAGTGATTAGCTGCTTGGTCTATAAAATGGCATAGAATAGCAAAAAGTGTAAATCAATATGTCATAATTTGGCCAAAATGACAAATGTCTTGTTTTGTCCACAATCCGAAGATATTCAGTCACAGAGCAGGAAAGGAGCCAGAAATTATTCAAACTGAAGAAACTGGATTCAGAGAATTTACAATTAAAATAGTTGGTTCATTGTTCAATCATTGCTCCTCTACTCACAAATTAATATGGAAAGCCTATAAAACAGATGGCTGCAGCAGAAACAGAACTGTAATAATTAGATGTGTGGTTTTGGTTTTACTTGCTTTCATTTTCTTGTGTGTGTGCTGGTTGTCAAAAGACATTTTTTCACATAAAGACACACGAAATAACTTTCATTTACTTTGAAAATGTGTGCATCATGTTCTTGTGGCTCTGGGTGAGTTTCAACCAAATAAGTTCATGGAGAAAATAAACAGCTAAAGCTTTTTTCTGCATTGCATATTTTAAATAAATTACAATTCCCTAATGGTTCTTAAATGACCTTTTCAGAGCAGTACTTTTTCTTGTGGCTTTTCCAAGGTGATATTAGTATTTTGTACAGAAGTGGAGGACCTGAATAGCTCCTCCACCTCTACTCTCCTTGTTAAATTTCTGAAAAGCCAATGCTATTTGCCGGCACATGTCCGAGGTTAACTTTTAGTCGGCTTTGTTCTGCACAGTGTGAAAGCTGCTCCTGCTGAAACTAAAGTGTATCTACGATATTGCAGTTGAGTTTTGCTAAGTATAAAATCAAACCAAAAAAGCAGTAATGTCTGCAGCGTGAAAGTCACTCACACTGAACCACTCCGGCTTGAAGATTGGATTCTCTGTGTCTCTGTTTGTCTCACACACACAAACACAAGCCAGGCAATTTCTGAAGCTATTCTCCCAAACAATCCCCAAACACCATCTCTCCTGATCCTCCCTCTTGCTCTCCTACTTCAATCCATCATCATCCACATGAGAGACTCGAGGCAAAACCACTCTGGATGCAAACTGGATGTTCATCTGAACAAATAAAGACACTGGAAAGTCCATTTGAAGCGTGTGCTCAGAGAACATGGTTTCATTGCATCCCAGCTCAACAAGTCTTTGATAAAAGCTGGAGTGCTTTAAAATGACAGACACTGAAAAAATCTGACTGAATGTCCACAGTGTGATAAAACTCCAAACCAATGTCCTGTGATTGTCTCAATGAATCTGTAGTGCTACCCATTACCTGAGTTAAGTTTTTTTTCACATCAGCTGCGATTACCCGAAAGTGAAAGATGAAAAAATAAAGATTGAATTTGGAGTCTAACCACGGCTGATTGGTAATTCAGGGAAGTTAGGTGGTGAAATGAGAGCGAGGGTGAAGCTGGAATGGAGGCAGAAATCAATAAAACAGAGAAAAATAGGCTTTTACTGACTTAAAACTAGTCCTCTTCCACATTTCGTGAACCCCCTGGAAAATACAGTTAAATGCAAATTTTGATTCAAGACAAATTTTGACCAATAGGGTTCTTCTGGCAATGGACTGGAAGTGACATAAAGAAGTAGACTAGACAGATTGTGAAGTAATGACAGGCATTATCTAGGGATATTACTTTAACTGCTCCTATGTTGGTTTTAAAAAATTCTGACGAAAAAATACCATGTTCGTGCATTTTACACCGCAGCAATCAAACAGTTCCTATAACTGCTAACAATCTTTCTGAATAGAACAGAATAGAATTCCTTTATTGTCATTCTACCAGTTCAACGAAATTAAAAAAGTGCAATCCTTATGGTGCATAGGTACCAAGCATCGTAGTAAATAAGTAAAAATAAAAAAAACCTAACATAAGAAACACACCACACTACATTCATACCACAAGTCATATCACTGTGTTCTTGTTATTGCACAATTCCCTATCAATGTGTGAATAGTGAATATTTGACATACATTCCCTGTCAAAAGTTTTAGGACACTGTCTCATTCAAATAAAGTAGAACCTGTCGTACAACTTTTGACAGGGGGTGTATTTCATCATATGGATGTGATCAGGGCAGGACTCTGATCATACATGTAAAGTTTCAGGCAGATTGGAGCATGTTCAGGGCATTTACACAGCATTTGAAATTTCATGGCGAAGGATCAAAATTACAGAGGCCGCCATGGACACACCCTTTGACTTTGGAAAAAGATTTTAATAACTTTGGATCATTAAGGCCTCTTGTATGTACTGGCCGAAATTGAGGTGAATTGGAGTTTCCCCCGAGGAGGAGTTTGCTCTAGAAAAAAATGAAAAATGGGCAAAATCTGACATTCAATGCAAAATAGCTCACTACCTGTTGGGTTTGGAATGTGGCTGTCACTGACTTTTTTGTTCAGCCTGATGTGCTGCATATGTGTACCAAATTTGGTAGATACACCCCCTGTCAAAAGTTGTAGGTCAGGTTCTACTTTATTTGAATGAGAAAGTGTCCTAAAACTTTTGACAGGGGGTGTAGGTACGGACAGGCTGGGATATGCTTCAGCCTCCTGTGGCCCTACAGTGGATGAAGTGGTGTATAGATAGTGGATGGGTGGATAAATAGCTTTGGATTTAACTACATGTGCATTTTTGTAGATCATGGTATGATTCTCAGCAACTGAATTCTCAGTAAGACAGATTCGGAATTCATGAATTATATAGAAAATCTCATCAGCCGTGCTACGGTAATTCATTTGCAACTTTATAAATATACCTTCAAAGTAAGTGGTAGTTAAAATCTTGGTAGAGCTACTGGGTGTACATTGATTAATTAATGTAATTAAAAATCCTCTAAATGTCTGATTAAGATTATTCTGACAGATCATAGTTTGTTTTTTCTCAAAGTACTGACATGGTGATTAGCTGATTTAGGGACAGTTAACTAACAACTGGTCTTAGATCTGCCGTAAATAATCTCAGCCGAAACAGTCAATGTCATAACCTCTCCTTACATCTTCTCCATTGCATCTACACTGAAAGACTCTGGGATGCATCGGGAGGATGTTATGCATTTAGGTGAATTGCAGTGTTAGTCTCCTTTATTGCTGTCGAATCCTTCAGTATCTTCAGTTTTGCTGCTTGCGGTGTCCCTGAAGACACCAGAAGCACACAGAGATGCTTCGATTTAAATGGACTCCACAAGCAGCAGTTACACTGAGCAGCTCCCAGGTGTGAATCTTGTGCGCCGTACAAATACAAAACGCAGCGAGTGAGAAAAGTCACATATGTTCTGGTTGGGTAAACATAAAAGAAGATGATGGTGTGAATTCAAATTGAAAGCTTCTTCTAAAGAATTATGAAAATAAATACACATATGGCCACTTATACAAACATACATACACGTATGTATGTATATATGTATGTTCGTATGTATGAATGCATACATGTATATTCGTATGCATGTATATATATATGTATGCTCATATGCATGTTCATATGTATGTATATATGTATGTACGCTCATATGCATGTATGTAAACCTCTGGGAGTCGGCCCTACACTGAAACCTCTTGCATGTCTCACCTCTCCTGTCTCCAGACATCAGCACGACCTCACAAGATGTCAGAGTCGATTCATATTAACGCTTGAGCTGCTCCCGTTAATCCCACCGACGTCACACAGAGCGTCATTTTTAACACCAGTGAAGAAAAAGAGCCAGGAGGACACACTGGTCTGGACTGGTTGCTGAACACACAACGCCAGCCCTTAATTCCCCCTGCTTTCTGCTAAAACTAACACAAAAACATTTAATTTGACTCCAGTGGGAAGTTTATTCTCTTTGTTACTTTACAACTTGGTATAAAAAAGCTTAAGGAAAAGTATTAGAGTAAGAATGTCTTAGAAAGGAACAGTAACATCTTAAGAAGATTCAGAAAGGTAAAAGCTGGATAAATTATTAAATGATTAAAAATATTTGTTGAGTCCTTAAGTCAGCTGAATATGAAAAGAGTTACATTTGTTAAACATTTTATTATTGATATAGAGTATATTAATAACTCAAACAGCTTTCAAACATTGCTTGTATTTCCCATATAATTAGAATCAAATAAGCTTCTTTCTTAAGGGCTTTATTGGAGATTATAAGGAGAGTACTACCAAGTATAAAGCACTACCAAAAGCCTAGCTGGCTAGCTGGGATTTTTATTTTATCCTCTCATGAGTGGAGTGATATGACAGTTAAATGACGTCTTCAACTTGTGACAACATGCACAACCAAAAACACATCCAAAAAAAGGGGAAGGCAAACAGACAATTATGATCTGTAAGGTTGTGACAAAATACAACTTTAATTTTCCTTTGTAATGGTGGTTTTATTTAACAAAGTTCTGACCTATTTCCGTGTAAAAAGGTCATGCACTTCTTGTATGAAAGACAAACAGAAGACGGATCTATTTGTAAGTTTGCACAGCAGATCAGTGTGGTCGGTATGTACATTTTACACGCTACTGTCATGCTTGGTGTAGCCAATTTCACTGATCATAGTGGAAGTGTAGTGATATCTACATTGCACATGGTCACACACATCTTGTTATCGGTGTAGCCATGGCTTTAGCCTTAACTAGGTTCATGAGATGGATTTTACCAACACATTAACCTTAAAACCTGTGAAATACAAAGATGTAGTGTTGTACATTTTCTATCAAATCAACAAGCATAGATTCTTACAGGTGCCACTGTTACAGCGGGTGCCAGAGGCTCAACTGCAGGAAATGAGAGAGTAGACAGAATCATGATTAAGAAAGCTTTTATTCACAAACTCAGGGAAAATACAAGAACCAGAACTATCTGAACCAGAGTAATATTCAAGGAAACTGAACCTATGAGCCTCTAGAGGTAGGGAGGACTAATTATCAAAACAAAAACCCAAAACTACAGTTAACCCACTGTTGGTAATACAAAGGCAGGCAAAAAAAGAAATCTAATCAACCAGTAACTGCACAGAAATCCAAAAGCTCCAACCTAATAAACCCTGAAGGTTGGGAGCTGACAAAACAGGTATACATAACAGAACAGAGAAATATAACCAGCGGAATCCATGGGATACGGAGGACCAGGAAGCAGACCAAGGAACCGAAAGTAACCACAAGCAGACAGAAGTCAGCACAAAACACAAGAAAACAGAATTACTGGCTGAACTAGAAACTCGGCTCAGACTGTTCCGCTCACAGCACTAACTGGAGGGACGAAGATGGTCCAGCTTCAGACGACAACTGAAGGCTGTCTTTTAAGGGATGCCGGAGTGCCTGATTAGCTGTCTTCCACCACACAATCCACTGATTACAGATGACAAACATCTGGACCCCTCATCAGCGCTGCACACACACCTGTAGGAGAGAGAGAGAGAGAGAGAGAGAGCAAGGCTGAGGGAGGAGAGAGCCCTGCCACAGCTCACAGCCTAAGCTGTGGCTGGAACAGTCTCCAGTGAACATTGGATATCAGATCATTACTCTTTGTTGTTTTCCCACAATTTTTCCCAGTTTTCTCGTACAAAAATTTCACCTAAATGTGTTGGACCTTCTGCAAATATTGTGTGATTTATCGCTGAACACCAGCTAACTTTTGACAAATTATGAGAAAAGTTTAGAGAAAATCCAAGTCAAAGGACCAGAATAAAAGAATAGAAAATATATGTGGCTATAGTTTTAGACACAAATAGTTTGTTTGAGTGCATTTCATTTACTGGATCTGTCACATTTCAGCAAGCGGACAATTTTTTTGTCATTCATCTTGAATTACCGGGTACGATTTTATTGTTTTTCTTGTAATCAGTTTGTGTTTCAGCTCTGAAGAAATCTACTCATCTTTTACTTCCCAGTTAATATCAGTGAACTGGTCCCACTGCAGGACTGTACCAGGTGAAAGTCTCTTTTTTTTGCCTTCTGTGACTGTAAATGACTGAAGCTTATGACCGTCACAGGGATGTGGGCACAAAGAATGCCTCTTTGATTAATTGATTCTCCCGGTGCCAGCAGAGCCATTGTTGTCCTAATTCATTTCTCCTCTGTTTCTGCCAGACACCACTCATTATTTGTCTTCTATTTAGACGCATGACCACTGAAAGTCTCTTAGTCCTTGTTGGTAGTTGGACCATAACTCTGTGGGGTCTTTTCATTCTGATAAATCTTAAGCTCGTGGTTAAAACTCTCAATCATTGCTTTGACACTGTGCCAAATACCTTATTGGACAATATCACCATTCTCTCAGTATGGGTGTCTAACAAGATGGTTTTCTCTGTGGGAGATCACCATCGTCCATGAAGGCCTAAGCTCCTGAGATCCATGTGTTCAGTCTATGTGCTTTATTGGGCCAATTCATTGATTCTGGTCTATTTAGAGGATTTGCTGATTTTGGGAGAAGATAAAGTGAAACCTTTTGTTTTGCACTTTACCACAAGTTTTATTTAAAACTAAAGAACTGACTCATAAAAGACCTTGACTAAAGTGCTGCAGTGCAACAAAGCTAATGATTCATGAATGTGTCTCTGAGGAGTAAATATGAGGAGAAACCATGGGGAGGAAATGACATCAAACTTAGAAGAGGTATTGTTTGGGTTTCATATCAGCACTCAAACCAAAAAAAGAAGAAAAAAGAAAGTTAACGGCCTTTTCAACTAGATACCCTTCCTATCTGATGTCCAGGTTTGTTTACTGCCCTCGGTAGATGTGATAAGACTGACAAACCTCTCCTCTTTTGTTGTGTTCGAAACAAGTTCCACTCCATGTTCAGATGAGCTCCATCCAAGGTTGTTATGGAGCTTTTTTCCCCCCAGTTTCTCTCTCTGAATAACAAATTACACCAAAGGACAGAATCTTTTGTGAGGGCTAATGACCTCCAGGCAAAGATGTAATAAATTAAACAGAAATTAATGAGAAAATTATTCCCATTTCCTAGTAACATATCTAACCCTTGTGTTGTCCTTACCAAAAAATGTTGTTGCCTTGTCTGAAAAAAGTCCAAAAATTCAGAAAAAAATTTCCCCAAATTTATAAAAATTTGCAAAATCTTCAGAAAGAAAATTCCTGAAAAGTTTCCCTCAAAAGTTTTATTTTTTAAAATAAAAAATCCCTAAATTTGACAGCGAAATTCACTGGATTTTGTTTTTTTTTTCTTAATGTTCTTGAACTTTTTCTTTAATTTGTTTATTTCCACCAAAAAATGTTCAAAAATTTCCTAAAGTAATTTTGAAAATGTGGAAGTTTTCACTGTGAATATACATATTTTTTCCACATTTTTAAAACGGGTCAATTTGACCCGCAGGATGACAGGAGGGCTAATCATGTGTCAACAATGCTCAATGTACATTATCGACTCATCAGATATCAATTGACACTGCTGCATATGTTTTTTTGGGGGGTATTCAAATACAACAAATATATGACAGCAGATGCAAACAAAGGGTCAAACACAGGTTCTTGCCAATACCGATCAGTTTACAAATGCCTTCATCTGATCGAAGAATTGGGTTTGTTTCATCCCTCGGAGTATTATCTGCAAACTGCCTGTTGACAGATAATGTCAAGGTTTCAATGGTGTTTCTCTCTGATCGATATTATCTACTGCAAATTAGGCAGACCCTTTACAAAGAAACTGCTGGTCCATAAATCTGCAAGGTGACAATATGACTATCCAGTTTCCATGTGTGAACGACCTAAAGAACAAAGAAGTTCAATTAAAAATGTGTCATTATGTAGTTACCTGAGGAGTCTATGAATAGTGGGCCAGTGCTGAGTGTAAAATCTGTACCTCTTCTGTGTCTCATGTTAATTTTTTAATGAGCCTTCCTCTCTGAAGTCATGCAGCACAAGTTAAGTGGCAATTTGCAGACACTACTGGCCCATTTTTGGGTGAACTAAACATGCAAAGTAGTCTGACATGTCAGTGTTTATTACACAGGGTGTTTATCCTCTGATGGATGGGCTACTTTAAAATAATTGGGGTCATAAATTAGGAGTGTACACTCTACTCCAGGCACCACTGCAACACTAGGCTTAGGGACTACAGTACATGTGGAGGTCCAGGGGCACCAGAGAAGCAGAGAGCAGCTGCAGAGGTTCTAAGAAAGATGTAAAAGGACTGAATGCAGTGTTTTTAGAAGTCGAAGCCTGTGAGAAAGATATTAAAAGAGACACAAGGAAGCAGTCACAGGTCTGGCAATAATCTCCTGTTTCAACATTGTCTGTCAGGAGAAATCTATGGTGCACAGTGCGAAAAAGGAGGTCACAAGCCTGGAGTGTGTTTTGATGAATCAAAGCTGAAAATGATCAACAATTTGTTGATTTTTTTTTTTTTTTTGCCATCGGAGTCCAATAGATGATTTTTCTCTGTATGTCTTTGTGTTCCTCTTTATGTCTCTTTGGGTTTTCTGTGTTTTTTGTAGTTGTTTTACATTTTTGTTGTGAGTTTATGTACTTTTGTGACATTTTCGCGTGACTTTCAGAGTAGTGTTGTGCCTCTTTGTTGTTGTTTTGCGTCTTCAGTTATTTTGTGTGACTTTTTGATCTGTTTGCAAAACGTGGTCTTGAATAAAATCGTTAAGATTCTCATTGTACTGAATAACAACAAACAACACACAGACACACATGCTGGATCATGTGTGTTCATCATGTCCAGAACATGAAGCCAAACAGCGGAAATGTCCTTTAACTGATTACAAAAGGGGAAGTGACAGTATGGCTGTTGAACCTTAGATCACATGGTTGGAGGGTCTGGCTTTAAACAACTGGACAAATATGACAATATTTGACACTTGTGTTGTTGGATCATTTTTCTTTTGACTGGACATAAATTCTTAAAACGTAAATGTCAACTGTGGTGACAGAACAAGATATTATAAAGATGCAGGCAAAACTTCACACTAAACAGCTATTCATAAACCAGATGAGCTTTCAGGCGTGACTGTTAGTAAAACTCACATTTATCCAGCTACAGTCCAAACAGGCTGATGTTGTTGTGAAGCAGGAAAATACTAAGAGGTTTCCCCATCATGCTATGTGTTGGTCTGAAGCTTCCAGACACATCTACTGGCCTCTGTCACTGGACTCTCTTACTCAGTTTATAAGGGTAAAAATGGTCTTAAGGATATTTGCAAGGGACGCTCTCAAGATAAAAGCTGCAGGAAAAACTGACTGAAGTGTTTTTTGTTGGAAAATGGAAATATAAATTTCTACTATGTTTATAAAGATGGATGTCTTTAGAAAATACTTAAAAAAGAATAAACATGTTGACTTGAGGGTTTATTTGTCAGTACTTGGACTTAAATTTAAAAGCTTTGGGTATGCAATTGATCTTTAATTCAGACCAGAGAAACTTCAAACTCATGATTACAGTTGGAGTTGAGTGTCTCCATGTAAACATTTTGGAATGTGAATGTGTCAGAATGAAGATCAGAAGTCTCTAGATGAAGTGGCTTTACATTGCTGCTGATCAGTGTTGATGATGGTCCAGTTGAGAAGGACAGTGGCCTTAAATGGTGAGATGTTGCTTCAAACCTTGGCAATACAAGTACAAGTCAGTCATTGTGGGTGTGTGACGAATGAAAAACCTTCAAATAAAATTAAAACAGAAGCCCATACCAAACTCTAATCTTGGACTTTCAATCTCTCATCACTATGCATTGACCTTTGAGGGAACATAGAGATAATGAGTCAAGGTTTGAAAGCAAGCTGGAGGTTGCTGTCGAAATATTAGCTTGTAGCTCATTCATACTTTTGTCCTAATTGCCCCATAATATCTACATCCAAAACAGAATGTGTTGTTTTAAATATTGTTTAAACTGCTACAAGTACACAGAATTGTGTTCTTTGAAGAAATGAGACAGTCAGTGGTAGAAAGGCTGGTTGAGATTCAGGGCTTGAGATTTTGAGGTAGGAAGGAGCAGCTAGTTCCATGACTATTGGCCATTTTTTTAACAATTGGGGGGATAAATTAGGAGTGTACACTCTTCTCCAGACACCACTACAGCGCTGTGCCTGGGGATTAAATATGGATTTCCTGTGCATCAGAAGAAGAGTTTGAACTATATGAAGCCGGAGCATGGAGGTATGGGCTGAGCTGTAGTGCAGGGTCCACAAATCTTGATGGAGAATGCCTAATTATTTTTCACTCACAATCACTCTGATGAACAATATTCAATGATGTGTCGCAGGATGGTAAAGTCATGACCCTGTCTTTGATTGGCTAGTACTGGTTGGCTTTGTTGGTTAAATTTGTTGGGCTTAGACATGAGTAAGAACCATTTTTTACATGCTCTGGGCTTAAGAGTTCACTTAGTGATCTGTTCCTAGCATCCATAGCAAACTTGTTAATGCAGTTATACCTTCATTAGATTTGCAAGAGTGAGATTAAAGAAAAAATGCTTAAAATCGATGCAGAATATTATTGCTTTTTGTGTCTTGTGTCTTGTCTGTGTTTCGACGTCAAATCATTTTGTGGTGACGTCTGCTGTGATGGTCAGCTTCAACTCCAGGAGGCACCAGTGGGGCTCTCAGGCTCTTCGCTCCTGTTGTATCTACAGCCGAACTTCGCCGAGATGAAGACGGAGAGATGAGTCATGCGGGTGTTTTGGCTCGAGGGCCCCAGAGTCATCGCAACAGACGGCCTCTCATCCATTTCCAAACACATCCATCTTGTCTAATGACTTTAATCATTGTGACTTGTTTTCAACAGACAGGAGAAGCTCAGGACCGTCAGCAGCAGCAACAGAGACGCTGTGAGGAAGAGGAAATGAGGGAAGAGTGTGTAAAGGACAAAACTAATAAACAGGATGATTAGGCAAAGAAGGAAAAAAAATGGAGGGAAGAGGGGATAAAGTGAGAGCAAAGATGAGGTGGTGTGAAAAGAGGCAAGGCCAGTGGAACAGACAAGAAAAAGAAAGGAAAAGTAAGAAAGATTAGAATGGGAAGATGAAAATAGGAAGTTGGCTGAAAAGGCAGGTGGTGAAATAGACGAAGAGGCCAAACAAGAAGAGCAAACACATGAAGAATAATGAAGAATATAAGGATAAAGGGAGAAGAAAGAAGGATGGAGAACAGAATTTGTGTGAAATGAAGGAGATGCGTGATGAAACTTAAGACCAAGGCATGAAAGGATTAGGATATGAAATAGACGGAACATAAACAGAAGAGGATGTCAGGAACCAGAGGAACAAAGACAAATATGGAGCAGAATGGAAGAACTGAGTAAAAAAAAGGAGGCAATGGCATCAAGAGGAGACAAAATGAGAATAAGAATGAGAAGAAAAAATAAGTAAAAAAAGAAGGGACGATACCAGGAGTAAGAAGGATCCCTTTTAGAATGATAGATGACATCCAAAAGCAGAGTGGACACTTGAGCGGAAGAATAAACAGCAATTGAAACCAGCTGACAAAACTAAGAGAAGTGGAGAGTTAATTAAAGAGAAGAAGATGGTAGGGAGGAAATTAACAAAAAGCAAAAGAGAAGAACAATTATCTGCTTTTCCTAAAGAAAGAACAACCGTATTTCCTCTTTAATAAATCACATTCTGTCACTTCTACATGAGCTCCTTGTGAACTTCTCTCCGACTTCTCCTGCTACCCGTCTGGTTGTACAGCCTCTTCATATTTCTGATAAATTGCACCTTCAAATGGACAAAAGAAGTGTTGGGGCTTCCTTGGTTAACACCTTGAGAAAGTGAATTAGTCAGCAGTCGGGTCATGATGTGTACTTGGTAAAGTGTCACAGCGATTCATCACTGTCTGCATCAAGGAAAAGAATTTTACTTGCCACATTTACACTTAATTTGATCAAATCTGAATGTAAAAAACAAAGGCCACAGTCAACCGTTACCTTGAAGTCATGGTTTGCATGCATCGTTCAAGAGGCTTCTAACTATTGATATCTACTGGGAGGAAATACACTGCTCAAAAAAATGAAAGGAGCACTTTTTAATCTAAGTATTGCATCAAATCAGTGAAACATGTGGGATACTGATCTGGTCAAGTAAGTAACTGAGGGGTTTTTTAGTCAGTTTCAGCTGCTTTGGTGTTCATAAAATTAACAACAGATGCACTAGCGGGGTAACAATGAGACACCCCCCAAAACAGGAATGAGTTTACAGGTGAAGGCCACTGACATTTTTTTCCTTCCTAATGTTTTCTGACTGTTTTTCACTAGTTTTGCATTTGGCTAGGGTAAGTGTCACTTCTGGTAGCATGAGGCGATACCTGGACCCTGTTGGCACATCAATGCGTGCCATTACCAGAAGGTTTGCTGCGTCTCCCAGCACATTCTCAAGCGCATAGAGGAGATTCCAGGAGACAGGCAGTTAGCCTGAGAGAGCTTGACAGGGCTTTCGAAGGTCCTCAACCGATCAGCAGGACAGGTATCTGATCCTTTGTGCATGGAGGAACAGGATGAGCACTGCAATAGCTCTACAAAATGGCCTCCAGCAGACCACTGGTGTGAATGTCTCTGATCAAACAATCAGAAAGATGTAATGAGAGTGGTCTGAGGGCCCAGCGTCCTCTAGTGCCCGCTGTGCTCGCTGACCGGCACCATGGAGCTCGGCTGGCATTTGCCATAGAACACAGGAATTTGCAAGTCCACCACTGGTGCCCTGTGCTTTTCACAGATGAGAGCAGGTTCACCCTGAGCACATGTGACAGACATGAAAGGGTCTGGAGAAGCCGTGGAGAACGTTATGCTGCCTGTAACAGTGTTGAGCATGACTGGTTTGGTGGTGGGTCAGTGATGGTGTGGGGAGGCATATCCATGGAGGGACATACAGACCTCGACAGGCTGGACAATGGCATTCTGACTGCCATTAGGTATCAGGATGAAATCCTTGGATCCATTGTCAGACCCTACATTGGTGCAGTGGTCCTGGATCCTGGGGATAATTTTCATTCCCATCAAACAATGTGGCACTTTTCATTCCTAACACATTATCCAGTCCATATCAATGCTAATATCCAGTTTGTTTTTTCCCTGTATTGAAATATGATGTATTTTCAAAGTGTTCCTTTAATTTTTTTGAGCAGTGTATAAATCTCTACTGTGACATATATATACACTCACAAGAACTTTCTGGGGCCCCAACAGCCCCATTGGAAAACTGTACACTTTTTTTAAATTGGAAAAGGGACAATACTTGAATATTTAATCTGTGCTGTCAATCATTTAGATCATTTGTAAACAGATTTGTCTGTGTCCTCACTAAATTTCACAGCTGTGGGAGTTATAGTTTTGGAGATATCGAACCCTTACAATGGCCTTACGGGTAAGAAGTGACTTTGAAGGTGAAAATGCTAAAACTCCTAGGACTGAAAACATGTTAAATTATTGCTGTTCTAAGGAATGACGTCTTTATATCCTTTTCTGGGACAGCCAAGGAGGCACACAACATTTAAAGAACTGCTATACTAAAGCCATACAGATTGTTTTTTTTAATCGTACTGACATCTCAGTTTAGACAGACCATTTAGTCAACAAATAAAATGACAAAAGTCATCCAAAACAACCCTGGCGATGGACTCAGCCAGTTGCCACAACAGTCGTCTATTTGCCCGACACTACAGGAAGGTCATCCTGGTATGTTTTGGTTCATAATATTCTATTCTTCTGTACTATACTGAATGTTTCAGCAAAGTGTCCTCTGGGAAAGTATTTAATTTGTGCAAATGTCAGCTTAGAGTCGAAGGAAAGTACCTCAGCTGAGCTTACAAAGTCTTCTAGCTAGCAATTTTAAGGCAACCTGACCTCTTATAGTCTTCTACAGGACTACGGCAATGTTGTTTTTAATGTTAGGATCTGACTGAGAAGCAAGACCTCTTCATGGGAAAGAGGAATGGTACTGTTATAGGTTTTGAGAGAGTGACAAGTTTAAGTCCATCTGCTGAAATGGGATAAAGGAGCATATGTCAATGCAGGGCAAAGTAGTTAATCGTTAGGTTCCGTCTCTCTCTAAGAAGGTTGTGGTGGATAACAGGCCAACGGTAAAGGTGAAAGAAAAGTGTGAGAATCTGATGCAGAAACACAAGTTCAGTTACAGGAGTTTCATGTTTTAGTAGTCACTTTGTGCTCAGTGGCATGGACTTCTCTTGTTATCTAATTTGCGGGATCTGAAGCGTTGTCGCTCAGGGATGAGCACAGAGGCAGGCAAGGCAACAACAGACTCCTGGAGGTGGTAAAAGGTGATGGATGTGGAGGTGATTTCGTAATCAAGCCAGAAAATGACTGTCGTCACCTCCTGCTGCTGATCCACTCATTCATAATGACGGGGAACTATTAAGAAAGAGAAGGAGGGCGGAAGACCAGATAATGACTTACGTAAAAGGGAGACAAGAGAGGAAAGAAGGGAAGCTGAACATGAGGTGAAAGAGGTTCTCAAATATAAGCTTTATATTTGCCAACAGGATGAATACAAAGCAAGAGAGGACAGATGGAGGCTACTGTTTTATTTTGCAGTTCATAAACCTGTCAATCATTTAGATGATAATTTATGTTTTCTTCAGTAATTTTTTTTAAATCTGCTAACCTGTCTATTCTAATGTGCCTTATTACAACTCAATCAGTAAAAATACTATATACTGTGTATTGACTCTTAAATGAGTAATGACTCATTTAATGAATCTTAACTTTTCCCTTGTCTGACCATCTTTTCAACTACATGTAACCGTGTTCTCTTTGTCTGAACATTCTGTTTTGATGCCATAATTCATGGCATAACCATCCTGTTGAGTAAAATTGTGTGGGATGTGATGTAACGTAATGGAGAGTCTATAAGAAAAAGCCAGAAGAACAGCAATAGGTGTTAGCATTTCCATGCTCAACTATGGCCTTTGTTACTGCGTTGATTGAGCGACCACTAGAGACAGAAATACATGGTATACATGCAAAATGCTGCGACAACAGTGTAAAGATTGTGTGAAATGTAACAGTCAATTCACTATGTCATAGTTGGTGTACTAGTCACAAAGGGTGTGTTGTGTCACATTTTGTAGCTGTGGAAGAGAGTGAAGATTTGAAGTTGTCCGTGTAAGACATGAATGCAGTCAAAAAAAAGAGGAAGTTAGAGGCTAAAAGTGCACAGCTTTGTTTTTTAATCTGTGTATCAATTGTCCTTATAATATTCAGAATCCAACATTGGAGAATGAAAATACAAGTAGTTCGATTTTTATTAAGTAAAACAACAGAAATAAGGACCTGACTTGTTTTTATTCTTTGTTGTGTCTGATTTGTGTGATCAACAAGTTACTGATTTCTTTGTGTGAGTGCAGCAAATACACCACCAGTTATGTTTGAGAGAAAGATTGAAAACACACAATCACACAGTAGCTGACTGGTTCGTTTTTAAACACACTCACCAACCTGCCACCGTGCATTATGGGTCATCTCTGTTGCTGCTGCGTCAGTGATTGTGCAAATAAATCATTCTGCAAGGCAAACATGTTACCAAGGAGAAAGCATAGTGACAAAAGTGTCTGTGTATGGGTTTATGGGTTATTGTGTGTGTGTGTGTGTGTGTGTGTGTGTGTGTGTGTGTGTGTGTGTGTGTGTGTGTGTGTGTGTGTGTGTGTGTGTGTGTGTGTGTGTGTGTGTGTGTGCGTGTGTGCGTGTGTGCGTGTGTGTGCATGAGGGACTATTTGTGCGTGACTGATAAGCAGTCTTTGTAGAAACACATTTCTACAATTACCAGCTCAACATGATGTACAACATGGAAAGTCCTGCTTAGACATAAAATGTGTACATTTTCCTTTGAGATTTTTGCCTTTTCTTAAATTAAACTGATGTATTGTTTCTGAAAACAGTGACAGCATGTAATTTTGGCCAGCATAATCAAAAAGTTGGAGCATTTTCAAAAGCCCTTCAAACCTTATTTAGGCATCAGGACTGAACTAAAACTTATACACCATTTTGGAGATTGGTGGCCCAATAAAAGTTTAAGGTCATCACTTCTGTGCTCATATTGAATAAATGGATATTTTGCCCTGTTTATGGAACAATCTGCTCCACACAGCTGCTCCCTGCCTGTGAGACGTGTTAGTGTGCACCTGAATTGATATTGCTTTGAGGTTTTTAATCCTGCCATGTCGATAAAATGGAGAATGAGAGGAAGAGTGTATGAGGGAGACAGGTAGATGAGTGTGTGGTTTTATTTTCCTTGTCAGGAACACTTACACTTGTCAAAATGTAAGGATTAAGATGAATTAGATGATGAACACCACCCACTGCCTCTCTCTCTCTTTCACACACACTCATGCTCATGATTGATGGGACCCAGGTGAGACTCGTGATGGTGTCTGCCAACAGTCCATTTCTTTCCATCAGGAGGTGCAACCCAGTGTTTTGTCCTTGCAAAATATTTCTCTGTCTGCCTTTTGTTAACAATTTAATCTCTTAGGATTCACTCAACCCAAAACTAATTTGTCTTGACACTGACCACTGAGTTAATAGACATCAAAGGAGTTTGAAGTAGACGTGGTTAATGTAGGATATTAGCCGCATAATATCAGGCTTTTTTGAACCTTTTTTGTGTGAATATAAACGGCAGACAGTTATGAGATATGAATCCGAGGTACAAATACGTCCATCCATTTTCTTCTTCCTCTTGTCCTGGGTTGTGTTGCTGTTCCAGTAGGCTAAGCAGGTTAGTCCAGTCATCCATTTCCATAACAATACTTTCCAGTTCCTCCTGGGGATCCCAAAGCATTCTTAGGCCAGATGAGATATGCAGTGCCTCCCACTAGTTCTGGGTCCACCCCATTGTCTTCCCCAAGCTGGACATGTCAGAAAACCTCCAAAGGAAGTCTAACCCTAACCCTAACATCTAGTTCTAGCACCCAAACCTCAGCTGGTTGCTTTTGATGCACCCAATATCTGAGTTCCTCATCCTATCACTAAGACTGAGTCCAGCCACCACAAAACTGCTTGTATCTGCAATCTCATTTTCTGGTTGCTGCCCAGAGGTTATGACTACAGTTTCTGAGTTGCCTTGTTGTTGTCTACCCCCATGTTGTTCAATACCCAGCGGCTGTAACAACAGAATTTCCCTCTGGGGATTAATAAAGTCTGTCTAAGTCTAAGATGAGGGTTGAAATGTAGATCAAAAAGTAAATTGAGAACCTTGCCTTGTACCTCAGCTTCCTCTTCACCTTGACGGTTCAGTACAACACCCATCCCTCCCCAATCTGTCCATCCATATTACACTCCATTTTTCTGCCACCAGTTACTAAATCTCTACCTTTTGCAGATGATGTGATTCGAAAGATAACGTGGACTCGCGAACTGGACACCCTCCTAAATATCACAAACAGAATCAGAGACAAGGGTTCAACCATGGCATCATCCAACACCCACCAAAAATGTGACTTTGTGTGAAGAATATAAACATAGCTCTCACTTTGGTTGTAGAAATGATCAGATTCCTTATGAGTATCAATTTATTCATATTCAAGGTGTTAAAATTGTCCAACACTAACCATTTAAGGACAATAACTGACAACGAGCTAACCTGTGACCTAAATACTAATCCTGTTTGTGGAAAGACTCACCAGCATCTGTACGTGTACCATCAACTTAGAAGGTTGAACATTGACAGCTTCTTTATGAAAGTGCTTTATTCTTGCTTTATTGTCTGCTTTGACCTTTTCCTTTGGTTTGGGTTACTTACCCTGAAAGACAGGTTAGAGGAAATTGTGAAAATGTGCAGTAAAATTGAAGAGAATGACCTTGGAAATCTCTTTGTACTATGCATAGATTCGGTTCATGGAGTATAAGTGGCTGCCACCTGGCTACATATGTGGTTTGTCTAGGTGCAGGACCAACAGACTGAAAAACACATTTGTCCATGCGACCACTGTCCTTTTGAATTGGATTATGTGATTCATTTGTCTATTGTGTGGTTTGGGGTGTGTGTGTGTGTGTGTGTCATAATTATGTACTACTGTGCCATTGTTGTTGCTGACTGCAAGACAAATTGCCACTTGAGAATAATGAAGATTATCTTCCTACCATATATCAGCATACATTTGGGCCAGAACACTTGGATTTAGTCAGTTTGAAAAAACAACAACTAAAAAGGGGTCCAAATAAATTAATTGTAGTAATATTAGATGAATTTTCAAACTTGTTAGTTAAAAAGATGATTTGCCTGCTGCTTGGAACCTTTTTCTCTCATTTGTGACCGTCTTCTATCCGAATTTTCAGTTTTGTTTTGATTCACAGAGGAACAACTTGAATATCAGGTTTAAAAATCACGAAAGGTCTTTTATTGAGATGTTTTTGAAGAATCCTTGAAGATTCCACAAAAACTTTTCAGAACAATAATGTTTTTAAATGATCTTGTGGGGACAAATTGGTACCACAGACCAAAGCAGGTAATTTCACTGAGAAACACCCAGAGTGAATGAACAGAGGACTTAATAGGTGAAATCACCTTCTGGAGTTTTGATAAAGCAGTGTTCATGGCATGTAACACTTTGTTTGCAGTACTTTCGTGTGTTTCAAGAAAAAAAAACATCTTTTCCTGACAGCAATAGTATGGAATCAAAAAGGATAAAAAAAAAACATTTAAGAGTATTTCAAATAACATGCTACTTACTTATGTTAATTCTGTTCCATGCTTTAACATTTAGATTATAGTTAGTAATGCATCCTTTCTCCTGTTTTATTTGGACATCCCCTTTCCATGTATAGGATGTCGCTAGTCTTTTTACTACCTTATTTTTTCTGTTGTCCTCATTAGTTTCATCTATCTTGTTGTGTTGCTTGTTTCTTGTCTCCCCATTCAGTTCTCTCTGGATGCATAGTCTTGCCTTTTCCCGTCTTTTGCCAGTTCGTCCTGTTTTTTTTTTGTCCTGGTCCACCTGTTTGTCCTTTTCTTTGTGCTTATCCTGTTGGTCTGGTTTGAGTTTGTGTTCTTTTTCATTTAATTAGTTTTCAGTTAAGGATCTTGTATATTCCCTTGATCTTTCAGCCATCTTGTGTTTGTTCTCCGCCTTTGGTAAGTAAGCTTTGTTTGATTAGAATATCTTGTTTTCACAACCTGCCTGCCATCTGTCTGCACTTGGGTCCTATTTCCTGATTTGTCCATGACAAAATGTGAATAAATAACCTTTACGTTAATTTTATTAAATAGTGAATGTGTGTAGCAGGTAAGACGTAAACACAAGAAGAAAGACCATATCATGACTTAGGTAAACACATAAGCTTGAGATAAAGAACTATTTAACAAAATACTAACATTATTAAATGCAGTGGGATCATAAGAAGACATAGCACATTGCTTTGTTTTATGTGTGTTCCTTAATTTAGCTTTCTGTTTTGTTTTTATTTCTTGCAGTTGTGCAGTTTTTGTTGGGTTGGATGGTTGGAGGTTTTACTTTTCTTTTTGTCAAGTTTAGCTGTACCCAGGATATGTTTTCAATTATGCTATTTTAAGTTCTGTCACATTTTGTAAATAGAATGTAAAGATTTATGATTTGTATGTATGATGACAAAAGAATTAAATAAAAAAATATGTGTGCACTTGTGTCTGAACACACTATTGGTACATATCTAAAAGTTGCAATAGTGCATCTACTGTATAACACAACAGTCAATACTTGAAAGAGCGAATGTGAAAAGAATCCTCAAGAAGCAACCTTGGACTGGCTGAGGTGGTAATTAAATGCCCCCTGCTCTCTGGTGATGTTAATGGCCTCATCAGGTCCTGCAGAGGGGAAAGGCCTCACCCCCTTAACAGGCTTATTGCTCAGCTCGTGGAAGCACAGAATCTGGTGGGAGGTCGAGGGTACCATCTGGAAGGTGTTCCCGAAAGCAAAGTTGTCTCCTCTGGTTTTCATCTTTTGCCTCAAGTGCTGATGGTTTAATGATGGTGTGCAATTCACACTTTCAGTGTGCATGTCCATAAGCCGACGTTGCTCTGTTCATAGGGCCGGTCGCAAGTTTTGGGCTGTAGCAAACTGTTTCTGTGGAACCTTCTGGACTGTTTTGGGTGGATGACAAAATGTACATCATGCGTACCTATGTGGACAATCAAAGCATGAACTGACCTCAAGCCATTCAACAAATGTTTCTGCACATCACTGCTTATTGAGCCTCTGCATGAAGTCATAACGACACCTATGGAGAAACCATTAAGGAAGAACCTTAGAAAAAAGGTCATTGTGAAAGACATAGATGTTGTTCTATATCACTTTCAAGCCCAAATAATTTAATCAAGAATCATGTTGAATTGCTTCTTCCTGCCTTCTTTAGTATGAAGTTGGTGTTGCTGGAAAATCTAATTAGAAATCAAAACAGATCAGGGATGTGAGTCAGGAGGCAGAGCAGGTTGTTCACTAATCGTGAAAGATGGCTGTTCAATCCCCCCTCCACATGCCAAAGTGTCTTTGGGCAAAACACTAAATCCTAACTCCTGATGGCAGGTGAGCACCTTGATAGCATCTGTGGTATGTGAGCATCTGTGTGAATCCATCCATCCATCCATCCCTGGTCAGATGATACATGTAATCTTCCAGTAAGTTCAAAGTCTAACCTGTGGTCTATTCCCAAGTGGATGTGTCTAAGATGCCTCCTGCGTGTCTTGCTTCAGAGGTTTTCAATCAGATTTGCAGCCCATCTCAAATGGGAATTGGAAACTCTACTCTCTGTCTTCATAGAAGATGCTCCAAATGGTGGCTGTTTGGATCTCATTTTTTCAGGGCTCATCACTGTTAGTGATATTTGGAATGTGGCTTCAAATGTGAGTCTTAAGCTTCTTCCTTAAGGAATTGATAAGGAGAGAAAAGAACCTATTGAAACATTTGACTCAACTAGTACATCAACACAGCACTCTCCCAGTGGCCTTGATCAGTTTATGTGTTGTTTTCTACAGTGTCAGATGACACATGACAGCTTAAAATGTATAGCCTGTCACACACAACATGCCTGAAGTGGTGTGCTATTTATATGCAATCCAATGATATCATGTTGTCAAGACCTCGACCAAGTAAGCATTATTAATTCCCCTCTAAATTTCTTGTCATCTCAGCTCTGTCACCCTCAGATAAAATGCCAACAATGCTCCTAATTAAAGTAACTAATTTAGAAGATTCAGAGTGTGACAGGGTTTGTCTTTATTCATCTGAACTTTCAGACATGGATGATCGATTTTTCTACCTTTTCATTTTTGCCTTGTTGCTGATTAAACCATAAACTTGTTTTTCTCATCCGCTCTGTAAAAGCACCACAGTCTCAGCTCCTGGTAATCATCTTATATCTGACTTAAATTGTCTGTGAACAGCCTGGCACTGCTAATTACTGGCAGTGTATTTTTCCTCCTTTTATTGCCCATGTCAGGTGTGCTTTGTGAACTTTAAAGGGCAGTTTCTAGCCAGAGCTGCTACTAAATTTGACCTCGGTGATCATTTGAAATGTGTAGGTGGCTAAATATTGTGGGTGGTGGTTTTGTGTGTCATTTGATGGCTGGTAAATGGCGAGAGGAACGGATTCATTCACATTGTGCTGTATCCCCACATCAAGCAAATGAGTGTTTTCATTCATTCACATCTCCATCAGCAACCACATATTATTTCAACAATGGATAATTAGATGTCATTCTTGCCTTTATTCAATAATCCAGCTCCTCTTTCACAACATCCCCAGAGTCTTTTCTCTGCCTTGCTTTTTTCATGATGCAGTTGATTATTTGTCAGCATATCATTCAGAAACATGAGCAGTGCTCAGTCTAATCAATTTTCTGGTAAATACATTTAGCTGCAGACATCATGTACAGTCATTAATTCATCAAGTAAAAAGCTGAATATTTTTTGAGTCTGGACTGTTTGTATTGAAGATCACTTTCAATTTTATCAAATTACTGTCTCCCAATTTCGTTCTGTTAAGCGTCATTTTACTTTGAAGTACACCTCTCATATGTTTTCATTGAACTCATTTTGATGTCTGCCGTTTAAATAATGAATCAGTGTTTAGACAGCACAATTTCTTCAGTCTGTCGACAAACAGTCAAACTTATTCAAAATCAAAATGCTAAACTCTGAAGTCTTTAATCCATACTTTATGTGAAACCAGCTGCTTATTAATAGAATTGTTACAGTTCGATATCTCAGACTGGGGCTGATCAGAACATTTGTTTTTGGGTATCAATATGAACCTGAACATTATTCTTTGTTTACATCTGCTTTCACACAGTTGTCCTTGCACTTAACCGATGATCAGCAATATTAACAATCAATCGTGAATCAGCTGACATATCCCCTGTGCTGCTATTGCTATTTAAGTTAATGGACAGACTATTTGAACCAGCTCTATTACATATGCCACAGGGAAGCCATTAATCATCCACAAAGTCTTTGTCATGGTGCCCGTTGTGAGCTAAACCCTCACAATACTCTCTGCTTCCCAACACAGAACTGCCTGTAATCTGAGTGACCACCTTCTCTGGTTCCTCCAGTCCTAAAAAAAAGTGATTCAAGCTGCTACTACAACTAATCTACAATGTATTTCTAGCATGCATATAGAGAATATAGGTTTTTGTCATCTTTTGAAACTTGTGAAGTTGTGGTACTCCTAACTTACAGACCCTAATGTTACTTTAAAACTAGGTTTGTGACCAACGTAACATAAAGAAACAGCTTCGAGGTCGAAATGCAATGTTTCTTTTTGAATTACAGAGATATTCAAATGTCATAAACATTCAATTAAATTTAAAATATTGAATGTGCTATTGGTGCATGTTGTGGCATTTTAGTATTGAACAAATGTCACAACTAGGCGAATAGGATGTTTGAATCAGATTTTAGTACAAACAATGATATGACTGGATAACCTCAAGTGTCAGTCGAATTTCTGAATACACTTAATAATCCTGTGAAAACGGCAATCCAATGGAAGCCCATGGAACCAAACTCTGAAGACTCTTTCTTAAAATCTAATTGAAGACTTCAACTTTTGATCCAGTATTGATTTTTGACAGCATGTTTGACAAAACTGCCTGATCATCACTGGCCCCTAGCAGGCAGACTGAGTCACAACATGCATTACCTAGGAAAACAGTATAAGATTGGGAATCACAAGCAACTTAAAGACTGAAAATGCAAATTAGCTTTAATTTAAGAAAAAAAAAGAAATGTTTCTATTCTAAGTTATTCTGTTTTAGTTGGTGGGGAATGTAAAATCAAGTTGGAAACAGCTGAAGCAAAGGCTTTTTTGAAAGTTTGTTGGGAGATCAACAAACTCAGTTTAATTCAGGGACACAAGTTTGTTGGATTAACATTTCATTTATCATTAAATGGAATTAACTGGGCCAGACAGTTTTTTTTTTTTTTTTTGGATCTCCAGTCACTTCTTATTAATGATATAAGTTGCTTTGCTTTTGGAGTAGACAGCTCACTAAAGAGCTGTAGTGGTAGTGTATAGTCATAAATTATATAAGAGAGCTTTGCCCAATAGGAGAAACTGTATCAGAATGGCCCCAGATGTTAAAGTACAGGCTACAAACTCAGATTGAATGAAACACAGCTGAACTATTCAATCACTTTTATTTTTAAAAAAAGTTGAATTATCTTCCCTTATTCTATATTTGACTAGGCTAAAGTTTATTTTGCCTTCTTAAAAACATACACACCTCTTAAAATATCACAAATGTTTTAGGTTTTTGATGTGGTATCACTTCAGTTTTGTCATTTATGCAGGTATTGAATCAAAGTCATGACTTTGATACAGTAACAACACTGCTGTATACTCATACTACTAAAGTTATGATGATTTGAGACATCACCAATCTATGTATGTCTTTGTATCTGAGAAGGTTTTTGAAGTTGCATCTGAACAGAGACAGGAAAAGTTTCTCAGTAGTTAATTTTATACTCCAACACAAGGAATAATTCTAAGGACTGCGTTCACTTAACCTGTTTTTACATAGTAACAGTGCTTTTACTTGGCTACTGTTCTTGGTGACTCCACCCACCTCCTCCACAATTTGCTGTACACCTTCTGTTCATGCCGAAGCCACTGGTCCACATCATGTTTGATGCTGTTTTGTTACAGGCCTTTTGTGCTAAACATTGTGTTGCAAAGCAGTTCTCTTCAACTCGTTTTAAAAGTAGAAACACTGAGAAAGTCCCAGAGGAGCAAAACGCAGTCAGCTGCTGCAAATGGCCGAAGTTTGGGTTTAGACTGAGCCCCTGCAAATACGAGAAATGTACCATGAAATGCCTTCATTACTTTGATGTCGGCATCAAAAGGAAGACAAGTCTGTGGCTCGGTGTGATCTACAGACCTTTAAACTAGCAACCAGTGCAGCAGACCTGCATCCATGAAAAAAACAAGTCGACTACCGTTTTTTGCTTTTGAACAAGTACAGACGAATGCATCTCTGTGATTTACTTGCCAAATGAAACATGAATTTTTGGTGGAAATTTTGTGTCTGAGTCAACGGTTTTCTTCTGTTACGCTCATATTAGAAGCTTGTATTTCATTTCCTGTCTTCTTTATTTTATGGAAATTGGATTGCTTTGTCATAGCCTTATTGGATTTGCTTTTGTGTCATGGTGATGGCCTTAGCCCTTCTCATTTTGCTCGGTCTGTCACCTCTCACTTCCCTTAGCCTCATACATTTCTTTATTCGCCTCAGATTTTCCCACTGGTTCCTCCTCATCATCAACCGGCTCACCTGTTTTCTGTTGTCCAATCACAGCCCTCACACCTTTATATGAGTTTGCAATTCTGAAGCTCAGTGATTGAGATGAATAATAGAGCTGCTGCTTTGGACCCTGTCTGCTGGTCAGCCTCAGAGGATTTACTCTTTACAGGTTGTGATATGAGAATGACCTGTTTTAAGACCTGTGCACCACTGCCAGCCTGGACGGATCATCTTCTCCTCGACCAGAGGAGGTGAGGAAGACACACAAGAAGAGAAGAGTCGAGGCAACAGGCATTTAACAAATTGAGACATCCTCATCTCGGAGCTGTGTTTTAAAGTGTTGTGGATTAAATATGGCGTGTGGCACAGCTGTATCATCTGTTCGTTGTTATGTTTCAGCTTATTGCTGTATTTTATCATTTAATCAAAACAGAAGACTCATGAGTACCATACAAATAAAGAGTGACATTTACATATTATGATTTAGTTATATACAGTGGTGAACACAAGTTTACATCCACTTGTAAAGATCATGTATATCATGGCAGGCTTGAGTTTCCAATGACTCCTATGATTCAATTTTTTCTATGATGGAATCATTTAAACCCATGTGTCTTCATAAACAGTCATGCATCTTGATTTGTTCATAGATTTATTAAAAGGTCTACTGGAAATATTACAAATTCGCCGGGTAAAAAAAAGACTGTCCTCGACAAAACGACCACATAGGTCGTCTGTACACGCCCGTATTACGACCGAGTGTTACGTTTTGAAGTTAAGCGACCTCTAGTGGTTGAGTAAATATAGACACTCCGGTGTCTCATCTGAAACATCACCATGAACAAACTTTGACCTAACCCTAACCCCATCTTGCGAAAGTGAGGGAAAAGCCGTTTCGCAAATTAAATCCCATAATGCCTTCCCGCCTCCCTAAATACGCTCTCATGGATCGTATTTCAGGGGCACGTACATACGATTTGTGTGGTCATATGAGTTTGAGGGCTTGTTGCCATTTTCACCTCAATTAGGTGCTTTTGGCACCCATACACAAGCTACTGGTATCTTTGACCATTCCTCTTGACACAAATTGGTACAGTCTACCCAAACTGCTTGTCTTTCTGACACATGCTTGTTTCTTAATCACAGTCCACAGGTTCTTGTTGGGGTTTCAGTCAGAACATTAGGGAGGCTAGTTGGCTGGCATTTTTCTTTTTTTGTTGTTGTTTTTTTTACACTTTTGATGCGCGTTTCGTGTCACTGTCATATTTGAACACCGAGCTGCATCCTAGACCCAACCTTCTGGCTGATGATTTTAAGTTTTCTTGAAAAATGTGAAGGAAATCCCCCTTCTTCATTGTTCCATTTATGTTGTGTAAAGCACCAGTTCACTAGCACCAAAACAGCCCCAAAGCATGATACTCCCACCACCATGCTAAAGGCCCTACCTTCTTTCCTGTGAACATATTTCCAATTTTGTTTCTTCTGACAACAGAACCTTCCTGCCTTTTCCTTTGTCCATGTGACCAGGAGAAACCACAGTTGAGCTTTAAGGTGCTGCCTCTAGGGAAACGACTTCCTTCTTGCACAGCAGCTTACAGCCCACGTTGATGTAAAACACAGTTGACTCGACACCGATACCTGTGTTTCAGCCGCTTCTAATTCATTGCAGACCGGCTTTGTCATGATTCTTTGCTGGCTCTGGACCATCTTCACCACTTGTCTCCCAGTAGCAGACACATTTGCTAGTCAACATAGTTTGCATATGCCTGCTGTGTGTCGCGCCCTTTTCATTCACTGGAAAAAACAGCTCTTCGGGCAAGCCTCCTCTTTCCTCGAATTGAGATATCCTTCACTAACATTGATTTCCAGATCACAGGCAGGAAGATAGAGGACAGAGTATATGATGATTGGCTCAAAATAGTGACATGAGATGATTCTCTGGATCTGTAGAAAATTCGTGGAAAATAAAAGGAAAGACATGCATAACTCAAAAGTTGATTAAAGTCACAGTAAATTAGGTTTATGGCCACACAAACATTTCAAATAAATTGTCATTAGAAGTAGTTCATCAGTCATGCAATGACAAAACTGTCTAGCATTTCTTCAAGAAGAAACCTATACAAATGCTAATCAGTTTCCTCTCATTGTCATAGTCCTTTGTCGTTCCATGTCGTGTCTTGGCGCTGATACCCATCTCTTTTTTTAAGCCTGATATCCACAGAATGATCCTGGAGACTCATTTCTTACTCGTGTTTCCTCCTCAAGCTAGACAGAGGTAAAAGCAACAAAGAGAGAATAGTGTAGGGAAAAAAAGAGACAGCAGAGGTAAAAGTGAAAGCTGAGCAGAGATGTAAAAAAGAGGCAAATTAATGGGAGCATAAAGAAAATCTAAAGGCAGAGGAGGAAAAGAAGAACAGGGAAGGAGCTGATGTTAGTGGTTAGGGAGCTCATTACTGCAGGAGACCTGACCTACGTGACTCTCCACACACACACTCAGAATGATTGATCCTCCATGTTAGGGTCATTTAAATCCCATGCAGACTATGCTGTGGAACTCTGTCAGGAATATGGTCCTTCCATTAAGTTTGGTTTTCAAAGTGTGTGTAGGTAAAACAGTGTCACATTTACTTCATCAGAAACCTGCAGTCTGCAAAAAGTTTTGCCGTTCAGTCGCCTTTTAAATTCAGCTCTCAGTGTGCAAATATAGACGATTCACAGAAATGCATAAAATATTGGAGTAAATTGCTTACTGGGTGAGATAAAAGCTGCTCAGAGGAATTTATCCATAATGAGATATTTAGCAGCGAAAATGGATCACAGCAAGGTAAAGGAGTCAGACTGTAGTGGATTTTTAACTTTAAACATCAGTATGTTTTCAGTAAAGTATGTTGTTCAACTTCACGACTGATTAAGGTATAAGGAAGCTTTAAAAAGGAGAAGTTTTCTTCTACCAAGCAGCTTTCATCCACCGTTTCCAGTATTGCTCAGACTGAGACTGTAATTTGCACAGGACCAGGTTATTATGAATTTCCTTCAGATAGTGTTATACACATATGTAATGTCTAAATAAAATGTTAAACAGAATTCAAATCAGTGGTTAGTGACATCCCTGCTAATCTACAGACAGCAGGGTCAGTTCATTTTGTGAGAGATATGAACAGACTGTACAGCAAATTGTGAATCTTACCTTAGTCATAAAAAAACAAAAAAAAATGTAAAAATTTATCAGCAGCAGTGCCAGAAAAAATATGTTAAACAGTATAATCTGTGTTGTTTAAAAGCTGATCAAAAAAGGAGAAAATAATGCCAAACATCTGCATCGTAATTACATCTTTAGCTGATTTCAAGATCTGTAATCTAACACACATTTTACAAAAACAAATTACTACATGTAAAACCACAGACTTTTGATGCAACATTGTGTACAATTTTGGCCTTTTCTGTTTGTTTATTGGTATTCATAGTCATGTAAATGTATTATTTTTTTTTCAGATTTTGCTAGTTATTTGTAATTTAACAAAACAGGGAAAATCTGTAAAACAATTTCAAGACAAATGTACACCTTTTCCGTCCCTAATAGGCACAATTTTCCTTTCAAATACTATATAATTTGTAAAAGTATATTCTCAGCTCATATTTTTTAAAAAGAGTAATATCATCAAATGTTAAAAAAAAAGTACAGATTCTTGATGTGGGCATTATTTACAGTTTTACCCTGTTTGTTTATTTGTTTTTAATGTATTTTAATGTATTTTAGTATTTTTTCTACTATTTTACTAGTTATTACCTGAAATTTAACTAAATGGAGGACATTTGTAAAACAGCAGTAAACCGTTCCAAAGATACAGTTAAAGTTTGTTAAAAAAATGTTTGTCACCATTGATGAACGCTACAAATTGTCTAAAAGCATCCAAAGAGAAGTCAGAAAGTTTCCACAGCAGAGTTTTATGGGCCAAAATTAACGTTTACCAAAAAAAAGCTAAAAGCCAAAGATGTGAAGGAAGACAGCAAGTGTAAACTGTCGTAGCTCTTCAGTGAAACATGGAGGTCATGTCATCGCTTGGACAGGTTTGTTTGCATAGAAATAACGAGAAATTAGTGCTAAAGTGAGTCTTTACTTTCGCCTCATTGCCATGTTTTGTAAAACCATTGGATTTTGCTCTATACATTAGAAGGCTGTATTTCAAAGGTCTTTTTTGAAAGTCCATATCTTTTGTAGGAGGTTAGAGAAGATGGTCTAACAGAATGATATCTTTACATAAACTTGTAATGTCACCCTAGACGATCCTACCTGCCTCACTTTACATTCATCTCCCGATTCTTCTCCGACAACTTCTTCAACTTCCTGCCCATTTACATCAGACCTTCACCTATACTCGCAAGAGCTTTCCAGCAGTATTTTTGGCTCTAAAAGCTGATTGTGTCAGCTCCGTCTGTCTTGCTTTGCTGTGTTTTACATCGACAAGTCAGTAAACCGCAAGTGAAGCCAGTCCGTTTATGGTGTTGCGTTTTTTTAGTCAAAACGATCAAATGCATGCTCTTCTCTCCAACTTTCACACAGTAACAAAACACTTGATACCAGTAAACTGAGATAAGAGCAGATTAATATTTTCAGCTTTTTATTTGGAAGACATCATTCACTGCTGTGTTGCTGAATCCTAACTCCTGCATCTCTAAGTTTTCCATAAGTCTTCATTTAGTTAGTTCTTAGTTTTAAAAAGTTAAAGCTGTAGCTGAAACTTAAGTGAAAGCGTGACTCTGTTAAATTGCCAACAACCCAGAGAGCTTTTGTCAAAGCTGATCCGCATTGAAGCTAATTTTTGCAGCGACAGTAAAAACATAATGAAATGCTTCATCACTAACACATCTGGCTTTAGATATATAGATTATTCATCTCTTGTGCAAATAAAAATAAAGCACAAACTGTAATCCAGCTGAAAGACGCGTTCTCTGCTGCTCCGTTATTATTCACAGACTGAGGATGGATGAAAGGGCTGTTTGCTCATTCAGGACTGGTGTGTGGGAGATACTGAGAGCGGCATTGATTATTATTTTGGGAGGGGGAAAGGTGTTTCAGGCAGCTTCTAAGACTTTTTGTCTTTAAGGTTTGCTGAGATGCTTGCAAATAATGTTTGTCAGAGGAGACACTTTGTTTTAAAGTTTTCAGAAGACGTGAGATGAAATTTATTGATTATGTACGTCTGCAGCAGCAAAAACCGAAAGAACTTAAAGTGTTTGCACTCAAGAAAAAAGAAAAGAAATTGTGTGTGTGACTATAAACTAAGCACCCACTGGTTTCTAAAAGATCTGAAAAACAGTTCATAGTTGGACTGCAAGAAAAAAAAAGAAGATTTTATTGTGATATTTCATTTTCTCACAATATAAACACTCCCCAGCCACTTTATTAGGTACAGCTTGTGCATGTCCTTAGGACCTCTTTTTGCCTTCAGAACTGCTTTCATTTTTTGTGGCATACTTTCGACAAGGTGCTGGAAACTTTCCTGCAGAGTTTTTGGTCAATATTGACATGACAGCATCACACAATTACTGCAGATTTATCAGCTTTATATTCATTATGCCAATCTCCTGTTCCGCCACATCCCAATGGAGATGTATTGGATTGAGATCGAGTGACTGGAGGCCATTGCAGTACAGTGAACTCACTGTCATGTTCAAGAAACCAGTTTGAGATGATTTTAACTTTGTGGCTAGAAGTAGCCATCAGAAGATGGATACACTGTGGTCATAAAGGGAAGGACATAGTTGGCAGCAATACTTAGGTAAGCTGTGGCGTTAAAACTGCTAAATTGGTACTGAGATTCCCAAAGTGTGCCAAGAAACCATCTCCCACACCATTACACCACCAGCTTGAATTGTCAATACCAGGCAGGATGGATCCATGCCTTCATGTTGTTTACATCAAATTCTGACCATCTGAATGTCACAGCAGAAATGGAGACTCAGACGAGGCAACATTTTTCCAATCTTCTATTGTCTCATTTTGGTGAGCCTGTGCAAATTAGAACCTCAGCTTCCCGTTCTTAGCTGACAGGAGTGTCACCCAGTGTGGTGTTCTGCTGCTGTAGAACATCTTCTTCAAGGTTGGACGTGTTGTGCATTCAGAGATGGTATTCTGTAGTCTGGTACTGTAATGCGTGGTTATTTGAGTTACCGTTGCCTTTCTATCATCTCCAATCAGTCTCCACATTCTCCTCTGACCTCTCACATCAACAAGGCATTTCGATCTGCTGCTCGCTGGATATTTTCTCTTTTTCAGACCGTTCTCTGTAAACACTAGAGATGGGTGAGTGTGAAAATCCCACTAGATCAGCAGCTAGTGAAAAACTCAGACCAGCCCATCTGGCACCAACAACCACGCCACTTTCAGAGTCACTTAAATCCCCTTTCTTTCCTGTTCTGATGCTCGGTTTGAACTTCAGCAGGTCATCTTGAACACGTCAACATATCTAAATACATTCAGTTGCTGTCATGTGATTGGCTAATTTGATATTGGTGTTATTGAATAAGTGCAAATATTGACAAAACAAACAGTCGCTGGAAGATGCCTGCTTTTTACAAGATCATCAGATACCGTATTATTTTCGCACCCACCTTCCTGCTGTCACCGTGTTGGTGGCTTTTAAATAGTTTTTATCTTCATGTTCATGTGAAGTGAGTCATGTTGGTTTCTGTTTTACCTCCCACCAAACACTCAGTGATGTCATCGCATCCTGTGTGTTTTTCAACCTTTGAAATCCTTTGGGAAAAATAATTTGCGTTTACACGTTTCTGAATCCTTACTGTCCTTGTAGTGCAATTTTATCCGTGCATGTCAGAGCCACCTCTTTTCTGCTGCTTCTGAATTACAGTTTAACCATCTGTCTGCAATGTGATGTCTCTGGCATCTTGTTCCAGGGAACCGTATCCTCTGAATCTCCCTGCAAGTTGTTTTCTCCGCTTTCAGTCCCACAAAATGAATGCAGCACCTCATGTTTCATGTTTTATTTGTTGCTGTAACTGAACTTTGACAGTTACAGCAACTTTAAGTGTGTCTGTTCCCCAGTTTTATTGTTAGAATCGGAACTGTCTGTTCTGGTGTTCTGTTTGCAAGGAGAGTCTAACTTCTACTAGTTTGCTAAGTGAAGGATGCAGCCACGGTGTTCCTGCAAAAATTATGCTGAGGGGGAAGTGCTTTGGTGGAACATTTGCACACAGGAGGGTCATTAAAATGGATAATTCACCAAAGAAAACGGCAAAAGAAAACATCCCTCGGCAAAACTTGAAATTTGCGGCGTGATAGCTGCTGCTAGAAGCTTGCTGTTGCCGTTTCCTGTAATGAAAGGGTTTTTGAAAACTGACATGGTGGAGGCTGCGGAGAAAGACCTGCAATCGACATTCAGCAATCAGACCGAATTCCGTTAAATCAATGTGCTGCAATTTGAGAGAACACATACAAATAAGCAAAACACAAGCACTGCATTACAAGTTTTACCCAGTATTTGTCTTTGGTAACATTTAGGATGCGTATTTTGTTGCTTTAGTAATGTGAAGCCACTGAAGTCCGAGCACAGTGTTGGAATACTTTGTTCGTCTTCAACATTCTGTTTTTTTTTCCTTCTTCTGTCTTTGCAGCACATTTTCCAATTGAGTCTTCTGTGTTTTGGTCATGTTGACACCTGTGTCCATGTTTTGGCACATCTAATGCATCTCTTGTAGCTGAGAGCTCTTCATCCATCCAATCAACTCCTTACCTCCCTTCCATTTCCTGGATCTTTCACCCTGATCCCTGTGACTCTGCAGCTGAAGTACAGCTTTTTGTTCGGCTTGGGACCTATTTTACTGTCTGTGTGCTCTGACTCACTGCTAAAGTGGCGTCTCTTTCTGTAGCTCGCTTTCAGTCTGTCCTTTTGGGTCTGGAATCATGTCTGGGTGCTGGACAAATGAAACATTCCTCCTGGTATTTTTACCCCCGTCAGCTTGCTTTTATCATGTATCCTCTCGGCACTGACTTTGATTTGCGATCTGTTTCTACAAAAGATGCAGCCACGATTTGCACAGTAACAGCTTGCCATGCAGTAGCTCGTATCTTTGATAGTTGCCTTTTTTTGCGATTGTTACGTGATTCAGTCAGTTTAACATCCATCTTCTTTTTGTTATTACCCTTGTATACAGTGAAAATCCCCCAGAAGAATTATAAGTCTTACAAAGAAGCCCCCTCTACAGGACCCAACTGAGGTGACCCTGCTGGAGTTTAGGTCCAGAGTAGGTACTTTTAGGGTCCGACTATAATAGTGATAGCGTGAATTCCTCTTGTTCTTGAGCCAATTCCCACAGCCTGGAGTCAGCACACACAGGCAATGAACCCCAATATTTAACCATGGAGGTTTTGTTTGGGTTGAATTAGAATACTGTGAAGGAACATGTGGCTCTCGTGCTCCATGAAACATCTAAACCTGAAGGTACCAGACAAGTACTGCAAGTGATTTTGACAGTTTCAAATAGATTGTCTTATTTTATGAAAAACTTTTCACTCACTGTGTCTTCATTTTTTCCACTGTTCTGCACCGCTATAGAAACAGAAGAACCATGGCTAGAAATAACACAGCCTTAAGTTCAGCCAAAGGCCAACCGAAGTTTTGTCAGGTACCACTGTTGATCAGACCCGAGTCAAAGTTTGTTTTTGTTTTTTTCCTTTTTTTCACACGACCTGGTGGAAACTGGACTTCGTTTTTGTTTTTTTTTGTTTTTTTTAATTTTATTTTACTTAGGCATGTAGAATAAAGTGATTTTGATGAAATGGCCAAGTTTTCCTGACAGAACTGCACTTCATGATGCATTCAAGAACTGTCAGAATGTTGAAAGACTGATGTCTTTTTTTTTTGTACAGTTTCAGGCTCTGATAAAGGCTAGACTTTGTGGATTTTTTTAAAGGTCTGACAGTGGGCTTTGGGGTCCAGAGGATTAATAATTTCCTTATAAAAATATAGCTGATTGAAAAGCAAAGTAATTCCCTTTTTTTTTGACATGTGCTCACAGCATGACTGCGCAACATTCACATTAAAATCATGACTAATACTTTGTTCAGCGATTTGAGCTATACAAGATAGAAAAGTGGAGAGGTGGATTAGGCAGCAGGTGGGTTATGGTTTGAAATGTTTCAGTTTTCCTGTCACCTTTATAATCCACTGTGGCTAAATTAATTTAAGCTGAACACAAAATGTTTGATATTCTCAAGCAGGGTTTTTAAATTGAAAGGAACCTCCCCTGGGGGACATAGAGGTAGATGCAGGAGGCCAAAATCCCCCAAGGTGAAAGACACCGGCTTAAACTAGTGCTTTGAAAACACTGGAAATTGGTTACTGTGGTTTGGCTGAGTTTATGATCTCTTGTTAGGGCAGGTACTCATGTCATGGAGAGATTATAATAATATTCAAATACCAGATCCTGCACTTTACTTCAGTAGTTGCAGTTACGAAGGCATGATAAATATATATCTATTAAGTGTCCACCATGAAGTTACTGGAAAAGTCATGTATTCAGTGCTCACAACCTGCCTTAGAATCATCGTGTTTTAAAATTTTCTTCCGTCTCACAGTGATACAGTTGTCAATACATGATTTTTTTAATGTGAGATTTCCCCCCACACACACACACACTGAATAAATGCACTTGAATTACAGGTTGAGTTTTCCCCTTCCCCCCCATTGTGGTCCTATATTTAGAAAAGAAAAATAACTTATTAGAAGCTAGAGAACACATCTACTAAGGAGACTTCTGAAACTATTAAAATCAGATTAAGAACCGTCAAATGCATTAAAACCCGGAAGGATAGTGGTGAACCATCATCTTCGAGAAAGAAATGTGGTTGACGATGCAGTCTGATGAGTCCAGATTTGCCCTGTTCCAAAGTGATGGGGGCATCACAGTAAGAAGAGAGTTGGATAAAGTGATGCACTTATGGCTAGTGCCTACAGGCCTGTGGGGGTTAGAGTTATGATCTGGGGTTGGTCAGGTTCAGCAACTTTGTTTCCAAAGAATGAGATCAGCTGACTACCTGAATACAGTCAATGACCAGGGGCCTCATTTATAAAACATTGCGTAGGATCCATACTAAAAGTTTGCGTACGCCGAAAATCTGAAATGGGTGTCCGCCAAAAAAGTTCTGATTTATAAAACTGTGCATAGTAGCGTACACACAGCTGCATGCAATTTCCCCTTTATAAAGCACACACCAGCTGGAAGATTGCACACCTCACATCCCGCCCACATTTTACCATGAATGGTCAATGCAAAGTAACTCATGAATGTATCTGTATATAAATAAGCCGCTGATCCATGGCATTTTACACACAGTCATGGCAGAAAAGAGAAAAAGAAATTTTTCGGAGACCAAAATGGAGGTGCTTGTGGATGAGGTGGAGGCCAGGAAGAGCATTTAGTTCAGTGGTCATCGTAGTGGCATCACGAACAAGAGAAAATGCACCGAGTGGCAACACGTCACCTCTGTCAACAGTGGGAGTGCCACAGAGAGAACTGTGGCAGAGGTAAAAAAAAGAAATGGTCAGATTTGAAGGTGGAGGCAAAGAAGAGAGCGGCATGCCATCGCCAAAGCGTGTTTGCTACAGGTGGGGGTAGGGGCAAACCAGAGCCCACACAGCTGGACAGCAGAATAGCGTCCATCCTCGGGATGACCAGCGTGTGTGGAATCGTGTCAGACGGAAGGAGACACCGATTTGGTAGAGCCCACAGAGGAGACCGGTAAAGTACAGTTTTATCTGTTTATTAAATGCATTAAATGGACTTGTAAAACAAGCAATGGACTGATGTTTTTTTTTTGTCCTCAGTCACTCCAGAGTTGGAAACGCTGGCTGACGATGTTCTGACCACAGCGTGTCCTGTCACCGTGGATGAAGGCCTGGCTGTCCCCAGTATATCCCGAGACCATGGTACACCCAGAAGTGGTCGGGTCCTGACAGAGTCCTACAAACACAAAGGGACACCATCGGTGCCATAAATGAAGTGCGGGATGAGCTCCAGCAAATACGCACAGTAATGAACAACATGTGTGGGTCCTGTCTGACATTGCCGCCTCTATTCGAGATCTTGTTCAAAATATGAACCTTTCAGGCTTATTGTAAACGTTGCATAACATCCTCATGGAGCCTTGCTCCGCATTGGAACTCCTCATGTCGGGTAGGTGGTTGTGGGTCTGGGTCCTCGTGGTGTGGGAGAGGGAGGCCAGGTGGGAGGGGAATGGCATTCTTCATGGCAATATTGTGTAGAACGCCACAAGCCCTAATGATTTTACACACCTTCTTGTGGTGATCTAGCAATCTGCCCCCAGAAGCATCCAAAACCCTCCACCGTCCTTTGAGGAAGCCGATGGCTCGCTCCACAATTGAGCACGCACGAGAGTGTGCCACATTAAAATGTTCCTCCTCTGCGCCCTGCGGGTTAGTGAAAGGGGTGAGAAGCCAGTGTCTGAGGGGGTAGCCACTGTCACCTGCAAGGCATAACAAGAGTAAATACTCAGCTTGAATGGTTAGAATTGCTACAGTGGTGTTCATGTAGCTACTTACCCAGGAGCCAGCCATCCCACGCAGCGCCGGCCTGCAGTCTTTTCCCTACACTGCTGTACGTCAGGACGAATGAATCATGTGTTGACCCAGGCCACTGTGCCACTAAATTTGTTATGATCATGTCCGATGTACAAATAATTTGTACGTTAATTGAATGTACATTTTTTGGGTTCACATCGACAAATTCATCTTCACTCGGAGCCCTTATAGCAATATGAGTGCAGTCAGTTACGTAGATTACATTTGGGAAGCCGGACATTGCTGCTGGTTGAGTTTATAATGCCATCCAAAACAACTGGCATTATTGCGCTGAGGGATGGTTGTGAGATCCCAGACCTAAAGGACAACATTTAATTGTATATCAGACCCAAACAGGATATAGACAAAAAGAAAAAGGGGGGGGGGGGGGGGGGCGGCGATAATCTGATATATTCTTCATATAAAACTCATACCTGTCGGCCAATTCCCGCTGAAAGGAGCCGGTCGCCAGAAACCCCAGAGTGGTCAGCACCTGTGTCTGTACCGGGACGGCGTGGCTTCAGCGGGTGCACTGCTCTAGGGAATCTGAATTGGCTTATTAGCCAGTCATCAGGGGCCAGGAAATCTCTGTGGTCCCTAAAAACTCTCCTTTCTGAGCCTAACATTAACGTGATCTTCCAGCAATGCCAGCGCATCCATTGTGCCACATTACGCACGGCTGTCACCCGCTATTCATCCCCTTGATCAGCGATTGGACTGATTGTCACATTGCTTGTCCCGATTAGTAATCCATCAGTTCCATCCACAGCTCTATATCATTTGAAGATGGAAGTTTGATATATGAACATAGTTCTGCAAATACAGTCATAGGCCGAATGGCGTACTATAGGAACATCTACAACAATGAGGGTTTATCATTATCCCACTCTACAAGTCTAATATGTGATAACAAAGGTTTGAGATCAATCTGGTTTCAATACACCACTTCACCCTCTGGCACTGCCGTTCCCGCCGTCTCCAAAATGTGCTTAAGCAAGCATCAAGGTTGGCGCAGTCTCACGCCAAGTTTGTTTTTATAAATCACAAACTGTGCGTAGAAAGTGGTGTTCGCAACTTTCTAGCCCTGTTTTGTGCGTACACAAGCTTTATAAATGAGGCCCCAGGTCTTTACAGCAATGGAGTTTATCTTCCCTGATGGCATGGGCATGTTCTAAGATGATGAGGATGCCAGGATTCATGGGGCTCACATTGAGAACGAGTGGATCAGGGCGCATCAGACATTTTCACATATGGGTTGTCCTCCACACCTCAGCCCCATTGAGAATCTTTGAGATGTGCTGGAAAAGACTTTGCGCAGTGGTCCGACTCTCCCATCATCAACATAAGACCTTGGTGAAACATTAATGCATCTCTGGACAGAACTAGATGCTGTGACATTGCAGAAGTGTATCGAAATGGTGCCATAGTGAATGAGCGTCTTACTCTAAGGTAAAGGTAACAGAACATTAGAGTGTGTGACTTCTTTCCACTGTTACTGGTGCCGTTACATTTCCACAAGTCAGTGATGTGAAGGACAGGGACACAAAGTAACAAAGAAAATCTGCACCTTTGCAGAAAAAAAAAAAAAAAAAAAAAGGCCTTTTAGGTCTAAAAGGTGGATTGGAGCTATGACTCTCCACAGCCACCCACTAATTTTGCTAGAAGTAAGCAAACTAAAGTAAAGAGGCCTCAAACAAAGGTAGAATCATTTAGTGGGGGGAGAATATTAAGTACAACCATTTCCTTGGAGATAAACCCTCACAAAACTCTAGAATTTACCCTCTCCCTCAAAACACATGACCACTCTCACAACACTCATCACACAAACAAAGAGAAACCAACTGAAGGTGTTGGCTCTTTGGTGTTATACACCAAACTGAGGGAGAAAACCTCCTTTCATAGACCACCCAGGCTGATGAGCACCAGCTGGGTGCAATGAGGACAGGTGAGCTGAGTGAGAGTCTCGTTAGGAGTGCTGGAGGTTACGGAATACCTACTATCTCCATCTGTAACACCCCAATGGACAAATACTTGTGTTTCAGAGACAGCTCCCTCGAGTAGTCATAGTGTTTATAACAGAAGTGAAAAAGGAAGTCAGGTGATTGTATAAAGTCACATATGGAGGAGGTGGATGGTAAAGATGTGATGTTCACCAATGAGTCAAACGTTTGAACGGCTCTTTAGTGAACAACGATAACTGGTTCATGGTTGCAAGCTGTTCTTATGTACAAATTGCCCACGCTTTCTTCACGTGCCATCTGAGTGCCCCATGAGTCTGAGTTGTTCATGTTGCCTTCACATGAAGGACAAATGACATCTTTGAGTGTGAGTTGTCCACAGTGTGCTCCATTCAGATGAACACAGTTATATATGAGCAGCTAACTGTGTGAGCACTGCCCGAGTCTGACTGACTGGAGATTGGAGTGGAGGCACATTTACTGCTTTATCAGGGAGAAGGAGATATTAGTGACAGAAATAAAACATATGAGCCAGAGTCAAAGGAAATACAGCAGCATTTGGATGCACTTTTCTGGGGACGACATGCAAGGCAGAGCAGAATGCAATATTTTTCACCTTTCAGGGGCCGTTTACACGAGGACGCTTGCAGGTGAAAACGGCAAAATATTTCAACAAAACACCCTACCGTTTATACGAGGACGGCGTTTTGGGGGCTTGAAAACGCAAAAATTTGAAACCGGCCTCCAGAGTGGAAAAGTAGAAAACGCTCCGCCTTTACGTTTCCGTCTAAACAGCAAAACGCAAAACTTTGCCGAGATCTGACCACGTCGCGTACGCGATTACGTCACATACGTGCTTTGGTTTGCCGGCCGGTACAAGGACGTAAACAAAGATGTGTGATTATTTCCATCCTTTGTACCTTCAAGCAACTCTGGCAGCTCTATGTACACTACAGGAGTCGTACCAACAAACGTACAGAATCTGTACAGATTCCATTCATGAACATTTACCGCGGCGGAGATCCGAAAAGGGAGATAGTAAGCATGCGCGTAGACATGGCAGAGTTTTATCACAGCGCCACCCAGCTGCCTGGCATGCATATCCAATCGAATTCCACACACTATAGAGTCACCGTATATACGCAGATTTCCTTCAAAACCGCTCGTCTAAACGTGAAATGACAAGACGCCACTTTTGCGTTTTCTGTTAGGATGGTCCTCGTATAAACGGCCCCTCAGAGTGGCCTTTATTGTGGGCAGTCTAAGGTACACCTGTGTACTAATCATGGTGTCTAATCAGCATCTTGATATGGCACACCTGTGAGGTGGGCTGGATTATCTCAGCAAAGGAGAAGTGCTCTCTATCAGATTTAGACCAATTTGTGAACAATATTTGAGAGAAATGGTGATATTGTGTATGTGGAAAAAAGGTTTTAGATCTTTGAGTTCATCTCATAAAAAATGGGAGCAAAAACAAATGTGTTGCGTTTATATTTTTGTTGAGTGTAACACTGAGCCAGTCTTTTGAGTGGCTCTTTCAAAGGAACTGCTCTCTTCAAAGAGCCATAAATCCCATCTCTCGTGGATAGCTGGGTCAACAAAGCAATGGACTTCAACACAGTTTGCTTCTTAACTGTTTAATGATAAAGACACCTTGATCTTGATGATCTTAAATACCTGATTAAGGTGCTTCAATGTTGTTATTTTAACCCAAACCACAGTCTTACCCTTAACCTAACAAACCACTGTCACGTCAAAAAAGGGGTTAGTTATTTATTTTAGTTGATCTTTATATGCGTTTTAATTCCTCAGTGGCCAGTATGCTTCTAATGGTGATATCAGAGCTGTGGGCCATCCACCTACGTGTTTATTCCCGTCAATGTGGATATATGTCCTGAAGCATTATAGACAACATGTACTCCCCACTGAATTGACACTCACTCAGTTAGAAACAAGTGTAATCGAACAAGCTGCAGCTAATCTGTCATTAGGTGGGCAGCTGTCAGATATCTGGAGTCCCCCTCGAGCTCATACTACATATGATGAAGGATCGCGTGTTCAGATGACGTGAACTTTAACTAACCCCAAGAAGAACTGCTACTTATTCAACAGTAACTTACTGAAAGCAATGAAACTTATCAGGAGTTGCTTTTTGCACCTTAAAGGGAGGTGGGTCACGAAAAAGGGACTGCGTAAACAGTTGAATGTCCCCCCAACATGAGTAATGCGCAAAGACACACACACACAAACACATGCAGAGTACTGACCCCGAGGCAAGATGAGAGCTGTGGAGAAAGAACCAGTGCTGGTGTTGCATTAACCTGTAACGCCTTGTCAAACTGTCCATGACACCAGATACATTCAGCTACACACACACACACAAACACAGTGGTGGGATCCTCTGTCAATGCGATTAAGGCTCCTTGACTTTTAATCAGTTTAATTAGGCAGCTGAAAAGGCCAGTCGGTGGTTTACTGGTCAGCTGAAGCGAGCGGGATGGAGCGCCGTTTGTTCACTCATTAAAGCCAGCAGAGATGGATTTAGTTCTTAAACCTGCAGGATAAGAATTTCTGAAGACACGGGTAATGAGGAGTGACGACACAGATCCTCAAGTGTCTGAGGGCAGAATTGTTTCTGTGACTGACAGGAAGCCTGCAGAGGTCCAGTGCTGCATGCTGTTCATTACAGGCACCCCAGGGAGTTTTCTTGTAAACAGTGATGCTTACATTCTGAGTGCAGAAACACATCGTCACCTGTGTGCACCAGCAAATTCAGAATGTTTTCCAGATATAAGGAAGCTCTTAGATTCAGAAATGATTGATAAAATGTGTCATCACCACTGCAATTTTCATCAGTGTAGTGTGTAAATGACCTAGTTTTACTCATGTTTGTTGGATAAATATGACAGACAAACCAACACTTTGCATCTCAATATCTGCTTCTGTATAAATCAAGAAAATGGAAATATTAGTGTATTAATGTATATTTATTTTGCCAATGTTTGAATAACTGTTTTATTTCTGCATTGAATTAAATTAGAGGTTCTAAAGGAGGTTCTGTTCAAGGTTTTGGCCTTAAAGCTAAGCTAAGAAAAGATAAGCCAAGCTAAGCTAAGAGGAGACAAACTTCACTGATCCCTCAATATGGATATTCCCAATCAACTGACACAGAATGCCCTACTTCAACGTCACTGGAAATGGCATCACCATTCATGAAAAATTCTCTGGATGTACAGTTGGAGCTGAACTGTGGGCGGTTCTCTTCAGAGAGAGAGTGTTTAGAGATCTTAATGAGTTTCTGAGCTGGACATTACCAATACTACCAAACGAAGCAGTGCAATTACAGCCGTGCAAACTAGATGCATTATTTTGTTGTTGTTTTTTAATGTCAAGGAAACCTACACGCATTCAGTTGGTGACACAGAAAAACTAGGGCTGATTACCATAATGCTCTCACTAAACAACCTTGCATGTTCCCTTGCCGTTAGCCCACACTGGCTACAAAAGAAGCAGGTAGCATATTGTTAATAGCTCACTATATTATGAATCAACCATAGACTGTATATATAGTGGACGTAGAATCTGGCTCCAGAATTGAAGCCAACCCGGAAGTGTCAAAAACTTGCAATATCACACCGTCCGCTAGGGTTGGCTCCAAAAAGCTTTTTCTCCATAGACCCCAATTCATTTTTGGAAAAAATAAAATTTGAAAAACTGATTTTCTACAGCTCAGGATTTTTTTCCCGTTAGTTTTCATGGTCAAAATGAGAGATCAGGTGGCCGATCTTAAAATAAATCAATACTGAATTTTAAATAAATCGTTAAAGTTGGTGGAGCCAGGGGGCGTGGCTATACTTGATAGACAGCAACAGAAGCCTCTGCGGTAAAATGTGGGCGGGATAAGAGAGTCCTCAGCCAGTCCTGCCCCTAGTTGCTCTCCGGTCCAGCCTGTTTGATGACGCTTTTTACGTCACTGGCTCCAAAAAATCCAAAACGGCGACCAGGAATTGGCAAAATCCGGGCTTCATTTTCTCGGCGTTGAAACCAACGGCTGACGTCACGGTTAGTTTACGCTTGGAATCAACTTATTGTTTACTTGCATATGAAATAAAATATGTTAATCTAACTCCCTCAGGGGATTCTCTGGGGTCATATGTGGAATTGATTGTACCCACATCACCATTACAGCGGCCTTGGGGGGAACATTAGCACAATTGTGTAAACAGAGAGTCCACTCACAATATAGGTGTTCAGGCTAATTCCTTTCTCCGTGTTGTTTGCCTCCAAATATAGAGTTTTGTCATGTCGTCCACTGTATATACAGTAGGTCTATGAGTTTGCCGGACTTTGAGGTGTTTAACAAGCAGCAGAGATGGCTTTCATGGTCTTTCAATTCACACTGTCCTGCGTTCATGATTCACAGCAGTGTGTGTTCTTGATGAAGTTCACTTTAAAAGAGGGACATGAGGCTACTGGGAAATAGAAAACCATTTGTTTAGTTGAATGGCTAGAGATGGAAGTCACAGGCTGAAGGGAGTTCTGAACATATTCTTCTCCTGTGAAATAAATCAACAAGCAAAGCTTAAATATGCTACATTTTTGGAGGCACCTACAGCCCAAGTCCTGACTACCACAAACATTTCACTCATATATTAGTAATTGACCGGCCCCCAACCTCACTAAATGACAATAAAATGACACAATTAGTGTTGTAGTGCACATTTATACTAGAACGGTATCACCATACCATTTTTTTGCTTACTCACTTCACTCGTACAACAGTGTGCTTGTTTAATGACCCCTAAAAACTGTCATTTTAGGGTCTCTGAGATGTTGGTCATCCTGTGGTCCTAAATCTCATTGAGTCACATTTCCACCAGTAACAAATCTGAGGGCAAACCTCATAAAGTGTCAGAAATTAGAGAAAGTGAAGCTGCAGATGTGTGACCTGGGGTGAAGGCATGTCTCTGTTCTCATACACTTTATTTCATTTACATCATAGCGCTGCAATTCACCACAGATCCACTCCAATATCTCACTTTGTCTGAAGCCAAGATATCATCAGAGTGATCCTGTCGAGTGTGACATGCAATAAACTTACAGTTTAAAGGAACCTTTGCTGGGCTCTTCCTACAGTAAATCCTGCTGGAGTAACACAGTTCTCAGATGAGCGAACATTACAAACACTGCAGGTTGCTTTTTAACCAGCCGGAAAGCTTCTAGCATTAGAAGAGAGGGCTGGTCCGTGCACTTGATGAAGCTGGTGGGAAATTCACAAACCCTTGTTGTATCCACGGGGACAAAAAGACACACACAAACAGCTCCTATAATTTCTTGAATCCATGCCCAAATGAATCAGTGTGATTTTTCCCACCAATGACATGCTAATTTATTCATGGCCGTCTCATTACAATTGGAGCCCACTGATGGGAATCGTGTGAAATGGGAGAGAATGATACTTCTGTGTGTATGCATGCGCGTGGATAAGGATGTATGCATGTGTGTGTGTGTGCGCGCATCCAGGCAGGTCAGTACAGATGATGGAAGATAAGAGGATTCATTTTTGTAGGCTTTTGCTGCAGCTTTAGGGAACAGAAAAACCGCAACGTTCTCCCTGCTGTTGTCTGTGAAACACAAGTTCATTCAGTGCTGTTGTGGGTGAGCCAGAGCCTCCAGCGCACGATTATCATTAGTCAAATGACTGGCTAATAAAACGGCAATCAACTATAAATCAGGCAGGCTTCGGGGTGGGAGCGCTGCAGAGACCGTTCTCATCATCAAACAAATCTAAGTTTGCCAGCTTTTGTTTTTAGCTCCTTGTGTGTGTGCTTTTACAAATTAAAAGCAGCACTGTTGTCTTGATGCAGCCCTGTCGCTGTTTGTTTGTGTCTCTGTGGTTTCAAAGGGACTTATGACAAGAGACGCATCTGTCAGCCACCTGTGAGGATGTTTGCAAAGTCTCTTTTATAACAAGGATCTACGGGGACAGTGCTTCCTGGCAGTTGTTCAGTTGCAGTAGTTGGATCAGCCATTGGGGCAAATTGCCAGCTGTGACGGCTTGCAGCAGCATTTTATTCAGTTGAAGGTGTTAGTAGTCAAAAATCCCAGCTCAGAGGAGTAGTGGTGCTTATTTGCAGGCATGCAGCATTCACCCCCTCCATGCAGGAAGACTTACTGCACAGAACAAGCGGCTAAAAACAGCTGCAGATGCAGATCAGTGTGTCTCAGTCAATAATGTCTAATCTTTGGAGTTACATCACACAAAAATCTTTATCGGACTTCCTAGGAAACATTTGGGTGTGTTCCAGTACCCAAACTATCATACTATGTGCTAAGTACACCAGAAAAAGACTTAGTATTAGATTTAGCGTTAGTATGTTCCTATACGCAGTTTGTCAATTGCAGGAAAAACACCAGGATGTCCAACTACGTGAAGTCACAGTGTCTTTTGTTCATATAAACCAGCCTGAGCCACAAAGTGCACAGACGGATGACAGCTGAAGACTGCTTAGAATATCTGTTCACTTAGAAATGTGAGTGATGAGGTATATTGGGTCGTTGCCAGTGGAGTAATATCATGACAGTATATTCTGATTGCAGATGGTAGAGGTAGAGCCAGTTTAACAGTTTTATAAACTCTTGTCACAATGTAAGATCACCAAAATGTATAAAATCCTACGAGGAAAAAAGTGTTATTGTGCATTGTCTTTAGGAGACTATTATGTCTTTATTTTTTCACCTGATGTACTTTTTCGAACTGTTGTCCCACTTCTTTGATGAATTATCAGTACTTCGCTGCTGTAACATGTACACACGTGGACAAAATTGTTGGTACCCCTCAGTTAAAGAAGGAAAAACCCACAATTCTCACTGAAATCACTTGAAACTCACAAAAGTAACAATAAATAAAAATTTATTGAAAATTAAATAATCAAAAACAGCCATTACTTTTGAATTGTTGATTAACATAATTATTTAAAAAAACAAACTAATGAAACAGGCCTGGACAAAAATGATGGTACCTCTATAAAAGATTGAAAACTATTTGACCAGAGTGACATGATTAACTCAGGTGTGTCATTTAATTGACATCACAGGTGTTTCCAAACTCATAATCAGTCAGTCTGCCTATTTAAAGGGAGACAAGTAGTCACCCTGCTGTTTGGTGAAAAGGTGTGTACCACACTGAACATGGACAACAGAAAGCGAAGGAGAGATTTGTCCCAGGACATCCGAAAAAAAATTATAGACAAACATGTTAAAGGTAAAGGCTATAAGACCATCTCTAAACAGCTTGAAGTTCCTGTGACAACAGTGGCTCATATTATTCAGAAGTTCAAGACCCACGGGACAGTAGCCAACCTCCCTGGACGTGGCCGCAAGAGGAAAATTGATGACAAATTGAAGAGACGGATCGTTGGAATTGTATCCAAAGAGCCCAGAGCAACCTCCAAAGAAATTAAAGGTGAACTCCAAGGCCAAGGTACATCAGTGTCAGATCGCACCATTCGTCATTGTTTGAGCCAAAGTGGACTTCATGGGAGACGACCAAGGAGGACACCAAAAAAAACTCATAAAAAAGCCAGACTGGAATTTGCAAAAATGCATGTTGACAAGCCACAAAGCTTCTGGGAGAATGTCCTTTGGACAGATGAGACCAAACTGGAGCTTTTTGGTAAGGCACATCAACTCTATGTTCATAGACTCAAAAACCAAGCATACGAAGAAAAGAACACTGTCCCTACGGTGAAACATGGAGGAGGCTCAGTAATGTTTTGGGGCTGCTTTGCTGCATCTGGCACAGGGTGTCTTGAAAGTGTGCAAGGTACGATGAAATCTGAAGACTATCAAGGCATTCTGGAGAGAAATGTGCTGCCTAGTGTCAGAAAGCTTGGTCTCAGTCGCAGGTCATGGGTCTTCCAACAGGACAACGATCCAAAACACACAGCCAAAAACACCCAAGAATGGCTGAGAGAAAAGCGTTGGACTATTCTAAAGTGGCCTTCTATGAGCCCAGATCTGAATCCCATTGAACATATGTGGAAGGAGCTGAAACATGCCATTTGGAGAAGACACCCATCAAACCTGAGACAACTGGAGCTGTTTGCTCATGAGGAGTGGGCCAAAATACCTGTTGACAGCTGCAGAATGCTCATTGACAAATACAGAAATCGTTTAATTGCAGTGATTGCCTCAAAAGGTTGTGCAACAAAATATCAAGTTATGGGTACCATCATTTTTGTCCAGCCCTATTTCATTAGTTTGTTTTTTTAAATAATTATGTTAATCAACAATTCAAAAGTGATGGCTGATTTTGATTATTTAATTTTCAATAAATTTTTATTTATTGTTACTTTTGTGAGTTTCAAGTGATTTCAGTGAGAATTGTGGGTTTTCCTTCTTTAACTGAGGGGTACCAACAATTTTGTCCACGTGTGTAAATTTTCCCACTGATGGATCAGGAAAGTTTGTCCTATCTTATCTTATATTATCTTAGCTTAGCTTAGCTTAGCTAATCTGTTCCTCTGAACTCCAAATTTTAGTCAGATTTGTTTATTTTATCCTCAATCAATACTTACGCTGTAATGTTTGAAAAGCAGGCAATAGAAGTACAAAAAGCTTCAAATTCCAGTAGAGCAATCACATTAAAATGTGCAATATGCAAGATTTCGAACATAAATGTAACATTTAAATAGCAGCAAACATCTGCCAAATAAAGCGATAGTAGAGTATTGGCATCCTTAGCAGAGGATGAAGTCACATTTTGCATTTGTGTTGTAATCCAGGCATCTATGTTGGCAGCCAGTCTGTCCTTATGTGAATGTAAGTGCCTCTCTTTGAAGCGGTCAGGCCTTATCGAGCCGAAAAACACACTGACGGTTACCTCCCACACCCAACTGGAAAAGCAAATGTGCAGATCAGTGAACAGCCGGTGCCCTTAAAATCCCCCCAAAATTTTAAAACATGATATTGTATTTTTGGTTTTTTAACTCATGCTTGTCCATGTTCAGCTCTGTCTCCACAAAATTATGTTCCTAACAAACTAAATTGCATCAGTTTAATTTCCATGACAGGAATGTAATTTTGTTTTAAAATAAATTTGTGACCTGTGATGTGATAAGAAAGGCAACCAGTTTGAAGCTTGGTCAACGTTTAGCACCACAATGAGCTGGTTAGGAAAAACTTCAAGGTTAAGTTAATATGTGAGCTTTTTACAAGATGTTTAAAACATCTCATCTGATATATAATTAGTTGGCAAAAAAACGTAATTGAGAATGCAGTTTAATGGTTTTCTTTCTTTCTTTCTTTCGTCTACTGCACTACATTTCAGGAGGAAATATAAACTGTTTTACTCCACTTCTTCTCATTATTTGTCAGTTATAGTTATGAGGAACTGTGCAAATTATGAATTTATACACAAATTAACTGACAACTACATAATCAGTAGTGTCAGATACTTTTTTCAGTGCCCATGCACCTTGTTTAAATACTGTCTTTCAATTCCAATGTTTTGTTTTCAATGCCATATTTTATTTTTGATATCAAACTCTGCTGATTGTTGCACAGTCAGTGAAGATATTTGTCATATTACTACTGTGCGTCAATGGAGCTCAGGAATTTCAGCCTTCAGTTGGGGGACATTTTCAGGTGGAAAAAAAAATGCAACAGGCAGCTTCATGCTAGTATATAGCATATACTTTTCAAAGTGTATTACTGAGCCGATGGAGCCGTTCCATCAGCAGAAGCATTCCAAAAACATTTCTGGAACATTTTGTTTAGGCGCAAATGTAAACTTCGAACCTCAAAATTTATATTGTCAGCTGAGCTATTTATAGCTGTGATTTAGACATCATGAATCTCAAAAGATGGTTTCAGCTATTTCTGTTTTCATATTAGACAAATGCAAAAGAAGAGGATAAATAGTTCTGCATAATTTTTCAAAATGGAATAAAAATCACCGACGAGCAAAGGAAAAGGTGGTGCAGTGGAAGGGTCAGTGCAAGCTGTGGAAATGAAGTAACCCCAAATAACACTGTAGGTGGATCCCTTCACTAAGTTTCTCGCCAGCATCTGGACCTCCTGTTCAGCTCTGATAGCAGCCGGCTGAAGGCGGAAGAGGCAGAAAAGCCACTGATGACGAAGAGGCGGACATCACGCAGTAAAAGCATGTCCTCCATTAAAATAATAGGCGGGAAAATGTGCAAAATGTGATGCAGTGTCCTCGGCAGATGTGAGGCCGTATCCCTTACTCACAGCTCTTTCGACACTGCTGATGTTGCCTCTGGTTGGAGATATTGTGGCCTGCAAATACAACTGTGAAGTCAATTTAATAATTCAGAGAGCATGTAAATTCTCTATTCAGCACGCTGAAAAAGCACAGCCTTCTGTTTAATTCAGGTGTGGAGAGAAGATAGGAGCTCCCAGTCTGTGATATTTACTTTGGCTGCCTCAGCTGAACCTCTGTTAAGTGTCCCCAGAGTGGACATGCAATTGAATGCTTTTGTGAGTGACTGATAAAGCGTGACAATGGTGTTAAGTGAATCAGAACCACATCCCAGCCGATTCAAATTCTGTTTTTTTTTTTGTTTGTTTTTTCTTTTCATTTCTTGACTGGCAAAGATATACATTCCATAAAGTGTTGTGTAATTTTGTTTTTATTTGTTTGTTGTTGTTTTTTAAAGATTGATCCAAAGTGCCTAGAAGGACCCTTGGAGAAAGCATATAACTAACAATGCAAAAGCCCTATCTTACAAATTTAAAGAAAGTGATCTTGTGCACAATTGAAGGGGTTCTTCCCTTCTATTCATGTATTTCTAGAAAGTTTAACGGTAAAGCTTAGCGAGTAGCAAGCATTTTTTTTCTTGTTCAACACCATCCAAAGATGATGACACAATCTAAACTGTCACAGAACTCTGATTTCTACTGATAAGCCAGATGCTAGTTCCTTTTCCCATCTGTTTTTCAGAGCTAGATTGTCCAACTAGAGCACCGTCTGTGGCGTCATTTTAGGAAGACCGCTGATGCTCGGATTGGTAATTGATATTTAAATAAAACTGACATATTGTACTCGGTTCTGTTGCACACTGTAGGTTAGTCAATCACTTTGGTCAAGGCTGGAATATCTACTATTACCAGCACGCACTTGGCAAACATAGCATGGATTTTCTGAGACTAAATATAACCAAAACAGTTAAACAAAGAAAGCCAGAGGTGACAGGGACAGATGTGGACACTGACATGCAAGGGATGAGAGAGGAGAGACAGACTATCCATTGTAGCTGAACAGGTGATTTAAGCCCCATTCTGCTTCACAAAAGCAGCACTCAGATCAATAAGGTTTTCCCCCGGTAGGTAATGAACATCATCTTCGACCCACTGGTTCTTAAATGCCTCATTCGGCCAATTCTGAAGCACCCTGTCTCACACTCAGGTCTTATCATGGAGAATCTAAAGCAGGAAATGGTTTGCCGCCCACAGACATTACTCTGGTTCAGTAGATGAGAGCCGGGGCAGATTCCAGATTGCTTCATACGTCGTCAGACCCCACCTTTCCCCCCACATTTTTTAATGTATTTCACTTATGTCTTTGTCTCCCTCTCACATCTGCCGGCCCAAGCATGAGCAGCTGAGCAGCAGCCGCAGGCAGCTTTAGTCAATACTCTGAGCTGGTGATAAATTTGGCCGTGGTGAAAATGTTTCTCCCACCACTGCACACTGCAGGTTCAAAACAGAACAGACATATTGTATTGCATTAAGTGTGGCATTTGTTATGATTTGCTACACAGCATAATCCTCATATTAATTGTCACAACTAAAACCTCAGACCCAATCAGATTAACCTCAACTGGAGAAATTGGTTTAAATCATCATGTTTTTAACTCAAAGCTTAAGCCATGTATGTTTGGTTTATCCTCAAAGGTAATGTGAAGGAGAAGATTTGGACCGCCAGGAGAGAAACATTGAGAAAGAATATCTTCTCAATTTGGGGCTTTGTTGTTCACCATTTCCTGAACTGCTTAAATCAAGATGAGCAGACCTTTACCATGATTTCAAGTCAGTGCAGCAGCCTGAGCTGAACCCAGCAGGTTCTCAGAATGTGTTGTTTGTCACGTTGTGTTTCTGCTGCTATGGATTGCCGATGAGCCTGGATTGGAATATTTTAAAGTGTAACCTACCTGGCTTTCTCTCCTTCTCAGTCATATCTGTGCATGCCATGTGTTGCTGGTAAAATGTGATGTCTCCTAGAAAGCAGGGAAGAGTCAAAGTGGCTGCAGAAAGGAAGGTTCTTAATCCTTAAACACTTAACATGCCCAAATAATTCAAACTTTTTAAGAACCTAAGGGAGAAAATATTGTAGCAGGTATTTTTTTCCTAATAACACAGTCTAACATAAAAAACAAGACATAGACTTTAACATATATATAACATATTGGTAATACATAAATACAAACTTTGTGTTAAAATCTTCCTTACAAAAGGACACTCAGTCCCTCTGTGTCCTTCGCTCTCATTTGTTTATCTTCATTTATCATGTTTCATCATTTGTCTTATTATTAATGTTCAATATTCCCTCATAGCATATTTGGCTCCTCTAATGCAATCCACCACTTGAAACCCTGAATAGAAGCCGACCTGGTCAGACAGCGTCAGGCCTGCAAATGCTAATCTGTCTCATTAGGTTTATGTGATGAGCAGAGGTCACATTCACCGTCATCTACACCTTCATATTATTTGTTTTATGCTGTGTGGAAGCACAGGTGGGTTTAGTTTAAGATGTGAAAGTGGTTAATGCCTCACACATGGCTCCAAAGCAGTCCTAAAAGTTTAATTTTCATTAACTTTGGGCGAGTACCATCATGAGTACAGTGTATCTGACCGAAGTTCTTACAGGCCCTTGACTGATTTCTTTTTTTTTTTTCCATGTCATGAATACCAGTTTACTAGCGTTGCAGCAATACATCCAAAACGCGAATTATCCTGCTGCTCAGTGCTTTTATTTTTAGACCTGGTAAAGAAGTTCTTGCATGAAAAGGTTCACCTTCTAAAACATAACTCAGGTTTTTCATGGTCATATACTGAATGACCAGGTCTTTCCATCAATGGAATTTTCTTCCTTGACGACTTTGAAATGTTTCAAGATGACGACGCCAGGATTCATGGGGCTCACATTGTGAACGAGGGAGCATGAGACGTCATTTTCACACCTGGATTGTCCTCCACAGAGTCCAGACCTCAGCCCCATTGAGAATCTTTGGGATGTGCTGGAGAAGACTTTGCGCTGCGGTCTGACTCTCCCATCATCGATATAAGATCTTGGTAGAAAATGAATGCAACTCCTGACAGGAATAAATGCTGTGAAATTGCAGAAGCTTGTCGAAACGATGCCACAGCAAGTGAGTGTCTTACTTGAAGCTAAAGGCGGTCCAATGAAATACAAAAGTGTGCAACTTTTGTTTTGGATGGGCAGTGTAGATTTATATCTGAGGTAGCGTTTATTCATTCTGCCCTCTTCATGCTCACCTCATCACTGCCCACACAGCCTGTAGAATAGAATAGAATAGAATAGAATTTTTAAAAAATGGTCAAATTTGATACAGTGTCCTGTCTGAAATGAGAATAATTGAATCTCTGCAAATATGCGACTGGCAACTTCAAACTTTGATGTCTGCTTTAACCGTTAAACATTGCTGCACATTTTATGCCTGCTTTAATTCACTTTGTTCCGTTTGGGATATTTTACAGCCTATACTTCTCTGTGTATACGTCAGTCTATCATTTTTTTTTCACCCTAATACCTTATTTTTTAAAAGTCTTCTTTGCTTTTTTCAATCTCATTTTCAGGGTTGTATTTGAATCACTTCTGCATTTAAAGCATGCTACATATATTACATTTATCTTGTTATCTCTGCTTCATCTCTGATCAGTCTTCTGTGACAAATCGAGTGCAGCTGTTATTTGTATGCACCTCTGCTCTCCGTTCCCATTATTTTGTAACTCTAAACACCTTAAAATAGATACTGCATGAAACCAAACACACGCTGTGCTGCTTTTCTTCCATTTTATCACAGTCTAGTTGGGGTCTTTTTCCTCTCTCCTCCCACGAGGCTGATGGTAATAGTGGCTGGTAGGTCTTTTATATTCATCTCATGTCAAACTGTGAAATGGATGTTGGTCTCGGTCGCGGTGTCAGACTCATGAGTGAAGACTGGCACAGGGGGTGTTATGAACATGTCCTACTAACTTAAAATCAGCTCTCCTGTTGATTCTACAGCGCAGGATATGGAGGGTGAATGGACGGGTAGCGTGTCACATTTGTCACATCCTGTCACAGCGCTCTTTATCAACAGTACAGACAGTCTTTACCTTACATTACCCACTGTCCCAGCTGCTTTACTGTGTAGTTGTATTCACTCCGTACTGGTCAACTGTTTATCTATCATCTTGCTTGAATCTCTAGGAAACTTTTACACTGTTATTTCTGAATGCTACATATAAGTTTTTTTTAAGAATGTTAAAGCAAATACACTCACAGTCAAAAGTTTGGACAACACCTTCTCATTCACTGGTTTTATTTACTTATTTTCTACATTGTAGATTCATACTGAAGACATCAACACTATAAAAGAATTCATATGGAATTATGCAGTAAACAAAAAATGTTAATCTCAGTATTAATCTACCAATGTAGAAATAATGCAAATAAATTAAAAGCGCTGAAAGAGACGGTGGTGTCCAAACCTTTGACTGGTAGTGTATATTGGTTTCCAGAATTGGTGGAGACCAAAACTAGAGCTAAAAAGAGAATTCATGTCAGATTTACATTCACTATTTCAACACAGACATGACTGCAGTGGGACGATCATGTCTGTCTGTGTCTCCTGTATTTAGAAAAGCTCAAACTTTTTGCTGACATGCTAAGAATTTAACTTGACAAGTTAAAAATACATCAGCTTTAAGCACTCAGAGTGCAGACGATGGCTGAAATCTAGACAAAAATTGTGGCAGAAATCACAGCATCATAAAATGTTGCCATGAAATATAGATTTACCCACAAACAAAATGACCTGCGATGAGCACAGGCGTGTAGGTACCTACCAGGCAGGTAGTGGGTGTAGGTAGTTGATGGGACTCAGAAACACCCCCACAGTTTAATCAATTGATCCTTGTATCATTTCCGATGGATAAGTCTGCAACGGTCCATTTGTGGTAGGATCGCAATCATGTGATCATCAGCAGGCAGCTGATGTAGTGTTCACTTGCAGTCATAGTTACAGTGACACCATGCCGCTATCTCACAATGATACAGAAATCTTCAACCAAATCTGCTGGATTCAGACTTAGTAAGTTTCATCCCAAAGATCTAATCAGTTGGTCCTTGTGTCATATTCTGCACCTTCCCTTGAAAATTTCATTCCAGTCATGTGCAGACAGAACAGACATTACACCGTCATCATATTAGCTATCACCACATTCCTTGGCTGGAGTTAATGATAAACATGAGCATGTAACACAAGTCTCTCGGCCAAACAAATTAACTATACTAAATAATGATCTTCTAATCAGCCTTAAATAGCCTTCTCTCTATTTCAACACCAAATCACCAAACTGGTATACTGACACATCATTTCAGATGCCATTTCACGTAAATACCATCTGTCTTCTTTCTCTACGCAGCGCATTTAGAAGCGCCTGCATCATGCAGGAGTTATGAAAAGTAGCCGCCCTGTTTGACCTCAATGATTAAATACATCTGAGACAGCTTAAAGAGCCAGCCCTTATTGACCACAAAACCAGAAGCAGGAGTGCGAAACTGATAACGGCCATCATAACGGCAGTGCCAGCCTCTCCACTCACTCTCTACAGGCTGTCTGCTATATTACACAGCAGATCAATAATGTTGATTAGTGCTGTGTAGAGGTTTATGCTGCAAAATTTCCCCTTATTTATTAGCACTGTGAGCAATTAGAGTTTTTAGTAGCATATTGCATTAGGCTGGTTGCCACCAAAAGGTTGAATTTAAGGTTGTTTTTTGTTTTTTCTAATAAATTCAGGTATGTGCTGAATTCATATCCACTCAGTTATTTTACAGCATGTCTGCACCATTAAAATGCATGTGGGCTTCAGGTTAAAATCAATAAAGACATTACTGCACCCCTTAGTTCACAGTAATTCATCAACTCAGCTCTAAGAAGTCATTAGGACACACGTGAACACAACAAATACACTTGGTCGCCAATGATACTATGATGTAGTTTGCATCAAAACTGCTGCAAAGCCAAACAGTGGAAATGATGACGTGTAGAAATGTAATCGGTGATTTGTGTCTGAAACACAAATATGTGGGAAAACTGTCTTACAGACATGTCAAACTGTACCAAAGAAGCTTTCACCCAACATTTAGAAATACACTTTATTGGACCTAGAAACATTTAAACTATAACAACCCGGTCTCACGGGGATTCGTGAAACTGTCACGTAAGTTTTAGTTTTAGTTTCGGTTTCGTGCGCACCAACACGATTTCGTCATGTTTTTCGTGCCGCTCACCACGAAATGTTTTTCGCTGTGGTAATCACATCTGAAAGTGGTTTATACCGGCGGATTCATGACGATCTAAGCTGTCCATCGGCGTATACTGCTTGTGTGATCGCGTTTGCGGCCGCCGGACATTTTTGAAATTCCTATGCAAATTGGTAAGTGTACCACCGGCTTATGGTTAGGGTTATGTTTAGGAACGATGTCATGCAAAATATAGCGTTGGATTCGCCACGGTTTTACATTAAAAATATATACACATTCTTTTGAAATACGTTCTGAGTGGCACGAAAAGTCCGCCGTTTAAAATACATTGGTGCGCATTTCGTGGTGAGCGGCACGAAAAACATGACGAAATCGTGTTGGTGCGCACGAAACCGAAACTAAAACTTACGTGACAGTTTCACGAATCCTCGTGAGATCGGGCTGACTATAAATGGTTCTGCTAGAGTGCACAGTTTCTCACAGTGACAAAAGATGCTTTCTTCTAATGATAGTGCCCAGAGCTTGTGATCTGTGCCTTGACAGTGTGGTGGTTTTCAATTGCCAGGCCCCAGCATGCTACTGCAGAAAGATGGAGAGAATAGCAAGGCACAGCCACAGTACTGGTCAACCTGCATCTTATTTTCTTTTTAAGGAAATAAGTAAAGTTTCTATAGCTCACAGAAAAATGACGTGACATAGAAAACAAGTCAAAGTAATAAATGAAAAAATAAATAGATAGCTTTTGTAGGTGCCAATGTCTTCTTTGTCAGCCACCAAGGCTGTCTGACACTATTTGCCCTTTTTTTTTTTTTTTTTTTTTTTTTTTTGGGACTATTGTCGTTAAAACAGCTTAGATGTGAATCCCACTTGGATTCATCTCCTGAGTGCTCCTTCAATCTCAAAGCTACTTTTTCTATAGAAGTTCCCATTAGCACTTCTTCTCGTCATGTCAGTCTGCCTTTGAGGGAAAGAAACACCTTTCCGATGAGTCGATTGTCTGGAGACCTGAGACGCGTCTGAAGTTGTGTTCACCTGTCAGCCCAGGTCTGTGTGATAATCAGGACATTTGGTTCACCTGCCTGAGCAAACAGGTGGGTTAAACACATCAACACAGTCAGGAATGTGAGGTGTGGTGAACCCAGAAGCAGACAGGGTGGACAAAACGCCGGGCATTATGATTAAAAGGTTATTTTGACCAAACAACTACTAACAAAAAACGAGACGGACGTGGTTTCAATAAACTAGACGGTGGCAACAACAGGACAGAGGAAAATACTCACACACTAGGAATTATAGCAGACGGCGAACAAACAAAAGGAAGTCCAAACAAAATCACTGAGTCCAAAAGGTGTAGATTCATTAACGGGGGAAAATGAGCAATCCAGTGAGCAGGTATTTGTCCAGGGGTAAGGAGGGAACGGAAACTGAAGAATAGTGAGTCCAGACGACGAGCCAGCAATGAACTGAGGGAAAGGCAGGGCTTAAATAGTAAAGGGGGAACCAGGTGAAATCAGTTGAGGTGATTGCATCAGCTGATATTCATCAGTAGACCAGGTGCAGCAGACAGGGGAGACAGAGAGACCAGACAACACAAGAGGAAAACACAGGAAAAGGAACAAAAGGCAGTGACAGAGGCAGAATCCTGACAAACACAATCGCGAGTGAAGCAACTAGCAAAAGAAATAAAAATTTTAAACACGCAAATACTATCATATATTTGATTTGGTAGCAACCCAATTCAATTTAATTCAATTCAAATTTATTTATATAGCGTCAAATACAGTCAAATCGTCTCAAGACGCTTTACAGAACCCATATGCCTGACCCCCAGAGCAAGCCCAAAGGCGACAGTGGCAAGGAAAACACCCTTTTAACAGGGAAGAAACCTCGAGCAGAACCCGGCTCTATATAGGGGGGACCCATCTGCCTGCTGGCCGGGCGGGTTGAGAGGGACAGAGGAGGGCAAGGGGGATGGGAGAAGAGGGAGGGGTGGGAAAGCAAGGAAAACACACACACATTTGGATACATGCATGACAGGATATGTGAACCAAACAAAGTATAAGCTAACATTGAAAACTGACTCATAGTTTACTCTGATGATGTACGGCTCTGACATTAAACATACTCCTTATATAGCTAGCAGTAAAATTCAAACAGTATGTAAGTTAGCATAGCAAGTATAGTGAAGGCAATGCAGAGTTGACTGGTGGAAAAGGGGAGTTGGAAGCAGAGGGCTGGAGGAAGGTCAGCAGCAGCATCCCACAGTGGACATGATGGAGACTGGACCAGTTGGTGGAACATCGACCGCAGATCTGAAGCATCCAGCTCTGGGACCAGGGACACTCGGAGAAATAGCACAGGGGAAACAGAGTGAATGTACTGCAATAACGGTATACATATTAAATGTAAAGGTAGATAGAGAAGGGCTCAGTGCGTCAAGAAAAGTCCCCCAGCAGCCTAGGCCTATAGCAGCATGACTAGGGGCAGAACGAAGGGACGTCCAAGAGGGAGTCAGCTGTGCAATGAAGACACAAGCCGAACCCCTGTGGGTTAGTACTTATAGAAGTCATATTGCTTGTAATCTTCTCAGACTGTTAGGTCACAAAGACACAAACAATTCCTTTGGTCATATTTAAAATGTTTAAATTCATTTGTAGATGTTAATAATGTACTAATATTCTTGCACATGGCCACTGTAACTTCTTATACAGTGATATCTACCAACACCAACTCAGTAATCACTAATCACAGTCATGTGAGTCACTGCTACTTGGTTATTGCACATTTATATTGCTTTTAAGACTTTTCTGCAAAAGCAGTTCTGACAGTAGAAAAATGCCCCTTTTTTTTCATTGGAGTTGCTTCTGTAGTAGCTGAAGGATGACATTTTAAAGGTGGGCTTTGAAGGTCTTCTTGCTTCTTTGCTTGGTAATTTGTCCAGAAAAAACTACCTATTTGTTTATAGGAATGTCAAACCAGCTGACGTGGATACCGTAACAGCTGTACTCTAAATGTATTTATCATTCTCACGTTCTGGTTCTAAATGATCTGAATCCTACATGGTGCAAAGACTCATCATCAGATACATCTTCATTTGCAGAGCTGTTGTCATCAAACACTCCAGTATCAATAAACATGCTGTTCTGTACCGAATCTGTAACCCAGGTGCTGCAACATCGTGTTACTATGCTTCCAGTGTACTCATCACTATGCCTGAATTTGTGTCAACAACACCATAAAGAAACCAAAATAGAAAAAACAGACTACCCACTACCACTTGCATTATATTAACTGTTAAAAAAAAAAACATTAGAAACCCAAAGCATTTTACAAATCAGAATTCTGTTAAAGACTAATAGATGATGTGACAGTTTGAGTTATTGAAGTATTTACTACATCAAACCCAGAATTTTGGGAAATACCAAAGCATATGAACTCCAAGCATTTTTGTTAATAGTTTCCATTTAAACCTAGCTCTTCCTGCTACAGCAGCAACCCCACAACACACAGCTGAGCTCCAACATACATGAGAGCGCTGACATTCCTCAACAAAATACCCTGAGAAAGAATTTATTTTCCACTTATTGCATTTCTTACTCTAATCAGAGGCTGTCAGTCTGAAACCTTGGGCTAAATGGACTCATCTGTTTTCTTTTTATCAACTAAATACAGATACATTCTCCAAACGGTTGCTGTCCAAATGATCTCATTCTCAAACACACACATGTAGACATGGAAAGACACCTGGGAAGCAACATGAGTCAGTCACAAAATCCATGTCATTTCAGCACTTCCATGTGATTCTCTCTAAACCTCTTCCTGGCACTTAATTACTCCACTACTTACTGCCTGATGGATTTTGGTTGGTGTGTTGTCGTTTGGTTTTGCTTGTTAGATTCCTATTATCTCAAAAATGTGTTTGTGTCCCTCCAGGATGCTCTGGGTTTTATGCGGCTAATGGTTTTTCTTGTAAAACTGAACAGTATTTAACGTTGGGTAGCTTTTAGCTTTAGTTACCTGAAGGGGTAATTTACTTTGCATCTCTTTTTGACATGTTTCTGGAGCTCTTTTTTTTTTTTGACTGATGCACTTTAATTTTGTCAAAATGTTTCACTATGAGATTTTTCAGTCAAGACATGAACCCACACGTTTTGTTCCCCCTGCTCCAATCTGTCTTTTGAATCCCAATAAAATGCTTGTTACATGTCTCAGCTGCTCATCCACAGCAATCTATCACTGTCTGATGTTGTGAACTAAATAAAATTTTTAACAGATTTATGTTCAAGGTGCTCTCTGGTCTTAAGATAAGATAAGATAACGTCATACTTTTGTACAATAGCATAACGGAATTTGAGTCTTGTCCACATTGGTGGTTCTTGCAGCAGTCTCTCCACAGCCATGGATAAGAAGCTGTGCCTCAGTCTGTTGGTGTGGGCTCTCATGACTCTGCCAGAGGGAAGGCTGGTGAATAGAGAGTGTCCTGGTGGGCAGGGTCATTCCAGATCTTCGTGGCCCGTTGGAGGAGAAGGCTGGACTAGATCTCCTCTAGACCTGGAAGTGGGGAGCCAATGATCCACTGAGCTCTCTTGATGATCCGCTGCAGTTGTTTCTTTTTACATGCAGTGCAGCTAGCATACCACACCATACAGCCAAAGGTGAGGACGCTCTCTGTTGTGCAGTGGTAGACGTTTTTCAGCAGAGGTGGAGGGAGTTTGTTCCTCCTCAGTGTTCTCAGAAAGAAGAGACGCCGATTTTGATGATGTGGGGTGTTCACAGTCCAGCCCAGGTCCTCCAAAATGCGCAGGCCAAAAAACCTAAAGCTGGTGACCCATTCCGCTTCTTCCCTATTGATGCTCAGGCCTGAGTGCGGTGTCATCCTCGACTTCCGGAAGTCAATGATGACTTCTTTGTCTTTTGGTGTTGAGGTGGTTGTCACTGCCAGGCCTCCAGTGCTTGGACCTCCTCCCTATATGGTGTCTCATAACCGTTGTTGATGAGGCCCACACATATAAGGAGGGGCTGCACAGTCGATTGGTGGTTAGCACGGTTGCCCTACAGCCTGAAGATCCACAGTTCGCATTGTGGGATCTTTCTGTGTGGAGTTTGAATGTTCTCCCTCCCTTTTCACAGGGTTCTCCGACTTAAATGGTGATTCTTAATTGTCAGTAGGTATGAATGTGTGTGTGCTTGTTTGTCTCTATACATAGCCCTGTGATAGACTGGTGACTGTCCAGGGTGTCCCCTGCCTTTGCCCTAAATCAGCTGGAACAGACTCGCGACACTAATGAAGATTAAGCAGTGTATAGATAATGGATAGATGGAACCTCTAAGAAGCAGACCACACACTGAAAATGGCAAGTTTGCCTAAAGATTTGGATTGCGGCCTGTATGGCTCTTTAAAGAATTACTCATTTTGATGACAGTGCTTGCCTCCTTTTATCGAAAGGTTCCATTAAAATTGTATTTCTTAGGAGCATCATTATTGATCCTTTTAGGAACATCCAAGATGCCTTGACTAGCATAGTTGTGACTCTTTTGCAGTTGCAATATTTTGAAAAAAGGGGTGAATTATGGGTTTTATATGCACTGATGCTTTGGCTATTTGAAAGCAACAACACCTACATATTACCACAGTTTAAAGACGTGTTGAACTTGTTAGCACACAGTTGTCTGCAACAGACATGGAGCACAATGATCATTTGGTGCCATGTTTTTTTCCAATATTCACTGTCACGCTCCTGTGCTCTCCACTGCGTTTACCAGCTGGTCCCGAGAGCACTGACACTTAGTCAAACTATAAAAAGTTGTGGCTGCAAAATCAAAATAATGAGCGCAAAAATTTCTTTGTAGAGCAAAGTGCATACTACAGAGACAAATGCCACCTTTAATGCCCAACTGGATGCAGCTTTTGGTTAAAATAAAGACAGTTGCAGAAGCTTTTTGATGGAACACGTTTTACTTCTCACATATACAAAACTGGAAACATGCGATTGAACTTTATTTTGGGCACATTACAATATGCATCAATGTGGTGATTATAGTATGTACTTGTATGACAAAGCATCAAAAGCACAAATAATGCAGAAAATCTAAACAGGACAACCTAACTTGGATGGCCTAATTAAACAAAAAGAACACATACTATAACATCTATAAACACAGTATATAGTTCCATTCATTCTCCCAGCTGAGTTTATTTTCAATCTTCTTTTGCCTCTTTGTTTTATCTGATTTATCTTTTTCGACTGCTTAAAGAAACTTTTATTCAAGCAGAATGCAGAAAGTTCCAGCAATGTTCCATCTTTTGTACAGTAACCCACGTTGACTTCTGGTAACTTTTTTAGTAGTAAAAATCTGAACTTCAAACAGGTCACCTTTTCCTTTTAAACTATGTTTCTTTAGGATTTTTTTTTTCCCAGAAGGAGAACAGAACTTATAATCCTTTGATCCCTTCTAATTAAAGTCTTTAATTTGTTAATTGCATGTTGGTCCCTTTGGCCCTGGGCCCAGAACTGTGTCCTTGTCCCGCCCTCTACTAACAAGGAGCGATGTAAACTAAAGTTTACCTTCGTTCACCGTTGAGTGATTCATCAGCTGCCTTGTCTCCATGTTTGTCTCGCATTCGGATGAGTATTACCAGAACTGACAGTCAATTTCTTAATCCTATTTGTCCAGGAGATATTGGCTGCTGTTTCTCTCCACAAAGAGCTTCTCGTTTATTAGACCGCTGGAGGAGCGATGGGTCTAAATAAACGGATTAGTAATGAGATCGTTTTAAAATCCCCTCCTTAATTTCCTGAGGTGAAAACTATTGACGGATAATAAGTGTTGCAGCTATTCCCCGTACCCTCTGCTTTGTTTTGCCTCTGCATTGTTGATGCCTGCATTTCCCGGATTGTATCTCATGGCCACATTCAGCTGTCGGTTAAATGTTTTCTGCTAAAAGAATCCGATGAAAACACTCAACAATCATCCATCCTCTGTGGCTCCAAGTTAATCTTTAATAGCAGCTCATAATACATTAAATTTACAAATGAATGCACATGAGTGAGCAGGATGGTCAATGTGAGACTGAGTCAGACTAAATTACAGCGTTTGTGCTCATGGCGATGAAGGAACATGTCAGCCAGTGCTCACCAATTTGTTTTAATCGTTTTTTCGGTGCAGCCCAGCGGAATAAGTTATATCAGGCTTCGGAAACGGTGACAGTTTCTCCAATGCACTCAAAATACACAAATATCTTGTAGATGTATTAAACTGTGGTTTATTATGTGATATGTTTCTCTCATCGCTGGACTTGATCACTGTAATTTTCTTTGCTTTCCCCTCTTATTTTGATGACATTTTTCCTCTCTGCATTTGGAAACTATCCTGATCAGACTCATTATGCAGCAAGCAGTGGTCTCTGGCAAGAGTTTCAGTGTTGTCTTCCAAAAATCACATTCTGATACAGCGAAACTGTATCTCAATTATGCAAGATCGTGGGATAAGATTTCCACTTTTAAAGAGTCACAAGATCAACAGTTGTGGGGATGGAGGGGTGCGGATGACCTACTGTAAGTCTGACACAGGGCTTTCAACCAGGAAATATGTTTTTGCATCCACTGTTACACCGTTATGCATAGACATACAACAGTGTTTGGTGAGAAACCAAAAACTACCTAACAAGGTTTGATATGACTGAATTAAAATAGAACCTTTTCACAACATGTTTGAAGATACTGCTCTTTGTTACCAGGTTAACAAGTCCTGTATCCTTAACCCATTAAGACCTGAAGCCCCCACTAACCCTACTCAAGCTACACAGATATTCAGTCTTGCAAGTATGTCAACTTTCAGGAGCTTCTAAACAACTCCTCTCATCATTTTTCTGGTGATTTTTCTGTTGCTGTTTTGAATGACTGGTGGTTAAGGAAGTTGAAGTTTCTCTGTTTACTCTCAGCCACAAAACTCTGGTTGATTCACTGGTTTCTGAGCTGCCAGTATCAACCATCTTTAACCCGTTAAAATCACTGAATGAATTAAAGACATCCGTGATTACTGGCTCCACTAACTCACCACTCATACTCACCCCTTCTCTCTCTGCTCCCTTCTCTCCCTCATTTCTCTCACCTCAACCCAACTGGTCGAGGCAGATGTTTGCCCACCTTGAAGTCTTTCCTACTGCTGCCAAATTCTTGCCCTGACATGATTTACATCTGATCATTTGGTGCTACATAAATAAGACCGAGATGAGTTGAGTTGGTGGGGATTAATTGATGTGGAATCAGTATTAATGCTTTGTTTGATCAAATTCGGTGATCTTACATTTCTGGGAATGCTTGTCTTAAAGATTCTCAGTCAGTCAGATATTAAAATCACCTCTGGGATTCTAAATGCAGCACAATATACTTCCTGCAGTGTCTTACTAACTCTCTTAGGTAAAGCATATGTGCTCAGCATCCCTAAAGCTCACAATCTAACATGTCCCATCATTGTAATATATCCCATACAAATGTACTGGCATACAAAACAACTGTTCTGAACGTTGTGCTGTGTGCTGCGCTGTTTGTTCCCACCAGTGCTGACCTGAAGCAGGAACAGCTCTCTGCATTTAAAGACATTGTTAGAGTGTTAGACGGGGGAGGCAGACCGAGAAATCCAGATAAAGATGAGATGGAGCTGAAAGGAGACAAGAGGGCAAGAGAGGAGGAAGAGTGATGGCACAAACAGGAAAGAAAAGAAATGTAACACCGGAACAAATGAAACTTTTATGTAGTTTTATGTAGTAACTTTTATGTAGTCTACACCAAGTTGGTGTGCTTCTGATCAGTTTCTCACATGACCAGTAGACTGCCTTTTAGTACGCTTTAGAGAGTTGAGAGTGTTTTTCATTGGAGGTCCTTGGTGAAAAGTGCTTTGGCTTCATGTAGGTAAATTTCTTTTTAGTGCTTATTTTCGATTAATGAGCTGTGGTGTGCAGAGATCTGAATCCAGCCCCATATTAGCTTAATAACCAACCTGTAACCTAAAACATAGGACAATTTTAAACATGAACCACCATCATAGAAAGTCTTTAGCCTGGCTTGAGAGAAACTCTGCATGACAGTTTAGGTTGTAACACAGTGTAAGAGTCTCATCAGTTTTCTGGTGTTACCATCTCACCAAAATTGATGCACAGTCTCTTGTCAATACTCATATATATTTTGATATTTTGAATCTATAATCTTTTTGTGAATATGCTGCATCTGTCTGCATACTTTGATTTTGGTCTTTGAATGTTCATTAATGACAGACCGATGGATGATGGATAAATCAGCAAATGTGATGTATAAATGGAAAATAGATGTCTACACACCTATCAATTGCATAACTATTTACGGATGGAATAAATATGAAATAGGTACTTAAATTATATCTACATAATCTCTTCATCTATGTATATGCCTCTCCTCTGTGATAGGTGGATAGTTAGATGAGGGATAAATAGGTCGATAGATGTGTGGATTTCAATCTATTATTTCCACAAACCATATCCACTTAGAGTATATAGGTGGAATTGCATTAAATATGTTGCCTTTAAAGTGTCTTTTGAAGTACAATTAACCCATCTGTCTATTGCAGCTACCCCTCACCCCTGTGGTGACATTTCACTTCTATCATTGTCAGCGGAACTGTTCAAGAACTGAAGGTTTTAGAAACAAACCTTCGAGCTTTTATAAGTAACACGGATGCACTTGTTGATTGCATGGAAACATTACGTATGTGTATGTCTTTTTAGCCACTAATCACAACCAAAATGTGTCAGCTGTACCCATATCCTCCAGACACTGTGGCTTATGGTCTCATTTTAATGCTCAGTGTCTGCCTGCACATTAATGCTGTCGGCCCATTGCAAGAAGATTTTCTCGGCATTTCCATATTGTTGTGTCCAAGTACAAGGAATCAAAATCCTTTTTTTTTGATCCTGCTTTCTTTGTAAAAGCTCTTACATTGAAAGTACAGCCAGAATCTGTCACACTCCATGCACACTGTTGATGTGCACATCCTGTTCTATCTGAATGAAGAGAGCATTTGAAATTTGTAGAAGTCGATGAAAGTCTGACGATGATTCAAGAATTCATCCTCTGAGAATCATGGATGTCTGAGCAAACTGCATGTCACTGTCTGGATGTTTCATTGTGGACTGTGTTAGAGAGACAGACTGGCACTGTCAGTCATCCGACAGAAAGTCTGATCACATGCAGAGAGGATGTAAAAGCAAAGACAGAGAGACGAAACAGAATAAAGACCTCAGATTTCAGCGCTGGCTCAGATTTTTCTTGTTATTTTTGTCATGGCCACAGTTAGATTAGTGTGATTGGATGCAGGGAAGACAACCGTTATCAGAGTTTTTAGCATAATAAGTACTTCGCTAATTTTATGCTTAGATGATCAGATAAATAGTGGGGACTGCCTGTCCCATGTTAATGAGATGCAGGCACTCCATCTAAAAATATCTCACGGTTTCAGTTCGAGGAAAGTTGCAACAGAGTGCAACTGTTGCTCTGCTGCTATTACACATGTGGAAGCTCGCTTTGAAATATCCCGATTAAACGTGACCTGACCATTAGGAAACATTTCTCTTCCTTTAAACACTGTTATCTTTGAGTGCACTTACAGGCGAATAGGCCACATTTCTCACAAACAAAAAATGTGACGCAACATTATATCGGTAGATAATGGCTCAGGTGTGTGTGTGTGTGTGTGTGTGTCATCTTTAATATTCTGTCCAAGAAAAGAGAAATGGTGGCAAAGCTAAGAATACTAAGGTTTCAACTATGTGCCAAATGGGATTCAAGGAACCAAGAATCCCACAAAAAATGTCACTAATGGGTGATGCATTTTGAGCCAAAACATGATATTAGAACGACAAGGATTAGCTAATTTTTCAATTTCTTGATGAACAAAAATGGTTAGTCATTTTAAAATTATCGTTTGAGCCACTTTTAAAGGAAAATGGATAATTATAAATAGCCAGTTCTCAAATGTGAGTATCTGCTTTTCATAATTACCTAAATTATGCCGTGAAATGTCTTTTTTTGAGCAAATAAGTGGAATTTATAAGATAGAGTATCTGTGCAGATAGATACTTTTCTATTTGCTCAAAAAATTACATTTCACAGTATCCATGTTTTTTTTTTTTTTTTTTTTTGTGGCCCTACAGGATTAGTTTAAAGAATCTTCATGTAATGAACTTTAATTCTGAGCTTACACTAAAAACTCCAATTTGGTTTTTGAGCCATGGTTGAGAGTTCCACAGGTTTTGACATCCAATAATAAGTTTGGCATCTGTTTTCTGAAAATGTCCATATTTTTGATTTTAAAAATTGTAGCTTGTTGTGACAAATAAATAATCATGTCCACAATATGGATGTCTTAGACGGGTACAGTCAAGCAGTAGGGATCTGGGTTGCTCAGATTTTAATAGTAGAACTGCTTTTACCAGTCCTGCTTATCAGTCCGGTACTTAATTGGTAAAATTATTAGCTCATCTTCTTCTAGTATTTTTAAAAGATAATTGCTTTATTTTGTCACTTTGTTAAAGACTTTACGTAAAAACTTGAATGCAGAACTTTTACTGTGCAGTATTGATAGTTTTACCTAAAAACCAGTTAGGTCACAACTTTCACCACTATCAAACTTAACATTCAGTTAGAAACAGCTAAAAATAAATCACATATCCCTGGAGCTTTGAAACGGAATGTCTGATAGCTGAACTGATAGCACTGATGCTTTTAGTCTGCCATTGTTCAATCATTTCGTACCATGTTTCTGTCTCCATCCTTTAAGAGCAGTTATGCTGACAGCAGCACTGGTGTATTGTGAAGTTTGAATGGATGGGAACAACCTGCTGTACATCTAAAACAACAGGGCATATGTATTGTAGCATGTTGAACTAACTCATAAATACTGTTCAGTCTCTTGGACCAGATTACCAAAGGTTGAAGAAGATGTCAGTGAAGAGATGTATCTACCTGTATCATCATTCTTCTATCAGTTCATGGCACAAACACAGATGGCTGTACTTCCTTGTTTTCAACAAAATCACCTCTGGATTGCTCTGCTAAAATCTTGACTAAGAGCCTTATCCAACACCACTCCTGACCTCTTTCAAATTTTAGAAGAAGAAGAAGAAGAAGTATTCTATTCAAGTTTCGTGTGCTGACTTTTAGACACACCACAGGATGTCTCTGTGCTCTTCTCGATCAGGCTTTGTTGGTTGCCCCCAAACTTTTTCATGGTGATCTTAAAGATCTATGGACACCTGCAAATATAACCTCAAGACTCCTCCTTTCTAGACTGTATTTTTGAGTAGTGTTTTCTATTTATCTCCTATTTTTATACTGTGTGAAGCATCATGTGTGGAAAGTTGAAAAAGGTTCAGATGCATCGACTCAGGTGATTGTAGAAAATAGCTTCTTGCAGTAAGAGTGGAATCCACCAACTATCTGTTACCGAGAACCACTTACTGTGTGAAAGCCTCTGTACGACTGTGGAACCCCTGGTGGATTTAAGTACAAGACCTGTTGTACTCAGAGTGTGAATCTGGGCTATTTTGAACCCATCAGAGTTACCAGGAGGTCAAAGGTTCAGCTGATGCGGTGAATAATGCCAAAGTGCCTGGGTGAATCTCTGCACCTCACTTTGAAAACTCAACTTTCCTCCAGTTCATGACATTCCAGGTGTTCTAATGTACCAACAGCTGTCTCTCCACCCACCAATCTCCTCTGAGAGCATATTGACAGCCACCAACAGGTGCAGTCAGACGCTTTCACACCCACTTATTTGCTGTAATTCCAGCTCCACTTTATTTGATTGTGTGCTTAAAGAGCTGAGAGCCCAAGTTGACAACCAGCAGTAATGCTGCCCTCAAACTTGCCCTATCTCAGTCTTCAAAAGCAGAATTGACTTCCATCAGAGTACAGGAAAACTGCTGCAGTTTGAGAGATGCTGCCAAATGTGTGTATAGTACCAACATTTATTACGAGTGCTTATGAGATTCAAGCATAATTCTCTAACACAGAAAGGTGAAGCATGCCCGGCACATCAAAAGAACACGTCAAACATTTGAAAGAGGAAAATAAACGACATCGAAAACGCTGTCAAAAGTACGTCACAGCTTCATTTTTGAATATACGTCGATCTATGCACACACACTCTGTCACCTGTCACTTCATGCCAAAGCAGCAACACAACGCGTTGACACTAAGCATATGCAGTCTCTGTTAGTCTGTGCATCCACCAGGAAACGCTCCTTAAAAGCTCACGTTCTTAAGTGGCGCATTTTACAAAGGAGAGGAACTGTTGCATGAATCAGCAGCTCTGAAAGCTGAGAGGCCCTTTTAGGACTCTGAGCAGCAGATGCTGGAGAGCAGTGACGGTCATCTTGTGCCATGTGTTCAGAGGATTAGACTCTCTCAACACATGGTGCACAAGTGATTTTGCCGTCACTGAAAGTAAATATTGGCAAAAGGATCGTTAGACTATGTGAAAAAATGAGCGTTAACCGAGGAAAATGTGTTTCTTCACTGATGTGCCAAAATCCTCAGGTTTAAGATGAACATGTTATCATATTTTAATAAAATGCAGTTCAGTCTGCTGAGTGTTCATTTGGGTAAATCTTAATTTCGCAGGTTTATCATAAAGTTTTAATTCCTGGAATGCAATTAGATACTAATCACAGTTAAGGGGAAACTGAGACCGCTTTCAGTTGATCCACTTCCAGTAAATTAATTGCAGCTAAATGCTGGCATAGCTCAAGGAGACTTTTAGTTAAGTGCACAGCAGGTCAAAAAGTTATCCGCAAATGTAAGATTTGGTCCCGAGGCAGGGAATGTGATGAACAATTCAATTAGAAATGAGTGTTTGCTTGTTTTTAATGAAATTGCTATTTCTCCTATCATCAGTGCTCATTATACAGTTGTTGTCAAGTAATTTCTCAGGCAAATATTTAGAAAACATACTTCATATAAAAGCTCCCCATTTGCTAAAAAAAATCCCCTGTTTGTTCTTCATGGGCAGTATTTTGTTTCCCAACGTCAGTAAGAAGCCCGATTAACAGCTATACAACATTATGAAGGAACGACAAAGCAGTACATCTGTGAGCATAAATAGAATGTCTATTAAAAAACAGAATCAGAGTGGTGAGAACAATGTAACTGTGTCCTGATGCAACTTGTCCCCAAAAATCATGTTCCTGCACAACTAAGTTCCATTTTCCCTTTGTGTTTACTTCTGGTTTTCACTCACTGTTTGGTTCAGGCACCAAAACTATGTGGTTAAGTCTTGGAAAATATCACCCATTGACTGACATTTTCACGAAAATAACTGCATGTTAGAAGCTTGGTAATGTTTAGGAGTCAGCATTACTTGGTTAGATTAAGGAAAATATCTTGGTTTGGAGCTGCACAGTGACGTAGTGGTTAGCACTTCGCCTTGCAGCAAGAAGATCCCTGGTTCAAATCTCGGGGTGGGCCTGGGATCTTTCTGCATGGAGTTTGCATGTTCTCCCTGTGCATGCGTGGGTTTTCTCCGGGTACTCCGGCTTCCTCCCCACAGTCCAAAATATGCTGAGGTTAATTGATTATTCTTATTGTTCCGTAGGTGTGAATGTGAGTGTGCTTGTAGCCCTGCGACAGACTGGGACCTGTCCAGGGTGTCCCCTGCCTTCACCCAAGTCAGCTGGGATAGGCTCCAGCACCCTCCTAATGAGGATAAAGCGGTGTATAGAGGATGGATGGATCTTGGTTTGGTCAGGATTAGTAGGGTACACAACAGCTTTGAAGCTTCTCTTTTGTTTTCAGGATTTTTTCAAGGGAAACAAGGGAAAGGGCAAAGCACATATAACGTGGCACAAAATATGTTCCCCTCAAAATGTTATTGAGAATGTAGTTTACTTGCATTGAAATGTAATTTCTGTGAGACAGGGCTGGACTGATGCTATTAACGCAGTAAAAATTGTATATTATGTTGAATGTCGGCTGTCAGCCTGTCGGTAGTAGTCTCGCTCTGCCAGCTCATTCTGTAGAACATCATGATCTAGCTGCACTTCATTATCATTCTGCTGTGAGGAGAAAAAAAAACATGCTCCAACTTCTTTGTAGTTCTTAATGCTAATCACAGCTGTCTTGGGTTGAGCTAAGTGAAAGACATGGTTTTAGTGTTCCCTCAAAATAGTGACAGATGGAATTGTTTTGATTGAACATTTGTACACAAGGAGACGAGGACTGTCACTGAAATGGAAAACCCACTGAAAGAATGTTGCAGAAGCTGCCCTACACAACAATCCAAATCATCATCAAATTTTTCAAAGTTCAATGACTGGGTTTTGTGTTACTACTGTAGTGAAGTGGATTTTAAAATCAGAGGTGGGGGAGAACAAGGCCACCTAAAGACGAGTGACCAGTGGAAGGCTCATTCCTGCAGGGTACATCTCATGAGTCACACTGGTCCAGTAATGTTTCTCTGTAACTGGTCTTCAGGTGGGCTTTAGGCTCACATTAGCTTAGTGCTTGTTTAGAATAACTTTCTATTTCAACCCAAGACTTATTCATTTTTGGGGTATTTTTAAAACAAAGTCTGTTTCTTTTGAACATAGCAAACAGACCTTTAGGGAACTCCCTTTAAGGAAGAAGGATTGTCAGAAACTCCATATAATTGATGTGGAAATGTGGAAATGATGACAGAGACAGCCACATTTGCTTCCTGATTGGGTCACTGTATGAACTAAGCAATGAGCAGCTGCTTCCTGTTTACACTTGAATGCCAAATTCAAAATGTGAACATTGATAAAGCTGAGTGTTAAAGGGGAACTTCGCTTTTTTCAAACCTGGGGTCTTTTTTGGCGCGAGCTATCGCCGCGATTTCGGAACGAGATTTGCTTTCTAGCATCCTGAGATTTGGATGCAGACCACAACAAAGAGCGATCGCCAGGTAATCACTCACATGTATTGAAATGACATATGAAAACAGACCCCAGGTTGAAAAAAAACGAAGTTCCCCTTTAAGGGTTGATGATGCCAGCAGAACTACACTGATGGTAAAATTTAGAAATGCAACGCTGAAGTAATCATCCTTGACACTTTCCAAATCCCAGCTGCACCTTAAGATTCAAAATACTTACTGATACTTGCAACAGTTCCTCTAGAACCATGACAGGAGTCATAGGAGTCTTGGAGGTCCACAAAACACACCAAAACTAGGGAGCATCGTCTGTGCTTCCACTGATGTGGCATCAAGAGCAACAGAAGCTGAAGCTACAGTTAGCACCGTATAATAATGTATTTAATGCCATTACCTCCTTTGTACCTGGTGGATACAGTAACCAACAGAGCCACAAACCAAACATGTACAAAACAGATTTTCTCCACACAGTGAGATTTTGGTTTACAAGGCATTGGGTATGGTTAAACTGCTACAAACTAATTCCATTCATCTCCACAGTAGCTGTAGCAGGAGTTCAGATAAAAAGACTGACACATCTCGTAACAACTGCCAAATCTCCAGTAGGTCCCAAACATTCTCCGGGATGTTTATTCTGGGGATGTTCTGATCTTCCTTATCACGTAGCAGCAGACAAAAAGGCAAGTAAAATTTTCCCACTCAGTGAATTTAATACAAGGTCACCAAAGAGATGAAAATGGCTTTTTAGATCAATCAACAGTGAGCATTCCAGCAGAGAAGCACAGAGAAACAAGCTTTCACAGCAGGCATGCTAGTGTGGTCAGTTGTCAACAAGACTGTCGGTTCTTCGACTTATGTTAGATCTTTACTGCTTCCACCATCTTCACAAAGACACTTTAATCGATGAGCTTTCAACACCCATGACTGTAGGAATTAAACATTTTCCCTTTGGGGTTTTATGGTTCCCTTTGACATTGAATTTCCAAGAGGCACTTTTGTTTGGTTGCCAAGTTGAAGGTGTACGATGAAGTCCAAGTGGTCAGGAGCAACTACCCACCCAGTTTACTCTGTGCACCAAATTACGTCTCCTGCAGAAGTCCTGTGATCACAGAGCACCCAGGAGGAGGTAAAAGTGATCATCTCTCAGCCTGCTGCCTCACAGAGCCACTTCCTGTCTGTTGGGGTTGCCGTTGGCTGCCGGAGCCAAGATGGCGGTGGTGGGTGTGGTCTTTTTGATAGAGGTGAGGCGGATGTGCGAGGTGCTGTGCAGGTAGCTGGGTTGGCGCTCGGGACGGGGACCTCGACCACATCGCAGCTGACTGAGGAGGAAGAATAGAAGAAAACTGTATTAGGACTCTGCATGTCTGGCACCTGCATATTAATAACATAAAAGTGAAGCTAAAGGGAAATAAAGATCATAAATCATTGGTTTCTGTTTACATAAGCTGACACTTTAAAATGTGCTTCCACAAACAGGCTCCGTATGCAATCTGGTCCTTTGCAAAAAGGTCGGAATAAGTGTGTCAAAGGAAAGATAAATTCATTGAAATAAGAAAGTAGCAGGACAGAAAAAGAAAACAAACCTCATCATGAAAAATTGCACTCAGTAAAAAGGAATATGGAAAATAAAATAGATTTAGCCGGACCTTACAAGAGTATTAGTCTACAGGATGGTGTGCTTTAAAATAAGGGCTGATAGCTGTCATGGGATATTGATGACTGGTTGGACCATCCAGGTCATTTTTATTTTTTTAAAATCTTTTTCTTGCTGATGATCTGGAGATCCAGTTTCAAGCAAATGCAGTCTACAACAGATGTAGTACACTTTTGCATAATATCATTTTGATGTCAAGTGATTCAAAATTGCATCAGCTCTCAATAGTTGCATTATTTCTAAGTTGACAAGTAGATTTTTTACTCTTATGAGCAATCGAAAGCTGATACTTTAGGAAGACTTTATTGAAAATACAGGCCCCAAAGTACAACAGGAGTGAGTACATCTGTGATCACAGACACCCAAGTTAGAAAATGTGTCATAGACATAAAATTGAGTACACTGATTATTTCCAATTAGTCCAACTGCATGAACGTGGCTATAAAATTTCCTGTGAATACCAAACCTTTCTTAGTCTGCATCATGGCACCACATGGAACAGAATTGCCAGAGGAGCTGAAAAAATTGATTGTGAGACTGCAGAGATCGTGATAAAAACTAAACCTCAGTTGAAACACAGTTACAGCGGTAATCAGCAGGTATGGAACAAGCCATGGTACCAATAATCAACGATTCAGAGGCCATTTTCCTAAAATGACACCATGGACACTGCTTTTTGTACATTCTAGCTCTGAAAAACAGATAAGCAACTGCTTTACACTTAGCATAAGGGGTATCACTAGAAATGTGAGTTTCTTTAACAGTTCACACAGTGTGAAGGACACTGCATAATGTCAACTTCTATGTATGACAGCCAAGAAAAATACCCTTGGAGGTTATTCTGAACAAAACTACAAGATGAAACCTGAAGACCATGAAAAGTATCCTGATAAATATTCAGAGGACAGTTTCGGTCAGAGGGGAAAACGATAAATCTAGTTGTGCTCATAAGGAGTCCAGCATGTTTGGTGTAAGCCTAGCTAGGACCACGACAGTGAACGCATAGTTCCAACAGTGACGCACAGAAGTGGGAGAGTGACGATATGGGGCCGTGTAGGTCGATAAAGTGTTGGGAAGATGACATATACAGATGGCCCCATTAACGTCTGTGGAGACACTATATATGTGGGCTTTGTATTGTATCGTTGACTTAGTGTTGAATTGTGATAATCCACTGTTCTATGTAGTAAAATGACTGTAAGGTGATACAATTTTAATCATTTTACCAATTGAGTGCTATTTCATCAGGGTGTACTCACTTCTGTTCTGTACCGTATGAAACAAATTTGAAATAAACTTGCATACTTTTCAGCGAGAAGCTCTTTTTTGGTTATTTTTATTAGGGAAATAATTGTTACTCAAAAGTTAATACATGAAATAATAGTGGCAAAAATCACCTACATTACTGTTTGCCAGTTTTTCTAACTTAATGGTATAATGCTAATACAACGCCTTATTAAAGCTAGCTAAAGTACACAATGCAAGACATACCATAAATGATAAAACAAGCAAGCATCAGACAATGAGAAAACAGAAACATGTTAACTGATACACTGTGTGTGTAATGCTGAATGTATCGACTGTGAAGCTGCCTAACCACATGGGGCGACCACACTGACCTCTGATCTGACTTGCTAACTTGTGATGGTTCACAACCTCCACTGAGCTGAACCGCTACATGACGGTTACCAGTGGAGCTGTCTTGTAAACAAACTAATGTTTACATTCACACCAGAACCCCTTGTATGCAACCTTGAGACCCGACCAATGTCTTGAATGCATTTCCTTCCAAATGAAACATTCATGAAGCCGACTTTTTAAATATTTTGAACAATGCATTGCTTCTCCCATCTTCTTCTTCTCTGTCCTTCATTCTGCCACACTGCTGTGTCTTGGTGTGCTACAGCATTTGCATTGGGTTACATGTGAGCCTTGAGAAGTTGCTCATGATAACATTTCCTATTGCGCTACTAGTGCCTACCTTTAATCTTAGCGCTACAACATGCGATGAAGCAGCAACCATTTAAAAAGCTCATAATGTTCAGGTTCCATTTGGGTTTGGTTTTCCCAATTCTATGTTCCTGTTGCAACTTTAAGAAACTGTAGCCTCACTATTGTCCAGCCTGCTGTTGTCACCTTTCTGTCCAGGCTAAATTAGCTGTCTGCTAATGCAGGCCTGATGCTTCACACTAAAAACATGGGTGACTCATGGACTGACTTCTTGCTGGAAAAACAATAGTGCTGATTAAAATGAAGACATTGTTTTTTGTTGCAAATTGGTAGGAAATATTGGAAATAGAAGACGTACAAAAAAAAGCAATTTGCAAACAAGTATAATATAGTCAAACAACACCTTCTAGCAATTTTAATAACTGTGTTTTTTAAAAGCAGAATCCGAAGACAATCTTTTCTAGCTTCTCAGATTTTAAAATTATCACCTATCCGTATCCTTCTGTGGTAGCAAAATGAAATCTGTCAGGGAAGTAGTTGTAGGTGTCCAGGGAAGGTTAATGGATTTGTTTTGGTTTTTTTGTTTCGTTTTTTTTTTTGCTATTTTCTGACATCTTAATCACTAAACAAATTGTTTATTAATTGAGTATCCAATCCACTCATTATGTTTTCAGTTCATTATTAATTGCAGCCTTTATGTAAAGTCTGTATTGCATCAACTACAAAAGTTTCAGAGTTTAGCATGTGTGTAAGCGTATGTAAGTTTTTTCCCCAAAGTCGTAATCCTTAGAACCAGGGAAGACTGTTAATTAGCTCTCCAGGTGCAAAAGGGGAGGAAACATTCCTGTACATTATGTAAATCCTTACATTTGGACAAATATCAGTGCTCAGTTTGTGCTTCATTTTGAGTTGTAGAAATATTTTTAAATGACGAATTGCTATAATTGCTCCCCAAGGGCACATTCTTATTTTTGCTACTTATTCTCTGCTGCTTCTGAGGTGTCAGGATTTGCCTGCAAATCTGACCCAAATGAGTTGTACAAAGCTCGTCCCAGCACTGCTGCTTCTCCCTGCGTCACAGTTTTTTGGGAGGATTGTGCCAGAGTTGCCTTGTAGAGCTGAAGAGGGTTTCCATCCTTCTCCAGCAGAATAATGATAAGTTTCAGTATGTTTAGTGGAAGTGGGAGCACTCAAAGGGAGTTTTCGAAAATGACAAGGCTATGATTACTTCATTTTTTGGCAAAGTTATGAAATCCCTTGACAGTGAAAAAAAAAAGTCATTCCCCAAATCTAATTCAGAATGCTCTACGAATGTTCAGCCTTCTGGAAAGTTTTGATTAGTCTACTACTGCAGTTTAATGTAGTCTGTGCACACAGAGTGGGAAACATCAGCAGCATCCTGCCATTACTGAGCAGCTACAGCCTATCAGAAAAGAATCCCAGTCATCTGCAGAGGTTTCCATCTGTATCCCCCACTGAATGCATAGCTCGTATATTTGCATTTTATTGGTACAGTCAATAGACAAGTACAGAGTTGTTCAAGCATTCGCCCTCTGCACGCTGTCCATCTCATTTATGGTGACAACAGTTAATCTGAGTGATAATACAGTGCTCTATTTTCTCTGTAGAGAGTCCAGTCAGTCTGCAAGCTGCAGTGTGGACACGCTGAGTTTCACTGCTCAGCAGCAACGTTACATAGAAATCTACACTCAACAAAGATATAAACGCAAACCTTTTGATTTTGCTCCCATTTTTTATGAGATGAACTCAAAGATGTAAAGCTTTTTCCACATACACAACATCACCATTTCTCTCAAATTTTGTTCACAAATCTGTCTAAATCTGTGATTGTGAGCACTTCTCCTTTGCTGAGATAATCCATCCACCTCACAGGTGTGCCATATCAAGATGCTGATTAGACACCATGATTAGTGCACAGGTGTGCCTTAGATTGCCCACAATAAAAGGCCACTCTGAAAGGTGCAGTTTTATCACACAGCACAATGCCACAAATGTGGCAAGATTTGAGGGAGCGTGCAATTGGCATGCTGGCAGCAGGAATGTCAACCAGAGCTGTTGCTCGTGTATTGAATGTTCATTTCTCTACCATAAGCCGTCTCCAAAGGCAATTCAGAGAATTTGGCAGTACATCCAACCAGCCTCACAACCGCAGACCACGTGTAACCACACCAGCCCAGGACCTCCACATCCAGCATGTTCACCTCCAAGACTTTGTGTTGTTCTGTTATGTTCATGAAAAGTGCTATACAAATAAATAAAGTTTGAAGTTTGAAGTTTGAAGATCCTCTGAGACCAGCCACTCGGACAGCTGCTGAAACAATGGGGTTGCATAACCAAAGAATCTCTGCACAAACTGTCAGAAACCGTCTCAGGGAAGCTCATCTGCATGCTCGTCGTCCTCATCGGGGTCTCGACCTGACTCCAGTTCATCATTGTAACCGACTTGAGTGGGCAAATGCTCACATTCGATGGCGTCTGGCACGTTGGAAAGGTGTTCTCTTCATGAATGAATCCCGGTTTACACTGTTCAGGGCAGATGGCAAACAGCGTGTGTGGTGTCATGTGGGTGAGCGGTTTTCTGATGTCAATGTTGTGGATGGAGTGGCCCATGGTGGCAGTGGGGTTATGGTATGGGCAGGCGTCTGTTATGGACCAAGAACACAGGTGCATTTTATTGATGGCATTTTGAATGCACAGAGATACCGTGACGAGATCCTGAGGCCCATTGTTGTGCCATACATCCATGAACATCACCTCATGTTGCAGCAGGATAATGCACAGCCCCATGCTGCAAGGATCTGTACACAATTCTTGGAAGCTGAAAACGTCCCAGTTCTTGCATGGCCAGCATACTCACCAGACATGTCACCCATTGAGCATGTTTGGGATGCTCTGGATCTGCGTGTACCAGTTCCCGCCAACATCCAACAACTTCGCACAGACATTGAAGAGGAGTGGACCCCCTCAATAAAACAAAACTGCACCTTTCAGAGTGGCCTTTTATTGTGGGCAGTCTAAGGCACACCTGTGCACTAATCATGGTGTCTAATCAGCATCTTGATATGGCACACCTGTGAGGTGGGATGGATTATCTCAGCAAAGGAGAAGTGCTCACTATCACAGATTTAGACAGATTTGTGAACAATGTTTGAGAGAAATGGTGATATTGTGTATGTGGAAAAAGTTTTAGATCTTTGAGTTCATCTCATAAAAAATGGGAGCAAAAACAAAAGTGTTGCATTTATATTTTTGTTGAGTGTATATAATACAGTAATAACCAGAGATTATGTCCACATCTGAGTGTTTCTACCTTTATGGGGAAGTTGGAGCACTGAAATCTGAAAACCAGTTTCCTTATTAAAGGCTGACTTACTGTAAACAATTGATAATGAACTCATATGTATGTTATATAGTTATATATTTCCAATTCTTAGTGACTTATACGGAGCATAAGCATTGATGCCGTGCCTGCATTCGCTGATTAGCACCAGATATTGTCCTAATACTGTTTCCAGCAACATCCCAGTCTTCTTATTTGCTTTGTTTTTGTACAGACTGATGGATATTGTTAACAAAAATTCAACATAAACAATAAGAAAAGATGTTGATGCTAATGATTTTTTAAAGGAAAATATGACATTTCACAAAATAAAAATACTCTTTTCTGAAGGAAAAACTGTGAAATTGCACCATCAGACTCTGTCTGTGCTGTGATTTATCAAACTCGTAACCAACATTAAAAGTTGTATATGGATTTGATAAAGGAAGATTAATTCTTCAAGACAGACTAATTGTTGCTTCTTCAATTCTTTGAGAGTTCATTCAAAATAGACAGTTTTTCCCACAGCAATGGAAAAATTAAATGAGAGGTAAATGTGGATTAATCAGCTGCTAAAATGGCTTTTCTTTCAATGAAAACAATAAAGCTTCTTTTTGGTAAATTCTTCTCAAATAATCTATTGAAATATTGACCATAAATCAGTGTTGAAAAGCAATAAAAGAGAAAAACTTCCAAGGAGCACTGTGTACACACAGCACGATAATTATTTTTAAAATACCGTGGAAGCACAGCAGTGTGTCGAGCTTCTTCTTCCCATGAAGATTTATCTCTTTTGGACCTGAACCTCTAGCAGAATGTGTTCAATATTCAACAGAGTGATAAGGATTTATGCCTTCCTATAGTACATTGGACTGTTGCTGAGTTAAAGCCACTCCCTGTTTATGAATAAACCAACTTTTTCATACGCTCATACCTCTTCTACACACCTGTCTCATGAAATTAGTCTTAAATCACAGGTCTAAACCTCTACTGCTGCTATTCTTTATGCAGCTAAATGATTTATGTTGCATTCTGACCAGGATTCCCAAAGGTGCATTTGTGGTTCTTTGTGTGTTTCTCATGTTTGACTATTTGCCTGTTTTTGGACTTCAGTTTATTTCCTGTAAATGACCCTTCTCTGTTTAAGAAAAACAGTTATTTTTTGCACTTCAACATCATCTCCTGAGTGCTGCATTTGGGTCATTGCCCGCTGAAAACTGGCAGAAATACAATCAGTGACATAAAAGTGTCAGTTTAATGTTAGTGCTAAAAGTTAGACAGCACCCATAAACTCTAATTTGAGCTCACTGAGCTGGTTATAAAGTGCTGTGTCATTTATTGACTATTGTTGCACCGGGGATTGTAAAGCTGTCATTATTGGTAAAATTACTCTGCAAACGTATTATCTGTAGAAGCCATCAAAGACCCGAAGTCACAACTGTTGTCTGACCTGTTGAAGTGCCTGCGGAAACTCTCGCTGAGCAGGTAGAGTGCGAAGGGGTTGACGCAGGAGGAGGAGAAGCTGAGGACTCTGGCCAGCAGGGTGATGACGAGGTGGGCCAGCGACAGATCCATCTGGTGGTAGTGGAAGGAGCGGTACATGTAGAGCACGTGGTTGGGGAACCAGCACAGGGCGAACAGGCCCACAAACACCAGCACGATCTTGGCCAGACGCTTCCTCGTCTCCATCTGGAAGAGCGGATACAATAGGGTACAATGAGAGGCAGTCAGCGGGATGATCTGGAGAGGATGGAGGCAAGACAGATTCTGCAAAGGAAGTCTTTTACCTTCAGCATTAGATAGAAACCAATCCTTTCCTACCTACAGTTTTTAAACTGTGACTCTGAACATCCTGCACTGAGCAGTGATGCAAACATGGTGCAGAATGCAGTCTAATGTCATGTAAGAATGTTTCTATTTCTGCCTTTTTTGGTTCTCAATACGGAAAAGTGTTTTGTTTTGTTTTTTTTAAGCACAGAGGCCCATTATTGAACAACTGTCCCTTAAACTGCTTCACTTTGATTCATTGGCGGATAAATTTGTGAGGAAAAGTATTTACTGTGTGGATTATGTTGGTGTACAAAGAAGTCAGAGTTTTGTGTCCACATCCCCACCATCTCTGCCCCTCTACAGTTTTGGTGATATGTTCTTGGTGAGATCGTATCGCAGGTGCAGAAGCGTTCAGGAAAAAATCTTTTCATTGCAGTTGTCATGAAAGAAACTGCGCGTATGGCTTCCTTTCAAAACTTGTGAATGCGTAGTGTATCTTATTGTGTTTTTTTAGGAGACAGGGATGTATTTAAAGCTCCAGAGAGAACCTGCATAAGACCAAGCAGGCAAAAACCCCTCCAGGAGGACGTCCAAGTGGACGGATGGCTCAACCGAGTGTGAGAATTTGACATGAGCAGTCAGCCTTGACATCCTGTTTCATCCTGCTTCTTGTCAACTGCTTCTTTGTGTGCATTGTTTGTTTCTTTTAACCTTGATAGTGATCTTTCCGCCATCATAGCCAAGATGTTTTGCTGCTTCTACCAAAGCTCAGGAAGCTGTTACGTGTAACTTCCGATTAAAGCAGCGTCGCATCAAAAAATACTTTTATATGCAATTTGTTATCAGATTAGTCTAACCCAGATCATCCTGCCTCCAGGCTAATGATTAACTGAGAGATGCTTTCAAATACTACCAACCAAAACGCCGCTAATAAAATGGCAGTAAAGATGAAAAGGCTCATAACTGGTCTTTTGATGATGATTACTGACTACCAGTGTTGAGAGCTGAACAACTTTGCATCCTTTCTGTAAGTAAAATTATTAGATCGATCTAAACCATCTTGTTAAGGGTTTCTGTTATGATCTATTTTATTTGGTTAACCAAACATACCATGTGTCTTTGTTGGCTTCACCTTCTGTCGTTGTATGATTGTTTGCTCTTTGTAGTCTTACTTGTGTCTTGTTACTTGTATATTTACGGCATGTCTACAGCCAAGACATTATTTTTTCCATGGTGGCGTAATCAGTTGATTATTTGTTCTGAGTAATTGATTAGTTGTTTGGTCTATAAAATGTCATAAAATGGTGCAAACTGTCGATCAGTGTTTCTCAAAGCCCAAGATGGCAAATGTCTTGTTTGTCCACAACACAGAAATATTCAATTTGCTGTCACAGAAGAGGAAAGACACTCAAAAAAAATCTAATTTAATAAAGTGGATCAGAGGATTTTGAAAGTCAAACTAGTTCATCTATGATCAGAATAATTTGCGATTATTTCCATAATTGACCACACATAAAGTGCAGCTTCAATCAGAGTTGCAGGCTTTTCCATTTAGAGTTTGAGTTATTAATTTTCCATCAACTAAAGTAAAATTTGTTTTTTGCTCCTCAAACTTGAATTCAATGTTCTGCATTTGGGCTTTCCTTGTTTGTTTGTTTTTTAATTGAACATTAATTAAAATTTGTCATATTTTGAGGTCCATAAACTCACGCACAGAGAATAAATATGTGGATTTAAATCAGTGAAATTACTGCTGCTGACCTGTTCTTGTCTACCTATTCTTGGCTGATACTAAACCAGTACTGAGAATCTGTTTTTATTGTGCTGATATCTTATATAATTGCATACAAGCATACTTAAAGGATCCAAATTTCATTCTCTTGTGTATGAAAATGCACATTGAAGAAGACAATAAAAATCTTTTGATCTTTTTTTTGACTTTTTGACCAAATAAAACTATGAGATGGTATTTAGATCACTGAGAAGCAGGTTAGAAACTCTGTAATAACCACTGTAATTACCACCAGTGGAAAACTTTATATAAGATTTAAAAAACATTGCAAGTTATTGGAAAAAAACAAAAAAGTTTCTTACTTGGCAATGAAAAGCTCAGATAGTGCTTTTCTATCAGGAGTTGTCGTATTCAGGCAATTTATTCAATTTATGTTGGTTTTTCTGTTCAGTCTTTTGCTGGTTTTAAATTACGTAGAATAAAATCCTGAAGCGCGAAGCAACAAATGGCTTCAAAATCCATCATGCAAGAATAATACATCCAACGTATCGGCCTTGACAGAAGTGACACCTTGACTCCCACTGGGACCTGAATGCTAAAAGCTTCTTCAAAAATGATGGAAGAACTGTGAGAGATGAATGAAGGAGGAGAATGGATTGGGACGATGTTTAAACCGGGTGTACACGACCGTAAGAGGAGCATGACCTTGTCAAGCGGATGCTCAACGATTGCCTGAGACACATGGAAAGGTCACGTATGTCAGTCAAATGCACTTTACGCAGGTCATCCATCTCTGCACATCCGAGTTCAATTCAACACAAACACAGAAAAATGTCAACAGTGCCTTTCTGTGTGTTGCAGACGTAAAACATTCAGTCCTTTTTGAATTCACCTTCCTGATGCTTTCAGGGGCCCATTTCCAACAGAACAGCTGATAAATGATGTCCTTCCACTGTGCTGTTTTATTTTAAAATCTATTATAGTTACAGTTTATGAGCAGAAATGAAGTTCATTCTCACCCTGAACACAGAGAAACCGAGTCAGCTCTGGAGCGCATGTAATGCTGACACCTAAGGCCACACAGAGTAAAGGATATAATTCTCCCTAAGGTGTTGATGTTATTTTCCCTGCCTTTTGCCTGCAGTAGTTTGACATGTCAGTAAATCGCTCAACTTCATCGCACTGCAGTGAAGTGGAAGGAGAGACACAATGAACTGGTGCAGCGAAACAAAGACTGGAGGGATTTGTGTTTGTTCCACGAAGCACGTCAGGTTCAGGATGTTCTGAACTGTTTTGGCTGTTAAAAATGTAAACCTGCTGTGTACTTGTTGGACTCTTCAGCACTACAGGTGTATTTGGTTTTTGTGTTACATTCAAATTATGTATAAACTGCATCGTCCTATTTTTTAATTTTAGTCAAAAATTAAAAATACCTTTTAGTTGAGTTTTATTTAATGAAGTACACTGCCTGTCCAAAAAACGTTGCCACTTGGATTTAACTAAGCAAACAGGTAAGAGCCTTCCATTGGATAATTACTGCAGTGATGAATTTGTTTCAACTGGAAACAACTGATTTAATCCGAACTGATGCAGTGAGGAGCTTCTCATTTTTTAAACAACCATGTTTGAAGACATATCATGTGGACATGGAAAGGATATTAGTCTGTCTCAGAACGGTCAGATTACTGGCCTGCATAAAGCCAACAGCTAATAAGATTTCTGAAACTACTAAAATCAATTTAAGAACTGTCCAACACATTATATTACAGTCCGACAGATACTGGTGAACCATTGTCTTCGAGGAACAAATGTGGTCGGAATAACCTCTTAGATGATTGTAGGAAATCAGCAGCAGAATTCACAGCTATGTTTACAGTTTTTCTCAGCTGGTAAGACACTAAATTCCATTCACTGCACACAGCCACCAACTGACTGCACACATTTCTCAAAAACAGGACACTGCTGTCCAAATTTTGGACACTATTCATGGTTTGCACACAGTTTGCAAAACTCTTGCACTCTTTTTTGTAAAAGACTGAACACGTTTTTTAAAAATTACAGAAAATGTACATGATTGACTTTTTCTATGTTTTGTGTGTGTTTGTTCCAGAGAGTTTCTCAGTTGGATTCTGAGGACACACATGAATACATCTGGGACAATGTTAGTTTTCATAGAGGATTATTGATTTGGGAATGTTTCAATATGAACCCCCAAGTTATTGTAGTTTTTATAGAAAAAGTCTTCTCTACATGGAGGTGGAAGGAATATGAGTGGGAGCCATACTTTGGGAAAATCTCTTACAATTAGTGGTTTGACATCTGGTGAGGTTTCTGTTGATGCATGTCAGGGCTGGATTGGACACACTAGGTCTTTGTTTCCAGAGAAAACACAGCTTGTGATGTTGATGACGTCCTGTGGCCTGACCAGGCTGAAAGAATTGATCAGTCTTACATCGTCAATAAATATTTGAAGTTTTCAGTTTTCGCTTAAAAAGTTAACACTCTTTGGACTTCACTGCTTTGCTTTATGCATACTGACAAGTGCATCAATAACACAGTCCAGGAGGCCTTAATCTGAACTGGGTTAGAATAAAAATTAAATTCAGTCACAGCTTCTGGTCAGATATTATTTATGTGCTGAAAGACAAATTGAGATAATCATGGAAATATATTGAAAAAACTCCTTTTGCAGACCTCCTGTAAGCCACTTGAGGTACACTGACTTCTATTACCATGAAAACTTCTAGCCTTAGACTATGCAATGTAAATGTCCTGTATATTTTTTTACATATATTTAACACTGAGCCCTAGGCAATAGATTTACATTCCATGGACATATTGTAATGCTTGTAGAATTGGTCAATATTAACTTTTTTTTGTTGCTTTTTAGTTTTAGTTGACCTCTCAACTCTCTTCAGTTCAAATGATTAAAGAGGAGATCAATATCTGCATGATGAATGGATGTATTTCCACAAATGTCTATTGCTTTTCTAATGAGACAAACAGTAAAGCAGAAGTGCAGAAACATGTTCGCTCAAGCAGAGATAGGAGAACTCTTAAATTAAATTTCCCTGAAGAGTCTCCACTCCTGCAGTGTTGACATGACATCAACCTGTACCAGGAGAAATCTGGCCAATCTATTGTTTCCTTTTTCTCTGAGATCTCTGGTTGCTCACCTGATGCGACGCCATCAAAAAGTCATTTGCACACAATAAGAGGATGATGAGAGTTTGGTGAAATATTGCAGGGAGGATTACAATTGCAGGGGACAATTTTTCTCAATTAAGGCTCCTTTAATTAAATACACTGAGCTGAGTGAAGAGCAGATGTGGTTTTCCAGCTCATCATCCTTAAGTTTAACAGGAGCCGGCAACGGAGTCGCACCTTGTCTGAGCCGTGTCTTAAAAACAGTAAATTAAAAAAGAAACAAGAAAGTTAACTAACACCAAACTCCGCTGATTGCAGAGCAGGAATCATCTCCCGGTTCCAGGCCGGATGTGGCTGATTTGTGTTTGCTCTGGTTTGCTGCCAGCGGTCGGGCAGAGTTTGGCATTTTTCCCAAGATCCTCTTAGGCGCCTGCGGCTCCGGGCCACAGCTCATCTGGAAGGCTGGATTGCGCGAGTTTTTGTGCATGAATGTGCGCATTTCATACATCCTCACTTGTAATTTCTTTGCATATATATATCTCCTTGTGTGTGTGCGAGCCTGTGCATGTATGTGGTCGCCACACACACCTGTAGCTGCTCTAATAGCCGTGAGTTTGTTTAAATCTCTGTAATTTCTCGTCAGAGTTCCTGAGAAGAGCAGCTAACTGCCGTGGCCTTGTTACCGAGCCTCCAAAGCCACCTGGGACTTCTGAGCTGCCAGCTCCCATTAGAGGCACGTTTAAGACAGATCGACTCCCGAGGTGGCGGCGGTGCAGCGAACCATCAAGCTGTCATTTTTGTATTACGCTCCAAATACCGAAAATTGCCAAAATCCAGAGAAACCACTTCTTTATTCGTGCACTTGTTATCCTGTTGGGTTTGCAGAGAAAATGCACATTCTGTATTGCACATGATGCACTCTCCTATTATGCACTTTGGGAAAAAAAGCTGCCATCAAATATTATTCTGCAACCATCAGCCAGTTGGAGACTGAGTCCTTTTAACTTCTATTGGCTGACGAGACAACAAAGCCAGCTGTGTCTCGTGGGCAGCGACAGAAGAAAAAATGAAGTATAGATCGACTCAAAAAATGGGCTGGAGAAAAGGAGAGAAACAATGGAGAGATGCAAACAGTTTAATAGCAGTGTGTCAATTTTTGAGAGCAAGTTGAGAAGATGTTGATTATTTGCGTAAGTAACCGTTAAAGCGCTTTATAGTCTCACTGCTCGGAAACAGTGGCAGGAAGACTTGTTTATCTTGGAATTTATTCACCATCTGACTCACAAATACACTGGAAGAAGAAGACGTTACTGTATGAATCATTTGTGTGTTACTGTATCAGTGGCAGCTTTCGTTGAGCGATCAGTGTGTAGCTGGCGGTGCGTGACGACTCTACCAGCAGCAGCACCTCAGGCTGAACATTTCTCATCGGTGCAAGTACTGTAAGTCTGATCTCTGCTCACTTCAGGGTGTTTCACTTACATGTACGTCAGGAAACCGTGTGAGAGCAGCAGGACGTCCTCTCTCTCCCCGTTTCCGACTTCGTTTGCTGCTTGTTAGATCAAATCTGAATCAGCAATCAGGTAGACAGTCTAAATGAGTTTGCATCCAGAAACATGTCCTTCAAAGTTAACTTTTAAAGTTTCAGGTTATCTGTCTGGCGGGATCAGTCCTCGATTCACTCTGCAGCTGGAGCCTGTACCAAAAGCAAGTTCTGACTTTACTGGACCGGTTAAGCGATTGTGTGGAGCTGATTAATAACGATGGTTATTGGACATAATTATAAGAATGTTCTCACGAAAGGATCGGTTTTAAAATATTATGCAGGCTAAAAGCGGAACAGCTGTTGCCGCCAAGGTCAGGTTGTGTGCATAATGAATGCATAATGAATATGCTCACCAGTATCACTGTCCCAATGTATATATGTTGCTTGAATGTAGCTTTCTTGTTCAAAATTCAAGGTTCAGCTTAACTATCATCATGCATGACAAGATCATATAACACAATGACAGATGTAGTCCCAGATTTATAGATTTATGTTACTCGCAAACATGACAAACTATGTATAGAATTAATAATCAGGTATTTAAAATAAAACTATTTTCCTCAAAGTGGGACTGATTTAGGTCTGAGCGATGATGCTGGGTTGTGTCGCCTTATCTGATAACGTGTTTTTAGAAGTATTAACAGAAATGTTCTCCTTTATCCTTGGCTGTATATTTGACTGAAATGTTGATGAATAAGATTTAATATTTGCCATGTGTTTCTGTTCCTTTGGTATTATGTGGGAGACTCGGACAGTATCATCCAGCTCTTCTCTGAGTGATGAATAAGTTTGTATCTATGTAATGTTTCTTCTCCTTTGTGGTATCTAGTTTCTGGTGCCTGACAAGATCAGGGAGACTAAAACGCTGCTCTGCTAGGTGAATTTACATTTTTCTTGTGTCTGACTTTTGCCTTCAGTTTGTTTTTGACCTTCTAGAGGCTTTTTGGATGTAACTCACAGCTTGTTTGTCTAAAAAAAAAACTTTGTAGTCATGATTAAAAGAATCAAACACTGGCTGTTAGGAAACAGCACTCTGCTGTATCATACACAAGGTGAGCTCCACCAATTTTAAGCTTAAAAAATGCATTTCCAGGTGTTGGGGAGTTCTGTAGGATCTGTGAGAAGCAACACAGAATAAAGCCTTTAATACCTCCAGAGGAAGCTGAACGACCTCAAGTCACTCGAGTCAGCGTCGGCTGGATGAAGACCACAAGTTTGAAAAGTAAAAAATATCTGAGAAAGTCGTCGGAGCTCATTTGTGTTGCAGGGTGAAGACTCCATGCTACATATTCATATAATAAATGAACATTTCTGAAAAAAACTGTTGGTGTTTGAGTTGCGCTGTCGAAAATGCTGACCCCGGGTTTTGACAAGGATGACTGTACAGGAGGTGAATCTTGATATAACTCACCAGTTTAAACTGTATTACGGGTTAAAGTCATGCTTTGAGCTGTCACAGGACATTTCAGAACACAAGGATGTCTGCATGACCCACCTCACTCCACCTACCATCCACCTCTCTTCTCATTATTGAATTTGCTTGGGGCTCGGAGGAATCGGGCAAAAGTCAAAGCCACACACTCAGCTTCAAAACCGCTGTTCAGCCAACCTGTGGGTCACATCATGGGTGGTCCCCCATCTTTATATAGGTTCTATGATAGGAATATCATAGAACCTACGAGATGGGTTTGCATAATGCACACAGTCAAAGGGTTGCTTTAGGCATTTACAATACACTGAGTTTTGGTTGGTTTTGTAGAAATTAAAGTTTTTCTTCCATATAAACTGAATAACTGCATTGATTAAGGTTATAGCTGTCCCCTGGCCCGAACACAAAGCAGACGAATTCCGACGGGTGCAACGTCCTTATTATTATTTCGGCACCGTGAAACTAAAACAAGCAAAAGATACATTACATCAAGGTACTAATTTAAAAACATATACAGTTTAAAACAAATGAACAAACAAACACACACACATACCTCACTCAGCCGACCAAGGGTGCTAAACTAAGCTCAGCGGCAGCGTTTAAAATCCATCAAGGCGTAAGCTAACAACACAACAAAGAAAGAAACTCGATCAGCACCGTGCCAACTTATAAATGAAAGAATGAAACGGAAAAACGCAGCGGAGCTCAAACATACCGTGCTGATCCATGAATTGAAGCCTTCAAATGACAACACAACAGCGCGTCGCTTAAATCAGTCCCCAATCAGCACAACTTCAGGCGGAACCAAACAAAAATACCCGGCACAGGGAACAACAACGACAATCTAAAGGGGGGCCAGTTACAATGGTGGATAAATATGTTAGATTTCCAATTTACTCTATGTGGCTTCATGGGCTGGAAATGTCTCATTTATGTGAGATGTACACTACCATTCAAAAATTTGGAGTTACTTAGAAATGTCTTTACTTTTGCAAGAAAAGCAGCTTTTTTTTTTTCAATGAAGATAACATTAAATTAGAATCAGAAATGCAGTTTAGACATACAGTAGTTAATGTGGTAAATGACTATTCTAGCTGAAAATGGCTGCTTTTTAATGGAATATCTACATAGGGGTGCAGAGGAACATTTCCAGCAACCATCACTGCAACTAAAAACAATGTATCTTATAGTATGACAACAATCACAAAACATGAGTGACTGATTTTTTTTGTCTGTTTCTCTAAATTACTATTTTTTCAGCAAAAAACACTTTCTGAGCTGACACCCCGTGAAGCATATCAGAAACATAAACGAATGCTGCTTTTTCACGCCATTTTTCGCGGAACAGTCTCAAAGGAACCACAAAAACCTACTATTGTTTGCACAAATCGAACACTTGTTTTTACATTCACCCTCTTTTTTATGAATAAACTCAGCAGCATTTTGTTCTAACAGTGAAAACAGAGCACAGCACACACTGACTCAACAACTAGATGTGTTTGCAGATGACAGAAAAGATCAGAAACTACAGTTTTGCTCTGCAGGACCCTTTATTACATATTAGCCAGTGATGATGTGGTGCTGGTAACCTCAACTTGTTGACAAGATTTCAATCGCGAAGATTTGTGCTTTTAAAAAATGCATGGTTTGTCAAGTTAAATCCAAAGTAGCCGATGTCCTTCAAGATACAGAGGTAGAACTCCAGCTGGTGAGTGTTAACACAGTAAGACTTTACAGTGTAGATGCAGCTTTGAAGTGCTGATTAGAGCATTTTCCTTATACAGATCAAAGTACTTCAGAGGATACTGAAAAGCTGCAGCTTCGTCACGATGACTGACTTTAAAGTTTCTGCAGAGACACAACTGCTTACCGTCAAACTGTAAAACAAGACACTGTCTTCCAATAATGAAAACTGCTGTTATTAACCCTTCCATCTATATCCGTATGTATACATGTTGAATGAAATATCTAGATGCAGTGTTAGATGTTATATTATTATGATTAGCAATTCTTTTTTTGCCGAGATGTCAAAGTCCAGCGTGGACGTGTAGTAGTCTTGAAGACTGCCATGAAAAATGTTCAGTTGGGGTATCAATCATGGTAAAATCCAATCCTGCTTGGGTTTCTGCTGAGCAGCTGTCTTCTCGATAAACACACAAATCAGGTTTGTCGTGATGCATTTAAGTAAATCTTAAAAACGTACCAATCACTCCGGCGTCAGGCTTAAAAGCAAACTCCATCCATTTAATTCACCTTTTTCTTTGTCTCCTAGTGTGTTAAGATTTATACTGACACAATGAGCTGAATAAATAATTTTCTTTTATTCAGTTCAGTCTTTTGCTGTCTACACAGCTATAAATGTGTCTTTATTGGAAGGAAGCCAGAGAATGCATTGAATGTCCTGCTGTATCTACTCATGTAAAGTGAGGGTCATGAGACAGTCTGCTGACTTGGTAACCTCTGCTGAACGAAGAGCACAACCAGCTGTCAGTCAGCAGTGCTAATTACTGCTCCACTGTGCTACCTTAACCCTTAAAATGCCTGGGACTGAGTATACTCGGTTCTCGCTTACTCGTACACACAGCCGAAACCGAACATTCTCGGCTCAGCACGTGTGACTTGTTTATGATTGCTAATTAACCTAAAATATGCCCACACCCATATGTTTAAGTTGACCAATGGTAAGATATAAATATTGGCCCCAAATTTGCTTATTTCAAACGATAAAGCCGTATGAGCCGTTACAACGAAGCCGCAATTACGAAGCTCTTATCGGGGCCACGTACCTGCGGAAATTCAATATGGCGAACGTCTACGAAAATGCGACCTCGCAAGACTTGATCCATATTTTTATGGATTAGGTGGTTTTAGTATATGTACTTCTCCAGAAACATGCCCTTGTAAGGGTTACATGCACACCTGCAAGTGCAAAAACATCCTGACGTAAAACTCCCATGTTAAGCCTCTTTTCGGCAAATTCATTAGTCTCCTCTGGCCTAGAATGTGGAGATGATATGTAGAATAATGTAAAGATGGTTAATTTCATGATGGTTGTCTGACCTCTCTTTTAAATCCTGATCTGAGCCAGATGTTTTAGTGCCAGAAGCTCTGAAAACCAATGAGCTTCTACTGTACAAACCCCATTCAGGAAGAAAACTCTCTGCATCTGTGATAGACAGTTTGGACATACACAGTCGATCACAAGGCAACTGATACTGGGTCGACTTTTTGAGACCTGGCCCGTAGCGGTGGATTTGTAGTAGGATTGCAATCACATGCTGCGATCTCGCAATGATACAGAAATCTTCAACAAATCCGTGGATCCAGACTATAAGCCGCATCACTGCCGATGTGTAATGAGGCGGTCCCTGTGTGTCATTCTGACCTTCCCTGAAATTTTCATCCAAATCCGCTTTTCTGTTTTTGAGTAATGTTGTGCACGGACAGAAGGACAGACTGACAGATGAGCATTCGCTGATTGTCACATAACTCCTTGGCGAAGTAATAAAATGGACCTCCACCACATGGGACCTTCAAGGTACTTGCTCACAGAAGTGCAACAGCAGCAGACTCTGAACTTTAGATCACACTTTGCATATGCAGGACCTAAAAACAGATCATTAAGAAGTGGTAGTATACTTCATGATGGCGCTATGGATCAGTTTGTTAGCAAAAGTTAGAATGATAGCATTTTACAGCACTACAATTCGAGTTACGCACTTCTCAGCATGATGTGTCACTTTACTTTGGGTTAATTGCTTGAATCAGGAACAAAAGTGATCATTATTCAGTTTAATTGATATTTATCAGCATGTACTGTGTTCCACATCCATGGCTTGTTGTCATCAAGTGGCCACACACACTGTTATCTTACTTGTTCATGTTGTTTAGCTAGATACCAACAAAGGGGCTCCTGTCATATTAGCAGGAGGTCACAGCTATTTTTACCATCCGTGTCCTGCTGATAATAGCGTATATGGATGCGAGTCAGTCACAGCTCTGTGCTGACGTCAGTTATACACCTTACATATTCCTCCTAATGCAGAAGGTTCTGTCTTAAGGGAGGTGTGTGTTCCTGGTGATAGATAAAGTGTAATTTTCGTAATCCATCATTTTACAGTAAAAGTGTGAAGAGAGCGTGTTTGTCTCACTCTGGATCAGATGTTGACTGTGATGCAGTTTAGCTGTTTGCGGAGTAAAAAGAGGACAAAGAAGAAAACATTTATCTATTGTCGTGTTGCTGTGGTGTTTAACTGTTGGAGCAAAAATGGCCTCACACAGACGCATTGAAAAAGTAATACATAGCAGAAATTACCTTATACATGGAGCCATACCTTTAATGCAGCGAAAATGTATAATTTGTGTAGCAAGAATGTAGTCTCACATGGGAGCAGCAAATGGTAAGATGTAGCATAACAGCCTTGCACGGCGGTGCCAAATAAAATAAAAGAATAGGTCAAATGTGTAGCCTCATGTGGTTGCATATGTGATTCAAATTTCATTTGATTATTCAGGACGCCACTCGGATATTTAATTCAGGTCATCTGAGAGACCTTTATCAAGAATATTTCAGGTTGAAAAGTCATAAATTTACCAAATCTACTTGTATTGATCAGTCTCATAAACAAAAGCTGTCACCTCCAGGTCCCAACACAAAGACTGTGGACAGAGTTCTCTACAAAAACAACCTGGGCAGGCTAATCTGCATCATGTTTACGCATTTTACAATGGAAAGTGACTTCATGTAAATGTGTAGAATCCAAAATAGACTTGTTACTGAGCAAGGCTGTTTGTTTACTCTTCGTTAAAATAAAAATGAACACAAGAATTCTATATACTATGTACTGCACTATGCACTACATTCTGACCTTGTATAGATACTCAAGACAGCTCTTAGTATTTGAAGTAATGCTGCCTTAGATATTGATCCTCCCAGCTCTGGTAGAATATCTGCTAATCTTGTTTGATGGTGACAGCAGGCACTCACTCACACTCACACACACACACACACACACACACACACACAAATGCACGCAAACAGTATTTGTATTTCTAAATGTGCAATAAACTGAGGAGGAAATGAAAAACTGCCCGATTTGATTCACTGACTGCAGTCTGAAAGATGTCACAACACTATTGTGTCACTGTGACAATCACACACACATCTACTACAGTTTATTTTTGTCAACTCTGTGACTGAAGGGTTTTTCGGGCTTTTCTGTTGTGGGTGTTCCGTGAATAAACATGAACTCTTGTCTGTGTTTTTCCCATCAGAAGCAGAAACAGGAAAAGTCTGAGATAACTGCTGCTGTTGTAACAGCAACTTCTGTCTTTTCTGAACTTGCTGCTTTTGTATTTGTTGTTGTGTTACCATTGCCGTTTTTGTTGAAAGTACATGCGACAGACGTGCAAAGTAACTTGTGGACTCTGCTGGCTATATTTAGGCTGAGAGCTGCTGTGAGTCGGGATGTATCGCTGCATCACATTTGCAGAGAATTGCTAGAAAGCTGGTTAGAGCTGTGTTTCACATTGTTGTCAACGTGTGGCAGAAAACAGCAGAGAATAGAACACAACCTGTTAAATTAGAGGATGTGTGGGCCGATAAAATGCAACCTGCACGTATTTAGAGGACAAAAAACACAAGAGCTGCTGAAATGTATTGCAGAAGTTGGAGGACAAACAAGCCAACAATGAAAGGCTGATTTGATTTTGGTTTCTTGCATTCAAAAAATTGCAGGTCAGCAATTGACTTGAAAATCTCGAATGTCCTTAAGCACGTCAGTGAGGAGAGTTTGCTATCAATTTATATGAAAAAAGGCCTCTGATCTCCATTCCATGCTAACATTAGCACTAATAAAAGTAATAAAAGACTAATAAAAGATACAGCAGATGGAAAAATGATTAGCTCCATATGTATTTGTTAATAAACCCAAGTCCTGGACAAATTGTATTCTCCAGATGGTCTGCAAACCATAATCTATTGCAAAGCAAGATGGTTCCGCTTTTCCCAGGTCAAATCAAAATGAGATTACTCTTTTGGTTCAGGGGATCCCAGTGTTACGTTTTGCAGGAACACATTAAAGAAATTGCACAGCTTTCATTCACAGCTTATTGACATGCAAGATTTCATTCATAACCACTAGCTTTGACCAAAAACTTTTAATTTCTGGCCACTTAGTTGGAACAAAATCCCAATTGCCTCTACAACCATGGTAACATTGGTCTGCCTTAACAAATGTGATCTATGGGTAGAAACCTTTTATTCCACTGCTCATTTCTCTCAACATTCTCCTCTCTTTCCACTATCTGTATGCTACCGCTTTCAGAATCCACTCTGAGCATCAGTGTTGGAACTCTCACTCCTCGTTTTAGCTTATCTGTGTATCAAAACTGATCTTGCTATATTTGCAGGATCAAAACAACTTGAGAAAGCACTTTGGAAAGTCACCCGATTCAGACATTATCAGCCCGTTTAATTGCCTGTTTTTAGCTGTTATTATATCATTATCACACATATGGGCCAGTGGGGACCGCCACCTTCTAGTATTCAATCCAAATTGTGATTTTAGGTTCAGAAAAGGATGAGTACAGTGAAAGTGAAAACCAGTGAGGAAAATTGGATAGAACACTTTAGTCAAAAAAATGTAATACAAATATGGTTATAGCTGGGACTTAAGCTCAAGTTTCCTCAATGAAAGTGTGCAGATTAACTCCTTACATGTTCAAAAGAGGACATTTGTTCCTCTTTGTGAATGAAAATTTGCAGTTACATTGTCATTGAATCAGGTGATAACAGGGCACAACTAAATGCTCTGTGACTGTGATGCCTAGCCTGTTTTCTGACATGGCCATCGTCAGTCAGAGTCCATCTGCAACGTCTTTTTACTTTGGCAACAGCATGCACCAGTGATATTGATTTTACCAGTCTGCTTCACACTGCTGTACACAGTTGAATAGAGTTCTTTTAGAAGCTGGCTAAATGTTCGTGCTTTTAATGGGCTGAGTGAGCTCCTGCAGAATGAAACTACAGCCAGGCTTCACCTGTTGGGCATCAATTATCAAATTTTATTCATCTTTCAAGTCAGTAAAAGCCATATCAGTAAACATGTGACTTGTACTGTTTTTGTAGCATTAGACAGTTTAATAACAGTGTTTAGTTGTTTGTTTTTCTAGGTTTATTGTCTGCCGTTTGGCTTCATGCAGCAGTAGCATTTAGGTACAGCATTGTAGCCGTTGTCGGCATCTGTAGCCTCTATCTTCCGTATTGCTGTAAGTAGTTCTTGTGCATTGCTGTTTATTCCAGTCAGCAGTTTTGTGGCTGTCCTGTCAAACATCTTTGTCCACTCCACCTCCATGGTTTTGCCCCGCCTGCAGGCAAAGGAGCTGAAGATGGATTGGTCCAGGAAAAACTACCTCCTCCAATCCGGTGCAAGTTGGATGTCAAAAGGCTCATTCATGTGCATTTCGGCGGCAGTTCGTATGAGAAGTTGAACTGCCCGGTTCTTTTGTGAACATTCGTGCTTGTGCTTGGTGTGTGTCGGGGTAAAAGCTGGTGAGTGGTCCTTTGGTATGTGTAGAAACACTAGTGGAGAAATTGGTTAGTTTTCAGTTAGGGGTGCTGCGCTGTTTTATTTATTTTTTTGCTACCCTAGACAGCTGAGTTGTAGCAGTGAGACTATGGTAGCATTGGAAAAGATAAGTATCTTCAACTGTAGAACATGTAGTGAGAGTAATATAAGCTCTGCGCAAAATCTTGTAATGAATTAAGTCACATGGCATGGTTCAATGGGTAGAGTGGCTGTCTTGCAACCGGAGGGTTGCCGGTTTGATCCCTGGCCTGGAGCGCTCATGTCAAGGAGTCCCTGAGCAAGACGCTGAACTTGTAACTACTCCTGATGAGCAGTGGTTAGCTGCCTTGCATGGCAGCTTCCCCCATCAGTATGTGATAGCAATTTCATTCTACTCTGTATAAAGACATTCTTCTTCATTTTATCCGTCATCACCAACATTTCTCCAGTTTTTGCGGTCTCATAATAAGCCACCTGTTGTTTTCGTTAATGACATACAATATTGTGATTTTCATGCTGAGTAGCAACGATTGATTCTCATTTCCTTACCCTTTCTTATTGACAGTGACTAGAAGGAATCACAAAAATAGCAACTGAGGTCTCTGAACATATAAGATCGAAAATTAGATCCAATAATATTTGCACAAAATGTCATTGTGATCCAACAAAACAGTTGTTGGCACAGACTGACTCCTATTGCCATCCCTATAAAAGCATCCTTGAAGACATAATTGACAAATAACTTCCATTCTAATACTGAATCCTTGAAGCTTTTCACAAACCGCTGCTACTGCTGATTTTCACAGCTGCACATTTCCTTGTGACTTTGTGCTTTCAGTACCTCCCCTGCCATTCCTCTTCATCTCCATCTCTTTTCATGTGTCACCTCTCTCTCTCTGTCATTCCTTCTGGCTGCTCTTTCCCTCTGAACATTCACCTCAGTCACCTGCGACACCTCTCTTCTTTCTGTTTACCGTCAGTCCCGTTCAGCGTCTCAACAGCATCAGTGGGATCGCAAAACAATGCTGCAATGAAAACAGCTGCCTGCTGCTGCTGGAAACAGAGAAGATGAGACAGAGCGCTGAGAGTAAAATAATGAGCTGAGAGACACAAAACAGGCTCCCGTCTCCTAGAAATAATGTTTATATAAAATTAATCTGCAACTGCAAATACACTGATCAGGCATAACATCATGACCACCGGCCTAATATTGTGTTAGGTTGTAACAATGAGACTACAGTAGCATTGGTAAAGATAGTTATCTTTGACTTTAGAAAATGTAGCCCTTCATGCTGCTAAAATGCTTCTGATCTGTTCTGTGGCACTGGGATGGTGGCAGTTAATTCTGTGGGTCCTGTGGACTGCAGGGTGGGACATCCCTAGATCAGACTTATCCTGGAACATCCCACACATGCTCAATAATATTTGGATCTGGGGAGTGTGGAACCCGGGTGAACAGCTTAGCTCTGCCTTGTTCCTCGGGCTGCTCCTGAGAGGTTTTTGTGGTGTGTTGGGGTACATTGTCCTGCTGAGGGTGGCCACTGGCATCAAGGACTACTGTTGCCATGGAAGGGTTAGGGGGACGCTTGACCTCCAATGTTTAGGTGGGTGGTGCATGTCAAACACTCACATGAATGTCAGGACCCAAGGTTTCCAAGCAGAACGCTGTATTGCAACAAGGTGATGGATGTTGTTCACTTCACCTGTCAGTGGTCATTATGTTGTGGCTGCTAAGTTGTCAGTGAAACATGATGCAGACTGGACTATATTTCCAACAACATGATGAAGCCCAGAACAAAGATCAGCCAACTTAATTGATATTTCAGCTTTACGTCCTATCAGGTAATATTAAGAATGAGATCCAGTTCATAGACATCACCTTCAGTCCAGAGGGGAAGTTTTCACCAAAGTGGCTCTTTCTATAATCTGCTACATCACCATATTAGCTTATCCTGCATAGCTAAACTGCTCCGGAGGCACTTTTAGTCAGAGTTTAGGGTTTTCTATTAGCTGTAAAAACCAATGCAGATTCTCAGCTGAGAGAATATGTTGTGCCTGCTAAACTGCTCAGCTGTACGTTAGCAACACCACTGAATGAAGCCGTGCAGCAAAAACAGCAAACTGCATGCATTCTGTTGGTATGAGAACTTACATGTATCAAGTTTAGCGTGGCAGAAAATGCAGGAATATGTTTTTAAGCTCGGTCCTGATTTGCTGTTGAGGAAAATCTGGATGAGCAGGAGTAAAAACAGTCAAGGTGCACCAGGATTTGTCTTTGTAAAAAAAAAAAAAGGAGTAAATGCAGAGTGAATATTCCTGCTGAAAGGGCAGAGCTCTGGCACCAGGTTCACGTTCGGAGGTCTGACCCAGACAACAACACAAAATGCAAACCTAAAATATCATCTGTTCTTCACACAGCAAACCTTTTCCTTTCTCATGAAGACAACACAGACTTGGAGGAGTCTCACTGTCTTGTTGTTGTTAGACCGTTGGTGCTTGACATTGGTCACAACATAATCAGATACCATAACGAAATAAGAGAAAGCTACTCAGATTCTGGTCTATTATGAGGCTGATTAACAGTCATGTCCAGTATTGCTTGTGATCATCACATTACAAACACAAACCATTCAAGTACAAATGAAGTTTTACTACAACAGCTGCCAAATCCGTTCACACTGATTGTGCTGCAGCAAATGGAAAATTGATCAGTCTATTGGTGTTTTTCACAGACAGCATTCAGTCAATAACTTTTATTTTATTTTGAAAAACGAAAGTGATTTCCGAGCATCCTTTGCTATGGGATCATGGACTTCCTGAGTATCGTGTTTAAATGTGTGACGTTTAATGTTTAACAGCTCTAATTGTGCAACTGTCATGTCAAAAATAAATGGCTACATTGAGAGTCACTGAGTGGTAAAATAAATGCCTCGTGTGCAGTAGCAGTGCTTTTTGGTGTAGTAAAATTTTATATTCTTCAGTGTGCATTCATTATAACGACCTGTTCTTCTTGACGAAAGCAGGTGGCACACAATCAGTACATGTGTTGCGGAAGAACAGTCAAATGATCCGTTAAACACCTCTTTTTATGAGAGCATGCACAGAGCCTGGTGAAGGAAATTTTCATAACCAAAAATAGTTGATGTTGTGATGTCTTTAATCTCTGAAAACCAACTTACGGAAAGAAAGTCAAAGAAAAAAATCAACTGTGCCTCATAGTGCAGCCCTGTGATGCAAACTAAAAGTCTGAAAATTTGAAAACTACGATTGAAAAAAGGAAACAGACTTTGTTGGTAAATAATTATCATGCAGGACGCAGCCTCCAGCAAAAAGACGAAAACATCAGATGTATGTGGAGAGATGAGGAGACTTTAGCACATTAACACATGAAACTAACAGAAATATCACATTAACACTGTGTTTTCCAGATGGTTTCACTTTGTTTGAGCTCGGGGCTCTTTTAATGACATCTACCTTCTTCTTCTGCAGTTTAATTTAACAAAGCACATGCAGCTGTGTCATTGTAATGGATTAAGACACCTTATTGTCCCATTTCCTCAGGATGTGATCAAAATCTGCACTAAACTGGAATGAAAACTTGGACAGCGATCTTTCTTTAACCAATTAGTTTCATTAGCTTCTGTCTCAGCACATCTGCCAGTGTATAGAAATGAATGTATTTATAGATGATTGACATTAACTTGATATGAAATTGCGCATTTGATAGAAACAGCTTTGAGTTTTTATTGTTATTCTCTGTCAAAGTAATGCTACCTGCTTTCTGTCTACTAATAATTACTCTTCAGAAAACACCAATAAAATTAAACATCAGGAGCTGAAAGCAGTAACAACCACCAACTAACTGCAGTTGTGTTTCCAATCTGCTGTAAAATATGGAAAGTGTGGCTGCTGTGACTTTCTCCACCTCTGCCTCCGTGTGTGTGTGTGTGTGTGTGTGTGTGTGTGTGTGTGTGTGTGTGTGTGTGTGTGTCTGATTGCAGGAACAGAGACATCTGTGCAGGAGTCAGGCCACCAGCTGCCTCTCATCTTCATTAAGCCCTGCCGTAAAACCAGCTTCCACCTCCACCCCGCTCTCAGATCAGGGACTCAGCCATGCAGTCAGTCACACCTCCGGTCTCATTGATTGTTTGTGTTGTTCTGTCACTGTTCTGCCTCTATTAGTTATTGTTTCCATTGATCTGCAGCGTTCGTCATTTTGCCTTTTCTTTCTGCCCTGTTTGCTCCAGATTCCTGCCTAGACCTCTGCACTATTTCCTCCACAATGACTTAATCTCTCCCTTTCTGATGTGCAAAACAGTCAATTTCACTGCTGTCATGCTGAAACGATCTATAGCCAACTATGTTTAAAAAAAGAAGAAGCACCAGGAATCTGGATGGTTTATAATTTCACAGCAGTCACAATTTCGACTATAGAAATATTATTGACTCTGATATTGACATTTAAAATGCAATCCGCTCATAGAAAGCAGTGCATGTCCCGGGGAGATAGATCCGAATATTTAGATCCGAAAATAAATGTTCAGATACCATTGTATCGACCGAATATTCTGATATTCGGGTCCAGTACTATAAATATCAACTCTTGTATCAATGGAAGCCAATGCAACATCTATATATCCATCTATCATTTATACACCGCTTAATCTTCATTCGGATCGTGGGAGGCTGGAGTCTATCCCAGCTGACTTACAGTGAAGGCAGGGGGACACCCTGGACAGGTCAGCAGTATATCAAAGAACTACACATACAAACAAACAAGCACACTCACATCCACACCTATGGACAATTTAGAATCATTAATAAGCCACAACATATTTTTGGACTGGAGGGAGAACATGCAAACTCCATGCTGACAGATCCAAAGCCCACGAACCTGGGATCCAAGGCAACATAATTAAGTTATTAACAGCTATTCATCAGCACGCATGATGGATTAATAGCGGTGGCTGAACCAAATTAAGGGGGTGGGGGAGGAACGACCAAATCATTTGCTGGTGCTACCAACCAAGAAAGTTGGTAGCACTGGTGCGACCAACCAAGAAAGTTGGTAGCACTGGTGCGACCAACCAAGAAAGTTGGTAGCACTGGTGCGACCAACCAAGAAAGTTGGTAGCACTGGTGCGACCAACCAAGAAAGTTGGTAGCACTGGTGCGACCAACCAAGAAAGTTGGTAGCACTGGTGCTACCAACCAAGAAAGTTGGTAGCACTGGTGCTACCAACCAAGAAAGTTGGTAGCACTGGTGCTACCAGTGGAAAAATTAGTCTGGAGCCCTGCTCTGTCTTTCACTTGGGGTCTTTAGCTTAACCTTAACAAGGAGCCACAAGATGACTTAGTGCCGCAAACACAACAGAACACACAGTGCTGCAGGCTGCAGTTGTCCTTCCAGGAACATTTCACCTTCCAGCTCACACTGTCAGTGCAGCTTGTTAAAATGATCGACATGGAAGCTGCAGCGTTAAATTCAACTCCTCCCTGTGCAGCTCTCAGGAAAAGGTTGACTTTTTAAAGAATACAGTGCATGTCATTTATATTTCTCACTTCTTGAAGTCACAACAAAGCTGACTGATGATACATCTGCAGAGCTGTGGCGACATATTGATCTGCAACAACACACAGACGTGATATTCAGTGACTGCTTGTAAACTGTCGCAGCGTTGATGTCTTCACCCAAAAGGACAGCAGAGGAACGGGGGTGTAATATCAGAGAATCTCTGAGGATGGAGAGTTCACTCACTGCAGCTTATGTTTGTCATTTTTTTCACTTTAATTTGAACAAATAAGTTAAAGCTTTGGTGAAACAATGCTCCGTTATAGCCTCGGGTCACAGTTTTCTCTGGTGGCATCAGCTTATAACTCAACCTTATTATGTTTCTGGATAATGAAAAATGAACCACATCGTTAGAAATGCAGGTTGACGTGTCGGTTTTGAAGAACATGCCACAACATCAATGATGAATCATGCTATTTTTTTATTTAATATGTTGGTGAATTGACAATATTATTAATGTACCGCAGAAGCCAGGATTTCAGAGCTGTCAATTGTCTTCTGTTGGCAGATCTGAAATTTCAATGTTTGCTCGTCTACTGCAAGACTTTAAAGAACCATTAAAGTTCAAGACTGATCTTTGTAAGATACATAATAAAGCTCACATGAGTCTTCAGATGGATGGTGGTCCAGAAGAGATCGATTGTCGTGATTGATATTTGGCATTTTTCCAATTATTGGTATCTGTAATTTTATTGATAAATTAAAGGCGCTACTTCTGGCCTGATTCAGCGTCCTCTCTTTGTCTGTAATCACTCTATGGCATCAGAAATGCCTCTCAAGCAGCAAAAACTGAACAAGAAACACAAGTCATTGCAACAAACCAGGAAATTAGCTTCTCTCAATGTGGCTAAGGCTATGCTAATGGCTAGTGGCTAACCTAAAACACAATCTGAAAAATAATAGTTAATAATGCTTTAAGATATGGATCTTAGTGGGCAGTCAAAGTGATAAAACAGTGAAAGGTTGAGAAAATAGAGAAAAATTGCAGGAGATAAAGTGATTAATCTCAGTCAATTCCACATAAGCAGAGGACAGCGTCTTAATTTAATCGCTATTATTTTTGCTTTTACAAATTCAGCTGTAGTCACCTTATTTCTGAAGAAGCCTAGTTATGAATGACTGGCTCCTGCTATCACATGATGTTAAAACATTACATTCAATGTATATGAGTGCTAAATATTGGTAGTTGATCCTTCTTGATTACCAATAACTACCTTGGTATCAGCTCTGAAAGAGAAGAAGAAAAAAAACGAACATATCCCTACATTCAACTTCCTGATGGACTTTTATTACAGTTCTTGATGTGGACATTCTGTTGGAGCAACCTGAGGAGAAAATCCACCTGTATCTGACTTTACAGCATCCCACCTGATGACCTTTTTATCTTTACTTGTAAAAGAAAGGAAGCGTCACTCCCAGCCTGAGCGCTAAAAGTAGCTCCTCAGGCTGAGAAGTCTAGAAAGCTCCTCTACCGCTAAGACCTGCTAACAGTCAGTCACATCCTGCAGGTATTTCAACTGTTCAGGGAGCTGTTTGGAAAAATGCAACAGTTCTAAAGTTTTACCAGCAATATTATGTCAATGGTTCTTCAAGGTAAAGTCACTTCACCAGCAAGAATAATCTGGTAACTGCAGATATGATGATGCAGCACTAAAATCTGCAGGACTGGAATATCTTAGCTGTCCATCAGTTCACCTCACTGTACATGAAGCATACAGCAACACTAACTGAATTACATAATTAAAGCTGCATATAATTAATTTATATCAGTTTCTGTTGTTAATTAAATTAATTCACCAACAGATTGGTCAGCTGTAGAAATAGTGAATCATTCATGTTTAAAACACAGCAAAAGGACCGACCTGGTGTCTTTCTCTTTGTCTTTAAGTGCCTTTCAGAAGCTTCATGAAGAGCTCTCAGTATAAAACTCTACTTTAATTAGTTTTTTGTGGTTGTATTGGTTTCCAGATACGTCGGTGCTTTCATCTGTTAGATTCACAAAAACATTTCAGTTCGACCATTGTCACACAAATATTGGATTTCTCACTGTAATAGCAGAGAAATGAGCAGAAATCCACTTGAAAACACAAAAGCGCACTTCATACAAGATTTAATTACAGGAGGAGCTGCATGTTCACCAGAGCAGCAGGTAAATTAAGCACATACAGATGGAAATCGCACCACCTCCTCTAGAGAAAGAAATCAGATCAGTTCAGACTGATTGAAATCTTTGTACAAAAAAGCAATGATCAAATCTAGTATTACATGGATGCAATGACAGGAACTTATTTTCATATACTTTTAGCTTCTGTATTGCAAATCAGTTCCAAATAAACTTAGTCTGAGCTGTCAAACACAGAAGGGAGAAAAATCTTTTCTGTTGTGAAGGTCGTGTCTGACTTGACTTTTGCAGGAAGCTGTGCTGAAGCAGCCTCAGCCGACGGGGGACGTGGGGACGAAGGCGGTGATGATCTGAGGTGGCAGGTGAGGCAGGAAAGTGATGAGGCCTGTTGCACTGGTGTATTCCAGCCCAGCGGAGGGAAGGAGGGAGGGAGGCCAGTAAAGACTCAACATTGATTTTCAGTATCATCAGTCAACGAGCGATGCGGAACAGTCTGAGATGATTTTGGGTTAAAAGGGGACTTCAATTCTCCGAAGTGGAAGTCTGACCCAGCAAAGTGTTTGATAAAGGTAAGGTTATCACAGCAAACTTTTAGTTTTCTCTGGTGGAAGCTGGCTGAGCTGTGCACTGACGCCAAAGTACCAATAACCTGTCCAGCACAGATACACTGTTGGCCTCTGAGAAGCTTGAACAGTTTGGGATTTGGTGCAACTTGAAGTCACTGAAGTAAAAGTACAATAAAAGTCTCCTGGTTGACGGTCCTCTGACTCACACTGTGTCACTGATGCAGTGTTATTAGGCTGTTATTTTCTGTGTAGTTAACAATTATGATGAGGCAGGACTATTGTTTTCAAGAATTTGCTGGAGTTTAACCTCAGCCCTCCTATAGTCACTATAGACAGATCATAGAAGGCAAAAACTTTTAGACTTTTAATGTGGTGACTGAGTTGCAGAATTTGAGCCAGTGTACCACATCTGAACATAGCTTATATTAATTATTAACACTGCTAAGCTATGTGTAAAATTGTGTTATGGTAGTGATGTAGAAAACAAACCTCACCCACTAACCCATTAACCCTAACCCAATCAAACTTTATGTACGTATTAGGGTAAATTATACTTAACCTCATGACCACATCCTTGAGACTGTTAATCTCTGCTCTGACTGACTCACCTTCTACACTTTCTGAAACTTTTGTTCTCAGGTCTCATTGGCGAATACAGAGCGCTAAGAGGGCCTGCATGTGATTGATTTATTCTAAATGGTGTGAGTCAGTGCCGTGCAGTTCATGGCTGTCTGCCAGCTCTGTGCCTGAATGTCCTTCACTTTGCATGACCAGCAGTCAAACCATACAGACACTGAAAATACATTTTGGACTGTTCCTGTCACCCAGCTGCTTGTGCAATCGTGTCCAATCCTGCAGTTGTCAATCAGCCATCACTCAAAGAGATTAAAGCTGCACTGCTGCTGTACTGCAGCACTGCTACTATTTAAATAAGCAAAGCAAGTAGAATCCTGGTTCAGGTTCTTTCTCATGTATGGGTTAAGCTAAACTTTTTCTGGGTTGTTCTATCTCAAATCGTTACATTTTTACAGCAAATTGTGCTTTAAAAAGGACCCAAAAAAAAAAAGGGTAGCGAGCACGTTTACCATTTGAACAAGTGATAATATGTAAATTATAACATGTGACTGTGTTTGTGTTCATTTTCCTCTTAGAAGGCACAACCAAAATCCAGTTTTGGTAAAACTGCCACTAGAAGTTTACGTCCCAAACAAAGATGGGATGTTGCAATCAACATAAATGCTAAGTGACAGAACTGAACTGAAACTGAAGGGAAAACACAAATCCTAAACTGTTTGACTCTGAATGCTGAAAGTAATTTGATTCATTCGGAGCAATTATTAGAACTTCAGACAGCGCTGACAAGTTCTGGGTGTCAAAACTACTGCTGGTGAAACTCAATAGTTCTTCCCCCTTCTGTCTCCATCTTATTATCATTATCTGTGAGCCTAGTTTTGTCATTTATTGGACCTCACGCAGAGTGAACAAAAGTTATGTTCTGTTTCAGATGTTTCAGTCTGACAGTGTTCTGAAAGTTCGCGCGGTGCCACCTGCCGAGTCGATGCCTGTAATGGCTTCCTGTCTGACTGGTGCCAAACGGCTGAGCACGTAATCGTTGTGCTCCCGTGAAGCTGTCAATTAACTGTCACTTAAAATAAAAGTCAGGCCTGCTGCTAAAGTGGCGATCAGCGTTAGCAAAGTGACACAAAAGGAAGCTTTTGTGCTTCTGTGTGTAACTTCAAAAGTTCTATAAGAGATTCTGACTATTTACAGTATGAGAATTTATTACAAGTTCTTTTTTTTTTTCTTCACCAAACCGATTCCTGAAAACTCTTGAACAGGCTCAGCAGCAGATGTTTTCTTTTGTGTAAATCTAAGAATTTTGGAACTCCAGTAGAAACAAGAACATGACATGAATGTTGATGTAAATTCAGAAACAAATTCATTTTCAAATTCATTTTTGGAATTTGATTCTAAAGAAACATTCATCTTGACTGTTTTTTTTCTGAATAACCAGCTATAACAGGATTTATTTCGGAACTAATGAGCAGATCAGAAATGCCTTTCAGCCCTAAACCATCCATAGTTTTATAAGTCAGCACCAGAATTTTTCATTCATTTGACTTCTCCGCTAAAGAAACATTCATATCGCCTTATTTTTGGGAGTATTTTTCCGGTGAAAGCTGTTTGCCAAGGTTGCAACTCTTGTGACAAAAGAGCAAATCATTTCATTGACAGTTTTTAAAAAAAATTCTATTTCATGTTTCCTTAAAAACAGTCACAATATTAAGTCTATAGAATATTTTAGTGAATTCATGTTGGTGAGAATTTTGGTCACGACTTCCTGAGTTGTTGACGTCAAACACAGAGACATAAAGTTTGTTTTTGGTAAGAAACTTCTGATTGCGTAAATAGCGTAGCATTTCTAAAAATCTAATATTTAATTTGTATGGAGTATTACGTTAGTTTTGCTGTCTGTGGAGAGAGTCCTCAATTGTTTGTTAGCAGTAACCCTGAGATGGATGTCATGTGACGTTATATTTTTGTGCCATCAGCTATCAACATGTTTCAATAGTCTGAGCGATAAACTCATCTTTTCCCAACTTAAAAGCGCGCAAACACAGCAAAGTCAGAGGAACAGGTTCCGTCATCTAATATACACTCACTCAGATTCAAAAATCAAGAGTTTTACCTGCAGTTTATTCGTACTAATGGCAGCTCCGTATTTCTTCGTATTACTGTGCTCAAGAAAAAATTAAAAATCCTAAACAAATATTACCACAGCAAAATCTTTGCAACCAACAAGGCCATTTATGAAAATCAGAGTTTCAACAACTACAGTGCCTTGACCACCGTCAGACTCCAACAGCAGCTTCCTACCAACCAGTTCTTGTTGTCTGGACTAGTGATGGTCATTCTGCTCCTCTGCCGCTCCATTTAAAAGCTCACACAGGGAGAAATGTTTTATTTAGTTGTCCTGGGGTTCTGCTGCAGGCGTTTGGTTTCTCCACCCAATTTTAATATTCACACTCAGAAATGTGAGGAGTTTGGTTTTAGCTCCGAGGCACAAAAAAGGGAAAACTAAACTGCGTTTAACCTCTGAAGTGTGACGACCGCTGGAAGCTCTCCTCTATCACTTTTTGTGTTTCGCTGCAATATGTTTCCCCTCTTGGGACTCAAAGTCATTTTTATCTTTTTATTACACATACAGCCGCATTATGTTTACATTTCATCATGTACATCCCAGAATATCCAAAAAATGACATGCTTTCTGCACCAGAATTGTAACATCTGAGACTTTAAACAATTTGAACTTACTTATTTAATTCACCTTTGCTGGTATTGTTTTTCAAAGTCTTTAACCTCAACAGCAAAATATAGAAAAAAGCAGCCTATGTGAGTGTTTTCTGATCAATGATGTGTCTGAAATCAATTTTCTAGCTGATGAGTGTGTGCGCGTGCGTGCATGTGCTCCTCTAATGTATTTTTTATCTGAGGGAACATAATGAATTAGCTCTGCTCCCAGATAAGATAGTAGGCGTGTTTGGTATTGATGTGGGCGGCTGCAGTTAATGTAGCAATTGTCTTCCAGCCCCTGCAGATGTGGAGATACGGCCGCCGTGTGAGGAGGATTTTTCCCAGCTGGGAGAGTGCTGATAGCATCGCTCCCCTACGAGGAGGCACGGATGGATTTAGCCGTAATGAGATGAATTAGACGACGCACACGATATGACAGACAGGACAGACCGGCACAAAGGGAGGAAGACATGGAGAGACATGGGAAGATGGGGGAAGAATTTAATGCTGCAAATTACACTTCTGGCTCCAAGGTGCAGGAAAATCTATTTGCTTTCGATGGTTTCAGAACAAAATCCTGCCGCACCAGGAAGAAGATATATGACACTGCAGGACCAAAAGTACACATTAAAAAGTAATTCTATTTGTTTAGATAGAAGTTTTAAGTTCTCTTCAGGAACAAAGTTGGCATAATAATATAGGTAACTGTGTCAACTTAATATTGTGCTTGATTTAACCTCCAATTTGGTTTCAATGTTTAAATGTTGTGCATTCAAACACACAACTGGAGTTCAAAATTTTTAGAAAGTTAAATAAAAATCTTGTTGAGTCAATTTCTTAACAGCTGAACAAAAACATGAAAAACCCAAAAACTACTAAAGAAAATGTAACTGGAGCAATTAATGATTTTAAACTTGTGTTTAAAACTATGGTAATGAACACTTAATTTTTTTAATTAACAAATCCAGACTATAAGCCACATCACTGCCAAAATCTAATCACTTGGTCCTTGTGTCATTTCTGACCATTTTCATCCAAATCCGTTAGTCTGTTGAGCAATGTTGCTCACAGACAGACAGACAGACAGACAGACAGACAGACAGACAGACAGACAGACAGACAAATGTACATGGATCGTCACATAACTCCGCTGCGTTCCTTGGCGTAGTAATAACAGGTCACATAAAATGGCATATAAGGCAGTATGCTGCTGCAATAAAAAAAAAAATTGTTCCCAGTTTTGTGAGAAATGTTCTCATCATTACACAAAACTTTTCTGTATCAATTTCTTCAGTTTTTACGAGAAACAAAGCTCATATAATAACATATCATTTTTTGTTCTTGGTATTATTTCACAAAACCAATGTGTCTCCTTAAAACTTCTGTTTCCCATTAAAATGATTTAAAAATGTATGTCTGTTATGGTGGCATCAATATGGTTATGGTTGACAATATTAATAGAATTTTTACATAGAATTTACACTATAGTCCAGTTATGAAAAGAATTTACGAAAATACAATAGGATGAATTAGTGACAAGAATACAAATCAAAACTTACTCTTAACTTTTAACAAATTGCACATTTTTGTGCAATTCTAATAAGTCAACTAGAATTGTGTTATTTCAGAACTTTCTCTATTTGTGAGTGCTGGAAATTGTAAAGTCCAAATAAGGAGTAAGATTTGCATGATTGGGTGTAACTCGATTGATTTGAGAGCTAATCAGCTGATCAGAAAAGCCTTTCAGCCCTATGAACCATTCAGTACTTTATAAACCAGCAGCAGAATTTTAAAGTCAGTCATTTGACTGGCACTCTTATAATGAAGTCGTCACATTGTGCCATCTGGAAGATTAACAACACCCAACTGTTTATCCCTGAGCGCCTAATATGGATGGAAGCATGCATGAATTTGCATTTCATTTTGCAGATTGACTGGAAACTCTATCAAAAGTGTCTTAAATTTGGATGGAAAGTGCATGGACAGGGTGTTACTGCACTATTTTCTGCAAATCACAAATTCTGAAATATTAGAGAGCCTCAGAAGTCATTTCTCCAACCTTTTCCACTTTGTAGTCTATTGGCTGTATGCTACAGTGTAATACGTGTGTTCAGTGGTCACTGCGTACTTCATGTTTCGGTGAGTGTCTCTGATGATCCTCCTCCTCTCTCAGCGCTCAGCGTCACCAGTTGATTCACTGTTTGTTAGTCAGTGACTCTCCCATTAACCCTGTGTTTGTGGAGGTCAGCGTCACTGAAAGTGTCCCTTCAGACCTGAGGGCCACACTGGACTTGGCTTTTTATGCCACTTAAGTGACTTTATCTTCAGTATTTATGTGTTTTGGGACGGCACCTTCAGTTAATGGACTCCATTATGGGGAAAAAAAGGAAGTAAGGATGATAATGATAAAAACAACCACAACAAAACTGTTGCTGCACAAGAATATATGTTCACCAACTGTGGCGTAGGAGTCCGAAAGAAGTAATTGGGTATTAGAAAGCTGGAGTCACAAGTCCTTTAGAACAATCCAAGTCAAATGTCTAGTAATTAAAACATGTATAACATTTGAAATATGTTTGAATCAATTTTGGGGTCATTCAAATGAGTTAAACTTGAATCTTGAGTCCTTTCTGAACAGTCCAAGTGAGATCATGAGTAAATTTGAGGCACATACAATAGTCAGCTTGACAATGATCATGTCTCCAATAGCTTTGATTCAAGAGTCACTTAAAAACAGTCAAGTTTCAAGTCATATAAAAGGTGTTTGACATGTCACTAGTCCAAAAAAAGTCAGAATCAAGTCTTTTTTTTCTATTTAGAACAAGCACATTTCAGGTCTCCAGCAGTTTAAAACAAACTCAGGTTGAGTCCAAAGTCTGCCTGAAACAAGCCAAAGCGAAGATGAAGTGATTTGAAAGATGTCAAAGTCAAAGTCCAACAGTGACTTCCACATTTTTGAAACATTTCTGTATCTCAAGTCACTGGAAAACAGATCGACACATCCAAATGTCAGGTCTCAAGTCCTTCTGGTGAATCCGGTCAAGTCCTCAAGAGAAATGTCGAGTCACGATGCATCAGTTTCAAAGCTGTGTTTAATTTAGTTTCACAGTCAAAATCTGCCGTGCAGTGCTTCTGATGTTAATGCTAACTGGTCAAATTAACTCCTTTACTTTCACCATGCGCTGCAGATACTGATATCAATAACTTTTCTGCACAGATGTTTTATAAAAATAGTCCAGCAGCCCTGTAGGTATAATCAGCTGCAGAGTGTCAACTTTGATTGACAGTTGTTTAACAATAATAAAGACACAAACTGCTCATTAGAACATCTGAAAATAATTAGAATATCATAACAATATTTTTATAAAAAATGAGAAACTCAGAGCCAGCAGATTGGTGCGTCTGGCACGACTCTGATTGTATCGGTGTTATAAAATTATCCTGGATTGCCTGTCAGCATGATTATTATCATGACACTGGCTGGAGACGTGGCAGTAATTCCCAGCTCTGCCGCTCCATCACTGCTGCCGTACACCTGATGTGACCTGCTGCTGCCGTAGGGGGCTTTAATATTTCATCCCTCCCCTTCCCTCCTCCTGACCTCTCCTCCATCTGTGAGGATCAGGCTTGTGTAAAGTGATTACTCACTCTGACTGACATGGTCCCTCCACTAAACTCCCGTCGTGGCTCAACTATTTACCGAGGCCTGTGCGGGAGTGGGAGGTGTGGGTGCAAAAAGCATCGCATTCATGTCGATCTCCATTAAACACACTTTAAACTGTTTATCTTCTGCAAGAGTTTGAAAATCCCAGGCTGCACTTAACTTATTTGTCGTGCCGTGACTTTGTTTCTTTTGTGTTACTTCTTCTTTTGTGGTAACTCGATCACTTTTTGAAAGTCAAAAGTCACTTTGAAATGACTTCAAGTGTATTTTCTCTTGTTAAGGACATACAAAACTCGGGTTGCAATCACGGCTCACATTAGTTGCTTTGGGACTGTTTTCTGACGTCCTCAAACATTCAGTATTCTCACAGTAGTCTAATATACTGATGGATGATGATAATAATAGTGGTATATGTGGCTTTTGTCTGACGAAATGTTGCACAAAAGATTAAAAAGAATTCCATTCATGAAACAACAAAACAACAATAAAATAAATGTCAATGAGATAAATTACAGTTAGCACAGAAATGAGTGTTTTTATCCCCCGCCAGCCGTAGGCACGGAAGGGGGATATTGGTGTGGGCACGTCCTTCCGTCCGTCCGTCCGTATGTCCGTCCGTATGTCCGTCCGTCCGTACGTCCACATTTCGTTTCCGGAGCATATCTCAGAAACTACTCGAGGGATTTCATTCATATTGCATCCAGGCCATCTCTATATAGTATAGATGTGCCTTTTGGGGTGTATGACCTTGACCTGATTTTCAAGGTCATAGCGAGGCACTCCAAATATTTTTTGGTTTCCGGAGCATATCTCAGACATTAGTTGAGGGATTTCATTCATATTGCATCCAGGCCATCTCTATATAGTATAGATGTGCCTTTTGGGGTGTATGACCTTGACCTGATTTTCAAGGTCATAGTGAGTCACTCCAAATATTTTTTGGTTTCCGGAGCATATCTCAGAAACTACTCGAGGGATTTCATTCATATTGCATCCAGGCCATCTCTATATAGTATAGATGTGCCTTTTGGGGTGTATGACCTTGACCTGATTTTCAAGGTCATAGTGAGGCACTCCAAATATTTTTTGGTTTCCGGAGCATATCTCAGACACTAGTTGAGGGATTTCATTCATATTGCACACCACTAAGCCTGTTGGTAATGTAGATGTGCCTTTTGGGGTGCATGACCTTGACCTGACTGTTTTTTTTTTTTTTTGATTATGTAGTGAAGATGTATCATTTTGTAGGTTGTTATCGTCCAGTAATATATATTATTTCTTGCACTTTAGAGGCACTATATATAAGGCGGGGGATGTTTTAAGCGGAGCGTGTTTTTTTTTTTTTTTGAATGGAATGCTTTGGGAAGGATTCGAAACAGCAGCAGATTTAACAAATTTATTGTCAGCAGTGGCTCAGACTGCAAAAGCACAATACCCTCCATCACCAGTCAATTTCCCAGAAGACTAAAATCCACTACCAACCAAACAAAGGTGTTGCTGGGTTTAGGAGAGCCTTGATTGTAGTTTAGGTCTTGTAGGTGCGTAAAGAGCAGAGTTTTACAGTCCTGTGTATTAAAGATTAGTATCACTGTTGTGAACGTCACTTTGGCTGCTCTTGAAATAAATGATCTATCATCCTCGGTCTGAAGAAGTATCTCTTCTCTACCTCTCTCCTTGTTGTGGCTCTTTCTGTGGTTTCAGATTTGATATGCTACAAACTCTGTCATTTAACTGGTTTTTACTTTTGCTCTTCATATACTGTACATTGTCATTCCCTGATATTTGGAGCACACACTCCACCAAGTGTAAAGTGACACAAATTATGGTTCTGTGTGGTAGAAAGCTGCTCATTCATTCTTTCATTCATTCAGCCATCGGTCACCTGTCTCTTGGTGTGTTCGCTGACTTCTCCCGGCATGTCGTGGGCGCTCTTGATGAGCGTGCGGGCGATGTGGTAGTAATACACCGAGATGATGGCCAGAGGGATGAGGAAGTAAACCAAGAAGATCATCACCGAGTGGATCTTAGGATGCATCTGATTGGACAGCGGGTAGGGCACGCAGTTCACAAAGGTGACATTTGTGTTGTCTCTGTGACCCTGGGAGGGGGGGAGAGATTAGGAAAGGAAATGAGGAAATAGTGTAGGAAATTAGGGAAGATGATTCAACAAGAAAAGGTAGAGGAAACAAAAACAGGATATCTTGGAAGAGGAGATGAGGGAGAGGAAAAGTTTGAGGAAGAAGAAACACAGAAGAAGAAGCAGAAGAAACAAAAGAGGAGAAGAAACAAAAGCACATCAAGAAGAAGGAACAGATGAATAAGAAGAAACAGAAAAAGAGACTGAAGAAGGAGACGAAGAGACAGAAGAAGCAGAAAAGGAAAAAGAAGAAAAAACAAACAGAGGAAAGAAGAAAAAGATGAAGGAGGAGAAGAAACAGATGAAGAAAAATAAGAAGCAGAAGAAAAAACAAGACACAAGACGAAAAAGAAGCAGAAGAGGAGAAGAACCAGAAGAAGCAGAAACAGAAGAAGCAGGAGAAACAGATGGAGAAGAAAGCAGAAGAAGACAGATGAAGAAATAGATGATGGAGAAACAGAAGAAGAAGAAGCCCTGAAGAAGAAACAGATGATGAAGAAGAAGAAACAGAAGGAAAGGGGAGGGGAAAAAAGAAGAAAAGAGTCAAAAGACAGGACAGAAAATCAATAGAAAGAATGTGATGAAAGAAAAGGAAAAAGTGCAGCAAACAAATGGAGAGATGAAGAAAATAAGGGGAAAATAATCAGTAGGGGAGGAAAGCAAAGGATTGTGAGCAAGAAAGAAGAACAGGACCAAAAGAAAGAGATGGAGGAAAGAGTCCAGGAGGAGGAGGAGGAGAGCACCAAGGATCGACCTCAGTAAAGATCATAAAACAGACTGCAGAGTGAAGCAGAGGCTCATTCATTCATAAATCTGAGTTTATAGGTGCTGGGAGGGGAGTGTTTGTGTGCTGGGAAACCCGCTGAGATGATGCTGAGCAGTTTAAACTGCTCTGTCAGAGACAAGCCTTCAGCTCAAAGTGATGAACACCACGCATTTAAACTTAACGTACAGATTCACCTCTCCCAGCAAAACCTCCCATTCTGAGGTTGTTGCCAATGAATGATTGACCGCTGATGTCTCGGTCACAATCAGCACCAAGATTTAGGATTTCAAAAGGCAGAAATATTAAAAATCACTCATGGTGGTTTGATTTATTTTCCACTCATATTCTTCAGTTTCATTTGTTGTGTCTGTCAGAGATTTATTTTAATCTCCTCTCTGTGAACTCTGGAAGGACTTTGACATGTGATCGTTGTTATTCAAGGGTTTTATTTGTCCGCTTTCATTTGCATTGTAAGAATGAGAGCAGAACAATCAATCATGCGTCCTAGTACAAGTCTCAGCTGCTGCCATGACGTAACTAAACAGTGTTAAACATGCTCAGACTCATGGCTGACTGTAACATCCTTGTATCCTATGAATTACATCCAAATAGGATGAATCCTCACAATTTATTCATCTGAATCCCTTCAGGTTCAACACAGCAGGTGCACAACAAAATGCATCACATAAGCATAGACTTTATGGGCACACCTGCTTAAACAGCAACTGAAGGTAACGCTGATATAAATACTGTCATTCTGGACAAGAAATAGCACTAATTCAAGCAGCTTTAGATATGCTCAGTCAGGATGTACATCTGAAGAGTGGGGATGCTGATTAATTCTCTCCGTGTGTGGTCTGGTTTGTTGCATCCAAAAAGTTTTTCTTCCCTGACCAGTGAAATCGAATAAATTCATCAACAAGCCTGCAAAGTGTTTATTTTATTATTTCAGGTAATAAGAGTCATGGCAGTATTTCCACAACACACCTAAATATGATCAATCATCAGCAAGGGACCACATGAAAAGGGTCACTGGTACGGATTATCTGCTGCGAGGAATCCTGTACAGGGTAAAAGGAACTAAACCCAAGAAGAGCCTCTGTAATTCCTCCAAGGTAGTGTTTCAGTGAATTAGGTTTAAGGCTCATGGTTTTAATGTTCCAGTGCACAATTTCAAAGCAGCCGTTTTCAGTAAAGACTGTCTTAGAGAGGTTTATTGGTCAAACAAAAACAACAGTCTCACAAGTTTGAGTCTAATCACTCTTGCACGGTGGCTATACTACAGTATGGATGTGATCAGACAGAATGATCTGAGAGTCCAAGCAGCGATACGTCATCAGCTCACTTCATCTATCCGCTGTAAACAAAAACCTCACTGTGGCCACAGACACATCTGTGTTTCAACAAACATCAAAGGAGAATGTGGACAATGTGAAGCTGTGTTCAAGGAGCAGCAGCATGGACCGCCACTTTTGCAAGGAGCAGCAGCATGGCAGGCTAGCCAGTGTGTTGAGAAGCTTTTTATACTGTATTCAGATTGGTTTGGTTCAAAAATGACTTTGATCTGCAACAGGACAAAGAACTGCAATGTGGAGGAACCTTGTGTGAAGATGTTGTGGATATAAAGAAAATTTGATAAGTAGCAGTGCTGTGTGTAGTATCTGCTTTTTTTTTTTTTTCGTATTTCTTTATTTTACCTGCATGGAGACGACTTGTGAGAAAATGGCCTCAGGAACAGCCAGCAGGACGGACAGCAGCCAGATGGAGACAGCTTTCAGACACGTCCAGAAGACTGCGCTGGACGTCTGGATGTCCATCGGGTTCACTATGGCTTATACCTGCCGGATACAGAGGGAAAAATCAATACGCTGTCTACAAAACCAAACAAAGTAACAAGAAAGCTCACAGTAGAAAACTTTCATGAAATCTGACAACAGCCTCAAATCACAATCAGACTCAGAGAAACAGACGAGAGAAAAACCACAGACTTATTTAGTCTCAGTAGGACTGACTTAATATTTTAGATGCTGGACGCAGAAAAACGAGCAATTCAAACTTTAAAAAATGCAAAAACCCAGTGGATGCCTGTGATGAATGCACATTAGAGTAATTACAGCTCAATGAGCGGTGGGAGTGAATCCATCAGATTGAGGTTGAGGGTTGTGGTTTGATATCTGTAGCACTATAGTGTGGTGCTATAATTAGCAGCAATATGTGCTGTAATGTGTGTTAATTGTTTTATATTTCAAAGGTGCTAATTTAGATGTCAATATTTTCAAAAGTGGAACACAAACTGCACAGATGTACTTTTTTTCACAGCAAGGAATCCACAGATAGCACAGATTTGCATAAAATGACTTGATTTTACTGTTCAACTGTCGGCCTTTAGCCTGTAAATAACTGCAAGTGTTTATGCAGCATGGTTTAAGAGTAGATGCGCTTCACTATATAACCAAAGGGAAGCAGAGCAACAGATAATGACGTGGAGACGGAAAGTCCAAAATGCGGAAAACAAGATATCAAAAACCTAAACGTGGGTCTGGAACAGCATTTTAAGTGTGTCCAGGAATCTTAAATGCATCTTCAGTTAGACCTCCACTAGAGAGTAGAGGTCAAGCGATGGGAAGACTGATGGTACTTTGAAGCAGGAAAAATCCATTCGCTGATAACATCCCCACATCCCTCGCCAAACAACACTGGCAGAAAATTTAACCTTTGAGTTTCTTATAAAACAGACTCGGTAGGCTTTCAGCAGAGCAGCAGTTCCCATCGTTCTAATGCACAAATGTACGTCCCACTTAATCCCAGAAGTAATGATGTGATATATTATCATCTTGACTGGCTGACATTAAATACTGGATGTCAGTATCAATGACTCCCAAGCAGAAATCATCCTAATCACTGTCTCTAGCTCTAGAAATAATGCAGATCATTTTATTTCTTGTTTGAACCCATCCGTCACCAGTTTTCCACAAGAAGCCTGAAATCTCTGCGGAGCCTTTGATTCAGGTCTTTCTTGAAATACTTGTTTCATTCAGCTTAGTCAGATCTTGAAGTTTATGTCCTTTCTATCTTTTTCAGACTCAGAAAGGTCAGTCACACATTCAGAATCGATCACTGTCAAAACATTCATAGGCTTCAGTAGATCCAAAATGCTGCTGATTGGCTTTTACTACACCGAAGCAAAAGTAACTGCATTACTCCAATTCATGCTGGCCTTAATTTGTCACCACAACAAAAAATATAGAGAAATGAAAGCAATCTCTGGGATGAAAACCAGGATAAAAACATAAAATTTAAAAGGGCAAACGTCTTCTTATTGAGCTCAGTGATGGGGACAAGAACAAAGCTGTGTTTGTAATGCTTTGTCCTGCAACTTGGGAGTAAAAACCTCCGTCCAGAGGAAAGAACCTGAAAGTCACCCTGTAGAGGATGAGAGTCATTATTAAGATCTGATATAGCCATCCTCTTTACCTGTTTAGTGTACGGGGAGGCTGGACAAGACTGCGACTCACCAATCAGGCCGACTTTACCATCTCATTATTTGATTTAGTGAGTTTTTCTCTTTAACAGCAGTGTGACCGAACCCGTCACCAAGCAAAAAGATCAATCAGACTCAGTAAAAGAATGGCAAAACAGAGTCAAGATTGCTCATTCAACGTGGAAATATGTGAGCTTTCGGACGCAAGTGAAGGCGTTGATGGCCCTTTTTTCGGACAGATTTGCAGTTTTCGTCAAAGTTAAATTATCAAATCAATTATGCTTCCAAGGTATTTATACAATTGCACTTGCTCTATTTTCTAACTGTTACGTCCTCTGTTAGTCATGTGGTTGGTAATGGACTCTGTAGAGACTGTGTGTTGGGATAGCTTGTGGAGATTATATTGTTTACAGCTGGCTGAAGACCGAGCTCCAGATCCCACCTGGTAGTCATCAGGAATGATTGGCCTGGAGCTCCAGACCTGCTCTCAACCCTGGTTTGCCACATCTCCTGGGATTGGTCCACCAACACAACTCCTCCTCCAATCATCAGAACACCTGTGTATAAATCTGCAACCAAACTCTTGGTCAGAGCGGCTGGGATTTAACATGACCAGTTTGCCCTTCAGCCGCTTGAGTCTTTGTATCTTGTGTGTTCCGTAGATTCTATAGCCACTAAGAGGTGACTATCAGGAATATAGCTTCTGTTAATTCAGTGAGGAGTTATATGCCTTGGTGAGGACTGTAGCTCCTGTTAGCATATGGCTAATTTGGCGAGAAGCTACTTCAGTCTTGTGTGTCCTGTAGCCACTGAGGGGTGGTGGTTTGTGCGATTGTCTTGTTGGTAATGTGTGTTTTGAGGCACCAGTTTTATTCAGTTAATTCTGTGTGTTCAGCACTCATTTGCGTTAGCTTCTGTTGTTTGCGGTGGGTGTCGCTATTATGTTTGGCTAAGAAGTTTAGTTGTTTTGCTTTTGTTTAGCTAGTTTAAGAACTCACACAGCTAACCCTAGAGGTTGGGTCCTTCAATTAAAGTGACTCTGTGCTTGTTTTGTTGTTTTCTAAAATCAGTAACCATATCTTTTGTTTCAGATATGTTCAGTTGGAGGTAGGACCCCTCACACCACTGTACAAAGCCTTCAATAATTGGGCCATGACTAGTTTCACCCTCTTTCAGCTAATAATCATCCGCATACTGAATGATGGCCCTGTTTTCATATCTGCTCTGATACCATGTAGAGGATGAAAAATTAAGGCAATAGCACACAGCCTTATAGAGAACACTGGGTCAGACAGAACCCATTTATTCTCACTCTTTTTGACTTGTCACTTCAAAAGTCTAAAATCCAGCCTACCAGATTTTTGATGATTTCAAACTGTTCTAAAAGTCTTTTGGTTCAAATGTGGGGCTGGACTGTGTTAAAAGCAGAGGAGTCGATCAATACGTCTTGCAAATGTCTTTTAACACTCCATATGTTTAAAGATCATGCTTAATAAAGTCGTCTTTTAACTCCCTATGAGAGCTATCGCTGAGATTTCAAACAGTTTCTCCTTGTGAAGAAATTCACTAAAGTGTGGAATTCTCTCTCTGCGGATCTCAGACTGGCAACAGCAACACCTTCTTTTATCATAAGGCCTTTTCTTAACTGCTTCTATTGCTGTTTTTTTTTACCACATCATGACCCACTTGTCCTTCATTGTCTGAACTGAGATTACTGTATTTTGTTCTTCTGCATATGTGGTGTTTGATCTGCTTGTATTTTCAGCTCTGCTTTGTGCAGCACCTTAAAACTTTGAAAAATGATATTGTATGTTATTCTAGCACAATATTGCCATCCTATACTAGATTACAACCAACAATCTTATCATGCTCATAATTTCTGAATGTGCCCTTGTTGGTGGAACACAGCCTGTATACTTATACATGTATATAATTCAGATGAGACTTGAAATGTGTTGAAAAGAGGTTTTTGTGTTGCTCACAAATGGCATATGACATAGGAAAAATTCTTTCACACTATTCAGTCTCTTTCAACCTACAACTGAACTAATTAATTAAATGATTAAAGTAATTAGTGCTTTAGATACAATGAGGTTGTAACTACAATTAAACTGGATATGGAGCTGAATTTCAAGTACAAATCTAGTCTGAAATCTGTCTGGAAACAGTGTTCCATTATTTGGTTATGACAGCTGCCTGCCCTTACAATACAGGAAATGGTGAAGCTTTCCATTTTGTAGTTTGCACCAACACCTTTCTTTACAAATGTACCACAATCCTGTTGTCCTGTTCTTTCCTGTTTTTTTTTCCCGATTCAGAAGCTCTGCTGTTGTCTTACCTCTTCCACCTGCCTGCACTGACCTCAGTCTCTCCCTCCGTTCACACTCACCTGATTCCTTTCGCCTGCTGACTCACCGGCTCCTCATTCCCCCATTAGCTCCCTCAGTATTTATACCAGCAGAGTTTCACACATTCTCTTCCAGACTGACAGTCGTGCTCTAACTCCTGTAGCTTTCCAGCCTTTTCCTTTCTGATCATCTGCCATCTTTTGGCTCCCTGCTTGCTTTTTGGACTTGTTCCTTCCCCCTTTTTTCTCTGTTTACCTGTAAATCCTGCTGCAGATCCATCCACTGACTCCTTTGCTTGTTTGCTTCAGTAAAATTGAACAGTTTCTCTCTTTTTCTTTTTTCTATCTGAGTCATACATTGGAGGTCCACCTTGCAACTGAGGTACTGTATTCAATAAAGCAACAGACAAAGAAGTATTACATGGACTGTTCCCATGTGAACAGAGACTGGGTCTCCTGAGCAAGTATGGTGAAATTAAAGCCAAAGAAAACTGAACAATGCATCACACAGGTAAACAATGTAACTTGGTATATTTGACCAGAACAGATCTATCAGTGAGATCATTTTAACCAACCATCAAGCAGGCTACTTTTTCACCAAATTATTGATGTTAATGATAAACCTGAGCCTCTGTAACTCTATTAGGCCAAGCCTTCATCTAATAATAAAACAGGTCATATATTGTTTCTTTACGTATTAAACGTCTCAACTCCAAAACATGTTAAGTCTTATAAAATGCCAAAATGACACCCTTTATTAGATGATTCAAAACAGAATTGTCAGATTTCCAACTTTCCAATGTTCCTTAAAATACTCATCTGTGACACTAAGTGTAGAAAATCAACTAGAAAAAGTAACTGATTCTGTAAAAAAGATAAAATAAGACAAGATAGCTTTATTGTCATTATTCTCCGGCACAATGAAATTTCGGATGATTTTCTCCCTTTTAAACATCCATCCATCCATTCACCGCTTTATCCTCACTAGGGTCACGGGGGGTGCTGGAGTCTATCCCAGCTAACTCGGGCGAAGGCAGGGGACAACCTGGACAGGTCGCCAGTCTGTCGCAGATTGTGGAAAAACATAAAAACCATGATGGAAATATTTCATCGCTCCACAAACAGCGGATGTTTTTGTCCCAGTAGATAGAACCTTGATGGGCATCATCATTTATTCACTGAGTCCGTTTACAGTGCACTTTGCTGCATTTTGCTTTTATTGATCCATTAACGTGTTTGGAGTATTTTAGAGGTTTCTCTGGCTTTTGAATTTCCACATAGGGTGTTTTATGCAAATTGAAACTGTGCATAAAAGCAGGTGGACGGAAATGGTCCTATAATGAAAACATACAGACCCATATTTCCCCTACTGATGCTGAAAGAACTGAACGACTGATGAAACCAACTGCTGGCTCCTGTAATACACGACCACGTCTTTACGAAACTCAGAAACCTCCAGACAAACACAGACATGTGAACCACCTCGCAGCAGCTCTGGAGGGCACAGTCGCTCCTGCAGTTCAGGTCAGTTCCCATGGTGCATTGCTGCGGTGTGCGTCAGCAGCAGCACTGAACTACTAGCCGTGGTCGTGAGGAGAAACACAAGCAGCAGAGGGGGGAGTGGAGGATTCAAGAAGTCTCCTTTCACAACTCTATTTTGCAAAATGCACAGAAGTATCGAGACTGTTGCGCAATTGAATTAGACATAAAAGCCGGCCTTTCTGTATCCACATTAATTAATGGCTAAAAACCTTTATGAAGCGAGCCCTTCATCACACTTCACGTTTCCTGGTCCAACACCAAACAAATCCTCTAATAATTATATCATTTTTCTTTTGACAGCAGTAGCAGCTCCAGGCTCTTTGTTAGTTAATGAGAACCCCCATCAGCTGTCACATGGCGGTGGCTGCACATTGGAGCACAAAGAGAGGAAACAAAAGCACTGTGTCACTCCAATCATAATTATTCCGTATGTGTAATCATGGAGCTGCATTTTAAATTAGACAGAGCAGAGCAGTGATTAAGATGGACGGGGACACAGTACAGGACTGATTTCAGCAGCCATCTGGTAAACCACCAAAGCTAGATGAGGAATTCCAGAAAGTACAATTGAAGTTAAACTAGAAACATTCACCTTGGCAAAGTCATTGTGTTCTATACATTTTTTAAAATCCTATTATTAAATCAGCTGCAGTAATGACTCTGCCAAGGAACACGGCGGATTTATGTGACGATCGGCGTACGTTTGTCTGTGAATCTGTCTGTCTGTGTGCAGCATTACTCAAAAACAGACTAACGGATTTGTATGAAATCTTCAGGAAAGGTCAGAAATGACACAAGGACCAAGTGATTAGATTTTGGCAGTGATGCAGACCATAGTCTGGATCCACGGATTTGTTAGGGATTTCCCATTGTGAGATATAGCGACCGGCACAGCGTCACTGTAACCATGACAACAAGCGATGGCGTGTCAGTTACCTGCATCAATTCACTCGACCCATTACATATTTCGGTCATGCAATTCGGTATCTGTACATAACGTACATGCACAGCACATGCCTGTGCTCATGAAAGATATATATATATATATATATATATATATTTTTTTTTTTTAGTTAATTTGTTGTTCAGTGGTGGAGCACTGCACTCTCTGAGTACTTTTCATGTTATATTCTGGGGTCTTCCATGCAATCGTGCAGCCATTAGTAACTCAACTGCAACCAAGAGCCACGTGACAAAAATTCAGGCACTTTGTGGTTGAAGTGGGTTGAACTGCAGGCTGTGTTTATGCAGAGCAGATAGGAGATAGAAACTTATTTAAAATATTATCAGGAAAATACTGATACTATGGTGAGGTAACACTTGTGGGATAAATGTTGTTCATGCAGATTCCTTTATTTTTCAATTCATTTACATAGTAATTAATGCTGGGACTTTAATACATTAATTACAATTAATTAATTACAGAAAAAAACGTGTTACAAAATTACGTATTTAATCGCACCTTTCTCAGTTCCCTAATTTCTGGCACACCAGGAACATTGATAGACACTTCAGACCAGTAGGTGGCGGTAATGAACCTGAAGTCTGTTTGCCAGCCACGAAGAAGATGCACAGGACTCACTCAGCACAGAAGCGTCGAACCAACATGGCAGCTAGGTTGCAAACTTTCTCTTTTATTAAAAAAACTGTTCATCAAAAAGTGTTTCTGAAAGCATTTGAAACGAGAAATAAGCTGCGGAATCTGTCCTCGTTTTAGTTCAACGACAGCTAGTTTAGACATTAAATGAAAGCTTCACGATGTGTCTGAAACATTTTAATTGCATCCCACCACTAAAAATATTGCTACTATAACGTTAATAACACTAATAATAAGAATCAACATAACTTTTACCATCTTTCATGATTGTTGCCATCATAATTGTGTCATGCCAAACAAGAGGCATTCTTGAGTTGTCTCTACTTCTAAACAGGTTGTGTTGTTTCCATACAGGTGCAGGACTTTATATTACAGTAAGCAATGACCCCACAGTGACAACAAACGTGACAGGGGCAAAAATCGCACAGAAAATGTTTGAAAATAAGAAATCAAACAGAGGAAAAATCTGTTATCTTTTGCAGTGAAACAGGATCAAACCACAGTCAGAAAACACAATTACTGAACATGAATAAAGCGGTAGAGAAGCAAGAGGATGGATATATGTTACATGACTGAAGATAGAAATAAGTAAGCTAAAATGTGACATGAATAGTAAAGGAATAGTGATAGGAATAGTAAAGCGCACACATAATGTAATTTAGTCCCTGAAAATGAAATCTTGCTTGTGAAATTGACAATCCTTTAGCATTAAAGTTTAATGTGGATTAAAGGAAAACAGGCTGATCCAGCGGTGGATCAGGACAGACACTAGGCAAAAGTTTGCAACTGCGGATAAAAGCTAAACTGGCAGAAAGAAACACTTTCCACCACCGTGCAGCAACACTTGTATATAAATGTGGTAGTAGCCCTCTGTCATCCCAGTGATGCTTGTATGAGACTGTCAGGATGTTAACGTTATTGTGACCGTTTCCAGAGCTGGGGTCATGATGAGATCTTGCATTTCCTCCTGGACACCACTAACTTATGTGCTGTCAGACTACAGTTTAATCCTTCAGGACTCAGACCTGCTCTTTCTCTTCCTGCTGTATTTTATTCAGCGACACACAAAGAAGGACACAGTGAGCCGCGATGGGTGCAGCGTTTCATTCAGCCCATGCAATGATTCATAGACCTGAGAACCGATTTTACCTCGCACTCATTCATGCTCTTCATGTTTTATTGATGCAATCATATTCTGATTATTTATGGCACAAGGGTGATGTGAGCTGTGAGTTTCGTCCCCGGACTGAACATTTTGGGATTTAAAGTCGAGGCTTCCAAGGTGGTGAGAAGTGGTAAACCTGTGGAAAGTTCCAGGTCGATGCTGGCAGCAGATCGATGCATGTATGAGCATAAATGTGAAGGATTCTACACTGAACTTTATAAACTGTCTTCTAAAGGAGCTGATTTAGCACAGAGCGGGCTTTGTATTTGTCTTCATGCTGTTTTAACAGAGACAGACTGCGGACGCAAAATTTATCTAAACATTCAATCACTGTTTGCTGCTGCATTCCCATTTCTTCACAGTAAGAAAGCTGAGGGTTTGAGCTTACTGATCAGCTGGGGCTTTCCTGTGTGTTTGAATGTTTTATTTGTACTTGTGTCGGTTTTCTCTGGGTACTTCCTCTCACAGTCCAAAGACATGCATGGTAGGTTAATTGTGATTCTAAACTGGCCGTATAGCTGTGAGTGTGAGTAGGATAAAGCTAATGGATGGATTAACTAATAACCCATGACCAGAGCAGATAAAAGGGGCTTTTATTTTGAGTAATGAGCCTTAAGTCCAGTAAAAGATAATAGCTGTATAGTCTCTACATCATAAACTGTGAGCAGTGATTTACAGCTTTAAGAAAGTCCTTCAGGACTGCAAAGCTGCCGACTGAGAGTTTCCAGGTTTGTTATCATCTATCTGAATCTATCTAAATGCTCTGGATGGGAGGGCATGCCCTTGGAAATAAAACAAATTGCTGCTTTGGTTCTTTTCATTGCAAAGCTCATAAAACTGGACCAAGTCTAAGTCATAAAAGCAACTGATATTTAGTTGCTTGTTGCAGCAAAGCCCGTTCTTCAAACCTGTGTCAACAACGTCACTGATAGACACTGTACAGCTCGGATTTTTTTTTGTTGTCTCATGTTAGATTATTACAAGATCTTATAAGAGCTTCAGTAGAAGGCAACTGGACTTCTCTTTCTGGTTCTTGAAGACCTTCTCAACCAAGAGGCTTCTTCAGTTCCAAGTGACTGAAAGGGAGCCCCTCATAAATACTATCCCAAAATGACGAATGGGACCAGTAGCTACCCAGCACTCTCATACCTTTAAGTGTGAAGGGGTTTGAAACTAGAAGATCAGGGGTGGCTCAAAATGGTAATGTGGGAAACAGATCTCAAGACTGCATTATAAGTATCTGATGAGTGGTATTGTAGACTCTATTCTCTTTAGAGATGGCTGCTCCAGTTACACAAATATGGCTTCCTTCACTTCAATCTTTAAAGTTCTGTCTTCTTTATCAAGAATGTAAACATTGCTGTCCTCAAAAGAGGGTCTCTTATCCTTTAGATCAGCAGTCACGAAGCTTTTTTGCACCACAGACCGGTTTCAAATAAGACAGTTTCTACGGACACAACAAATCATCATTTTCCTAAATGATTAAAATGAGTAATTATTGCTAAATATGTATTTATTTTTCTCCAGTCCCTCTTGTCAAAGAAGCTCTCCAGAGAGGTTTATGTTTAATTAATATTGGCAGGGGTTAGATTGACGGCTTTATTTAATGGCTGGACATGAACAGTGGAAGAGTTAAGTGCAGAAATTAAAAAAAATCTGACAATTTTATTCTTTCTGTGTGCCCCAAAGAATCACATCATGTATGGTCTGGTCATGACTATCTTCCTCTTTTCTTGCACTATGTGTGCTTCAGCAGTTGCTCAGTCTCCCCATACATAGGTCTGTACACTCCTCACTGAATTAGACTGTACGTGTAACATTGCTCAGACTGTGTGTGGGTGTTTTATCCTTTCGTCGCCAAGTGTTGTTGAGTCTGAAGTGCATCAGTATGTTGTTTTTGGAGAAAATCCATCCACGTTTCTCAGACAAGACCTCCTTGATGCACGAGAAACAGCAGGCATACAGGTTTTTGAGAGGAGTGTTGACTTGATCAATGATTATGGCAAATATGACAGCCTATTTCTCAATGAAATTGAAACTAATGATAGAGTAATTTTCAAGATAACAATGACAACATGCTTTACTTTACTCTTCACTGACTAAGACTGAAATAATTAATTACAAGATGATAAAAACTAATTAGCGCTTTGAAGAGTTACTGAGCTGCAGCTCCTGATCAGTAAAAAATGTCCTCTTCAGTTTAGTTTTATCTACTATATTGTTGTTAGTAAGAAGTTCCTTACGTTCAGCAATGTTGTCATTGTCAATATGTTGTTGAAAATACTACTATGACCCTGAAGACATTAAGAATATACTTTCTTTCAAAACTGCACTTTAAGTGTGAGTTTTACTCTGCTGTATTAGGGAGAAAGAGAGCATCTGTGCATCGTCCCAGTTAACGGAAAGCACAAGAGTGACAGCTTTTTTATCGGAACACAAAACTCTTCCAGTGGCTTGTTTCAAATGACTCCACAAGGAATTTTTCTCGATCCTATCAGAGACTCTAAATCTTACATTCCATATGTTGATAAAGATATCTCCTTAGACTGAAACTCTGTGCTTCATAAAGCCCTAAAATCTCTATTTCAGACTCCACATAACCACCTTACTGGAAGCAGTGGACCAGCTTTGACCCAAAAACAACAAGCATTTAGCTTCTCTGAAAACATGTAAACATACAAGTGAGTGATTATGAAGAGACGGTTTACATATAAATAACTGATAACCTAGGAGCCAACAAACCAATCTCATCTGCAGAATCAGACAAAGAAGCTGAGACAAACTGAACATTCAATCAGCAGAGCAACAGTTATATAAAAAAAAGAAGCAAATAGAAGACTATCAGGTCATGACGATGTAACTTTGACATCACTTTCAGTCAAATGTCTTTCATGTTGCAGAGGATACCCCTGTATGAGGTACTTGATGACCCACTGACATGACTGCAAAACCCTTTTCATGCTGTCTTCAGTAGCCGCAGGATCAGGATAGAGGCGACCTTTGGAGAAATCAAATCCCGCTTTCACTGCCTCTGTGTCCTGAGGGTCTCTTGTGAGCAGAAATGCCACATAATATCAGCATGTGCGGTGCTCCACAACATAGTCGTCATCAGGAGATAGAGAGTCCCTCATGCACCACTGGTGGCCCCTGATGTTGTGACCCCTCCATCACCTGACTGACTGTACATTATTTAACATCGACGAAAAGAAATAGAGCAATCGCTTGATTTGTGCCATGCATGTGTTCAAATAACTGCCTTTACTGGGACAACAGAAAAAAGTAGCACTACACAATGCCAATAATACTTTATTAAAGTATTTTTACTATTTAAATACCATTTACTGCAACATTTTTTTCTTATGTTCCAGTTTCTCGATTTCTACTTTGAGTTTTATAATTTCAATCTGTCTCTCATGTTTCCTAGCTCCAAGTTTCATTTATAGAGGTCCCTCACATTGTCTGCTCATACCTGTATAAACAGCAGGCTTATCAGCTGATCAGATATTGAGCTGTCCAAGAAGCAATGGAGACGGCTTTCTGTGCAGTCGAGCTGTATTGTGGTCATGATTCATGTAGCATTGTGTGTGTTCTTGATAAGGCTCACTTTAAAAGACAAACTAGGAAGTACAAGATGATATATAAAATCTGTGCTTTGTTTTCTTGAAGGCCTGGAGGTGGAGGCAACAGACTGAAGGGAGTGTTGTACACTGAAAAAAAAAAAAAACTTCTAAAATAGTCAACCTTAACAGCAGATCACCATAAGAGTAGGGATTCTTGGGTTCAGTGTCCCCACATTTTACAGATAACTTTACCCTATTTTTCACCCAAGTCCGCGTACACTGTTGGCCCTACAGCTAATAAAATACAGATCAGTAAATGAATCTACCAGTATTTAAAACACATAACTAATCAACAACATCGATTTCATTTTACCTTGATTAGAAACTTAAGTGACTTCCTCATATCCTTCATTATAAGACACTGTTGGACCTAAATGCACTTATTAAGTATCGTAATTATATATTTTTATTGGCTGTAACGGTAAAGGCTTAAGCTCTAATGTGCAGCTGTAAAATAAATGGCTAAATTGAATAAAACTATTATTTCACAAATTTAAATTATCAGCAATTTTCTGTTAGCTGTCTTGTGTTATCTTCTTCATAGCTTGCCTTTTTAATAATCTGTTCCTGTTCAGTAAAGTAGCCAGCATGTAATCAGTCTATTTTGAAGAGGAAGAGCCAAATGACAGGTTAAACGCCCCGTTTATGTGAATGCACACAGAGGCCGATACTCAAAACCTGGTTAACAAAGACACTTGTGATACTAATTATCGCTGATTAGGGCTTTAGGCTTCATCAGGCCAGTTGACAAAAAGAACGTGAGGCTTTGTTGAGCTTCCGTCAAAGTTAAAATTGTTTGAGAGGAACTAAACTATGTTTTTTATCAGCATGATGATCCGTATGTGGACCAGCATTATTACTGACCATAGCTCACTCTTGAGTATTGTGGAGATTTTTGTTAAAAACACTGAACAAGCAAACTTTAGATCCTTGTTGAAGCAGTGCCTCCATATAAAAGTGATATACTCAAGTCAATGACATAAAACTGTCTGAAATTTGTGCCATTTTCAAATTATCAGCATAGAGAAACAAATCGATGTCACTGATCGATGCACACCTCTCCATTTGTCATAAATCCATTCATTCAGAATTGGGGGCTCCAGATTTGGCAGCAGAGACAGAGTTGCTTGGAAACGGTAAGAGGAGAGGACCAACTGTGAAACATGGTGGTGTAAAATCTTCGCTGCATTCATTTCAGAGAGTGCTTGAAGATAATGTGAGGCCATTTGTCTAAAGGCTGAAACAGAAGTGGAACTTTGAGCAGCATAATGATCCCGAGCACACTAACAAATCCACCAAGGAATGACTGAGAGAGAAGAAATGGAGGGTTATGAAACAGTTTAGTCACAGACCAGGTTTGAATCCCATTGAAATATCATGGAGGGGATCTGGAACAGGCAGCACAAAGGAGAAAAACCTCTGATATCTTGCAGCTGTGGATTCTTTTTTTCATGTAAGAGACTGATGGATAATTATCCAAAACACTGACAAGAGGTTATTACTGCCAAAGGGGTTGCCACTTACCCACAGCACAATATTACATCTATTGATATGTTTGTTGGATAAATTAATGTAAAAGCTCACTTTCTTTCTGGTGTTGTTTAGCTGTATCACCTTTATCTATTTTATTTTCTCCAAATATATTGATGTCAGTGACTAAATGACAAATTTTATGTCTGTGTTTGACATACTAAATTGCTGTGTATGAGAGCCACACAAAGCACTTCTGCTCTCCTTGTAGCAGCTCTGCCACGTTTAGCTTCAAACAGAAAAAGGAGGAATACGAAAATTTGGGTACAGCTAAAACATGTTCAGCATACAGGTACAGATTCAAATACAAAACCTTGTAGAAAAAGCTGTAGAGGATAAAGTGTGGACAGGAAATTGTCAGACTCGCATCAACCTATACTGTACCATTATGCAGTGTGATTGAGAGCGCTGTGAATGCAGCACAGACACACAAAGTCACACAGTTTTCAAGCTTTTTGTCATTGGAGATAAATGCTCAAGGTTGTGACTCTCTGTATGAGTGGCATTCAGCTCCTTCCATTTATCACACCTAGTGGATTCCAACCTGTTTGGATTTATTCGAAGAAAGGTGACGCATCCGGCTTCGCATTCATTCACACCAGGAAACTGCCGACGGCATGTACAGTCTCACACGTTTTCACACACAGAGCAGCTTCTCCGGATCGTAGCGGCGAAAAGGATCAGGAAACATCCCAGTAGGCTCGGAGCGTTTCGGGTTTTTACACCTGTACTCTCAGGTTGCGTCCACATACAGACACACACTAAGGTTTGCCACTACTAAACACAGACGACAGCAGCAACACGAGCTACACTAATCAGACGCTTGTTTACACACTTTTTTCATCTCTGCAAGTTAAAACATTCATCCTCTAGATGGCAGCTCAGGGCCAAATCATCGCTCCTTCAAAATAGATCTTATCTTTGTTAATGTTCAGATTTCTTAAATATAAAAAGGAACTGATGACATTTGAGGAAATGATGTGTGGATGTTATATCAGGCAGAAAAGCTTTGAACAGCTGATACTGCCCCCACTGGACACGAGCTGAACCGCATCATACGGACACATCGCAGGTTTTTCATTGGATGAGAACTTCTCAAAGCTGCCAAACAAGAAATCCTTTGTTCCGCAGGATCAGTCCTGAGTATCACCGGCTACTTAGATGTGTTGCACACATGCATCACCTGGCAAATCAAACAAACACCCATGAAGGTGCAGCAGCTTCACATCACATCATTTGATAAGTCTTCCGCAGAGGGCACACCTCGGTTTCCTCACTTGAAACTCCCCCTGAAGCCTCATCTCTTTTTCCCACTCAAAGTGAATTTAATAACTTGAAAATCCTTCATAGCGGCAGAGGGAGGAAGCATTTCTAGATCACAGGAAGAGTTTGGACATGACGAAGGATGAATTTGTTAGATTTAACATTAAGGGAAGAAGAACAGGCCTTTCCAGTTTAGTACAGTTCTACTTTGTGTTTACTTGTTGCAAGACAGGTGGTATTTGGCAAAATTTTGACGATACTGTACAAATGCCAGAGCACAAAATGAGACAAAACATGTGTGTTAAAACATACTGACTTTAGCAAAAAGCATATAAACAAAATATACTGTGCAGATTTTATGAATCAGATCAATTTTAACGCAGCCCGAAAAGATAGATGCAACTATTGTTGGTTGCTCTCTGAAGAAAAGATTTCCAGTCTTATACAGCAACGTGATACCAAGGAAACATCAGTGTCTGATCTTTATGCAAAACATTTATTGAATCAGTCATCTACTCAGATGTTGGAGTGTAGCTCTGTCCTCAGCTGGCTTCCTTTTTGGATCATACCGAGTCTGTTGTAAGGGGTCTTAGCTTTGATTACTGTGAAACAAGACGCTGTGAGCAGTGTGTGCAATCATGATTTCGTCATCTTAGAAATATTGTAGACTGCGTTATATTTTAACTTTTATAGATGAGTTCATCTCATTGTGCCTGGATCTTTGCTGCAGCCTTTCCACCTGCCTGAACTAAAAATCCACCGATAGACTCCAAACTGTGCAGAATTCAGCTGCCAGGATTTTTAACCCAGAATCAAGAGACATGATCACATCTCTCTGTTTTGGCCGACATCCAGTATGTTTTGGGATAGATTTTGCGATTTAGCTAATTACTTCTAAGGCCCTTCATGACCTCTCTGTATCTCTGACCTCTTTGTACCGTCCTTTGAGGTCCTTGGATAAATGTGTTTTGTCTGTTCTAGTTGTCTGGCTGAAAACTAAACGAGGATGAAGTCTTAAGAGTCTAGGGTTTAGTTTCTTGCCGAAAGACTCCGAGACATCCAGCTCTACTACGTGAGCCACGGCTGCCTGACTTGAATATTTGTTCAGCAACATGGTGTTTCTTCTTTTGAAACCTGCCAATTTTATGATTGGTCTGCTTTGCCACCCTTGCAAATCACTTTACGATGTACATTTTGGAAAGTGCTATATAAATGTAGATTATTAAAATGATTATCATGTTTACAGTCTGATTGAAGTGCCTCAGAATATCATCAACACAATGCTACGCTAATATTGACCCACTGATTCCATCTAACTTAAGCATCAAAATCAGAAGAACGTCTCCTAATGGATTCTTTGATTTCCAGATTTGAAGTGCTCTTTCCACATTTTCTTTTCTTTGAGTTGTTTTGCAAGCAGAGCTAAGTGAGCATCGTGATGATGAGACAAGGCAGGAGGAAGCAGAGGGACACACTAAAATAGACCAGTGTCTCACCTGACTCCCTGTGTTACGTCTCTTCACCGTTTCATGTCTGTCATTCATCGTCTCCTGCAAGAGCCAAGTCAAATTCAGGGCTTCAATGCCTCGTTTCCGAGCACTTCGACAGTGTTCTCTTAACGTTGTCTTGGTTTGAAGCAAAACATTTTCATTTCTAGGTGTCAAGTGACTAAAATGCTGGAGCTCATTGATTATCTGTCGAGTAGTGAGTCGCTGCTACGAGAAAAACACCTGAATGTCAAGCTGCTGAATTGTGGAAGTTGAATTGGGGGTAATGTAAGCAGAAAAATGTTTGTATCTGCATCAATTGGGATCCTCCATTCCAAGTCAGATGATGTTAGTGGAGCACAATGCTCATTTTCCCTGCAATAAAACCAATAAGTAACTTTTCGTTATGAGATTGTAGTTCACTCTCCAACTTACAATTTTGATCGAGTGGAAATAAAAATTGTTTGCTGGAATATGGCGAACAAGATACAGAGACTTATTATATTTCAAAAGCCAACTCTTCTCCATACGAAAGGCTGTTTTGGCTTTACAGCTGTAGCGTTGGTGTTGACTGAATCCAGTGGTGTTTCACGGATGGAAGTTTTAAAAAATAGCCCCAAGCTTCAGGGGTTACGTGTTTACTTGAGTTCTGGAGCAAGCTTTCTTCATAACTATACTCACCAATATATATATAATCAGTAACTTCTTTATATATCATCGCTGTAGCTATCTGCACAGTGGAACATTTTTCATAATACCAGTCATCAACTATTGAACATCAGTAATGTCATTATCTTGTTTTCCCTGATCTTGCCTGCTTCTACATTAAGTAGAACCCAGCATGGAGGCCAGCATGCTCCCTTTTTAGCAGTACAAGATTCAGAGGCTACAGAGAAGTACGTTTTCAATAATTACACGTCTTTAACATCTGTGACGCAGTCTATAGCTTCTATTCACATTCAGTCAGTAATTGGAGTCGTTCAGAATTCTTAGTGCACCTTAATAACAGTACGTAATGAAAAAGAAAGGCTTAAATTGCCACCGGAAGCTGCAGCCGCCATCTATTCCAGCCATTCTTGGAGCCTTTCATTGGTTATTTATAACAGCTGGACATAGCCGCTGTGTTGTCACTGTGGACTAGCATCCGGTCATATTTCCTGGGGTGTTAAAAATTGCCGTTTTGTCAAAGCTGCTTTCATTTTGGAGATACAACAAGGTGTCCTATAGTGTCGCTGCTACCTGCACTGATATTTGACACCAACAAAAAGAATTTTTCCCATTAAAAAAAAAACTCACTCGGAGGATAGACAGACCAGTTTGAACATTACATTTTCCCTTTGGTTCATTATATTTTGTGATTTAAAAGTCATTTTCACTTGCTGTTCGGTTAAGTTGAGGCCAAAAGCCCGTTTGTTTAAGCTTAGGAAAAGCTCATGGTTTGGGTTTCATATGTGTAAAGCACACGTTACAAATCAAAGTTCTCATTGCCCGGTAAGAATTTGCTCTTTGTATTTGTTGCATATTAAAACCCTTTAAGTCTGAATTTGTGTTTTTGAGACTATCATCGGTATGCTGCAGTTTCAAGGTGGAAATGCTCAAGAATGGTGCTATATGAGGTGTTTCCCAGGATATAAAAAAACACCTTATGGACAACTGGATTTTTACAACAGGGAGTCTTTAACTTGTAAAATAATGATAAATAACCTGAACGTTTTTTCAGAATGCACTTTCATGTTACTTACCACCAATAAAAGTGGATATTGTATTAAATAGGTTGCCAGTGAATTCTTTGCAGGTACATTCGGAATGAAAGAGGTGGGCTACTTTAAAAATGTAACACTGAAATTGGTTAAATTGTACATTCATACTAACTGGTGAATGATGTCACCATTAAAACTTCACTGAAGAAGTGACAGTTTGCCTGAACTGTAAGCGTTCAGAACACTTACACAATAAGATGAATGCATCAGCTATCTAGGACAGACTTGAACTGAGGTAAATAATCACTGGTGTGGTTTGACGAACTCTGAGAAACATCAGTGGGGAGGGTTTGAGTGTGGCCCTGAGCCCACATCCCCTCTCGCAAAGTCTCCACAGACATGACACAAATAACTAACGTCTAAAAGCAGTCTTGTCCCAACAGTAGCCACAAGGGCTTTATACACTGACAGCCCAAGGCTAGAAACTTCACCTGCAGCTCCTCTGAGCCTTTTCAATAAAAATCACATGGCTATGTATTTCTTTAAAAGGCTTTAGAATCCAACTGTGCATGTGGCATTCACATGGCCACACCCACAAACACCAACATCTGTTCCAAAAGATGCTGATCTGATGCAAACCTAAAATCTTAGTTATTTCTCAGAAAGGCTTCGTCACAGAGCCATAATTGCAGCCCAAGATGTCGCCAACATTCTGAGCATGTGGAGAATGTAATTTTCTTGGCTCTGCAGCCCCGCTGACATAACCCTGATGCTGGTGACTCATCAATCAAGCTGTGGACACAACGACGGCAACATGGCAATGTGTCCCAGAGCTGTGATTTTGCCATAAATACTCCAGATTTCCTGGGTTTAATCAGGGGATTTTCTGGTTTTGTTTGAAAAACTGAACAAATCTTATAGGGTGAGCTGAAGAGAGCCACTTGGATGGAGCAAGAACCCGTCGCCTGAAATAAAAAATGTTATCTAAAAAAAAGATCCCAAAGCTCATCAAGAAGGTGAATGCTGCAGAAGAGTCACAGTCACAGTTCCAGTCACAGCCCAGGGTGTGAAAACCAAAACTTCATTTTATTGTTTTCACCTTTCTCTGTTTGAAAATTCCCATTAATCGCCCTATAGCTCCAGTCCTCTCCTGTCAAATCACTTCTTGTCTCTTTTCTACCCATCTCTTATTCAGCCTCCTCTTAAACTTTCATCATCTTTGTTTTCTTCTCCAGATTCTCTCCTACTCATTGTCCTGCTCTCCTCTGACCACCTCTTCCTACTGTTAAAAACCCCCTCAGTGGGTCATTTCCCCATCAGTTCAAAAAAGAAGAGCAGTAGATCTCTTCTTTGTGCTCCTGTTCAGACCTCCTGCTGTCAATGCTTCAGCAGAAGAAAACGGAAAGAAAATCGATTCCACTGACAAAGGAGGAAAGAAATACTTTCTTCCTTTCCACCTCAGTTTTCATTCCTTTTCTTGCCAATGCTCTATTTCTTAGACCTCCAGGGCTGCAGGAATATGGTGTTCCCTCTGTTGTCAAGATGATACGACCTCTGATCCGTGATTTCTCGCTTGTAACATGATCTAAGAGTTGGTCTCGCCACAAGCTGTCCAGCAGCTAAAATTGATCTGATGGGCAGATGTGATGAGTTTTTGGTGATTCTCGGATCATTGTTTTGTACTGGATCTGATAACATCCTCCAGAGGCCACCGGACGCCCGGGGGGGGGGGGGGGGGGGGGGGGGGCTGGTCTGACAGATTCTGATAGACTGTCAGACAGGTCACCTGATAAAAAAAAGGACACATCATCACATGCCGGATAACGCTCTGAGGAAGACTGCAGATGCAGTCGTCAGCAAGGTAAAACCATACTTCCCTTATTCAGTTGTTGATTTAAAAGTAACGCTAGTCTATATATCTCATCCATTCCTTCAGCTACATTAAATGGAAGAGGATGTTGTTAGCAAACAATTAGTACCATCATGGTGTAAGCATTGGGAGCTGAAGTTACAAGACAACTTGGCAATCTGATCAGATGCCATGAACACACCGGAAAAAGGGCTGAAGCTTGGCTAGAGTGCCTCCTTGAATAAATAAAGTAATGTGTCTGACATTTGGACATTATTAGCCCATAACTGACCATTATTATCTCAAATTGTTCCCAGAAATGCAGTATGTGCCAGTTGGGATCTCATCCATCTTCTAGTAGGTTCAGTAAATGTGTTTTCAGCCATTGAGATCATTGATAAACAGAAAGTAACCCTGACAATATATTCAACAGTTTGTGGTGAAGAAGTGCAGATAAAATGTCTTGTGGAGTTTTTACCATGAAGACATACAAATGGGAGCTCTGTTTCATGTGGTAGGTGTAGCAATAGGTTGCATTTGAAACCTTTTAATTACCTGATCAAGTAGTTTTGGTACCTAAACTTTACCAAATAATGACTGAAAATGGCAAGGTAAACACAAATTGTAAAATGGGAGAAAGCAAAAGCCAAAACAAGCATACAGTGAAAAACTGGAACTATAGTTTAATGAGTGAATGTAAATGGAGGGAGGATCTACAGACGTCAGTGTGAGTTGGTCTTTCCACAACTGCATCAGACCGATCAACAACTGTTTGATAGATTCCCTGGCATTTTTTTGTTTCACCAACTATAATATCTTATAGCTGCTTAGCCTAGCCGCGCCAGACCCATGTTCTGAATTCTGAAGGCACAAGGGTCTAGGGCCGCTCGACGGGGAGGGAGGTGGGCTAAAAGGTTGTCTTTCAAATCACTCTGCAGCAATTGGGTAGGTATACAACCAATCAGCGCAACGAATAGGCTGACGTAGTTCCTAGAGCACCGGCGGATTGTGGCTAAGTCCCATTAGCTTCCCAACCAGCGGAGCCAAGTGGTATATTAAGGATTTGCCATATCCCGTCGGCATAAGTCCAAATACATCTTTCTTCTCAATGAAACACTTCAGTGCCATCCTTTGTTTATCTTTCAAATTGAATTTTAGCTTCAAATCTTTAAGGGCTGTGGCCAAAGCCGAGTCTAAAGATAACTGATTGTTGTGCGCCGGTTGTTTCTGTCAGAATCGTCGCGCCTCTGTCGCCACTTAATTACACCCACCTTCTGACTCTACACTTCATGGTGATTCGTCTGGCCAGTTTTAGGAGAATCCAGCCTCGAGCCTTATGGAGGGTAACTAGACCCACCCTGGCAGAGAATTAAATTTGTTGCCGTGGGTTGTCTAGTGCGAGGCTAATAGCTGTTAGGATTTAGATGCTCAGGGCTTTCCTACACACATAGCATAAAGAGGTAATGAGAAGGTTGTCCAAACGTTACTAAAGGTTCCTCTCCATTAAAATAAAAAAAGACTATTTGCATTTTGGAACTTGACAAGGAGTTGCAACATAACAGCAGTTTGACACATTTTTTTCATGTTTCTCTCACATAGAGTGCGTCTACAGTCTGTTCTATCCCTGTCCAACCATTTAATTACAGAAGATTTTGACCTCCCGGCAGCAACCAGCTCGTGAGTTTGAAAGCTGTGGAGTTAAACAAAGTATTTTTGTGCATCATCTTGATAGGAAGTGATTGAGGCTCCGTAGCCACTCCAATCACCATGCTAATTATGCATTAGGCTTGTTATCCTCATCAAGGACCTTCAGGCAAGTTAGGGGCCGTTATGGGCTCGTTAGTGGCCTTCAGTCTCGTTAAGGGCTCATTAGAGGCCATCAGGGTCAGACACACAGCTGGGTCGCTGCTCGCAGCTGTGTGATCGGGAAATGACTTTCCCGTTAACAGCCTGATATCATGGCATTTTAGAGGAACAACAACGGTGTTTGTGCGTAACAGACTGCCTGACGAAAAGGAACAGGACACCCTACGGTGCTTTGGAGCTCTGCAGATTCCTCTCACTTCACGGAATCTGAAATTCAAACTATTTATTCAGATATCGTTTTAAACTCTATGATCAGTTAATTCAGCAAAGTCTTAATAATGACGGGCTGATATTGAAGTGACAAGAAGGAAATATGTTGGCGTTATTATAGAGCACCAGAGTTTAACAAGGTAAATCACTGCAGGCTTTCTATCAGTTAGTGCAGTTTTGGTGGCTGAACACCATCTTCTAAGCCTTAATGGTGCTGTCACATCATGTACCGCCAACATTTTTACAACAGGGATTTGTAACTGATTGAAAGGTACTATCAAATAATGTTGTTCTGTGTCAAAGGAACAAAACATTTTGTTGTTTTAATCCCCGTTCATTTCTCCAGGCGAGGTACTCCGGTCAGAGATTTTAATCTGCTCCAGAGCGTAAATGTGGGTCATTTTTCTCCTTGGTAATAATTCCATGTGAAATTACCTCCTCAGTGAACTCGCTGCCCCTGCTTTAATTTAAATCCTGTTTAGACTGATTTCCTTGTGTTTTAGTGAATGTAAGGAGGACAGATGATGTTTCAGTGCTTCCACTCCGATGGAAACATGTTAAGATCAACCAAAAGACCTATCTGGGAAACATTATGATAAGGGAAAGACATTAAAGCTGTGAGCTCATTAAACCGCTGTTGTGATAGCAGCTACAAGATGCTCTAAAGACCTGTTTTTAGCCTGAAGTTGTTCACATTTTGTCAAACCGGTGCTATTAAAGGTAGATGAATTGGCTATTAGCAGCTCCTGTTTGTAATGTGCAGACAGCTTTCACTGGATTATTGAAGAAAACTTTAAAATGTGAAGGTTTTGGCTCTTTTTTATTATCTCTAATAGATTTACCTATGTTAATCTATGTTATTTCACTTTCTACCACCAGGAACAACAGGGAATATTCCATCCCCCACATCCCAAAATGGGTTAATCCTGGCAAACAACTTCTTCATGGAAAAGCGTCAAAGTAGCAACTTTAGGCAGTTAATGGAAATCTTCATCACACACACCTATATATATATATATATCTTTGAAAACTGCCTTTTTCTTTTGATTTGAGGCATTGATGGATCTGCAAAAGATAAAATGTCGGAGTGACTATAAGCCCAGTTAGACAGCCACCTGCTGTTTCCTTTGAGTTTGCATGTAAAGGTCAGGCTCTGAATGTATCCAGATGCATTAACATTCTGCAGATTTCAGCTGCTCTAATGCATGACACATAAGGTACTGACCTTTACCTTTGCTGCAGCAAACGCACACACATGCACACTATGCCATGAGATTGCCCCCTGAGACTCTCTGTGTCCTTGAATTAGAGCACAATTGTCTCTGTTGTCATAAGACACACTATCAACAAAACAAATTGGGCCGTAGACAGAGTTCACCTCTACACACTGCCATGTCCTTATGCTCAAGCAGCATGATTAGAGTAAATACATAGCAGTGGCAAAAACGGTGCTGTAGCTCACGGAACATTATATTTTTACAACTCAGGATTAAAAGCTGTTTTGTCTCACCTCCAAATTTCCCAGAAGTTCATTGTTCATTTACATGTTAGCAGAGATATTAACAGGTTAATAGACGCTGCAGCACGATCCTTTTCAGGATATCTTCCAAATTCAGACCCGCCTCATAAGAGCTGACACATTCAGTGGTGGTGTGTGATAAAGTTCACAAACATGGCATCTGGGTGGTTTCCTGTTAGACTTTTTTCTGGGAGATTGTATGTGTGGGTTCAGCTGTGGCTGTTTCTGAGTCTCTCCAGCACCCCAGCTGCCAGCCATTTCACCTGATGACTCTGGAGTTGACAACCTGCACTGCAGTGTTGTTCTCCCCACCTCCTGACCTTCCTGATTGGGCCACCCTCCAGCTCCCCTCCATCTCCAACCAATCGGACCAGCCATCACCACACCTGCAGGCTATATACCTGCAACCATGTCATTAGTCGTGGTGGCTGGTATTTGTGACCAGCCCGCCCTGGTGCCCCGAGTGTGTGATCATTTCTTTGTATGTTGATGTGTTTTGGGCTGTAGGTGCGTGTGGTTGGGTTGGTGGGTACCGCAAAGGTCTGTAGTTTTTATCTGAGCTACTCCCTCTATCTCTTAGGCTGAGTTCAAACACCCTACAAAGGAAGCTCATTTTTGCCACTCATAAGCACAATCTTATTCTTTTCAGTTGCTACCCAGAGATCATGACCTACGGTGAGGGTTGGAATGTAGCTCGAGCAGTAAATTGAGAACTCTGCTTTCCAGTTCAGCGCCGTCTTTACTATGACTGTATAACAACAAATGGCTGAAATAGTATATTATAATCTAATTACATTTTAGATCATCAAACAAAATCTAAACATGCACAAGTAAAATGTGTGGGATGTTGCTTGACAATGTTAACATGCAGAAATATAAATACCCAGACTCAGTAAGTTATAACAGACACAAAAATGCATGCAAAAGGTGACTTAACATGAGTCATCAGTTCTTGATTTGCAACTTATGCACTCAGTCTGCTGAAACCTTTGGGCTAACTGTTACCACTAATGCAAACAGACACCTTCTAAGGACTGGCTTTTTACTTCTGGTGATTTTCAGCCTTTCTCGCTCTGTGTTACTCTTTTCTTAATGGTCTCTCGCCCCCAAGCACCGCTGCAGTCACTGCATCTCTTATCTGCAGTCAGAAAAATTCTCAGAAACACTCGTCAGAACCTTATAACCGTAAGTGGAGTTCACATGCATACAGCGGCACCTCATCACCGCTTTTAGCATCAGTCGTTGTGACTCTTCACAAGCTGCTCTCCTGAGCCGCTTGGATGTTTCACGGTGAATCTTTTCATTCAGCAGAAGTGGGACACATTTTGAATTTTTCATTCATTTCTTTTTCCATTAACTGCTGACCAACATACAAGTCACTATGGTGGATTTCTAACCTGCTTAAGATGCTGTAAATCCAAACATGAGGGATATGATATTCCAGGAGGCATGATGCATCGATTAGGCCTTGTTGCAACGTCATAACGTAATTTATTTGAACTGTTCCTTAGCATCATTTATAGGTTTAATGGACAGGTCAGTTTTGCAGGACAGTTTGTACTTAAAAAAGGAAATTGATGCCAAAATCCTTTTCAGTGTAAGACGTGACAGCGCTCACATCAGAGTAGGCTGTGATGGCCAGGTGTTAGTGGGCTGTCCATTAATAGAAAAGATTGATGATTTGATCCCTGAACCCCCAATTTGTCCGAAGGCAAGACTCTGAACTCCAATTTTCACCCAAAGACAGGGTAGCACCTTGCATGACAATGGATAAATGAGAACCGCATTGTAAAGTGTTTTTGAAACACATTATGTAAAGAAAATGGATGCTGTCAACATCATTGCATTGTTGGTCATCTTCTAATGTCTTTGCAGTATCTAGCGATATCTTCTTCTTCCAGCCTTGTGGCAACAGTTTCTTGTTTCAAGTGGCAAGCTCAAAAGCCAAAACAAAAGGGCCAAAAACAGTTGCAATTCCTCAAACAGCCACTTGAGGTGGACTCCAAAAGTGAGTCGGTCCTCCTTGAACTCAGTGTTAAAATGTCCAAATTTCCAGCAGAAATAAACATTTTTACAGGCCCATATGAAAAATAATTCTGGTCTTTACAGCTAATTACTCAGTTCATGACAACTGTTTAGGAAGTGAAATTTTATATAACTCATCCATTTAAAATGTATTCAGGCTTGAATGTATGCATAATTAAGGTAATAACCACTTTAAGTGCCAGGTGAGTACCATTATAGGACAGTTTATGCCCCACAAATGTTTGCGTGGTTCTGCTCTGCTCCACTCGTGCTTCACATCTGCAATTTTTTTTGGATTAACTAGGAGTTGGTGACAGTTGTTGCCGTTTCAAAAAAAAAAAAAAAAACATCACAGAAGATTTGTCCATCTTTACGTTCATTCAGTTCATTCATTCACCACATAAAGCCAGGTCCCAAAAATCCTCCAACTTAAACAACAAAATGCAAAACTGACCTCTGGAACAACACACAGAAGTGTTTCCTGATTAAACACCTTCCTTTAGTTGCTGTTCTATCATGACCTCATAAGATTTATAAATCCCGCTGCCTGTACTTGTCTTTGTCCCTTGCACATGAACATATGTCACCAATACTGGAAAAAGATGATGCTGTTGTTTCTCTTGGGAGGACAACATCCCAGATCTGCTGTCCTATCACTCAATATCAGCATCACTAACGCTGTTGAAGCAGAATGTGAGAAAATCTGGTGCAATGCCTGAAACCAGAGCAGTGGAAGCAGTTGACAATCAATGCGATTAATGTTCACGGCATCTAAGTCAAACACACTGACACATAAGTTGAGACCGTTCTGGTGTCCACGTGGTTTTTGTCATGTAATTAACATCACTCTTAGACTTCCAGTTTGTATTGGTGAAAAGTGAAAAACCTTTAATCACCTGGCAGAAGCTGAGATCATTATTGTAGTCAGCAAAAGAGATCAACAAGTTGAGATGTCAAGTGACGAATCGACAAGGCAATTCATCCAACAATTTTAAGAATAATTGCCAGTTCCAGTCTCTAAAATTTAAAGATTTCTTGATTATGTTTATTAGAAACATCAGTAGCTCATTGGGAACTTTTCATGGACATTTTTATACAATTTCCTGACATCTGGTGGTCTCAATAACAGATGTTGAAGCCCTTAATACATAGAAAATGTAAAACATAGCATAATGAACTTTTCGCCTTCGGAAAAGCAAGATCCTGCTTGTTGTAATGAGGTAATGTGATCTTTTTACCTTTATTAGCCATTATTGGTAAATCCTAATATCTCCAATGGTTTAACACATATTCTTTATTGGACATTACAGTGGCTTATCTGGTTTGTAAATGTCGCGGGCAAACTGAATTCCACTTCAGAAGCCCATTAGTCCACGTGCTGCCCTGAGGGAGATCTGGCTGTCAGCTCCGGTTTACTTCCCCAACCACTGCAAGATCCTGGCATTTTCTTGTTTTCTCTCATCTGTTTGTTTCCAGACAGAGCGAAGCAGAGAGGAAGTCTCTAACCCTGACGCCACGACTCCCTGCTTCATTTGATGAATTTGTGTTTAAGTGAAACAGAGGGCATCTCGGTCTAAATATTTCATCGAGAATTAGATCATTAATTGCTAATTAAGGGAGCGTTTCATGCGTCATCATTAGTTATTAAGACGCTCAGCGATCACCGGTCAGGAGTGCTGACGTGGCGAGCAGACAGGAAATAACATCTTTCACGGTGCCAGCAGTGCAGGCAATTACAACACATGGAGGACACTTGAGAAGGAACACACACATTCAGCCCCCTGCTCAGAGGCAAATTACAGTTGTAAGTGTTTGTTGAGTGTCACCCGGTGAGTTGTGGCTGTCTGCAGAGCCTGAGTCATCTTGCAGGCCACACAAATTAAAAAGTTGTTCAGCTATGAAAGACTGGGTCACCGGTGACTCGGCCCCACCTCACCGAGGATGGACATGAGAGGATTTACAGTCAGGTGTTGGAACAGTGAGTCCAAAACCTCATCTTGTAGTCTCAGTATTTATTGATGTGTTTACTCAGCTGCTGGCGTTTGTCTTCACACTGCAGTTCGACTGGGTTTTAAACAAAGATACATTGGGTAACAGTTTTCTTTGACAAAAATACAGGAGAGTTGCAAAGGGAGACATGCTTCTAACTTTTTCGTGGATGATGATGATGGTAAATTGCAATACTTACACCACTAGCCTGTAGATTCTGTTGGTTTCCAGTTTTAGATAGAAAACATAAAAACTGCTTTAAATGTAATGAAAGGGGAGGAAATGGTTACATACACTCCACAAGCACTTTGTTAGAAAAGCTTGTGAACACTTGCTCTTGGTCTGGACTCATTGCATCTCTTCTGTAGATTTGTCATCTGAACCTTCATGCTGCTAATCTCCTGTTCTACTACGTCCAACAGATGTTCGGCTGGATTCACATCTGCTGAGGCTCATTGGACTCACTTTCACATTCCTGAAAGCAGTTTCACTTTAACTTCATGACATGGTGCATTATTCTGCTGGAACCAACCAAGAGAAGACAGGAAATTGTGAACTGAAAGGCTTGCACCTGATCAGCAACAACACCAAGATAGGCTGTGGCATTCAGACCGCGGTTGCTGTCATTAAGGGGCCAAAAGAGTCCAAGAAAACATTCCTCACACCATCAGCATGGACTGTTGACATCAGGTAGGTTGTGTCCATGGATTCATGCTGCAGATTCTAACCTATAAACTGCATCCTCCACAGAAATTCATCAGTCCAGGTTACCTTTCTCCATCTTCAGTTGTCCATTGTTGGTGTTTCTGTATTCACTGCAGCCTCACGTATCTGCTCCTGGCTCACAGCAGTCAGTCTAAGCTGCTTTTTTGCTTAGCACAGTTGTCGAATGATGATCTGAGTTACTGTAGCCTGTGAGGTTCAACCAATCTGACCTCTCTCACTGGAAGTTTTTGTTTATCTCTTCTGAGTAACTCTTGAAACTGTTGTGGTGAAAATCCAGGAGATCAGCAGCTTCAGAAACACTCAAACCAACAATAAGGTATGCCCAGCTGGGGTGAGGCCTCAGGGTAAACACAGAACTACCTGGATGGAATTATATATCTATTGTGGCCTGGGAATACTTTTGGATGCTCCAGGAGGAACATTGTTTGGGAGACAGAGGTCTGGAAGATCCTATTTAATTCTTTTTTTTCTGTAATTTTTGATGTTTAATTTTTAATCTTTAGTCTTATTCTTCAGTTTATAAATGGCCTAGGGCCTTTGTTTGATGTATGCTAATCTGGCTAATTATTCATTTGACTTTATTAATGTAATTTTTACTATTTTATTTGATTCCTCTGCCTTGTCTCCTTTTGTCTTGCCAGATTATCTCTGTGTTTGCATGGATTGACTGTCAAAGCACTTTGGATGCACTTAAGGGTGCTATTTAAATAAAATGTAGCCTGATGCCACCACAGCCTGACCCCAGATAAGTGGAAGGAAAAGGATGGAAGGACTGTTGCGTTAAGTTTCATCAATACAGTTGGAAATGTTAGAAGAAGTAATATTGGCCATCCATCCATTCATTATCTGTACACTGCTTTATCCTCACTAGGGTCGCGGGGGGCTGGAATCTATCCCATCTGACTTACAACGAAGACAAAGGACACCCTGAACATGCTGCCAGTCTATAACAGGGCTACACAGAGAGACACACAATCACACTCACATTCACACCTACAGGCAACTCAGAATCATCAGTTAACATCAGCATGTTTTTGGACTGTGGGAGGAAGCCGGAGTGCCCAGTGAAAACCCACACATGCACAGGGAGAACATGCAAAATAGACACTGAAAGATCCCAGACCCAGGCCACGATGCTAACCGTGGATCTTCTTCTTGTGAGGCGAAAATACTACATAACCACCAAGTCGCTGTGCAGCCTCAAAATTTTGAGTAGTGCTTTGGAATTGGAAAGAAACAGCAGCCTGTAGCTACATTCAGAAGCTGGCTAACAAACTCAAAGAGAGCTAGCCTGGCTTTGTCTAAAGACAACAAAATCCACTTTCCTGCACATCTAAAGCATACAATTGACCATGTTATTTTTGTTTGTTTCATCTTGCTTGCTTTCTATGGAACACTGATACACCTAAGAGCCTGTCTTATTCACAGCCAGTAACACAATCAACTAAAGTGCCTAAATATGAGGCTCCTCCCAACGCTCAGTGAAAGAGAGCAGAGGCGTGATCATACAATCCTTTTAACGATTGCATTCTGTCATCAGTCATTTCCTTTAAGATCAAAGAAAACTGGAGACCTCTGCCTCTCATAGACACTTCTTCAATGAAAGGAACAACTGGAAGTCACACCAGTCACAAGGTAAAATAGTCCAAGTGAGGTGACGAAGCCTCTGTTTGAATTTAATTCACTATGCCTCCAACACCATCTGGCCACAAACCCATGTAACTGCCACAAGTTGTAGCAAAAAGACGCTAATCACCAATTTGAGTAGCAGCAGTAATATGACCTCTACCTTCCCTGCAGCCACCAGCGTCAGCACTGCAAACCCAACCAGACTGATGATGGTCAAGATTCTGTGTTGTGCTGATCGTTAACTGGGCAGGAACCCGCAATGAGTCAGTTTTATTCAGCAGTGCTTCGAAAGTTTCTGAACTAGACTCTGCAGTTTGCAAGCAGTTTGATTTTGTAAAGCACTGGATGCACAGTCTAGCAAAGTTTCTCACCAATGCCAGGGCTTTTCTTGGACACAGATCAGATTTAAAGACCAGTCTAGCTTATGTTCTTCAATGAAAAACATTAAAGAAACACAGTGCATGTTGGAGTAAAATACATTTATCAATTCAGAAGAACATGTTGGAATCGGCCTCTTCTTTCTCCTCTTTCTCATTAATTTACATGCTCTCTCACACTGTCTCATTCTGTCATTCTGTCAGTTCAGTTTCAGTTTGAATTTTCTATTTTCATCACTCTGTCATCATGTATCATCATTATCGCTCCTCCTCTCCATCATCCAAGCTGCTCCCCATCTTCATCCCTCCTTTACATAATACTGTGCATCTGTGCACACACAGACAAACCTGAAAGACTGTCTGGCCTCAGAGCTGGACTTTAAACACACCAGAGATCATTTATATTTAATTTCCAGGGACATGAATGAGCTGCTGTGACAAGGCTCGAAACTGTCACTATACAGAAGACTGTCACTGACATTTCTTGAGCCTTAGATGAACCTTCACTCTTGAACAGTCCTGCCAAGAACTGAATGTCCAAAACCTTACACACTTTGACTCATAGAAAACATTCTTATGTGGGAAATAATGTTCCTACAAGTGAGGTGCCCCCACATCTACAACGTCTATCCCATTGTGTCTATTGTAATAAACCACATGCAAGTCTGAGCACTTTTTATTGCACTGTTGGGGGATTTTTTTATATTTACGGAGAGAAAGAAAGGAGGAGAAGAGAGAAGAGAAGAAGAAAGTGATTCAGAAGCAACACACGAGTCTGCTGCTGTAGTTAAATCTTGTAACTAACGAAGAAAGACGACAAAGAGACACAAAATGACACAAAGCAGGGCTCAGAATGACCTTTTAGGGAGGCTGACTATAGCATGATTAGTCCACGTACACTATAAGCAATGAGGCTGTTTTGTTTGACAAAAACCTATGCGCATTTTGCTGTTGGTTTTGCTGCTGGATTACAAACCAATGTTAAACATTCTATGCTGCCACCTACTGTTCCACTAGATACATGGAGTTACCAGAGAAGAAGGCAGCTAATGTGGCTAAACAGCCCAACGAGATGGACGGCTAGACTTTGGATGGTAGAACAGAGATTAATTAGCATGAGGTGCCCTGGGCCTGGTAAAACAATTCAGCCTCGGTGGCTTCTCCAGCGCCAGTGTCATGTTTAAACTAAAACTATTAATGAGAGGAAAGTAAACTGCTGGATGTCAAAGATGTCTTAAGTAAACACACTCTGAGAAAATTTTCAATTGCTAGTTTAATCCTCAGTTCTCATTTTTGTGCTGGTGATTTTCCTTTGGTGGCATCTAAAACTGCTTTGGGTGAGTTACAAAAATTCTTCTATGCAGGAAAAATCCTGTGAAAACAAAGCAATGAAGTTGCGTTTAGTTTTGATGTTTTGCTCCTTTATGGAAGGGGTAGAGGGGCCTTTTACATGCCTGTGCCCAGGACCCCATAGTCTGTTAGTCCGTCCTTGGTTTGTACCTTTTAAAATGGAAACCCTCTTTGTGTCCATATGCAACCTATTGTCCACAAATTATTTTTCTATACTAGCAGAACTTAACTGCTTTCTAAATTCTGATGGTGGCCAGGGTCTGTGTCCCATTAAGGACCATTATAATACTTAGATTTAAATGTCTTACTTTAGTTTTCACTCAATCTTCGGTTTAGAAACCAAAACTTCGTGCTAGGGTTTGGCTTAGAAAAACATCACACTTGCACAATAATCAGTACATGGCAGAAGCTTGGTTAAGTTTAGTCACCAACCATACTTGTTTAGCTTTAGGGAAGTATCATGATTTCAATTTACTGATTGTAGCTTTCTCTTGCATCACTTCTGATTGGTTGGCTTAAAATGAGCAACTTTAAAGTGGTAAAATAAATGGCAAAGACAGGTTGATTACAAATGCATTTGTGATAGACCACAGACCAACATCTCCTGCTAGAAAATATGTCCACCTCAAAACATAAATGCAATTTAGTTATCTCCCATAAAATATTGTGAGGACTGGGTTTGCCATATGAGCTTAAAATGAGGTCACCAGGCATCCTTTTATATTGTGCTACCTGAAGATTTATATTGGCAGGTCTGATTTTTGTAAATGCTGACTAAGGCATTCTGCGCTTCACCAGGTTGGGAGGAGGAGGAGGGTTGCAAAATATTTTTATGCTCAGAAGGTGGCCACACTGTGCCACTCTGTCATATCTGTTGTGTTCTATTTGTAGTCAGCCTGCGATGCTTTTTCTTGCGTCACTGTTCTCCTCAGTGTTTCCTTTATATCCCAGCACCCCTCCCCCCTTCATTCAAACAGGAATGGACATTATCTAATACTAATCAATGCTCTGCCACAAATCAGCTTAAGCAGCTATAATTATGCTGCAGAGTACACACAAGGCTCCGGAGACTCTTTGCCTGCAGCTCGCGATAAATCACAAATTTACCACAACATCAGTCTTAAACTGTTTAATCTAGATATTCTCCAAATGAAGTCTCCTCCTGCAGAATGTCCGGCTTATTGCTCCTGCTGCGACCGAATATCTCATCCTAATTAGATGCCCCTCTAATATTTTCTCACAGTCAGAAAATATGCTCCAAATTTAACATTAGATTCATTCAGCAGCTCCACAGAAATCAAGTCAGAGCGACTCAATGAAGACCTGCAGTGCAGCTCATCTTTGTGATCGCAGTCGGAGCGGAGAGTCCCACTGCAAGCACTGGAGGTCTGTTTTAAATGAAAGGAGGCAGGACGCTACCTAAATATCCCAGCAGATTAGTTCTTGCAGGGATATGAGGGGATTAAATTTAAATTAAAGCTTCATTATCAAAATATACTTAAAAAATTAAAGCACTTATCGCTTGTCATTGCTTCTTCCAAGGATCAGATAAAAGCAGAGACCAAACAGATCCCAACCCAGAATGTGTTAATCCGCAAAACTCTGACAAACAAACTGAAAAAAATTCATTTGTTACATCTTAAATGCTGTGGCAGGTCATAGTAGAGCTTTACCATATGCTGTACGGCTGTTCATTTTATAATAATGCATCATGTTTATTATAATAAAATCATCATGTGGTTTCTTTGCAAGATCCTGATTGTTAATTGTCAAATAACTACAGTGAGCAAGTGGGTCAAAAGTGCAATATTTCACTGTGAAATACTGCATAGACTAATCAAAGTATATACAAAATACAGAAATATACTAGTTCCATAGAAGTGCATTTACAACTTTACTGAAGTAGCAGTTACTTCTCACCACATACAGGAGATGGGGACATTTTTAGGTGCAGAATAAGACCACGTCACTCATTTAACTGCACAGCCACACTTTCAGCATCACAGTGACAAGACGGCGAACCAGAGATCAGAGCGGCAGCAAGTTTTACTGACATTAAAGAAGCTGTACAACCCTTTGAGGAAACGCTGGAGGAGCAAATATCCAGCACTGACAAATGTACTGCAGCCAAAGTGTCATCAGAAAAATGTGTGAAAAGTAAAAGCTGGGATTACAGAAAAGTGCATTAATGCCGTGTTATTTATCTGAAAAAATAAAGTTCTATGTCACAATGTGACGCCAAGTTTTGTATGTAATAGCATAATTTGACTCATAATTTAAACTCAGTGGAGTAAAAAGTACCAGAAAAGTGTGGAGTGGGTGTAGAGGTGCATAAAAGTACCTCAGAGTGTAATTTAGTAAATCTAAATGCACTGATTATTTTTACCACATGGACATTTAAGATGCTTATATGACAGAATCACATGAAATAGAACTACCACAAAAAGTGTCTTTTTGAGTGCTGGACACTCATCTGTGCTATATGAAGATATTGTAGGATTATATTTGATGGTATGTCATCACTGAGTGTCCAAGTAAAGTGCAAAATGCACAAGAAATACAAACAGAAGTTATATTTCATTTCCATATGGGAATATCATAAGGGTGGAATTCCACATTTCCACTGTGATACACCCGGATAGTGTAAGAAAATGCGAATGAAACATCTCAAAAAGCCATTTGAAAATGACTCGGAAGAAATCAGACACGCTGTTCGTCAGACACTCCACATCCAGCCCTCCTACCTGTCCGCGCTGAGCGCGGTGAGCGTGAACACGGACACGCCGACCGAGGTGAGCTGGATGACAGGGATGAGTTTGCACGCCGCCTCGCCGAACACCCACTCCTCGGAAAAGTAGCGGAAGGCGTCCACGGGCACGCAGGTGACCAACAGTAACAGGTCTCCCGCCGCCAGGCTGGAGATGAAGATGTTGGGGACGCTCCGCATGGCGCTGTTGGTGATGAAGATCTTCACCAGGGTGATGTTGCCCAGCAGACCCACGGTGATGATCAGGATGTACACCGAGGTCATGACGCAGCGCACGGCGAAGTGGACCGTTTCCCCGCCGTCAGAGGACGCCCACCAGCCGGGCTCCTCGGTGGAGTTGGGGCTGAAAGCCTCAGGGTCTCCGGCCAGAGCCGGGTTTAAATTAGAGAGGAATTCGTCATCCATCCTGCGCGGAGTGGAAATATCCACAGAGGAGCGCTCCGGAGAGGAGAGAACGGGATGGAGCTTCTGCGCTGCTGGGCGCGCAATGGGATGCTCCGCGCGTAAAGACGCAGTGTCAGTGTGGGGTTTCACTCAGACACCTAGAGAGGGGAAAAGTTTTCTGAAAAGAGTGCATCTGAAAACTGTTTGCTCGAGTCACTGAGAGAAGAGTGAGAGGCGACTGATGCGCGTAAAAAGGAGGAGGCACTTCTTTGACACTGTTAACACAGACGCTCCCTCTTTCTCTATGAGCCTGCGTGGCTGAGGGAGAGAGAGAGCAGGAGAGCAGAGTAGAGGGGGTTGGAGGGAACTTGAAGAAGAATGTAGCTGTACAGATTGCATAGATGATCAAAAATATGTGGACACAGCAGCGTTACACCCATAGATATAGCTGTCCACATATTCTTTGGCCCTATAGGGTTGAGGTGATGAGGAATGCAGAACAGAAGAGGAGAAAAAGAAGAGAGAGAGATGATACTCTGTGGCCAAAGGTTTGTGGACACTGAGGTTTGGTTACATTGAAACACTGCATGAAAGCGATCTAACATGAATTTACGGATGTGAAAATAAAGTCCAAATTAGACTCTGAATCTGATCCAACAGCAGCCCTGAATCTCACTAATTTCTACAATCCTGCAGCAGTTTCAGCATCTGCTGGAAAGACTGAAACCAGATTAGTGGCATACTGATGGAAACCCATTTTCCAAACATAGCTTTCTAATGACATGTGCCGCTATAACATATGGCTGTTGTGTTCTCCTGTCCACATACTTTTAGCCATGATTAAGGCAGAGGAGAGAAGAGGGTTGCTTAAATCTGAAATAATTTATTTCCAGTGTCGTGATGAGAACAAACGTGCTCCCATTGTTTTAAATGCTTCTCACATATCATTTTTACAGCCACACTCTGTGTTTGACATCAGTGCAAAGTGCAAAATCTATAATAACTGCCTCAAACTTAGTCTTTTATGAGAGGGCAGCACAGGGCCATGGAGGCCATTGATAGAGAGAAATGTTGCCAGTCACCATTTTTGAAATGTAAAATTCACACGTGAACATTCAAACTGTTGGTATGACTACAGAGTGCCTACAGCCTTGTTTAGCTTGTGGTTTTAGTTTTGTGGCACATTTTCCACTTTGATTCCGTCCCATTGTTTTCCAGCAGCAAAAAGTCATTACCTCTTCATCACCAATTACTAGACAGACACAGATCGAGATGAGTCTGTGACTTTTGCGACGCATTTAGCAGCTACAGAGTCTCATATTTCCATCTGGAGGTGGTGGAGACCAAAATCAGAGCTAAAACAGAAACTATCGAACGAGATAGCATAATTCATTTGAACAAATTCCTCAAAAGGGCAGATGTTCACACTCAAGAGTTAGCGCCCTCTCGAGGCTGCAGCAAACATCACTAAGTAGGTAATGTTCTTACAGTGCCTCAAAGTTGACATAGGGAGGAGGTCAGGGTGGATAAATGGGTCAACGAAACATTTGAACTTTAGGACCGCTATTCTATTCCTGTTTCAAATGGATCTTGTTTCTTGACTGTTCAATGGTCTTATTGTAACAAAGTGTGACTGTGATCTTTAGCAGCTCACCTATAATACCTGCTGACATCTGCAAACCTCTATGGATTATAAGAGAGAAACAGGGTAAGCCACCTTTACAGTTGCTTAGACTGGAGGATTTGAAAGACACTTAACTCCAAAACAACATCAAGCAGCAGCAACTTCTAAGTTAAAATATCCATACATTTCTAACAATTGTGAGGCAGATGATAGATTTTAGTTTTGGTTGCAAAACAGCTTGTTTCACATGTCATCTACTGCAGAAAGCAGCTAAAATCAATTGGAACAATTTAGATGTTACTTTTAGCAACCATTTCTTTTTGTTCGTTGGGTTTTCCATGTATAATATTGTAGGTTTTTTTTTAACCTTCATATTTAAATTTAGTTGGTAAATTTGCATTGCCAGTCTTATTTCACTACTGCTTTGATTTCCATTTCTTCTCCAAGCCTCCCTTTTCTTCTCCCAGCTTTCTTTCAACCATCCATGCATGTGTTTGCCGTGTCCATCTCCTTTTTTCATTTCTTCCAGTTGCTATCACCTCTCCCTCCACCACCTTTTTACCGTCTACTTCTTCTGCAGTTTACAAAACTGTACAGAGGAGTAGAGGTCTGTGGTGATTATTGGCACTGAATATTTTCCTTTCCTTCACGATTTCTGTATCGAACATAGCTTTCCGACAAATATCCTCAAACCAGGACTATTCATAAGGATTGGCATCATTGTGATAAATTACAGAGATAAAAAATCCTCCACCTGATATCAGACGGTGTGATTTTTCCATTGGATTTCTGCACAAAAAGGGCTGAGGTGCATTTTCCAAACCATGTCAGTAATTGGGGTTAAAAAGCTGCAGATGAACAACAAAAGAGATTGAACGCACATCCAGGAGTCCGCAAGGAGCATGAAAATCCACGGGGTGGGATAAACTACATTCATGGGCTTATCTTCTACTAACACCTGCATGTTTTTTTATGTCAAAAACCCAGCAGGTTGTTTTATGTGGACTAATTCAGCGTATCATTAAATGTCCAGGTTTCGCTCATGTTTTAAACACTACCAGAGTACTTCTACTAATCCTGCGTGTCTCCGTCACTATCAGGGATGTAGCTGGAAAACCACAAAAGTCCGTTTGTGTTCAGAGATGCGTTCGACCTCTTTATCTCTTTCCATTTGAAAACCTTGACTTTTGATGATTTAGTGCATTTTTAAACTCTCTGCTAACTGTGATCATCACATTCAGTTGTTTCATAAAAAAACAACAGTGATCTTAATGAGGGACAATGAGGAAATAGTGGCAGGTTCAGGGACAAAGTCACACAGACGACAGCACTGGGTCAGTCCATTTCTCAGAAGTGCTCTCGAGTGACTAAAATCTGATCTGAATGAAAAGAAGTGCACAGATGAATCATCTGGTAGCCTGCCAGAGTCATCTATTAAGCTCTGGTTGATTACAGAATCATGATTTTAGTTTGACTTTCTCCTTACATTTTTTCTGACTTTTGTCCCAGTACTGAGGTTAAAGATGAAGGCTGCCATCTGGAGCCCGCCATTCTGCTGCTTTAATAAGACAAACTGACTTCAAAGTCCACTTTAACGGGCTAAGTGCCTCTCTCTGTGCCCACCACTGCCACAGATGGCAGAGTCGGAGGTGGCACGGCATGAGTTGGAAGTTGATCTGATGTTCTTTACTTTAAGAGACCCAATCTGTCATTTCTGATCAATGGTGAGTTAATTAACAAAGTGGGAGTTATTAAGAATCCGCCTTTTGAGCAACTGTATTCCAGTCAACATTCCTCTTTCACTGCTGAACTAACTTTTAACACCAGAAAATGTGAATGATGCAGCTTCATTAGTGCTGTATCAACACCCAGAATTCAGTGATGGCATGACTTTATCAATTGCAGTCAAACACTTAAACCCTACCTATTCAAGGGTTTCTTTTTAGTTTTTCTGTTTTCTTCCATGTAAAACTAATCTATAGAGATTGTTAGAGTTGAATTTGAGAATATATTTATCATAATCAAGCCCTAGGGCATTAACTGATTGTATATAGTGTCTTTATAGAATAATCTTCATTACATACCCACACACACACATCTTGCTCCTCTAGTCAGTATATTTCCACTCTTACAGCTTAGCACACCCCCTTGTGTAACTCGAGCTATTTCTTATCTTATGCTATGTTTTCGTTTCTGCTTGTGTATAAAATAAACTTCGTATGGGAGCAGTCTTTGTAGCTCGCACTAATGTGTCTTGTTACACTGTGCTGTTACCCTTGCAAGTAAAAAGTTACAGTCTCCGTGTCTTTCTGGTTCGGTGAATATCTTCATTTGATATGTGGGAGCTCTCAGCGGAGCTACACTCTGACATATAACTTGGTCCTTCGAGCCGGATCCGAGGATTCCTTCCCGACGTCGAGGAGAGCCGACACCGAAGTCTGTCGACAGCGATCGTCGCCAAGCAGCGAGATCTGAAAATCCTGGGACGTGAATTCGTGGCCAGGTCGGTGAAAGGAAAAGCGGTCCCTCGGCGCTGGGTGTGAATCCAAGGATCCGATCCAGGAAGTGACACCGATCAGAACCACGGGTGAGAAAGAGATTCCGCTAGCATGATAAAAGAGATTCCGCCGACATAAGGAAAGAGATTCCGTCGGCAAGGTGTACACAGGTGTGAGTGTAAAGATTCCGCCGACATAAGGAAAGAGATTCCGTCGGCAAGGTGTACACAGGTGTGAGTGTAAAGATTCCGCCGACATATGGAAAGAGATTCCGTCGGCAAGGTGTACACGGTGTGAATGTGAAGAGTGATTGAGAACTTCAAGCACATTATAAGGTCTAGAATACCTTGCTGAATTTCTAGTTTATTATTTTCCTTGTTGTTGACGACGTACTGGTGACAAGGGGATTAAGGGCGAGCTAGACTCATAAAAACTAACACCGCTGCAGCTTATCTGCAGTAGAAGGATGTGTTAGTGTCCTCCCGTTGTCTCGTGCCAGAGAACTCAACAACAAGCAGCTATGGGACAAAAACAAAGCGTATTAGAAGGCGATGAGAAATTTATGGAAGGACATGTGGAAGAATCAGGAAAAATAAGTCAAAAAAGACGGAGAAAGAAACATACTTTCTCAGGCAAATTAGATGAGAGAGACATCTTCGAACTCCATATTAAAATAAAAACTGAAATCCTTCAGATAAAGAGTGAAAAAAAAAGCGCAGAAAGGATGCCAATACACCTGGGAACCTAAGGAGCTGTTCGAGGGAGACCGAAGTCTGTGCACAGCCCCCTGAAACTAGGTTTGGGGACGAAAGCCCTCCGTGGTTGAATTCCACGTCGGCCGGTTAAAACCCTGTCCGGGTTCTGCGGGGTTCCAGGTTGACGGCATCCGAACAAAGCGCTTTAGGAAAGTGAAGTCCTGAGCTAAGAGAAGCCAAAACTTACAAAATGTGTCCATGTGTAAAACTGTGAGTGTGAAAGGACTGGTCAGTGATTGAAGCAGCAGACAGCCTGAAACCTATCGGTGTGAACATACGGCTGTTGTCAGTTGAAGTAAATCACTGCGTGTAAACAGTCATTAAGATTTAGGAGGACTTTGTGAAAACTCTAAAACGACCTTTAGTCCTGATATTGGACCCCCAGTGGAAAACCGGACTAGCTAATAGAGCTGGCCGAGGAGCTTGTTTTCCAAGGGCTGAATTTTGGCATATGACACATTGTTTCCCACAAATTCTAAATAAAAATAATTTTGAACAAAACAAAACAAAAATGGGAAATAATCAGGAAAAAAAATTCACTATAAGGCGATGCAAAATAAGCAGAACAGAACAGAAGCATCCAGATTCGATACAATTCTTGTCAGATTGGGAAAAGAAATATGAATTTAATAGCAAATTAATAGTAGGAGGCTGCACAGAGCTATTTACAGAATTAACTGCAAAACAACAAACTGATAAAAGAAATCAAAAGAAACTGAAAAACAGCTTCATTACGCAGAAATATGGCTGGAAGAAGCACAAAGAGGAAAAAAAAAGAAATACAGCAACAAATAAAAAAGCTGAGGCCTGTGCAGCCAGAGCAGAAGGTGATAAGATAGTGTACAAAAACACAAAGACAACAACGATGGCCTGGTGCATCAGAGGCCGAAGGCGCCGCGGCAGCTGAAGCACCAGATAAATGACCTCTTTCTTTATGGTCAGATTTGCTTTGTAACATTGATTATAGACACCTGCGATAGGGTCAGTGAAATAGGAATCTAATTTTCAGTTGTTCATATGTTTCGAGATTTGGGATTTTTCACTAACGAGCTGTTATGAGGTGTGTGAGATAATTGTTCCTGTAAGACCAAGACTGTATTCTTGCTGTTAATTCGTACCACAATGAGAACTCAGTGCTTAAAATGGTTTCTTTTTAGCTGCTTTTGCTTCAAGGTTCTTTTTATCTCTGGAATGCAGCTCAGCCTGGTACATTTCAAACACTTCACTCTGTATGCAGTATTAAGACCACAGGAACAATTATCACACGGTTCAACAGATCAAGCTAAAATAAAATTTCATGTTGATAAAGCATAGATGTAATAAAGTATAAATGTATTACTATATAAAGATATTAATATATAGATGTGGTTGCATATTTCTTAACGGACGGAAAAAAAAACAAACTCTATCCCTTGAGAGTGCGGACCTGAAAACCAGAGTAATAGAGCTAAACACCCAAATTACTACAACTTTTGCGGTTCATGAGACAGCCTCTTGGGTGGTGTGTAAACACCACACCCTCCACACATTTGAATGGAAAAGAAACCTGATCATTAATTTGTTTGTCCATAGAGGATTACCCAGAATTTGAAAAAAAAAAAACCTGCCCAGTGATCTCTGGTCCACCAGCCCTACAGATGTAGGACTGATAAAACATTTTCCACCTGTTAAAGTACAAGCAGCCACTCCATGTCGACCACAGATTTCTCAATATCCTCTGAAGCAATCAGCGATAGAAGGTATAAGACCTGTTATTTCAGATATGGAAAAATCAGGGATTATTGTGAATACGGAAAAGTGCGTTTGTAATACCCCCATTTTCCCTGTTCAAAAAGCACATACGGGAACATGGAGGATGGTTCAAGACTTGAGAGCGGTGAATGATGCTGTACAGAAAACTACACCTGATGTTCCAAACCCAAATACATTATTAAATGAAGTAACTTCAGATAAAAAGTGGTTTTCAGTTATAGATTTAAGTAATGCTTTTTTCTCTGTACCACTACATTCAAACTCGCAACACTGGTTCGGGTTTACATTTGAAGGTACACAGTACACCTACACACGATTACCACAAGGTTTTACGGAAAGCCCCCACATATACACTCAGGCTCTCAGGTGCTCCATGTCAACATTTCAAATTCCAGAACACAGCCAAATTCTGTTGTATGTTGATATTCTTGTGGCTGCAGACACGCAGGAACACTGTAAACAGACAACGATGGCAGTGTTACGACACTTACATGAAACAGGTCATAAGGTTTCATTAAACAAACTTCAGTTGTGGGCTCCGCAGGTGGTGTATCTGGGCCATAATCTTTCAAAACATGGGAAGTCTTTCCTCACTGACAGAAAAACTGCAATCCAAAATGCTCCAAAGCCGCGAACAAAACAACAAATGATGTCATTTTTAGGACTTTGTAATTTTTGCAGATCCTGGGTTCCAGATTACGCAGTGTTCTCACAGCCACTGCAAGATTTAATATATGGCAAGAACATGTCGTTAACAGATGAGATTATTTGGACTGTACAGGCTGAGGAAGCTTTTAAAAATCTGAAATTAGCCCTGTAATAATAATAATAATAATAATAATTGTGTAGGTTATGCAATAACAACAGTAACTACGGTCCTACAAGCAGAACACCTGCCACACACGTATTCTGCGCAGACGGCTGAACTTCTAGCAGTCATTAACGCTTGTAAGATGTTTGAAGGGAAATCACTTAACATTTACACAGACAGTCAATATGTGTATTCTTCTGTCCACCATTTCGCTCGAATTTGGAATAACAGGGGCATGAAAACCTCTGGTGGGAAACCTCTTGCACATGCCTCTCTGTTGGAAAATCTTCTCTTAGCGATTCAGTTTCCTGCTAAATTGGCGCTGTGTAAATGTAAGTCTCACCTAAAGGACGACTCCACCATAACACGGGGTAATAACCTTGCAGATGTTGCTGCGAAACAAGCTTCATTTGGCACACAATGTTCTGAGAATGACCTTTTCCTCTCAGTAGACCTAAACATCTTGGCGGACGCACAAAACACTGCTCCCACGGCTGAACAAGCTTCTTGGCTCAGACGTGGAGCTGTTTTGCAAAATGGCCTTTATCATATTCATAATAAGCCCGTTCTTCCGCGTTCTCTGTTCCCCACAGCCGCCCTCGTGAGCCATGGTCTCACCCATGTCTCAACAGGAGGGATGGTATGCATGGTACAGAGACAGTTTTTCTCTGTAAACTTTTCTGTCTTTGCCAAGGAATACTGTAGGAATTGTTTAATTTGTTGTACGAACAATCCGCAAGGAAATATGAGACCAAAGAGAGGGCAATTTCCTCCAGCACAACACCCCTTCCACATAATTCATATGGGCTTTATTGAGCTAACAGCATCAAAAGGACTAAAGTATTGTTTAGTGGTTGTAGATGTGTTTTCAAAATGGGTTGAAATATACCCAACCAAAGATAACACAGCCATAACTGTAGCAAAAGCTCTCTGCAACCATTACTTTCCAACTTATGGTATTCCCGCCATAATTAGATCAGATAATGGTACACATTTGTAAATGCAATTATGACACATTGCTCACAGGCATTGGGTTTTTCACTAAAAAATCACTGCGCATATCATCCACATTCCGCCGGCCTTGTAGAACGTACGAATCAGACAATAAAGAACAGGCTAGCCAAAACTATGGAAGAAACCAAGAGGCCTTGGCCAGATTGTTTATCCTTGGTTAAATTGTGGATGAGAATTACGCCTACAGGAGACACAACAATAACACCTTTTGAGATAGTGGATGGGAGACCTTTTCCACTTCCACAAAACAATAATCCACTGAATCATAGTGAGAGAGAAGTAACTTTAGCAGATTGGATGATGCATATGTTAAAAACGAGAGAAGTTCAGAGTTCCAATAATCTGCCAGAGTGTTCTTCTCCTTTGTCTACACAGAAGCTCCAGCCTGGAGACTGGGTCCTGATCAGAGTCCTGAGGAGAAAGAATTGGAAGTCGCCTCGGTGGGAAGGGCCGTATCAAATACTGCTGACGACACCCACGGCAATAAAAATTGCTGAACGGCCTTCGTGGATCCACCAATCGCACTGTAAGCTGATACAACTGGAAGCCGAGCCAGATCAACCGACGGGGTAGCGGTGGAAGTCCGATACAAAGGGGTCAGTAGCACAATAGGGTGCTGACGTCTCAATCCGGTGAAGAACCCAACTAATCCGCGCCCGACTTTAGAATGGCTCTCTGGCGACTTCTGCTAGTCGCAGGGGTGACTTTGTCACTCCTGTGGTTCCTCTTCCTCTCTCTCTCCTCTACAGGAACTCACAGGACTAAAAGGACCCATGAACACTCCATGGCAGCGACTTGGGAACAGAACTTCTGGTATAAAGCTATGAATTTTACAGCACAACAGAATAATGTCACCAATTGCTACGTGTGCTCACAATTACCTCATCATGCTACACATCAGACCTTTTTCACTCCTGTAGGACTTAATAAATCAGAAACAATGTGTATATTTGGTGAAAGCACACTCAGAATGCTAAAGCATTTCACTGGTAACATGTCATACTGGTTTCCAAATTGTACTATTCATGAGGAAAAATGGCTGGATCCCACTAATTTTTCACAGACTACGAACACCACATTAGGAGTGGGAATTGCACCATTACGAACTAACATTCCTTTCCCATTGTGTCTCCAACGCACCTGTGGCGATATGTACAGGCATCACTTACCAGGAACACCTAATTGCATCCATATAATATCACTTTCCAGTAACTCGTCTGCTATCTTATCATCAGTTCCCTTTATTGCAGGATTTAACACATCTTGGTGGTTTTCTGAAGATAAATATAGGACTGGAAGAAACATAACAACCTTTAATCTCGGACCAAAAATCTCCACTCCACCCGAAATGATGTGGCAATGTGGAGGACTTCTTTATTGGTATTTGCCATTTGATTGGTGCGGTACTTGTACCTTAGTTCATTTGCAACCTGCTGTAATTGTCATTACTGACCAACAATTAGAGAACAGGACATATATACACACACACCGAATCCAAAGCCGTGAAACTAAAGAAGAACAACAACCTGCTTTCAGTAAACCAAAACGTTTTCTTATGTCTTTAGTTCCTTCATATGGTACATCAAGATTATCCGCAAGTGTAAATAAACTTTGGTTTTCTCTCAATGATCTCACTAACGCACTAATCGACATAACTGATCAGCTAGAAAACGATCCTGAACTTAAGGCTATCAAGCAAATGACACTCCAAAACAGAATAGCTTTAGACCTTCTTTTAGCAGCACAAGGAGGAGTTTGTGAAGTTGTTAATGACCATTGTTGTACATACATCCCTGATCACAAAGGCAATTACACTTTAATCAGACAGAAATTGGATGAGATTAAAATAGACATTTTAAGAAACCAAGACAAAGGTATTTTTCAAGACTGGGATTTTACCTCTTGGTTTACATCTGGTGGTATTTTTCAGACTATTAAAAGGTCTGTAATTATAAGTATATGTATTTTGTTACTATTTTGCATTTTTGCTACCTGCATTTTACCATGTTTGAGATCCATAATTTCTAAAATGATAACTACTTCTATTATTGCTTATGCTGCACTTGAAATGGAAGAACCACAATGTGACTCTAATGATGAGAATGATGATGATGAAGTGTAGTTTAATGACGTGACAGCAGAATATGTTTTTACAAGATGTTGTTAACTGAGCTTTACACTTCTTGATCATGATAAACAGGAGGGAATGTTAGAGTTGAATTTGAGAATATATTTATCATAATCAAGCCCTAGGGCATTAACTGATTGTATATAGTGTCTTTATAGAATAATCTTCATTACATACCCACACACACACATCTTGCTCCTCTAGTCAGTATATTTCCACTCTTACAGCTTAGCACACCCCCTTGTGTAACTCGAGCTATTTCTTATCTTATGCTATGTTTTCGTTTCTGCTTGTGTATAAAATAAACTTCGTATGGGAGCAGTCTTTGTAGCTCGCACTAATGTGTCTTGTTACACTGTGCTGTTACCCTTGCAAGTAAAAAGTTACAGTCTCCGTGTCTTTCTGGTTCGGTGAATATCTTCATTTGATATGTGGGAGCTCTCAGCGGAGCTACACTCTGACAGAGATCTAAACTACAATACAACGCATACAGATGAACAGCAAAGTGTGACACAAACTAAAAAAGGTTTTAAATGTTCCATTCTTCTCTCTTTCTGCTTTGCCAAGAACTTCAATACCCATAATCGATTATCCAACCAGCGTCTTGAGGAGCTTCACGACAGTTCGAAAGGAGTTTTCACATGTGCACTGATTGGCTGCTTTTCCTTCACTCTGCTCATCTTAAATTATCTCACCTGAGTGGAGGCAGGTGGTAGTGGAAGCCGGGTCCTTACAGAGTCCTTACAGAGCCTGGAAGTGTGTTTTGGATCAGTGTCCTGCTGACAAACCAGTGGTGGTCCCACTGAGTGTCTGCATTACGTTGTGGTGACCAAGTTAGTTAGGTGTTGTCTTGAATTCTGAGCAAATGTCCAACAGTGTCCGCAGCAATGCCCACTTCATGATCAGAACCACCCATGCATTCACCGTCTCTTCGTCTTACAAAGATACAGCACCTGCAATTAGAAATCTCACAACTGGACTCATCAGACCAAATCCAGGTTTCCACTGGTCTGATGCCCATTTCTTGTGTTTCTGTCCCCAAGCAGTTCGCTTTTCTTCTTGCTTTCTCTCCACAGTGTTTGGTTTTGCAGTTTTTCCACCATAAATCCTGATTCTCAGTCTCCTCCCAGGAGTTGATGTTACATGTGTCTGCTGCTTCAACTCTGGGAAGCACTGATGTGGGCTTAAATTTGATTTTGGAGGCTGCTAACTCCAGTGAACTCCTGGTCCTCCATTGCTGGGGCGGTTCTCATGAGAGTCAATTCCGTTACAGTTTCAGATGCTTTTTGACTGTGAAGAAACTTTGTTAAAATGTTGTGGATTGACTGAAAGTAAAGACAGACTGTTGTTTCTTTGTGCTTTTTGCCACAGTGTGGGTTACTGCAGTAGCTGAATAAGGCTGTAGACCAACACCAGCTCGACATACTGATGGTCACATGAGGATGGAAGAAATTCCACCAAGTAAGTTGTAAGAAGGTTCTCTTGTTACTGGAAACTATATCTTTCCTAATCTACGTCATATTTCTGTTTTGGTCTTTGGCTTGTACTCATGAACCACTGTATTGTCAGAAATGAATTGTAGTATTAACTGTGACAGCTTCTCCAGCTGGTGGTAAGTCTTGTTGAATGACTCTGCGTTAAAAGGTTCAGGGTCATATTATTCCATCAATGAGGAAATGAAAGGCCGCTAGCCCGACTCACCAGATATAGACTTCAGGTACACAGTTTTGTCCTCTCTTTCCACTATCGACTTGTTGCCGTTCTCAAAACCTCCTTTGTCGTGGGAAACAACATTATTTAACCTCCAAAGAGCAACCTACCACTCCAAAAATGGCAAGTTTTACAAGGCAGGCTTAGCGATCTCCTTGTGTCCCCAGACGTTCCACAAAAACAAGTTCCTCCCAATGCTATTTAACAGAAACACTGATGCGACATTCTAGATTTAGCATCGCCCAAGACAATTGTTTTGTTTTTGTGTAGATTTGTTTAACGAGATAGAAACAATCCAGACCCTCCAGCAATGTCCTGCACACAGCACTCTCTGATTGGTTAAACATCTGGAGTAACAGTCGATGAACGATGAAAGCCACTGGAACTTTTACAGCTCATTTACAGAATGTAGCAGCTCCAGTGAGCAAAGCTGTGTTTTGAAGTTGCTGCTGTCAGTGTGTGCCAATACAGTGAAAATGGCCGGATTATTCACTTGTTGGAGTCAGTAATGAAATAAATGATAGGATTTCTACTCTCACATGCTAAGTTCTATTTTCTTTATGTGTATTCTGCTTCAATTTAGCCACGCTAATGTAACATTGCAGCACATACTGCCTCGGGTTTGTTTGTGTCAATATTATGTTACAGTTTACGCCAATCATATGAAGGATTAAAGGAAAGCACACAGCCATAATTAGGATCAGTTGTCCTTTGTGAAGTTACAGGTCAAATGTGATTCAATTGTTTGTTCCTTTGTTCATACTTACCTTTGTTTGTTCCTTTGTTCTGGCTCACCATACAGGATGAGTGTTCGGGAGGGGGCCGGCCCACAACTTCCTGAATTTATACCGTTGATGGTGATGTCAGAGGAACATCACTGGGCCAGACCAAGTGGAGGGTGTTTTCCTTTTTGATTAATGTTTCTTTTATATCAAAAGGCATCAGTTAGTAATACTTTTTATGTTTAGCTTTCAGGAAGATATTTAGAAATACCTGCAGGTTTCTAGTGTGTACAGTGAGATTGCTTATGAATTTGTTTGCAGCTAGGTTATAGAGCAGGTCACCATGCTGTGTCATGGTAGGGCTTAAGTGAGCAGATGTGAATTGAAGGCCCTATATAAATGGCCAAGAGCCTCCTCTATCTTTAAGTTTCACATCAATGGAGAAGCACTGTAATATAAAATCTTCAGCTCTTTTGCATTCAAGAAGTCTGCTGAGTCTTCCTGCCAATGACCTTCTTGGACCTTTTTGGCCAGACTGCTCTACACTCACCTTGGCCGGTAATAATCGGTATCAATAAATGCCCTGAAATCAACATATCAGTCAATCCTCGCATTAAAGACATGGCTTCTTTGGATTAAAGTAGCTTAACTGACAAATAAATGAGTGACCCATGAGTGTATCTCCAAATGTAGGAATTTTTTTTATTTTACAAAACAATGGGAATTAATATGATCCAGCATTTAATGATCCTCTCCTTTTAGTCTGCAGGAAACTATAAACAAACTTGAAAATGAAATCACGTATCTGCATCCTTTAAAATGAAACGTAGTTTAATTGTCCTGTCATTGTCAGTCGGATTTTAGCACTTTTGCCGTTTTAAACCGATGCGCTTTTACGCACAGGTTCTGGCTCTTCTGGCTCCATGACGCACAGCCAAGCAGGCAGAAGTTGGCTGTAAAAGTTGTATCATCAAATCGACACAGTTAGCACCGATAACAGCAGAAATTTTAAGACTTGACCTTCAAAATAAAAGCACAACATTCTCAATCTGACAGTGATGAGGCATTTTGGTGGAGAATTTTCTTTAGAAATTACTGGTTTTTAAGTTGTGTATTTTTTTTGTATATTTAATGAGCTGGTTTTATTTTATTTTATAGTGTGCTACATTGTTTAATCGGAATGTTTCTTTCTGAAAAGCACATTATAGATACATTTTATTAACTCCTTTGGTGACTTATTGTTGTGCTCAAATACATTTGAACTGTCTGAATGAGGTTTCAACCCTCAGCATCAAGCCGACACAGCGCCTATTATTTTTTGATTTTAAAAATTTCTATGTTGACACTAGTCAATTTTAATTAATACTTAAACGTAGTTTGAAAAATGTAGAAACATTTTTGTGAATTCAAATATATTTGATATTTTCTTTTTTTCTAAATCCATCTTCAGTTTTCTCAGGCCATTTCTATGCTGAGATGGAGCAAAATCTTAGCCTAGCCGCGCTAGACCCAGGTCTGAAGACGCTGGGTCTACGGCGGCTAGGCTAGCAAAATGTGACTCTGTGCAAACACTTTCCAATACATTATACCTAACTTATATGCTTCTTTGTGGGCTACTTTTACTTTCACATACATATGAATACATCGTGGAGTGAGTTTAGAGGTTGTAATGTTTTTCTTTTCCGTGGTATTACTACTATCCCAGTTTTGTGATATTTAAATCCCATTCCAGTCTGATGTTCAGTCAAGGTCCTTTGTTTATTTTGGAAGCCGCGACAGGAAGCGCCGCTGGTTGATTCCGTCTGGCTTGACTTCGCTCTCTGACCCGCAAGGTCCCGCAACTGGCATGAGTTTAGGATCCCTGAGTGGAAAAAAGAGGGGGGAATGAACAACACGCCGCCAGGATTACGGTTGGTGTGTGGACTTCCATTTAATTTTCACTTTGTCCAGTTTTGGCTTTTCGGAGTTTGAAGTTTGATCGAGGGGTTTTTCTTTCTGTGTTGGTGGCTGGTCGCAGCAAAGGGACTGTGTTTGGGACCACATCAGCTCCGTCAATGCTCTTCCAGAAGTATTTACAGTGCAGGGTGTGTTGTCATCACTCTTGTTTCTGTCTTTTTTAATTTCCTTTTTATGTTGCTGGTAGTAATTTAGCCATGTGTCCACTTCAGTAGAATCCATAAAACAAAAACAAAGAAGAAGTGACCAGAATTGGTCTGTTAAATCACATTTAAATTTGCAAAAAATATTCCAACTCTTCCAAGATCATATGCTTTTATTTTCTTTTTTTGAAGTTTCAAATCTTAAGGATAATTTCTAAGTCAGGTTGAGCTCCCATGATCCTTTCCCTACCTAGGTACATTGTATTTTTGTTGCATGTTTGCCATCTCTCTCTCTGCATTGTGTGTAACATGAGGGTGCTTTTTCGCTGACATAGTTCTATAGGGATTATAATGCAGGGACCACATGCCCTCCCAGGCTATTGTCGGCCCCTCTGTGTCTGTTGTCTCTTTTCTACTGAGTGCGTCAATTGATGGAGGGATAAAAGGCAAAAAAATATGCATTGACATGGGCTTTTAGGACAGAGAGAGAGGGAGAGAGGGGGAGAGAGGCAGAGGGTTCAGTTGCAGATTTTCCTCTGTTGGTGGCCTGAAACTGGTGCCAGCAGCCAACCGGCCATGAGGGCCCAGAGCAGCCCTGGAATTAAACTGGGGAGATCGACGAGCAAACCATGTCGTTAAACTACATCAAAAACTTCTATGAAGGATGCGTAAGTAGATCACAAAGGCTGATCACCCCAGCCTGCCTCTGACTGTTTCTGCCTTTCAGGGTTTGACAGTTGCGGAGCAGCAATGTGGAACAATTATCCCTCTGGAGGCTGAAAAATGAAAGGACTCTGATCTGTTTTCATTCCTTTAGTGCCGCCTTCATGGAGCTGAGTGACATATTAGTAAACCAAAAGGCTCTTTGCTTTGTCAGAGTGTCATTTAGGTCTTTTTTTCTGCTGAACATGACTCGGTGTTAGTGTCAGAACAGAGCAGGTAAAGAGATGAGATGGGAAATGTTTCCTCTGAATGGGTTTTGTTTCAGCCTTCAGAGCTCAGGGCCTCAGTGTTGCAGCTGCATTTATCTGGCTGACAAAAGCTGTTTTCTCTTTGTCTCTAACTGTGGCTGTTTGCGTGCACATTTGTGTGTCGCACGTCTGTGGGAATGATGTACAATGTAAATGCATTTATGTGTCTGTGTGCGCATACGAGCACGTGTGCTCATGCTTTTGTGTGCTAACTTTAATGTGCATGTGTATGTTGCATTGTGTGACTGTTTGTGTGTTGTTCATGCTTGCTTACATGTGTCTCTGTGTGCATTTGTGTGTGTGTGTGTGTGTTGCAGCTCAGGCCTCCTACGGTGATAGGCCAGTTCCACACCTTGTTCTTCGGCTCGGTGCGGATGTTCTTCCTGGGCGTTCTTGGCTTCGCCGTCTATGGGAATGAGGCTCTGCACTTCAGCTGTGACCCCGACCGCCGAGAGCTCAACCTGTACTGCTACAACCAGTTCCGACCCATAACACCTCAGGTAGGAATTAGCTAAACCGAAAGCTACAGCTGGATTGTGCTATTAGTTTCAGTCCTTTCATGTCACATAACATATAGACAAAAGGAAAGCTAAGTTGAACTAGCTTTTACATGCAGTTTTGGGTGAAATTTACTGTTTCTCGATATATCAGTGCTGATAGTGATGTTGGAGAGGAGATTGCTACTTGAAAGGGTCGTTGTGAAGGCAGAAAAATAAAACTTGTTGTGCTCTCTGCTAATCAACATTTGTCTTCTCTGAGTTTAACCAATCAGCATTTATCCCCACATTGCGGATTTTCAGGGTTGCTCAGAAGTATTTACCTCAAAGTGTATAGTTTAGTAAAGCTAAAGTGTTTGAGACAAACTAAGCTAATGGACACGATGGTTAAACCTCATAACACTAAAAGTTTCTTACTCTAGTAATAGAAATCAATGTCTTTGTCATCAATTCTTTACTACAGATGTAAGTTACACTCAGTTATGAAAATACATTCTGTTTCAAACGCATAAAACTACCTGTGCATAATTAAATTAACTTAAAAAGCAATCAGTGGTTTGCGTAATTGGACGCATTTTAATGCAAATTATACGAGACTATATGAACCAGTTGCTGAAGAGTCTTTAGGAACAGATGGAGATGTGTCCAATCAAATAAACAGCCACAGGTTTTCCATGTTGATAGAAAATGCAGTTTGGGATAGATGAAACATTTCAGTCAACATTGAACTTGGCTGGATTCCCGCCCGCCTCAGTTGCCAAAACACAACTTCCATGTTTCTTTACTGCACAATCTGAAAATGGAATGGACAAATATTTATTTTCTTTTATTCCATCTTGCACTGTCTCTTCCTTCTCAACGTTTATTCCTGCCTGCTATCTCCCCAACCCATGGCTTTTTTCTTCACTCCTGTTTACTTGCATCATATAATGCATGATTCCTCTATTTAGTAGTATCACCATTAGCTTCTCTCATTTCCACCACCCGTGATTTCTATCCTCTCCAGGTCTTCTGGGCATTACAGCTGGTAACAGTGCTTGTTCCTGGGGCAGTGTTCCACCTCTATGCTGCCTGTAAGAACATTGATCAGGAGGAGATCCTAGAACGACCCATCTACACCGTTTTCTACATCATTTCTGTTCTTCTGCGCATCATTCTGGAAGTCATCGCCTTCTGGCTACAAAGCCACCTCTTTGGTTTTCAGGTCTGTCAATTTCAGTGGTTTTTAACTTCATTAGCTCGATAGAGTGAGTGTCCTGTTGTGCATTTATTCATCTATCCAGTTTCAAGTTGCCTATCACAATCACATTTTAATGACAGAAGGACAAAGTAGCTTACCCTTTAGAACCATTATACAATGAAATTCCTTATGTTTTTTTTTCTGCTGGGGGATTTAAAGCCTTCTCAGTCCAGGAAGGAAATGTTGTCCCCCCTAGCATATTCAGGGTTTTGAGGACACCCTTCCCGTTTGGTCCAACCTGCACCATTTCTAAATAAATCACATTAGTAGATCTTAATGCAATTTTTAAAGTCCTCAAAATAATGAACTTGGGAAACCTCAATCAGTGACCGAATAGCTTGATCTCTTATAAAGACTGTGTACAAAAGATGGACTCTCCTGTGACTGTCTGTTAGTCTGCTATCATGCTGAAGACTAGTGAGGGCTGGATCTCACTGAGGACTCAACAACGCTATACACAGGCCTATGCTGTAGCGACTTGTCAGTCACAGGTCTAAAACATACCCTACTTTATTGTCTATTTTCCTTTAAATGAGTGATTTACAAAATGAAGACCAAGCTATGTCGAAGGAGACTTGAAATTCTCCATTAAGACTGTAAAATTAAATGAGAAGTTGGGTCTGTTTCTCATCTAGGCTTCTGCAGAATCAAGCATCTTTTTACAACCAGACAAGTCACTCCCTTGTGACTGTGACTGTGATAGCTAATTTTAGTAGCATATGTCATCGTGACCAATTAAGCCAAGAGGGAGACCAACGTGGCAGAATTGTAAGGTTCTGGTGAGTAAGTGGTCTTATGCAAAACTACAGATACACTCCAGTTTTGTTTTGTTTTTAAATAGTGGCACAAAATCATAAATTTTTCTTTGAATAAGGCAATTCCTGGAGGCTATACGTCCATCTTTTAGTCTGTAGCTGGTATGCTAACCACTAGCCACCTAACAAACTACCAAAAAATGTAGGATTTGCCGATCATAGTAGCTGTCCATGCAAGCTGGATTGCTAATTGCAAATTAATTAACTTGCAAGCTTGTTTACTAGTCCTTACTGAGATAAGAATCAAGTGAGAGGTAGGGTCATTTTCTCATAGACTTCTGTACAGTTGGACTTTGTTTTGCAACCAGGTGAGTCGCTTCTGCTGGCTGTTTGACAGGGTGCAGGTTTAAGGCACTTCTGAATTGGCTTCATAGTTCTGAAGGGTCTACTTTCATGTTTAATTTGTAGTTACAACCAGATGGCAAACTTCTAGAGCTGGCATGTTTACCACCAGCCATACTTGTCATATTAGCTGTCTGTGCTAGCTGGATTGCTAATTGTAAGTTAGTAAACTTGCAAGCTTGTTTGCTAACCTGACAGTACATAAAGCATGGTTTCTTCATGACGCATATTTGTGCTATTGACTTTTGTCTCATAATTGTCAGCAGAGCTTGCCTCATTTATGTGGCAAGTTTATACAGAACAGATTCTGTTGGACAGAAGAACGGTTCAACATCGTTAATAGGCTTTGCTTGAGGAGTCGCCCCCTGCTGGCTGTTAGAAAGAATGTAGGTTTAAGACACTTCAATTGACTTCATACTTCAGATCTCACAGGCTACATCCAGATTTTATATACAGTCCATGGATCCAAGATATTTGAGATTATGAAGTCCTTTGACGTGTCTGCGAAGTTGTGCGACAGTTTAGGAGATAATAGAATGACAGGCACAGTTAAGTGAAGATGGAGTCCCAATGCAGCATTTAAAGATGGTGGAATGAACATCTTGTCAAGAAACCTGGTAGAGAAGATCATTGAACTCTGCTTCTATCAGTAATATTTCGGAAAAAGCTTACAGAGCACATGACTAGCAGAAGGGACTGATTGATGATTGCTGCTGGCCATCCCCCCTTTTTAATCTTTACTACATCTGTACTCAATTGTTTTGGTGTTGGGTCTGCCCAGTGTACACAACCACGTCAGGTGTACATGATAGGTACAGCCAGGAAGTATTTTGTTGTACCTAACTAGAGCATTATTCGGTATGTAACATGACAATGTCACTTTTACATGAATCAGAAAAGGTCAAAACTTAAAATTGTCATGCAAGTGTTACTGTCTCATGATTCTCTTTCTTTCCCTCAGGTTCACCCACTGTACATGTGTGATGCCAGTGCTTTGGAAAAGGCCTTTAACGTGACTAAGTGCATGGTGCCCGAACACTTTGAAAAGACCATCTTCCTCAGTGCCATGTACACCTTCACTGTGATCACCATCCTTCTCTGTATTGCTGAGATATTTGAGATACTCTGCCGGCGGCTTGGTTATCTCAACAACCAATGACACAAACACACAAGCATGCATGCACACACACAATGACTAAGGGTGTAAACATATGGCACAATTTCTGCCAGTTTTGGCTCTTTGTTAGCTGGACTTTCAGAAACAGGAAGCTAACATAAGAGCAAAACCTCACCTGTGGTCCATCTTGAGTGAGTTGCACCAGGAAATTTGAGAGTGTGCAACAGTCTCAGAGCTGGCAAATCTGAAATACTCTCTAGGTGTTTTTGCCTGTCACTATAGAGTGATCCTCCCTGGTCGTATTTCAGATACCAGTAGGTCTGTACTGGTTGTGTCCAAAGGTCTCATATGGACGTGATGGCAAGAGATTTTGTACCTCCTACTGAACCCTTAAGGAATGGGATAGAAAGATTTGTGGTTTTCTTTTTTTTCCACAATATGACTGAAAGATAAGTGTCAACTTCATGGTGCTACAAAAAAACTGTGACTTCAAAAGTCCAATTTCTTACAAAAGTGATGACCCATAACAGCCTCAGGGTCTATGAAATCCTATTCTTGGAGTTGTGCACAGTTGTACCTCATATCTGACAGTCTACAGAAGAAATCAGCTGGAAATATTAGCTGCACATATTTTTCTTGGTGACCTTGCATGATTTACATGCATTAAGGTTCATCTATTCAACTTGATGTATCTTCTTTGGGCTTTGTTCACTTGTGGAGTGCAAACAATGGACCTGAACAAGTCAATTTCACGAGGATTCAGACTTGCAGAAAGCCTTGATTAAAAGGCTTAAAGTCTTTATGTAATGTCACAATACTCGACAATGCAAGTAACTTGGCTAGTCACATAATTTAGTATAAAGTGCAGATGAATGCTACAGTCTTGCTTGTTTTCTAGGTGCTGATCAAATATGACAAGCAGACTATAGAGCTGGTAACAAATCATCACCTGTGTCACAAAGAACTGTTATCCAGTAACCTTACCCATAGGCGTATGAATTGCAGGTGCGATTGCTCATGATGCTTGTATGTGTGACAGTTATCACTTCCAAGATGTGCCTGATATTTCTTCAAGGCTGTTCTGCCCTTTACTTCTATGAAAATGAGCACCACAACTTTGTTGTGCATCTTTGATGGAGTTTTCAGCATTTTTCCTATGTAAGATTGGTGGTTCTTCAACAACTTTTGACTTGACTGCCAATCTACTGCACCACAAAGTTTAAACATGGCTGAGTTTACCTCCATGAAGGCATCTTAGAACAACTGCGTATCTTGACATAGATTCCATTACTACGATAGTTGCAAAGCAGTATTTTATCATTTGAATGCAAACATCACCCTAAAGTTACAATTTTCATATAAAATGGGTTTGATGTAATAAGCTACAAACAGAAAGGAACTAAATATTTCTTAGTGTAGATGTTAAAACTTTAACAAAAACAACTTAGAAGTCCTATTTAAATTTGGATATAAAACTGCGTTGGAATGAGAATGTTTTAATTTTTTAAGTGCTACAATTTGTAATGGTTTTAAATTATCTGAAAAAAATATCAATTGCAATTAAGAAGAAAAAATGGGAATTTTATTGTGAATTGGGTTTGAATACAAATGTACCAACAAACTGGTTGTCATCCAATGATGAACTGGTGGAGGACATATAAAGCATTGTCCTTTTAGGTACTGAACTGCCACCTCTAATGTGTTCCGGCATCCAAGGTGAGACTGATGAGGTCTCAGCTGGTTAAAAAGATATCACTGTGTAGTAAAGTTCTCAACAGATATGGACATAATCAGATTTTGAATGTGAAGCTTTGAGAGCTTCAAGGCCCTATTGCTCTCATAATATGATAAGTGGCCCGGTGAAAATTGAAAGTAACAGCTCATTCACTCCAGATATATTAGAATTTTTTTTCCCTATGTCTGATTTTGAGCTTTCTCTACTGTGGAACTTATCAAGGATGTCCTTTCTTTTTATATCACCACCTCTTAGCTTGAAGTATTGATACTCTTTGTAAATTTGCCTTTGGTGTCACTGTCGATGTATTCTGAAAATGATTACCTCTAATGTTTTGTTACGTTTCTTGTTTTTTTAATCAGACATCCATCCAACTTTTGTTATGAAGTTTTCAGCAATCTGTTTATCATCTCAGGTACAAAATTGCATTACCAGACAAAAGTGGATCAAACCCTCATTTCAAACCCTTTTAAACCCTTACACAAGATATTCCAGGCCCGAGGGACCACTCCAGTTGATCCCAAGCTATTGATCTGATTAGTCTGGAAGAGTTTAAGAGGGTTTGAAACAGTTATGTGACTCCTGTGGTTTTGGTTTGTCTACATTCTGGTATCTGTGACTGGAGGATGGTTTTAAATTTTGCCTCTTATGTTCTGTCACCAAGACTTAGGCCTTGTTTACATAAATTGAAATTGTAGAATTGCATTCAAGCAGGATGAGGTATTTACTAGCCCACAATTACTGATCCAGCTAGCATAGACAGCTATTATGGCCTCACAGATGAGCTAGTTAGCTGGCAGTTTGCATGCCAGCTACAGAAGTTTGCTAAATGACTCTAAATACATGTAAAACATGGACGTAAACCCCCTTGTCTGTAAGTGCCTTAAACCTGCACTGTCACACAGCCAGTAGGGTGTGACTCAGCCTGTTGCAAATTTAAATCTCATTGTATAGAAGTGTATGAGAAAATGACTCTGCTTCTCGCTTGATTTGTTACCACACTAAACATTTTTCTAGTAAGTTTATGATCTTAATCCCTCGTTCCAAGGCTCCTTCAACAAAGCAGAATATTCTTTTTGTAAGTAATGGCCCCATTTACAGTTAAATAGATGATGAACCTGGCATGTTTTAGGGATTGGGGACATTGTTATTGACAAATCTCGACCATGCAGCCATGCATATTGACCCCGAGTTCTTAGTCAGATCCACCTCTAACTTGTCAATATAAATCTCAACAAACCAAGATGGCAACAAATAAAGTGCAAACTTCAGAATGCTAGTTCGCAAACAAGTAGGGGATGTGACAGTGCCTGTGCCTATCTTTTATATACTAGTGGCAGTTATCGTGTCATCAAGCCTTTAGCAAAGTCAGATTCATAAGTATGTGTAGGTGTCCTGTTTGCTGGTGTGGCCAGGCTATCATGCCAATTTTAGTAACATCTATAAACATAGTTATATAGATAAAGACGTAGGCCAAGGAATTTTCAAAAACATAAATAAATCCTCTAAACACAGTATATTGCTCAGGTTGGCTAGTGTACGGGTTTTGTCTTTTGTCTCATGATAAAAGTTATTCCACAGGTTGAAACATCTGGGCTAGTCTTGGTGATGGGCTTTTTCACATATGTACATGAAGCTGTGCTTAAATGTCTTAGACTGATGAACTTAGAAAGCACGAAAAAAAGAGTGAGTCATTGATACTTGATTGGATTGTAAGGTTCTAATGAATAATTGGTCAAAATAGACCTTTTTGGGCCTTGTGCAAAATTAGTGATACGCTTTACAGTTTAGTACGTTTTTTTAAATAGTGCCACAAAAATAGTTCATTTGATGAGGTCAACTCCAAACCACTGACTGTAAAATGTCAACACAGAGTTGGCTTTTTATGGCCCCATTGAAATTACTTACCTGATCAGGGAGTGTGTTGTTTATATGTCTTGAAGCTTCTATTGACCACTAATATCAACGTCAATCATGATGCATCATACAGAACACTCCACCGCAAAAACGACTTAATTTGTATCCCTTTGATTTTTACTGACGTTATTACATGTTAGTTGTGAAAATGGAGCCGAGTCTCTTTACATTTTTCATCAACTGCCTGTCTCTGTATTGAATTACTTTTGTCCTTCTTGAATGTCTACAACCTTGCAGCTACGTCAAAGAAAAAGAGGCACACTTTATGACCAACGCATAATTATTGAGAAACGTGTTTGTCTGAGTGCTACTGTTTACTGAAGGTGACCAGTGATTCTCCTACTTGTTTTGTCTTGAGATGATTGATTAAACATGTCCGACAATCGTCTTTGTTTCTTTTTTTTTTAATGACGTATTGACTTGACACTATGTGGGAAGATTTACTGTTTCCAGCTGTACAAGAAACATACTAGTTGTGCTTTTTGTTGTTTGACACTTTGATCTTTATGACTATTTTATGGATAGTATGAAGAAATTCTTTAGAAATGCATACTCCCCACGTAGTGAGTCATGGCAGGGGCAGAAAAGGGCCACAAATAGCAGCAGGCCCAGTTTGGTCCACCAAATTCAAACTGTAAATCATTAAATAAAATCACAAATCTGTGTTATTAGTGTTTGGCTGAAATGTTAAATGAAAATGATCTTCCAGTACTAGTCTCCTGATGTTTGTGTGTGTGCAATGAATGCAAAAACAAAAAGTTTATTCAAAATATTCAAGTGACACCTAATTTCACTCAATAGCAGCTTTTTCAGAGATATTGCAACATATTTGCCGTTTATTATTGCAGTTTATTTTTATACAAAAATACATGAAGTCAAACCAAACCACATGAATGATGTATTGAGTCACACAGTAACATTCAACAGTGCACCTCTGATTGGATCTGTGCTGCTCCTCCATCCCTTCACTTTCTTCTTCAGAGCCTTGTCCACGTTTGTTGGGATTGGAGAGTACTTTCTGTGCCTTGGAAAAGTATTCACTCCCTTTGGATTTTTACCTATTTTGTTACATTACAACCTCTAATTTAAATTATTTTGAAAATCTTTTCTTAAGATCTGAATTTTACTTGATGGATCTGCACAAAATAGTCTAAGTTTGAAAGTGAAATCAGAGTTAAAGGACATGTGTTGGTCAAAGATACCTTCAAGATTCCTCACAGTAGTACTAGAGGCCAATGTAATGCCATCCAGAGTAAATCTATGCTTTGAAAGCAAGTTTCTGAAATGTTTGGGTCCAAATACAATGACTTCAGTCTCGTCTGAATTCAGCAGTAGGAAAGTACAGGATACTAATGACGGCCTTCACAGACTGGACCACTAAGAACTGTCTCCTGCTAGACATCTCCAATGCCAAGGAGATGGCTGTAGACTTCCACGAGTCTAAGCCCCCACAATAGCCTGTCAGCATTAGTGGGGAGGACACTGAAGTGGTGCAAACATACAGATACCTGGGTTTGGACCCTGACAATAAAGTGGACTGGTCCACCAACACAGATGACGTGTACCAGATGGGGCAGCGCTGACTGTTCTTTCTCAGAAGATGGAGATCCTTCGACGTATGCAGTGAAATGCTGCATGTGTTCTACCAGTCAGTGGTGACCAATGTTCTTTTCTGTGGTCTGTTGGGGTGGCAGCATCACTGAAGGGAACACCAGGCGACCGGACAGGCTGGTGAGGAATCCTGATTCTGTGCTCAGCAGGAGTTTGGACTCACCGAGGACTGTGACACACACAGTACTGTGTCGTCCATCCTTAACAATGCCAGCCACCGTCTTCACAGCTGGACAGAGGAGCAGCTACAGCAAGCGGCTCGTCTCACCGTACAGCAGGACTGAATGGTTCAGGAGATCTTTTGTCCTCACAGCCATCACGCTCTGTAACGGTTCGGTCAAAACAGTGCAGTGACTCATGACCTGAAGAGTTGGCTCCTTCGTTCCAGTGACTCAGTTCAACCGTGCATTAAACCTACCACCCTGGGCCCACCAGAGTAATAGGCTACTATTAGTTCTATTTTTTCACATTGCACCTTTGTACTTTATAGTATTTTTTGTACACTGTATTCTCATAACATTATATTATATTGTAAATACCCCCGATTAAGATCAATTTCAGCATTTTTAGGCATCATATTGCTGTTTCTTTGACCAGCACGATTTGCACATCAATTGCAGTAGTGGTTGATTGTTATATATGTCTATGTATGTAAAATGTGTGTGTTTTTTTGTTTAACATAGTGTACTATATATTATGGCAAGGCTGAAGCATCTAAGTACTGCAATACCCATTAGCCTAACGTCATCTATTGTTATATTTCAGAAGTCTTATTGCAGATGTTCCCAAAATGTGCCACCAGAGTTATTAGTTTTCTATCAAACTGAGGCAGAATTTGAAAGGGAACTGATTCCAGCTGTGCAATCTTTAGCTCTCTGCCACCAGCAGCAGCCCATTTGACAGAATTTGAAGATCAATGACTGAATTTTTTTCCCACCGAAATGCACTTTAGGAATCAAAGTTATCCTCTTCCCTGAATTTTGTATGCACAGCTTCAGCTGTTGACTTTTAATCAAAGAGCTAAATATTTTTGCAATGCCCTTCATTAGAAGTGATCATAAAACTGTGAGAGCCAGTCCGAGCTACAGATGTGCTCCAGCTGTGAATCACTTGACATTTTTTTATGGGTTAAATTAATTAAGATTAAGGTTTTAACTTCCAGAGGTGGAAACAGCAAGAAATATTTGTCCCACTTTGCAACTGTATTGAATCAGGCAGCTACATGAGCTTTTCATAATTTTTTATTTCTTGTTTTCTTATTTGTATGGCACTTTTTTGTATAGCTTGCTGCAATTCATAGTGACAGATGACTGATCAGCTGATAATAAAATTGGAAACAGTAAAAAATAAAGGTGGAAATGGAATAACAAACCCACTGAAATAGATTTAAATGATATTAATAAAGTCAAAATGTGATTAAAACAGATAAACGATTGATTACCTGGAGAAACTAATCAGCCAGATAAATTGCATCCCTTTTAGGGATTTTAGATAATAAGCTGAGCGGCACAAATTATATTCTACTGAGGCAGTAGAAGATCAGATAAATGGACAGAAACACAGATTTGTCCTCGGGGAAAGCAGGACACAGTAAAAGTCATTGGATACTTACTTCATGTCTACGGCAACTCAGCAGTAAACAAAACCCATCCTCGTTGTAACTGACAGCTCTCATAAATCATATGACATCAATGCAGTGCTTTATACACAAGAAACTTCAAAGTAGACAAAGACAGGACATAAAGTTGCTTCAGGTGAAATGAAAGACATTTGAGTCATGATCTTCCTCTCTCGATGGATCCAGATGTGGTTGTGATTTTGCAGACTTTGACTGTAAGTACAATGACTATATAAACCATTATCATGATACCAAATCTGCAGGGACTCTGGGCCATGTGGAGAGAAATTGAATCATGAGACAGGACTTCATTTGCTACTATGGATATGAATACAGGGTTCTGCACTTAGTTGTAACCCTTTTCAAAGCAAGTTTCTAAATGGTTCTCGACATTGGCATTCATACAGTGGAGCTCTGCTGCTTCAAATAGCAGATAGATTGTTGATACGGCAGACTGTATGTAAGAGATGGACATAGCTTCCATGATGTCACCCATTTGTTTGTGGACTGCCATTTGTTTGAGGCCTCAAGTTTCAAATTTGGCAAGATCTTGTTTTTTTGAAACTGGCACAGCTGTCTTGTGAAGGATCTGACTGAGAACCCAAGAACATACCAAATCTCATTGAGTATCTGTGGGATCTGCCAGGATAAGCCAGATCTCGGTAGGTTCCACCCAGCAACCACCGGGACCCACAGAATTCACTGCCACCATCTCAATGCCACAGGAGGTTCTAAAAATGCACTGTTTAAAAACACACACACACACATACACAGAACAACCTAATATCCTCCTGAGAATGCAGCAATTTAGATTTAGATTTAGATCAGTCAAACAGGGACAATAAAGTTTTTTATTTTTGCTTAAATCAAAGCCACACCCTTCCCTGGACTCTTGGATTCAACCTTTCCCCGTCTGTCTTTATGTAGTAGCTCTGCAGAACATGCCAACAACAGCTCAACTCCACCGACTTATGAACAATGAGGGGGATAACGTCTGGCATGATGGCAGCCAAGAAATGTAAAAATAAATCACCAAGGAAGTGGGTGGGCTTAGACTAAAAGCTATTCATCGATCCATCAGCTTGCAGATTCTCCCAGACTCTTGATCCAAGCCTCTTAACCGCAACTGCTTTCCAAGCCTCATGTGAGTTTTAATTCCAAGTTGTGGTTCAGTAAGAGCTGGGCAGTATGACCCTAAGCCAACCACATATAAATATATAACAGCACTTCCCACTGTGGTTTGGAGCAGAGAAAACACTGGCACCCAGAGGGCCTGCCTTACCAAAGTCAATGAAAAGCCCAGAGAATGTCAAGGCGTTGCAGTGTTTCCTTTGTTGTGCCGCTCAGGTCACAGGTTCATTCAACCACAATCTGAACCAAACCAATTGAAGTTGTCATTTTTACCACAGGCCATAAACTCTCTTAACTGTAACAGACGACCTCTCTGCTCCAAGCCCACCCACTGTCTTGGAAATGTAATTTGTTGTATTTTGGGGGGCTCAGTCTGATTTACCTCCTTTAGCATGTCTTTATTTTGTTTGTTGTGAATATGTTTTGGCTTGTACGCCTGTCTGCAAACTTAATTTGAGGGCTCATGGGTGTAAATTGATCTCAAACCAAACTTCCTGAACAGAGCTTTTTAACGGGACTCATCCTGAGTGATCAAACTCCACTTCAGCAACAAATGACTCTGAGCTGATAAAAATTCAACTAATGTGATGATATTTGAGTTACATTTTGTCAGAAAGGTCACTTTAAGTGCTGTTTTCTGTTCATGATTATTTAAATAAGAGCTTTAAAAATGGAATTCAGATGAATCTAAGGAACATTTCTAGTTGTAATTGCCACTTTTCTATTTCAGGCTATTTATTTATTACTGTCTTTATTTTCATTGATAAAGGGGGGAAAAGCCCCATTTACTGTCTTGTTACACTCAGGTTTCACAAAAACATCCTTAATTCCATTTTTAGTTTCTTTGCAGATTGTTTTCTGTGTAAAAAAACTCAACATCATCCATTTTGTGTGTGTAAATAATGAAAGAACAGATTGAAAATTATGATTATTGTTGTTATTATTAAATCACAACATGTCCATGAACATTGAATATCATAATTTAATCACTTTAGCACTGGAAATACTGGATAAACAAGACCGCCACTGATGTACTTGCTTAAAAAAATACCCATACGACAAACAACCTGAACCTCAGCACATGGTTGGATTGATTTTCTACAGGGGAGAATTTGTTTTTAGTACAGACATCCAGAAACTAGTCAATTTACTTGTGTATTTTCCACTACATTCAGACATTTCATACACTGAACAATCAACTGTCTATGGGAGAAAAGTATATTTTTGTAAAGTAGAAAGAAAAGCATTTTTGACAGATTTCCCTCAGTGGGACCTTATGGAGGACCAGTTTTAGTTGATGATGGACTGCATTAGTACAAAGGTTCATATAAAATCAAATCAAAAGAACTTTATTTATATAGCATGTTTAAAAAACACCTGAGTTTACCAAAGTGCTGCACATGTTAACAGTTAGTCAACAAATCAATTAAACTATATGGACTCAAATGATGATATAAAGGTAAACCTGTGGCTTTTATGACCTCTGGAATTCTTATGCCAAGGGAATTTCAAGCCTTGCAAATTGAGATGGAGTTATTAAATAAATGAATGACACAAAGTCGTATTAGAAATTATTTAAAAAACATATGCACAAAAAATAAACATTAAGTGATAATAAAGAAACAATGATTGTATTAAAATGTAAATATTAGATCAAAAACAGAGTGGACAGTCGAGGGATAATACACACACATTTTAAAAAAATTATCATTAGGATGTCCAAAAAAACCAAACAATAACTGAGATGAAATCTAATTTGTTTTATTTATATTTAGCAATATTTTTCATTAAAAACATCCTTGCTTTCAAGCATTGCGTTTAACAAATTTTTGAAGTAAAGGAGAAGCACATATAGATCAAATACGAATGATACAAACAACAGTGACATAAATAGTCATAGTTATTGTTCATGTTTTATACTTAAAATTTCTGCATAAAAAGAAAAGGAAATTTGATTCAGGGATAAACGTTGGATAGTATTTTAGAAGCTCATTACTTGTTAAAAATGTACAGCCATGGATCCAGCTGAACTGGTGGGTGACGTCATCTGTCCCGCCTCGGCGGCCGCTTCTATTGGGTGCACACGCGGAAGTGAGAGGAACACTTGCTAACAACAACACTGACTTACACTGGTGTACTTTTGCCTCTCGGAGAGGTTTTAAGTCACTCATGGCTTTACCACCTCAGCTCAGATCCATCCAGCACCACCTGCGGACCGCACAGGAGCATGAGAAACGGGACCCGGTCGTCGCTTACTACTGTAAGTTTATGAATTGGCTAACGTTAGCGGGAGCTACTGTGGTTAGCATCCCAGCTTTGTTTACCTGCACCGACAGCTCACACCAGTGGGTTAGCTTAGCCTCTAACTTTTACCTTACCTCGCAGTTTAAACACAAACCTCTCACAGACAATAATGGATTTAAATCTTTTTAAACGCTGCAGAGCTGAAGGCTTCAGTCAGTCCGCACTCTTAACATGTGCTAATCACAAATCAGTACTCGCTTTGACAGCTCAAACTTCATTAGCTGGCTAACGCTTCCTGGACGTCATGATAGCTGTAATTTTTGGGGAATTTCACAAACTGTTTACTGAGGCAAATATCTGCCCCAAATACATAATTACATATGGTTTGATCTGTGAGGCTTTACCTGGTCTACTTTTATCCTGCTAACTTTTGCAGAAATTGCTAACTATTAACAGTCAGACTCTCCAGTTAATCAGACTTGGCAAACTGCCATAGAGGTTTGAAGTGAGCAGCAAGAATGTACCAGCATCTGACTGATGGCTGATGTAAAGTCCTCGTCCAGCTTGTTCCTTACTGGCTTTGTGTGTCAGCTAACATAGTCATGAGTCTCTGTAGTCATGGCATGGCTGGCTCAGCTGTAAAGAATGGACTCCACCCAACTGCACTGCAAACGTCACTGGATAAACTGTGATTTTAGTTGTTGTAATTTGCTGCTGCTTTGCCTCTCAAAATGATTATCTTTTCTTTTGTCCTATGTGAGAAACTGTATTAATATTTGCCAAATATTGTTGATGTATATTTTATATATTGACACTTATGCCAATATGATACCTGAGTTTCAGTCCTGATGCCCAAATAAAACGTCTTTCAGTCTTTACTTTAGCAATAGACACATATTTATATATCCCTGTTTTTCATCAGCAAAAAACCCTACATTTTCAAATGTTAAAGCGAAGGTCTTGTGATATTCTCCATTTATCTTGTTATATTTATTACATGATATGATTTGATCCTTTTATCAAGAATTGCTTGTGAACAAAAGCCACATAGAGTCCTCTTAATGTTTCTTCAGGACGATAAACTTGACATCTTAAACTCTAAACGAGTTTGGATCTGAACCTCAGACAGTGTATAGGAAAGCATTTAGAGTCAAATCATAGATTTGGGTGTTTTCCTGGGTTTCATTGACAGTATTTAGCATTGAAACTTTGTTGAACTAAGGATGTTAAAAACTGTCTTCACCACATATTTCCCACAGTGGGCCCACATCACTTGAAATTAACAAAGAAAACTTTTTAAAAAAATGATAAAGCACAAGTCTTATTTGTTTTTTCTTGTATTTTCTTTGCTTTGTTATATAACCTGATTGTCCTGCGGCCATGAATGCATATTAAAGCACTGATTGTGGATGAGTCCGCTGCTGAAAACAACCCTGAAGAAGTGCATTATTTCTTTTCATTTGTGTCATGTTTGTTAAAAATGACAGTGTCCAACTGTTGCCTTTCCTTAAAGATGAAACATAATATTTGTGTAGTGATTTTAAAGAGCACATTGATTCTGATGTTTTCCAGGCATCCATTGACAACATTTTCAAACACAAAAAGTTTGCCTAATTACAGAATAAGAAAAAAGTACAATGCAATAAAAAACATGACAACAAAACAGAAGAATAAAGCATAGAAGACACTTAATTGGTGGCAGCAAGAAATATTACATGACTATAAGCACAAAGGAAATATTGTACAATTATGTATATACATATTGGGAGGAACAAGTGATTGTTTTCAAATCATAACAATACAATTAGATAATTGCAATGACTGCAATTTAGGATATATTAGCAGTGGCTATTAAATAATGATACTAAAGTTTAACTTTATTTAATCTGGGCAAATTTTAATTTTCAGGGGTTGTGTCTGTTTGCCTTTTGATTAATATATATCATGCGGTTTAGGCATGCAAGCTGTGTTATGTAATATTGACACCTTGTGCATTTTGCAGTGTGACTCAGGGTTGTGTGTTATTGGTTTTATAAATTCATTGTGTGTCATTCGTGCTTTAGATGGTATATCATGTTGAAATGTTCCATCACGTCAATGTATTACCCTGTAAATATCGAACTGAAGCTTGCCTTTTAAAAAAATAGATTGCCAGTTGTCTTTGAGTTAGTTCTCCAGCCGGTGGGTGTAGCTGCTGGCTGCTGTTTCTTTCTGATGTCAAACCACTGCTCAAAATTGTGAGGCTCTCAAAATGAATATCCAGTTACAACCAATATTCGGATGTTCGGGTCCAGCCCTAGTATAGATAATAGAGAGATTGGTAGATTTTAAAACTCGTCTTAAAACACACTTTCATTCCCTGGCTTTCCATCCAGCATGAGATTTTGATTTTATTTGTTTTTAGTGCCTTTATTGTGTATTTCTGATTTTATTTGCTTTGTTCAGGATGTGTAGCACTTTGCTTCAGTCTGTGGTTGTTTAAAGTGCTTTATAAATAAAGTTGGATTGGACTGGATGCGGGCTGCACAGTGCCGTAGTGGTTGGCACTTTCGCCTTGCAGCAAGAAGATCCCCAGTTCAAATCCCGGGCTGGGCCTGGGATCTTTCTGCATGTTCTCCCTGTGCATGCGTGGGTTTTCTCTGGGCACTCCGGCTTCCTCCCACAGTCCAAAAATATGCTGAGGTTAATTGATCACTCTAAATTGCCCGTAGGTGTGAATGTGAGTGTGATTGTTTGTCTGTATATGTAGCCCTGTCACAGACTGGCGACCTGTCCAGGGTGTCCCCTGCCTTCGCCCGAGTCAGCTGGGATAGAATCCAGCACCCCCCCGCGACCCTAATGAGGATAAAGCGGTGTATAGAGGATGGATGGATGAATGGATGGACTGGATGCAATATGCTCACACACACAAGTGCCAGTTATAGTTTCTAATTCTGTCACCCAACTCCTACTGCAATCTTCAGTTTCTGAGTGTTTTATTTACAAAACCTTGAGACAGTGGCATACAAATGTAGCATTAGCAGGTGGCCGTGTTATCGCCATAACATTTTAGGTGTAGAAAGTTGCCCTTGTTTCCCCTCAAGTAGGGCAAAGTATCTGAGATGACTTCTGATTGACTGTATAGAGTGCACAGGCTTCAGTGCAGCAGGGGTCTGCATCTGACCTAGTTGAGATGTGGCACATAGGAGCTGCTGTATTCATGAAGAGGTATAAAAAAAAAACCCTGTCAGCTCATCACCATGTGTCCACTGCGCTGACAGACATGTCTACCTGCTTTTTGTGACAGCTGAAGGAGAAGCTGACTGTGATTTGAGGTTATTTTGTGGCTGCAGCTCACCAAGTTATTTTGGTGTTATTAGACAGGACAGGAAATCGTCTGGTGCATCCTAACATGAACCGTTTTCATTATTTTTCTTACAAGTTTTGTTTTCTGTTAGACATATGGTTGCATTATTTCTCATGTAAGGTATGTAAATCTGATTTTTTTTCTGTCTGAAGCAGAAACTATTCTTCATTTAAGGAATACTACCATGACAGTCTGCTTTGTAGTTGGGGTACATACTTGCTCCTTACTCTGCTGTGCAGCTTTATCATTTTAAAGAACACCAACACTAGAAGAGCACGTTGTGTTTGATGTTCAGTGCTTGTATACATGCTGTCAGCACTTTGAAATCCTTAGGGCCACTGTGCTTTGTCACTGAAATTGTTGTCATCACCATTGTAGCAGAAATTTCAGGGTTATTATCCTTTATCTGTTGGTGTTATCTCCCTGTGGTGAAAGTGAGTGTCTATCAGGCTGCTTGTTAAATCAATTAAACCTCAAAGTGGCACGAGGCAGGGAAAGGTAGGGCAAACGGAATCCGGCATAAATGTGGTCAGACCTGTAGGCTTCAGGTTGTTTTCTCCGTAAGAATTATGTCACGCCGTGGCAGCAACTTTCTTCTGTGATTTCTTCGTAACGTGTTGTTCGAAAACTTTTATGTCTCGAGATGATAGTGGCCGGAACCTGCAGATAGAACACTGCTGCCATGTGCTTGAGGTCATTGTTTTTTTTTTTAGCTTTTGGAAAGCTTCACTTAGCCCCTCTGCGGAAACACAGCCAATCAGAGACTCAGCATGGCTCATTACGGATCCCTGATTGGCTGCAGATGACTGAGAGTGAGGGCAATAGAGTGAAAAGGAGGCAGAGGTCCTGCTGGGAAGTGGATGAGGCCAGGATGAGAATAATTATGTATGTGTGTGGTGGGAAAATTCACGGAAACATCATTTTCTGTTTGAATTAAACCAGTCTGACGGAGCGTGTTCATAATTTGCTTTAAAAGACAATTTCCTTCTCTAAGGTGAAGAAGGTGTTTTTCTGTGAGCATCAAGAATATTCTGACAGCATTTCTTAAAGTCGTGGTTGATGGTACTAAACAGTTAATTCCATACAAAGTGCAGTAAAGAGAAAAATGTAATTGCACAGAGTTCTAGGTAATTTCCAGATAGGTTTTTTTCCAGCGACCTTGGAGAATTTGTGCAGGATTGGACCCTGAAATTCAATGCTTTGAAGTAGGGGTCAAAGATCACGGCAATTCTTTGAGCTGAGCGTTTATTTATTCATATGACCCCGTGTGCTACGCTCATGGTTAACTGACGGGAACACCTGAAACCTGAGATGGAGTGACTCTCTTGTTAATGACCAAGTCTTTCCCTTTAGGTTGCCTTGTGAGTAAGCTGTGTGTGATAGTCCAGTCTGGAAGTGAATGCCGTTGATTAGGCTCTGTAGTCATAAAGTGTCTAATCAGGGATCAGTTTCAATCTAGAAATGAAATCAAACAAAGGGCTGGCTCATGCAGCATTGAGTTGACCAGGAAAGTAAAATTTACCAGCTATGAGCCAAGCTAGAGGAAACTTGGTACATAAAAGTTGTCACAGTTTAGTCCTCCAGTTTCCTCCCAGTTGACTGCTTTGGGGTTGCAGGATGGCCACTGACACTGGGAATGCCGCTTTTCTTTCTTGGCTTCTTCTGTTTTGTACAGATAAAAATTGGACAGTTTCTTAACACTTATTTCTATGGCTAAAATGTTTTTCTTTCATTACAGTATCACAGAATATTTGGACTTCAGCAAAAGGACAATTAATGTCATAACAACTGTTTTCATTATATTGCAACAGTTTTCTGTAGCAGTTGAGATTAATCATAATCTGAGTGCTACAAGTTTATATGAAGTTGTATAAAATGTTCATTTGGGTCAGTATAGAATTGCAGGACTTTTTGTTACATAGTTGACATTTTTGCTGTTTTCAGGCCTAAAATCAACATGGCCGCCTATAACCAAACCCCACATGGCATTTTTAGAGAAAGAATCTTCTTAATATTATATAGACAGTTGAGTAAATTCACACACTACTTTATACCACATAACTCAGAAAGCTTTGGAGTCTTGGCAGTCTTTTCTTCAGGAGGAAATTACATCATGTGGAGCAGGTAATGTGATTTGGAAGTAACACACTTCCTTGAGAGGTATTTTTGGAAATAATGGATAACTTAGTTGAAAGTGATTTCTCAGACACAGATACAATTTCTCATTTTCCATGTAAAAGTTGATATATTGCCAAAAAAGAAATATCTGTCATGATTATCTGAACTTAATAAAAAGAACACAGTCAAAACAATTTTTGAATAAACTCTTTTTAATGTTGTTTAGCTAATTAGAAGGTGGTTGTTATTAAATTTGGATAGTTATTTAGTTGACATTTTAATGATATCCAGTCATTTTTTATTAAGAAGTGATTGTTTCCACAATAAATACTTATGGAATTTGTAAAAACATGACCGCAATGAATTCAAGAAACATCCTTTTATTTTTTTTACTTTTAATAAAATATATGCAAGATATAACCCACAGACTTCAAAAGTCCCTCAGTTTTTTATTGACCCATTTAGTTTTGCAGCTAACCTAACCAATATTCATCTTGTAGAGCCAGTTGGAGTATTTCCTCTTAAGCAGCCAGGATGGGCCAAAGTCAGTACTCCTGTGCTTATTGGGGGTTATAATTGTAACGTTACTGCTGGTAGTGCTCTGGCCAGGACTAGCTTCCCTACCATCTGCAGCGGAGCTTCAAACATCCCTGCTCGTGCTGCCAGATTCAGATTGGGTGTCTTTAAAAAAAAAAAAAAAAAAAAAAAGGCAGAGATTTTGGCTTTGATTTTCATATGTTTGGGGTTGACATCTTTTCTCAAATTAAATAATGTTGTCTTCCCTTCCCCTGCTGGGTTTGCTCCTTGTGTGTAAGGGGTAGTCTTTTCATTTAATCCCAGGCTGTTTCCATGATGCTGATGTCAGACCTCAGTGGAAGTCAAATCATGTTTCAGAACTCCTTGTTCTTTTTTTGACTAAATATAGTTGCTATGGTTCTGGCTGGACATTTGTGCTTTCTATCCTGCTGCAGGATGAATTTAGCATGATCAGACACCTCTCTGATGGTGATGGATCTAAGAATTTGCTTATCAGGAATATCTCAGCGGAGTGTAATATGTAATTAAAAAGATTCAGCAGCTTATAGCCATTGAAATTATCATCATTTTTAAAAGACTGCCTATCCTTCCTTGACAGGCAGTGTTAATAAGATGTCATATTACCTCCAGAAATTATGAGTAGCCTCACGAATGACTACAGAGTCCAGTGTTATCAGATAGCACTAAAATATGTAGCTCATTTAAAATATCTGCACCATGGAGTGAGTGTTGCTTTGGGCTATGTGTGGGTTATTTTATTGATATACACTACCATTTAAAAGTTTGGAGTGACTTAGTAATGTCCTTTTATTTTAAAAGAAATGCATTTTTTCAATGAAAATAACGTTAAATTATTAAGAAATAGTCTGGACATGTTAATGTGCTAAATGACTATTCTAACTGGAAATGGCTGATTTTTAATGGAATATCTCCATAGGGGAACATTGCCAGCAACCATCACTCCTGTGTTCTAATGCTACATTGTGTTAGCTAATGGTGTAGAAAGGCTCATTAATGATTAGAAAACCCTTGTGAGTTTTCCTGGAAAACATGAAATTGACCCCAAACTTTAGAACAGTAGCGTATGTCTATGACTCACTAGTCAATGTGTTATTAAAATTATCTGAATGTGTCTCGACTGTGTGCAGCTCAGGTTTTTCTTTTTTTGAAATTCAGTCATTTATTATGTTTATTAGTGCTACAAAAACACATTAAAAGACTTGCCAAGACAGCTAGAGAGAAGTTGAGAAGGCATGGTGGCTGGGATGATTCGGTCTGGAGACTGAATGTTGCTTCTCTTTAGAGTTGACCTGCATTGACATAAAGAAATTCAGATTATATCATATTCCAACACATTGTTTACACTCACATTGAGAAACACTGGTGACAGAAATGTGTCTGCATTCCTTCCCACCTTGTCTTTCATTCAAATATGCAAAAAGGAATCGAAATTGTTTACCATACTTTAAAAACATACTATTAAGATTTTATTAGAACTGTACAATTCTGAATATGTTGTCAACGGATTTTTATTTCTTTTTTTTTTCAGAACTGTCTTGACTGTTCCTAAACATCTATAAGACATTTGTTTATTATTAGGAAATAGCAGGGGCTGCTTACAAGTATGCTGATATTGTGGACATGGGTGACTGGGTTTGTTAGCGATAAGCGGTTTAATTTTATCTCAAAGTAAGAACAAGCCTTGTCTCATTGATGTTCGCTGATAGAAGTGATTGACAGGGCTTCTATGATGGGGAAGGAAGTTGTGTGGTGATTAGCCAGAGCTGCCTCTGTGTGTGTGTGTGTGCGTTGGTATTTTTTTGTAGTGCAGCTGGTGGTCTTTTCTGGGTGAATGTGTAGTTTTTGGCGTGCAGCCACAGTGTTTGTTGTGTGCTGGATTGGACCAGTGATCCAGCCAGACCACTGGAGGTCAGCAGCACCATGTTTCTGGGCCTGTGAGCCTAAATGTGACTCTGTCTGGGTGTGAGAGAGAGAGAGGCTGTGTGCTATGATGAGGGCAGGACGCTTTACCTGACCCTGAATGAGTTTGTGTCCATTTGAGGGGAAAGACAGTAGGAGTGTGTTAATCTGTCACCATACTGATCCATCCTAAAACAAGAATAAGTTTTAATGTATGCGCTTTAGTCTGTAGCTTCCAGTGTGAATATGATGGGTGTGGCAGGATTATACAGAGAAACTAAGATGTTACAATGCTGTGCTTACTTGCACTTACAATCGTGGAACTTCTAATTTGCGTTTGTTGAGCTGGTAGACAGAGGAGAAATGTCAGAAGAAAAGTGAAGGTGACTGAAGTCAAACAGACTTGAAGCTCTCTTTAGGTAAGCTGTGAAGAAGTGGATTGACAATCAGTGTTTAACACAAGCAAGTGGATGAAACGGGCTGCACAGTGGATTGGTGGTTGGAACTTTTGCTTTGCAGCTGGGAGATCCCCGGTTTGCGTCTCCCCCTCCCTGGTATCTTTCTGCATGGAGTTTGCATGTTCTTCCTGTGCACGTGTGGGTTTTAGCAGGGTTTTCTCCAGGTACTCCGGCTTCTTCCCACAGTCCAAAAATATGCTGAGGGTAAGTGGTAATTCTAAGTTGTCTGCAGGTTTGAATGCGAGTGTGATTGTTTGTCTCTACATGTAGTCCTGTGGTAGACTGCTGACCTCTACAGGGTGTCCTCCGCCTTCACTCTAAGTCAGCTGGGATAGACTCCAGCCCCCCCGTGACTGTAATGAGGATTAAGCGTTGTATAATAATAATAATAATAATGGATGGGAAGTTGATGAAATGTCTCAAGACCAGCACAGAGTTTAAGAAGTCTGGTGGTGCTAGCAGCAAGACACAGCAACAGCCACCTGAGCAGCAAACATGGGAAAAGTGAGAGAAAATGCTCAGAGACGACCAGCAGGCAGCAAATATAACAGAAGCTCTTATCCACTTTGTCAGTTGTTGATAATGCAAGACTTTAACACCTTCTCCGTGTGCTACACTCCAAGTGCGAGACTCTCAGTCAACACAGACGCTCTTGTACAAAATGAGCAAAAGCATACCAGCTTCTTGCAACATGTTTGTTGTTCAGCCTCACCTCTAGTATTCAGAAAATCGGTCTGCTGTCTCTCAGCTTCGCTGTGCAGTGAACTGATGTGGATTTTACTTCCGAAGAGGTCATGCTTAAAGTGAAACAGTTGGAGGGTTCACTATCAGCCAAGCTATAGCAGCCGTGGTCGTAGAAGTCATTGCAGTTTCATGGTAACCATCATTTTTATGGTAGATACACAACATTTTAAATAAGTGTTTGCATCAACACTTGGTGTTGGCAGCCATAGAAATGTAAGTACTGAGTATGAGTGCATACTTAAAGAAAACTTAAGATTTTGTCTATATCTCCACTTAACACTTTTGGTGAATGCTGTCATAATTGAAGCTTCTGCCTCAAATGTGCTGTTGGTCACCGTGACTTTATTAAAAGCAAATTTAGAACAAATCATTAACTGGCTAACAGATGGTTGCGAATCTGGGCCAATTTCAGAAAACTAAGATGGTACAGCCAAATTTCAAACATAAGACTTTAAAACAGTAGTTCTCAAGTAGGAATGGGTATCTTTTAAGGTTTTAATAGTTTTACCTCTGTCGTTCATCATAGATGAATTCTAAACAGATTTATATCAAATGCTTAAGACATTTGTGAAGCAGTAATAAATAGAGGATCTCTTTTCTTAAGTTCTGCAGTCATGATAGCTGAACCAATAATGCTGAGGTTTCATTGATTCTCTGATCTTTAATAATTTAACCACACGGCCCATTTAATGTTAAGTTTTGGTATGCATACACGATCCACTTATATATAGTGTGATTTTCCCCAATATTGAATGTATTCATTTTAATTATGAATGTGCTTGATGTATTTTGACTCATTCCCATATAAACTGTCCTTTCCTAAATACTCACCACAGCCTCAAATGTTTAAAAGTATCAGTCCACAAGAAATGCACTATTTCTTCTGACCTATAGTAATTAGGAAATTGTGCACTCCTACAACTGAAACTAATTATATGCGCACTATTTACATCTTCCATAGAAACCGATGAGTGTGAAGCTGAGATTCACAATCAGAGCTGGTTTTTACACAGGCGTTATTAACAATGAGGAAAAAATTAAGAAAAATTCTCGTGTTATCGTTTATTATTGGAATTAATCAAGACGTTGGCAAACATTGGCACTTTCACAAACTCCACTGATCACTCAACAAAGCGTCCGTTCATTACATGGAGCTGAATCAGACTGAACAGCGACTGCCGTGCTGCCGTCCTTTTTGCCTGACCGCTGATGCATTTCATCTGTCACTCGGCTTCAGGCCTACATCAGCAGGTCTATCTAAATTGGCCAGCTAATGTCGGCCAATATTTTACCTCACCTCCACCCCAGAACAGGCCGATCAATAGTGGGTTGAGTCAAAGCCTTGATTTGTTTAGCGGTAATGAAGCTATGTAATTCACCAGGACCTCCCTGGCTGACAGTGTTTGGCTGCCTTACAAACACCGTTTCACACAGATTGGATCATTGACATTATAAATGAGCTGTGGACTGTGTGTCTGGGGACAGAGCCAGACTCTTCTTTACTTCATTTTTATTTTAAATGTACTTGTTTACGTTCATGTAGGAGAACAGTTTATTTGAACATGAAATGTTCCTCTTTAGTTTAAAGTTTTTTTCCCCGTGATCCTAATCGAAGTTGCACCATTTAAGTGGAGTGCAAATTTTTGGAATAGTAATTTGATAATTATCAGCAGCCTGAAGAGTTTAGCATTAATTAAAACCCACAAGAGGAAGCAGAATTTGGAAAGATATTCAGGTGTCGCTAAAGCAGTCTCAGTTATTCTGAAAGAAACCTGGAAGATTAAATCTGCCATGGAACTTTCTGTCCTCCTCCCACAGAGATTTTCTTGACAAAACTTCGAAAGAGTGAGAACTTAGATTTAATTAGTTGCATGAATAAGTCAGTGGGAAATAAGGAGCTGTGAGCATTCAGCACAGTGGCAGACCGAAATGTTTCAAATGTCGCTCTGGTGGCCAATTCCATAACCGTGGAGGTATCCAGCTGTATGATTATCACCTGTTCAACGTGAAGAGGACAACAGGCTGTGCAGTACATTGACTCAGTGTATTTTACTAGTGATCTTCACTGACGTAAAAGACATGACTTCTCGTTTGAATCCAGTTTGAATTTGGACACTTCATTACTCACTGAACACTCTTAGCCTGGTTTATGTGGCATTACTCTTGTACAGAACAGTGTGTGAACAGCATACATTGTGATTGTGGTGCAAGAAGAAGTACAAGCTTCTGCAGCTTTCCGAAAGCTGAGCGCTAGACATTCGCCACTTTGCCATAGGCGAAGCCTTCCTCAGGATGGCGAAGCCATTTTTAGCATGTTTAGCCACGGTGGCGAAGCTAATTTTGCCAAATAAATGTGAAAAAAGGGTTAACTTACAACTTTTTTGTAATTTGCCGAGTGATAATCAAAGAAAATAACAAACCGCGTCTCCTTTACTGAAGAGCGCTACCGAGTATAAGGGGCTCGACACATGGGAGGCGACAACAGTCGCGCTCCGTTCATTTTCTATGGCTGCTGTGCGACGAGACGAATATCGCTTCCCCCCCCTCCCAACAACGCGACAGCGACATTCGTGCATGTTCATGTAGACGTGTACCCGCTGGCTTGCGATGTGATACAAGAAAGTTGAAAAATGTTCAACTTTTGTCACTGTCACCTGGAGCTTCAACCAATCAGCGAGGGTTTCACTCACTGACCAAAGAGCTTACAGCATGTTACACAGTACAGTCTGCTCCTATACATTAATGGTCCGCTTTGGGAAAAAAGTTCTGGGCTAAGGCGAAAGTAGGCCCGGAATTTTTCTGGATCTTTTCTGAGATCTGGCATCAAATGGTGGTATTCTTCATGCTCTTTCCGAGTTTGCAATATGGCATGGACCCAGGGTCGTTTCTTTCTTTTATAGGCCAATGCCAAGAGTAAAATTTCGGCTAAATCAAGCAATATCTTCTGGCTCATCATCTTTATGCTTTTCTGTCATGAAACTCTTTGAAAACGTAAAAAATCCCTCCAATTTTACAGCCAATCAGAAGTGAGGGCCACAAGCAATCTGTGCTTTTGCACAGCGCGCCGTGTGTCGCCAGCACCTGCCGCTGCCAAGTACCGTGCACCGTATGTTGAATTTATCTCCTGTTGCGATGACTTTCGCATTCCCCCCTCAACTGTTGCTCCCCGTGTGTCGAGCCCCTAACCGGAACGACCCGAATGCTTCCGATCATTATATATCACAATGTCACGTGTCTTGTCTCAGCCAATCAGAAAAAAGGATTCGGACTACAGCTCTCGCTCTCTACACCTGGCTTACTCCATTTCCACCAACACCCCTCCCCCTTTGCCACACACGCGCACACACACACACACACACACACACACGTGCACATACACTTCCCTCATCTAGGGCTGGGCGATTTGGTCTAAAAAAATAATCTCCGATTTTTTTAAAGAAAAATTCGAGTTTCGATTTTTTTCTTTCAATGCACTTAAAAATTACTGCAGACATCAGATATACTGTTAAAAGTAACTTTATTGCTGTAATTGTCCTCAGAATAAAAAAACGCACGTAAACAATTTAATGAACAAGTTAATGACGCAAGTTAATGAGGCTCTGTAATTCAACAATTTCCCCAGGAACTGAGAGCATCTTTTAATCCGTGGGCAATTATTTCACCGGTGTGGTAATCGGGGAAATATGCTGTCTGGAAGCAGATGCTGTGCATGGTCCAGCTGTCGTTGCGCTGTGAGAGTCATGTATTGCTGCATTGTCCGGCCACCTCCTCCAGCTCGTTGCGGATCTTTTGCCGAGTGGTATTGTACAGGTGAGGCAGCGCCACATCGGCAAAATACTTGCGACTGGGTACAACGTACCTTGCATCTAACACTTTCAACAGCTGCAGTCAATTCCAGCCATTTTCAGTACAAAAAATCGCTAATATTCTATTTGTAAATAAAAAATATGACGAGAAATACAGGGAATATTGGACGTGCATCGCGAGGTGCATTTCCTTGAAAACGACCGATTCGTGGAGTATATACCGACTTCAGGACATGTTTTGGACAAAATAGTTTACTAGCTTGTGTCGTCTGGATGTAAAAGGTTGGATTATGGCCGTTTTTTGTGGAATATTTTCATCTGTGTGTAATAATGAACCTGGAAATGCGAGTCACGCTGTGTGCGTTGAAGCCATGTATAGAGAACGGATGGATGGATATTCATTGTTTGTCGGACAAATGTGTTTATATTACCCGCTGTGGTAATCACATCTGAAAGTGGTTTATACCGGCGGATTCGTGAGAATCTAAGCTTTCCATCGACGTATAGTGTTTGTATAATAGCGTTTGGAGCCTTCGGACATTCTTGAAATTCCTATGCAAATTAGTAGGTGTACCGCCGGCGGTACACTGAAGTTTTGAACATACTTTGCAGCAAGGCTTTGTCTGTTGTTTGTCTGAAGCATCAAAACCGAACCAGTTCCAAATGATTGAGTTAGCTGTGCATTTCTTTTGAATGAGTTCTGTTACATGCTGCCGCTGCCACGGGGAAGGGGGCTGTGTCACACCGCGCTACGGAAGCCCACGAGGAATGGGCGGATGGAAAGCGAAAGATGCCGGAAAACTGCGGGGGAAAAACTCGAGTTTGCAAAATAAAAATCTTTTTTAGCAACAAATTCGATAAATCAATTAAATCTATTTTTTGCCCAGCCCTACCCTCATCCCCAATCCCCTGGTCCTTGTGCATCCCAACTTCTTAACCCATGCGTTTTTTTCTTCCTGCATTATTGCTATTCAGGCCTTCAGCTGCTATTTGGCTGGCAATTAATTGGTCATTTCATTGTTTTTGAATCTGCCCATTACTTTCTAAATTCAGTGATTAATTATTTTTTCTATAAACTGTCAGAAAAGGGTGAAAAATATATTGTATCAGTATTTCCCAAAGCCCAAGATGATGTCCTCAACTGTCTTGTCTTTTGTCCACAACTTCGTGTGCCGCAGTACAGACACTGAAAAAGTGTGGCTAAATGTGGCTAAACAAAATTCTAGCACTTTAGCCACAGTGGCTAGAGACAAATTTTCCCTAGTGCAAGCACAGGAAAGATTTTTGCACTTTGGAAAATGGTCATCCCACATTGCTGATTTATGCGTTTCCTTACATGCGGACTGAATACAAGAATTTGAAATGATTCAATTAAAAATCAGTTTGATTGAAAATCTGCAGGGAGTTTTTACTGGTTTCCCCAATGCTGCAGCTCTAATCTCTAGGCTCCAAACAAACATTTCAGTTTTCTCCAACCTAAGACTGAACCCGGATGCCCAAATATCTGAATATTCGGTCGGTGTGGTGGTATCTGAATATATATTTTGAGATCCGAATACTTGGATCCCCCCTCCACCACCACCACCAAGTAGCTGCTATACTGTCATGAAGTATTGATATATATGCCAGTCTTGTGGACTGCAGTGACCTCTGGGGTCAGCATTGCTTTTGATTGGTCAGTTGGCTGGCTGTATCACACGGCCCTACCAACTCATCATCATGTTTTACTTCACCCATGTTTGAAAACAGAAGACAAAATGCTGAAGACGGACATATCAATGCTAATGCTGTCGAACTCCGAAGATGAACGCCCCGAGGAGCAAGATCAAAGTGCCAAGTAAGAGATGGAGCAGGATTTGGCAGACTCTACTAGAGTACAATCTGGCCCACTTGGATGATAGAAACAAAACTCTGACCGCTATCCTAAACTGGCAAACTTAGCAGCCAAATACTGTCTGTGCGTTCTGGGCACTTCCACCCCGTCGGAGCGCATTTTCTCAAAGGCTTTCTACATTGTGAACAAAACCAGGAGTTCACTCTTGCTGGAAAATGTAGACATGCTCATCTTTCTGGCACATTACAGGAAGAGAGTGTAGGAAGGCTACTGAAATATCTGTTCTTGTAAATATATACCGCTGTCTCATTACACTTGTTCTATCTGGCAAAAGCACTTTGTGAATGGTGTTTTGAAAGGTGCATAATATATAAAGTTATTATTCTTATTCTTCTTAGTCTTATTATTACACTCCCCCCCAACAAGCCAAATATTCGGATATTCGTCAGTAATTGGGCCTCAATATCCAAAAATTGCTATTCGAACCTCTATACAAATGTGAAGAGTTGCAGTGCCATAAACCACTTCTTGTAGCTTTAACTGCAGAATCTCTGACAGTGATTCCACTCCACAGGCCTCTCCTTTTCCTTCTTTTCACTCTGAACATATTTCTGTCTCACACACACTCAATCACACAGACACACAGCGACACAGCTACCCTCCATAATAACGTCCTTGTCATTCGTGTGACAGAGAGACTACACTGGCACAGATTCTGCGACACCAACGTCAAAGTTGCGTGGAGGCTGTGGCGCCCTGCCAGCGTGCTTTACAGTAGTGTTAATTCTTTGCTGCTAAACACATTTTCTTACAGCGTCACTCTGAGATAAAATGTAAACCAATCTAGTTGTTCATCAGGAACACTCCCTTCTGAAAGCTACAGCGCTGTCGGAGTTTACGGCTCCACTCCCTGTTCTGAACACATTAAAATGTCGAATAAGCCTCCGTATAATTGCTTTAAACAAATAATGATGCGGATAAGATTGGCTGCCTCTGCTGATCTCCGCTGTAGCACCGGTGCTTGTGAAATCCTCCGCAGACACCGTATGCATTATACGTTTCCCTGGTTTGTGCAGTGATTGGTGTTGACAAGCTCAGTTTTGTATTGTGCAACTCGGTGAATGCACTGTCACAACAAATCAGCAGTAAAACTTTCTGTAGCTAGTGATGGCTGCGGGGTGAACTTATTCTCTGACCAAACAGTCCCAGCATCCAAATCAGGGAGTAAAAGTCCCTTTATGTTTCCACCTCAACAACCTCTGGGAGAAGGCAAATTAGACAGACGGCAGAAACATAAAAGACTTTATTTCGTGACAGTGATGTGAGGATGTAAGTTGGAGGGATGTGCAAACAGAGACTGAACTGAACCGAGACTGAACTGTTTGTGTGTCTAGTGTTCGAAAATGGCTGCTCTGGCAGGAAGGTACGTGCATGAGATTGCCAGTTTTGAGAAAAACATCCTCAATCGAGAGTTTCATAGAACACCGCCAGAGTAGAAGGTTCACACTGCTACATGCTTCCTCGTCAACATCAAGAGGACTTTGCTGTTCCTCTGAGTTGGCAGCTACATTAGTAAACCTTCACCCAAAGCTTATCATTTTAGAGTGATAAATAATACAAAATGAAATATAAAGTAGCAGCAGCATTGGCTGTGAAAAGCATTTTTAATGCTGGACGTGCAGAAAAGAGGTTCAGCAGAGTGGAAAGCACCGCCAGATACCCTATAATCTCCATAAATAACCGCCCCAAAGGTTATTATGGATTTTTCGCAAGTTCCAAACACTTTAGTGCATCCTTCTTTGTAGAAGTACACGTAAATAACAGAGGACTAATAGATATGCTGTTTACTTTCCATAAAAAAACAAATACATTACATTTCTCACCTCAGATTGCCTGTTGAATAATTGGCCTGCATTCACCTGAAGATAAGATGTGTGAGTTTAAAAGAAGAATCCATTCTGACTGCTTATGGGGTATATTATAGGTGACCATTTGAGGCAGCTATGTGGTTTATTTTGAAAAATTACTAGTTAGGTTGGCGCTTAGCCTTAAATTGACTTTACAGTGGAACTTGGCAGATGCGGATATTGACTTTTAGGGAATGAAAAAATTCTGATATGAATATATTAGCGGATATTCTTTAATGAATGCACATATACACTCACTGGACACTTTATTCGGTAGACCTTGCTAGTAGAAGACCATTTTCTGCAAACCCAAGAGGTGGTTGTGCGTGAAAATCCCAGTAGATCAGCAGTTTCTGACATGGGCAGACCAGCATGTCTGGCACCAACAACCACGCCACTACCAGTCAAAAGTTTGAACATACCTTCTTATTGTTTGTATTATTTTCTGCATTGTAGATTAATACTAAAGATTCACACTTTTTTGTTGACAACATAATTCCACATGTGCTCTTTTATAGTTTTGATGTCTTCAGTATTAAACCATAATAAACAAAATAATTAAGTTAAAGCAATTGAATGATTTTGACTAGTGTATATATGTGTGTATATATGTGTGTATATATGTGTGTGTGTGTGTGTGTGTGTGTGTGTGTGTGTGTGTGTGTGTGTGTGTGTGTGTGTGTGTGTGTGTGTGTGTGTGTGTGTGTGTGTGTGTGTGTGTGTGTGTGTGTGTGTGTGTGTGTGTGAATGTATGTCTTTCTGAGATGAGACTGAGAACACGCTTACTGAATCTGAGAAGAGAAGGAGGAAGACAGGATAAAACGAGGATTGTATGATATGAAAAAGCCTTAGTCCAGCTTGTATCTCCAGGTATGAAAAGACTTAAGAAAGTTATAAGTTTGTGGCAGTGAGCAAGTCAGGTGTTCCATTTATATTTTTGTTCTTTTGCTTTTCGTTGGTTTTATGTTATATCTAAAATGAGTACATACTTTTTGCCAGAATATGTGAAATAAATCAAAACATGTTTTATATTTTAGATTCCTCAAAATAGCCACCCTTTGCTTTGATTACTGCTTTGCACACTCTTGGCATTCTCTCGATGAGCTTCAAAAATTTCACTTATAAGGGGAAAAAAATGGTAATTGCAGATCTGCACTTCTAAGTTCAAAATGAGCTAATACATATTATTGCAGGAGTAGTAACTACCTAGTTATAGAATGTGATTGCAGGGTACTTGAGGAGGTATTTTTTCCTTAAATGAGTACTTTTAAAAACTTGAAGTACAAGTTTTCCTGTTTAAACTTGCATGCTTTTGTTGAAGTGACCTTTTTAAATGAGGGATTTTACTTTAATAGAGTTGGTGGTTGTGAGATAGTTTCCAGAAATCAAAATAAAAATGAAAAGTGATTGCAAATTAGCATGTTTTAGTCCTAATTGTTGCAAGATATTACAAAACAACGGAGTCTTCTGCTCCCACGTACTGTATGTTTACTCTTTGCTACAGTTTGCACATATATGCTGCTTCTAGCCTATGTTGAATTATAGCCATAATGATATGCAATAATATTCTTTTGCGCTGTTATGCCTGTGTCTGAATGTGTTTTGCCTTTTAGTGTGTGTGAGCATAGTCTTCTTCAACTACCCCTGGAGGTAGTTAGTGCTGGTCAGTGGCAGTTTGAGAACCTCTGATTTAGTGGGTCATAAGGGGCAGGAGTCTACTCCAGGCAATACTGAGTGAGAGGTGAGGTACGGCTTGAAAAGGTCGCCACTCCATTACAGGGCTTCGATCTGCAGATGTTGTCTGGATTTTATGATTGCCCTGAACAAGACAAATGTACAAAGTGCAATTTAGTGAGTAATGACTTGTGCAAGGAAACAACTTGTGCACCTTTTATGGCCAGCAGAGGGCTCAAGCGTTGGGTTAATACACGAGAAATGGATGTGCCAGTCTTAGCTTGCTTGTTTTTTCTGTTTCTGTCAGAGCCTTCTGTGTCACACTTCACTGTCTGTAAACAGCCAAACTGAGTCTATGGGTGTCATGACACAATGAGTTTCTTTGTCGCTCGATGACTGGCTGAGGACTTGCTGCCTGTTTGCTTCTCTGCACTGGCTGGTTAACTGTCTCTGTGGCGTCATGCAGCACTTGCATACATGATGTGTGTCACTCTATTTTTTTTGGAAATATTGAGTGGTTTAAGCCTTGGCGACGTGACAGCCACTCCCTGCATTCAGTCAAATGAAGACATTGTTCTGTTGATGCTGTGCAGGACAGTGACACTGCGCTGTGACTCAAACACTAAACATGTGGTGGAAATAGTGCCAAAATACATGCCCAGTGTAGAGTACAAGAAGATCTGGATGGTCTCCTGGTAACAGACAACACTACATGGCAAGCCTGCGCGTACACGTAAGCGGAAGTCTTCGTGTTTTGTTTTTCTGCTCTTGCTGCAGCAGACGGTTGAAGCGTCCTGCATCAGTGCAACTTTGGCAGTAGGGCTGCACGATTATGGCCAAAATGATAATCACGATTATTTTGATTAAATATTGTAATCACGATTATTAACATGATTGTTCATCATGTTAGGGAAAATATCTGTATTTTTATTGCACTACTTTTAAACAAACAATATATGAAGTGTTTTTAGTGCAAAATGAAACTTTAAATAAGGATAAATGATAAATAATAGTAAAATAAAATTTGCCCAAGAATTTAAAATTTACGCGTGAATTTAAAATTTACGCGTGAATTTAAAATTTACGCGTGGGGATCACATATTTCTTCTCCAGTGTTTTGACCATTTTTCTGAAGCCCTCGTTACTCACTGTATTTATTGGACACGTCTTAGGCCAAATAAAACGATGTTGCGTCTGTTATCTCTGTGTGTATTTGGGAGGTAGCTGGATACGGTGTTGCCCAATGCAGGGTCGCTGTAATGGTTGCCGCTGGACACGGACAGGGATTTTGTGAATCAACGTTAGCTTTAGCCTTCATGCATTCCTTGTATTTGCGTATGTGATGTTTTTTTCAGATGGTTAAACAGATTAGCTGTGTTACTGTGCGGGGCAGACACAGCTCTACTACACTCTTTACATATGACTTGTTCTTGTTTAACGTCACTTGCCCTGAATCCGAAACAAGTCCAGACGATGGATGTTGATCCGTTTCGAGGCACTAGCTCCTCACCATGATGCTCCTCATCTCCAATTGCTTTTGTACTTTCTTCTCTCGACATGACTCACTCTCATCAGCCCTGTCCACTGAGTGATTTGAGGCTGCCGCTGCAGGGTGCACTCGCTTGTTATTTAGGCAGCTTAATGAAGCCTTAACCATGTGTTCGCCCCCTGGTGGTTGGCTGACTACTGGTTGACAAGGCACTTGATAAGATATGCGCCAGAGCCCGCATTTTAAATGTAAATATCGCCAACGATCAGGTTAATTTAATTGTGGCAGCCAAAATCGTGATCGCGATAAAAATTCGATTAATTGTGCAGCCCTATTTGGCAGCTTCGGCTACATGCTCATGCACTGAGACTGACATGTTGTTCATTTTCAGAAACATCCATCACACATAGGGGGGAAAAAAGATATGGGGACATATAAGAAGAAATTATGTACCCTGTAAATGGCTGATGCAGTGTCTGAAGATGAGTATGGTCATCATTCATTAATAGGGTCAAGCTAGGACTGACCCTAACACTTACATTCATTGTGAAAGAATCTGTCAGTTATGTAATTAATAAACAGGACCATCACACAATCCAGGACAGTGCCGTCAAACATCTTTTATTTAAACAGACTGCAACCGAAAGATATTCAAATTATAGATATAAAGCAGAGAAAAGCTGCAATTACTCAGCCCAAATAACATGCAAGCAGAAAATAATTGTGATTTTTGCTTGATAGATGAATTAAAGATTGACCAGATTGTTAATTTTTCATATTTAGTAAAATAAAATGGCCTAAATAATCACCTCGCTCCTAAAAGTTTCTGTAATTCATTAAAAAAAAGCCTGGCTCTTTTTTTCAGACAAGCCAGCAATCTATTCTGGTTCCCTTATGGTTGCACATTGTGCTTTGCCTCGCCACATACAGCGCTGCTGCTGTAACAAGTAAACTGTTGAGGTAATCTAATCTGTTGCCTGATAATCCTCCCAGCATCCTCATGACTGCAAGAAAAAAATCTAATGCTGCTTCCTTCACTGCAGGCTGATAGCAGCAGTGCTGACTTTGCCTGTTGCACACATATTGTACATCATACATAGCGGTAAATAACACACACACACACCGAGTTGTGGATTAGGGATTAAACCTGGAGTGTTTGTTTGCCTAGCTGGGTATACTCAACTAGTGATTCTTGTAGTTGCTTACTTCTACGGATTCCGAGGATGTTTGTTTATTTTGCATGGAAAATCCTCCATACTGCAAACCAGTTTGCTTCTGACACAATAAAGGTCATCCAAGGCTGCGCCCTTGGATGGCAGACACCCCGTTATTAATAATTAGGTTTGTTGTGCAACCACCTTATGTAGCATGTGGGGCTGAGTTTATTTTCGGAAGCTTTGCGTTGTACCTGCGCGCTTCACATCACAACCAATCAGGTTCCTGAATGCTGCAATGCTGCAACCTGCAAAAAATAAATAAAAAATATCGCCCTACATGAGCCGCGTCCATTACTAGTTCCTGAAGGGTTGTGAAAGAGGACTGAATGACGCAGGTTGATCCTGAGAGACCCTGAGAAACGCTTGTTTGAACTGCATTACTGTGTCACCGGATGGGATTTACAACACCCCTTTTTAATCAAACGAATGTCAGTGACATTTATGCAGTGTCTGGTGTAGTCCCTGGTGCTTTAGCTTTGGCCGAATCAAAGTGAAATCAATGTTATTGATTGAATATTCTCTGTGATAACCACCAACAGACTAATCACTTTTACACTCTTTGTTCTAAGACCAAGCATGACAACATATTTCTGCTTTTTTGCATCATCAACTGAATGCATGTAGGTTCCCATAGCAATGCAACTTGTACAACTATAACTATACAGCTGCATTCATTGGCATTAATAACTTACAGAAGAGAATCTGTGAAAGAGAGATGCTACTTCCAGCTGATTTAATTCTGAATCTCTTATCAGGACCTCGTGTGAAGCAGGTCAGCTTTGCTGCGTTAATTTCCATGGCGGTATAGCCGATCGAACAAGAGCAATATGACATTGAAATCTGTGGCTTTGGGCTCAACGTACCTCGCACGCTCATTAATCTTGCTTCATATTACACCTCCCTGCAGTAAAGATGTCAGGAGACTCTATGGACCGGTTTTCACCCGTCATGAATTTATTTCCCCCATGGCAGCATTATATTGCAGGAGCCTTCACCAGCTCCTGCAGGTGAAACTGGGCCGACCAAACACTTTTAGGGCTGATTAACTTTGAATCAACTCGCTAATCTAGCAATATTAAGGTTGTAAACAACCCATAATTTAGCATACAGTTGTCTAGTCACCAACTATAAGACAGCACTTACTTTTATTAAAGCCAGTGCTGTGTTTGTTTACTCCAGAGCAATCGCTGCTAGGGCTGGCTTGAATAGCAGTTTCTGGGCTCCGGATATTCGGCCCCGATTAATGACGAATATCTGGATATTCGGTTCGGTTCCTAGCGTCTGGCGAGGGGGGGCGGTGGTATCTGAATATTTGGATCTCAAAATAAATATTCGGATACCACCGTCATGACCGGATATTCGGACATTCTGATATTGGGGTCCAACCCTAGTAGGTGCTAAGCAAAAATGCCTAGGTGCTGCACCTAGTTGTGAAAATGTAAGTGTGTGAGAGATGAAATGGGTGGATACAGCTCTCCTTTGTCCCGTCAGCAGCTTTAATCTGCAAAAAGTTAGTAATTTCTAAAGTTTTATTTATCAGACAAGCTGCTATCCAACTTGGAAAACCATCCTGTCAGTCAATAGGAGAGACAGTAAGCTCTCTGCTGCTCAGGTCATCTGGCTCACAGTTCAAGGTGTTGCATCATGTGAAGAGAAGAACTTGTCCACAGGAATAATTGGCAGGTGAGGGATTGTGGGAGTTGGAGTTCAGACAGTCTCTCCTCAACCAGGGATATCCGGCTCAGGTGGAAATCTTTTCAACTTTCCTCCTGGTCCAGAGCAGAAGAAAACATCAGCAGCTTGTCGAGGAGCTCCTCTGCAGCTTCGTTGTGAAAAATTCATGAGGTCTTTGCGTCATGAGTATTCCACACGACTCGGTCAGACGTTACAGCGTGGCTGTAGAGGGAATGGACTTTACTGAGCTGTAAAAACACGTTTAATTCTCTTCGCCTTTCATCTCTCCTGCTGTCCTCTCCTGCAGGTCGGCTCTACTCTATGCAGACGGGCATGAAGCTGGACAGTAAAACACCAGAGTGCCGAAAGTTCCTCATCAAACTCATGGACCAGCTGGAGTCGGTGAGTCTGACCTGCTTTCCTCTTGTTCCTCCCTCTGTGGAATCCCGTAGCGCCTGGCAAGAGTGGTAATTTTTTCATTACTTGTACTTGACTAGAGGGTCTATGTTACGTGAAAAGATTCAGGAGACTGTTGTGCTCAGTAGGAGGCTGCTGGCGAAAGTCAATCAGTGCAGGTCCAATGTTTATAGATAGTCTCATCCTGATTACTGGAATGGATGTACATGAGAAGCTTCTGTTTTCCTTGATGAGTAGATTAGAAAAGAACTTCATGAAATCAAGAACTTTTCAAAACTTTATTAATGGATTCTAAATGTATTTATGAATCAACCTCATGTGGACCAAAGTTTATATCAATGTGAAAGCCAATTTCATATCACACAGTCTTGTATTCTTTTGTAATTTTCTTCCTTGATTTACTCTTTTAATTAGATTTCTTTTCTGTTTTTCTCTTTTCTCATATTGTTTTGTTTAATAGCATCTGATTGTTGCAATATAGAGTACGGTGATGCCTCAGCTGCACACTTAATGGCTCGAAGCTTCCCTGTTTGTGTTGTTGAGAGTCACACTTTTCCACTTAAAATTCTTCACATCAGGTTATTCATTTAAAATTATCAGCTTAATAGAACGGAACCAGGACCTTCAACATTTTATCAAACTGCTCGGGAGAAATGAGGTGCGTCAGGTTTAGAGACTGCAGTGATTATTTCAGTGTGTCAGATGCATATTTAATGAACTATAAGGCGAATATAAATGTTGCATTGAATCGTTTGCGCAGTATTTATAGATCCTGGTCATGTTCGGGGCCAAAAACATGAGATTTGGATATTCTTGGTGTCTGCTTAAAATACTGTTGTGTGCAGATGAAGTTTATTTGTCTTGAGGTTGCAGATGTTCAAGTGTCAATTGTTTTTGCGCATTTAAGTAATTTAAAATTTAGATTGAGTCCAGCATTTCCATGGAAAGGCAGAAGGTAGCTGAGGATACATTCACCAACATATGACATCCACTGTTTCTTACATTCTGTAATGTCAGTGCTGAGAAAAGCCCTTCTTCCTCTTCTTTTCCATAAAATGTTTTGTACTTAGGTTTCAGCTTTGAGTTCAGAAAACAGGGCAGATTAATTCTATATATCAGGGGATACTAACTGGCATACAGCTGTCCGGATCCAGACCCAGACACCGTCTTATACTGGCCGGACCTACACACGTGGACAAAATTGTTGGTACCCCTCAGTTAAAGAAGGAAAAACCCACAATTCTCACTGAAATCACTTGATACTCACAAAAGTAACAATAAATAAAAATTTATTGAAAATTAAATAATCAAAATCAGCCATCACTTTTGAATTGTTGATTAACATAATTATTTAAAAAAACAAACTAATGAAATAGGGCTGGACAAAAATGATGGTACCCATAACTTAATATTTTGTTGCACAACCTTTTGAGGCAATCACTGCAATTAAACGATTTCTGTATTTGTCAATGAGCGTTCTGCAGCTGTCAACAGGTATTTTGGCCCACTCCTCATGAGCAAACAGCTCCAGTTGTCTCAGGTTTGATGGGTGTCTTCTCCAAATGGCATGTTTCAGCTCCGTCCACATATGTTCAATGGGATTCAGATCTGGGCTCATAGAAGGCCACTTTAGAATAGTCCAACGCTTTTCTCTCAGCCATTCTTGGGTGTTTTTGGCTGTGTGTTTTGGATCGTTGTCCTGTTGGAAGACCCATGACCTGCGACTGAGACCAAGCTTTCTGACACGAGGCAGCACATTTCTCTCCAGAATGCCTTGATAGTCTTCAGATTTCATCGTACCTTGCACACTTTCAAGACACCCTGTGCCAGATGCAGCAAAGCAGCCCCAAAACATTACTGAGCCTCCTCCATGTTTCACCGTAGGGACAGTGTTCTTTTCTTCGTATGCTTGGTTTTTGAGTCTATGAACATAGAGTTGATGTGCCTTACCAAAAAGCTCCAGTTTGGTCTCATCTGTCCAAAGGACATTCTCCCAGAAGCTTTGTGGCTTGTCAACATGCATTTTTGCAAATTCCAGTCTGGCTTTTTTATGAGTTTTTTCAGCAGTGGTGTCCTCCTTGGTCGTCTCCCATGAAGTCCACTTTGGCTCAAACAACGACGAATGGTGCGATCTGACACTGATGTACCTTGGCCTTGGAGTTCACCTTTAATTTCTTTGGAGGTTGCTCTGGGCTCTTTGGATACAATTCCAACGATCCGTCTCTTCAATTTGTCATCAATTTTCCTCTTGCGGCCACGTCCAGGGAGGTTGGCTACTGTCCCGTGGGTCTTGAACTTCTGAATAATATGAGCCACTGTTGTCACAGGAACTTCAAGCTGTTTAGAGATGGTCTTATAGCCTTTATCTTTAAGATGTTTGTCTATCATTTTTTTTCGGATGTCCTGGGACAATTCTCTCCTTCGCTTTCTGTTGTCCATGTTCAGTGTGGTACACACCTTTTCACCAAACAGCAGGGTGACTACTTGTCTCCCTTTAAATAGGCAGACTGACTGATTATGAGTTTGGAAACACCTGTGATGTCAATTAAATGACACACCTGAGTTAATCATGTCACTCTGGTCAAATAGTTTTCAATCTTTTATAGAGGTACCATCATTTTTGTCCAGGCCTGTTTCATTAGTTTGTTTTTTTAAATAATTATGTTAATCAACAATTCAAAAGTAATGGCTGTTTTTGATTATTTAATTTTCAATAATTTTTTATTGATTGTTACTTTTGTGAGTTTCAAGTGATTTCAGTGAGAATTGTGGGTTTTTCCTTCTTTAACTGAGGGGTACCAACAATTTTGTCCACGTGTGTATATTATATACAGACACTATTATGATGTTCCGGACCTTTGCTTTAGTAAATTTTCTCTGACTGGACTTCTTTGAATTTTAGTTGAATACCCCTGCTACATAATCTACATGTAAAAGAGGGACAGCAGGAAAAGTTTGGAAACCATTCATCACCTTACAGCGCTGTCCAGCTCTTGACAAATTTAGCTGACGATAATGGCAATCCGAGGAGAAGTGTGGGAGAGAATTTCATTCGATTTCATGCACATTAGACCGAATGTTAGGTGCTTTATTACAAACTTTATGAAGAATTATATCCTGCTGCAGTGCCGTATGGTTCAGCTGACAGTGTTATTGCTGCTGCTATCAGCATGCTCGGCAGCGGACTGACCAGAGGTGTGGCTTTTTAAAATAGAAAATGTTCCTGAGCTGCAACGCAGGCCCGTAATGAAGCCTTTATCACGGCAGGACACGCATGAATGGCTCTTTTCTAATAAAACACTCCGTGGAGCTCTAATATCGTGGTCTACTGTAATGACGCACACACCCACTCACACATACTCATACTAAAAGGCTTGACATTTGCCTGTTGTTCGCGGGCAGCTACGCCGGTCGCAGCAGGTCTTCTCAGCGGTTTGAGGTTTCCTTCCTCAGAGAGAGTAAAACACTGCACCTGCCAGGACACCAATGTCCCTACAAGTGTGCAAATGAGCCTCAAGAGGTCAGGTGTACAACAGAGCAGAAAGATAGCATTAACTGTTCCTTCTTTAATGCAACAAATCATCCAAGAGACGGTTTCTTGCCTGAAAAAATAGACAATTTTGCAAGATTTGGATTGCGTCAAAATAGCGAACTAGTTCATTGCGATGTCTTGACAGAATCACATTTCTTCACTTCTCTTGTGAATGTTGTGACATTTATTCACCTTTTTTTACTATTAGGGACTCTTTTTTTGTTGCTTGCGCAACGTCTGATTCTTGCATTTGTTGTTACATATCAGTTACGCTGATGTCGTCTCATCAAATACAAATATAAACACTAACGAAATTCACTTTGTACCTACATGTTCTCCAGCCTCACAAGTACATATTGTCTGGATAAAGCTGGGTCGAGGTCTGCACTTTCGTTTGACTCACATTTGACGCAGACTGCTCTCCAGTCTGTCAACAAGGGCCGCACAAATTAGATTTTGTGGGGCTGTTATTATGAGGAGGGGAAGGAGGGAGGAGGTGAGATGAGACAAGAAGAGGTGAGTGTCTCAGTGGGGGTCAAATAAATGAGGCTTTTATCAAGAGACTGAGAGGAACAGACGGAGAGATGATGGAGATGCAGGTAATTTCTCACAAATCCCGAGCTTCATTATCACTTTTAAATTAATTATGATCTCGTGATGACATATTTTGAAGACAAACAGACTTGTTTTTACTTGCAGAGCAATTTATAAATGCTTGAATTATTTTTCTTTCCCCCGCTGTGTGATCATGCATACCTAACGTTTCACAAATCTGCTGCTAAATGCCAACAAGAGGAGCTAAGAGGAGTGGAATTGGGAGCTGAATGAGATCAGGTCCTGGTCTTTATGAAGGGGAGGAGGGTGGAGGCCGAGGAGATGGGAAGTCCCACAGGAATGCTGGACTCACTTTATTGATCACTCAGAGCCAATTAAAGGAAGCTGTGGACAAAGATGAAGCATGGAGACACCCACACATACTCAGAGTTGCCCCCTTGAGCTAGGTTTTACAGAGGCTCCAGGGATCTTCATTACTGTCACACTCAGGATGGCTGCATCCGTTGCTTTGATGGTTGTATGTGTGTGTTCTTGTTAGTTGTTCTCCTTATTGGCATGGCTTGAAGTTTGTTCCATTTGTAGGCTCTTCTGTGTTTCTCTTTGTAGTCTATATATTATGCATTTCTAAAATCTGTATCTGCAGGGACACTTTTGAAAATGTGGGACAGTTATGAAAGGGATGAAGACTTTTAAAAGAATTATGAAGCTTTTATTGTAAATTTCAAATATATGTATATATATATATATATATTTTTTTTTTTTTTTTTTTGCTAAAAGGTTGAAAAGTTAGATGTTTGTAAATCGGATTAAGTCTCCTAGCTCCGAGTGTCTGCAAATCTTTAAAAGCAATGAATTCAGTCCCCTAAAAAAGGTCTGGAAAGGTATTTAAAAGTCTTTAATTTCATTTACAAAGGTGGTTAATACAGGGGGTCCTCGACGTACATCAGAGTTCCGTTCCTATAGTGTAATGTAAGCTGATTTTCTCTGTAAGTCGAAACTCCAGTGAAAATGTAAACAAAGCATTGCGATGTCTTTCAGTCTACACATACAGTATTCATCTGCTCTGCTCGCCACGTGACGATGTATTCGTTTGCTCGGCTCACCGACTAGTTCCACTGAGCCAGTTCCTACGTAACAATGAAACACCGTACATTAAACAGAGGACCGGCCCGTAGTTGGTTCTGACGTAACGGCTAAATGACTTAAGTCGAGGACTTTGTAAACCGAATCAGGCCCTAATACAAAAGGAAGCCCGCAAAAGGCAGGTATTGTAATCAAATGCCCAAACCGTCTCATCAGGTTTGGAAAGTTACAGAAATATTCTGACATTGATGTGTGGGTGGAGGGAGTTCCTGAAGCTATCCGAAAAGCATTTGAAGAAATAAAGCAACCTTTTTAGAGCTGCAATTTTGGAAGCAAGCTACTTCACCCTGATTGATGACATTGTGGCTACTTCTTGGAGCGAGCCTGAAAGGGAACCTCAAAGACAAGTGCCTGGTGACAGGGGCTACAGCCAAGAAGTATAATTAGGTTGGGCCCAGAGGCTTGGTTTGGTGCCGGTCCACTATATGAAAAGTTGAGTTGTGTGCTTTTGCTAACTGGGTGGTGGAGTTATTGGCAAGCTACAAACACTGATTTGATTCAGTGTCCAAACAGAAAAATCTGCTTCAGGTAAAGCCCTCTATATGCACTTAATTTTGGTCTGGCAATTCACATACTTTCTGCTTTTCTCTGTGCTGTTACCTTGGTACCTGTCTTCAGAGGGTATTTTTGGATTAGATTCAATTAAGTGAGTGGTTAAATTTTAGTACACTCTTGTTCCCACACAGTAAAAGCTTCCCAAGGTGCTGGTGATGGCATTGAGCTGCAGTCAGACCTGACATTGCCACAAAGACAAACCTGATATTTAGTTTAAATTTCTTAACTGCCACATTAGTAAACTATTTGATGGCCTGTGAAGTTTTTTTTCTTCGCGAAACAGACGGACACCCTGCGGTTTTCTTTTTATGTTCCACTCCTTTATGAACTGCTGCCAGCACTTGTGACTCATTGCTATAGAGCGAGTCAGTCAGGCACAAACCACAGCAGCTTCTTTCTCCCTTTTTTTTTTTTTCTCTTTCACTGATGACCTGGCTCGTACGTACAATACATGTTGGACTCATTAATTCTATTTTCCACTGTCATCGCCGGCTCAGCTCTCCAAGGCTTCGCTCTCTCTTCGCTCTCGAACGGTGGAAAATCACTTGTTTAAAAATCAGTCTCATATGGTCCATGGTGGGAAATATCCCAAAGTTACCAGCCAGATGCTACTAAATTTAGCGGTTAGCCGTCTGCTGCAGCCACAGAGGTTATACTCTGAATATATGCTAATGAAACAGTTGTTATTTCAGGGATGAACCAGCAACAATGGTCAGGTTGAGCGTGGTCACACATTCATGAGTCCTTTGATTGTCTTTCAAGGAACTGATAGTGTGAGGATTGGAATCAACATTTTTGAACTGGTATGCTAATGCAGAGTGCTTCCTCATTGCCTTCATATTCATCCAGCTGTCATATATCTGATGACAGAGCTGATGTTCAGCTTATTTTCTGATTAAATTCAAGTAACAGAAGGGTGTATTTCAGGGGACCAACAGGAGAGAGAATGATACCACAGTGTTTCAAACAGACAGTAAAACATGCTGCTGGACACCTGCAGGGTATTGACTCCACCCTGACCAAGACGCAGCAGCTCTTCATTCTTCAGAGACATGCTCCTCCCTCTGGTTTGTGAAGAAGGATTCCTGCTAGAGCAGGATAATGAGCCCAACCGCACCAAGAGCAAGAAGAGTTGACTTGTATAGATTTTACTCCAGAGTCACTTGAATTCAACTCCACTGAACATTTATGGACAACTTGAAGGCTTAGAAAGAAAACCACTCCTGAGATGCCAATAAACTCTTTGAAACATTTTCACATCATGCTGAGATAACATGGATCATCAGGTCTAAACAAAAACTAATGAAGTCAATTCAACTGAAGTGCTGCTGCCATTGAAGCAACAGGAATGTTATTTATCAGTTAACAGAGAAAATAAGCAAAAACTCTCGTATGAACAGTTTATGGACAGTGACATGACACCATGTTGTTGCAACAGAGCTCAGAAAAATGTTAAATGTAAGCTGCATGAAAAAGCGTAAAATGGCAGGAGATGGGAGAAAATCAGGCAAAACCAGATGATGAAACAATCATCATGATGGAGCTAATGTATTTCTAGCATTACATTTGAACCATGTTGAATAGTTTCATTCTCCTCATGCCTCAGTGCTCTCTATTTACTTTTAACCAAAAGTGGTTGGTTGGTTTGGACCCTTTCGTCTATTTGCTGAGTCATGTTACCCACCGTGAAGATGATGTAAATCAAGAGTGAATCAGGCAATACAATGATATATTCAAACATGTGACTCACTTTGAAATTGTTGCAGCTTTTTTACAGTCAAAAAAGTTGCTGTATTCTTGTAATTGACTTAAAGTTTGGTTAACTGTGATGTGGAACCCCGACAATGAGCCGTGTAAAGTTTCTTGAGTTTCCTTTGATCCCACATTCTTCGTATTCCCAGACCGGTTGTCCTCTTGTCGTCCTGCACTCAGCTCAGTGGGTTTACATTCCTCTGCTGTGGCACACATACACACCTTCTGATAAAGTCAGCGAACAGTGTATCTATTCAGGCTGGTCAGGGTCCATCTGCTGGAAGGGACCGGTGCGTTTGCTTTAGTGCTTTTACAAGAAATCTGATTCCTGCTGGACACTGTAAGGCAGCTAGAGAGAGAGAGAGAGACATGCAGACAGGGAATGAGCATGAGATTTAATGTAGAAGAGGAATTACAGTTGTAGAAAACGTATGCAAAGCAGGGGCAGCTGAAATGAGAGGAACTGTCACACTCGATGGCATCTAATGAGGCGAGGATGTGTTTGGTTGAGCTGAAACGTTTGAACACGGCTGAGGATCATTTTTCATGCACTAAACCGAAAGTCTTCTAAGCCACACACTGAGGATCCTGTATTTATTTCAACAATCTTCACTGGATAGTTGCATTAACTGATTTGATAGATGCATTTACAGATTTACAGCTGCAGTTTGTAAAAGCTTTCGAAGGTTTATTAAAGCTGCATTCCTATAAAGATAGTAAAATAAGTAGATAAATGTATGAATGAATGTCATCTTCTGTAAATGTCCACGATAAATTAATAAATCAATATAAATATAGTATAATAATTATAAGTATTCATTATTATAATATGATTAGTCACCAGTAAGTCTCAGATCTGGACTAATAAGTACTCAGGTAAGTCCCTGATTGAGACCAAACTCATTTCCATGCAACAAAATTTCAACCATCATAAAAGCAATGATTGTTCGTTTACATCCAACTGTAGTGCAATGCAATAACAACTTCCAAAAAATACTGCAAAAGTTCCTCACACTGATCTAGAGAAAATATATAATATGAAAATAACTTGAAAAAATAGGATAAACCAAAAAAATCTTGCGGTGTTGCTATCTTGCTGTCATTATTTCAGCATTAGAGGGTCACTGTACAGATGTGGAGTTTGTTCAACTTGTCACCATTACTGAACAACTCAAGGTGGTTGTATGACTGCAGAATTAGTCTTGTGAGAATTAGAATTTTTTTCCCCCACAGCTTTCTTGTGGCAAATAATGCTCAGAGTTTCATCCATGTTGGCTAGTCTGCCTGTATCACTGGTTCTGAAACCAAAAATTGCCAGAGTCCTGCATCCCACTGGCACTCCCCATCTTTCTCAGCTCGACTGCTTGTCTGTTCTTTTAGCTGTTGGTAGTATTACAGACCTCTGCTGGTGCATAGTTTGCACTGAAATACATCCCTTTAAAAGGCTGTTGATTTATATGATATATAAGGAAGATATTGGCCACACATGATAGTGCAACGAAATTGAAAAAAAAAAAAAAAAACACATGGTAAAAAGAGCCTAATAATTAGTGTGATGTGGTTGTAATGGGCTGCATACTTGTGTATGCTCTGTTATCGGACTAATATCATATTAGTAATTAAGTCACTTTTGATTTTTAAAGCTACTAAATTCATTCTAATTAGTATATGTTTTTCATTTCCGTATTTAGCCACTTACACTAAAAGTCTATTCTAATCACATATCCAATAGCACATACTTATTGAGTCTTGCTTTGCAGATTTTACTGCTCAATTCATGACCTTTGTAATTGTTTTTGAGTAATTGTGTGTTTTATTTTGTTTTTCAGATGAAGAAGGAGCTGAGTGACAATGACTCCATCAGCCAGGAGGTGGTTGGTAACGCCCACATTGAAAATTACGCCTTAAAAATGTTTCTGTACGCCGACAATGAAGACAGAGCCGGTCGATTCCACAAGTGAGGAATATGTTTTCTTATGTTTGTATCTAGTGGTTTTACCTGTTGACAGTATCATGAACTTAACTTAAAAAGGAGAGACTTTAAGACAAGACAGACCAGCTACCAGTTTTATCTTCATTTAGCAGGCGTAATAGAGCCTACTTTTGTTAGCTAATAAGTAAAAACTTCTGTTGTACTGAGTGACTTTGGGCAATCAGGGAAGTTGGTTGACAGTCAGATAATTGTGCTAAAATCGCAGTGAGACACAACGATAGCAAAATTTGACCTGTGTGATTGTTGCTGTGACCCACAACTATAAACCAGACGATCACAATACAACTTTAAATGACACCGATTACATAGGATCTTCTCTAAGAGCTTTTTTGAAACCTCTCTTGGGAAAAGTGCACACTTTATCCTTCCCATAGTTCTATCTTCTTCTCCTCTCTCCTCTGTCAATTAGACATGCTCCTAATTACAAATCTCTTTTTACTTTGCATGTGTCCACCTGCCAGCTACGTAGCAATGTCACCCAAGTGATTACATTATCGATGACGCCAACATCTGGGTCCATTTTTTTTTTTTTTTTTTTTACCATGATAGCTTTTAGCTACAACACACAGAGAGAAGTACTATGAAAAGACTTTCTGTTTCATAGCCTTTCAGTCTGTTTGTTTCAGCAACAGTCAATGACTCATACAAACCACATGTGTTAGTGGGGCACAATGTTAACATGCGTGTCAGTATATCCACATGTTCATAACTGCATGTTAGTGCAGTTTATGTCTTTGTTAAATGGTATCAGTCCATTGTCTCATAGTGGATTTCTTTCATCCGTCTTCTTGAAAATCTGGAACGTGTTACTGGGTTTATAGTTGATTCTAAAACAAATTAGTGTCTACTGTTGAAATGGATCTTAACCTATACTTAACCCAGTAAATAGTTGCCTAAACTGCACCAAACCTTAGCAAAGCCTCACTGGAGAGGAGCTGGTTAATGCTGGCAAAATTGTCATTGTTCCTAAAACATATCTTTTCCCCCAACCCCAAACAAGGGTGTAGCAAAACTTTTTACAAACTGATGCACCTCTTGTGTACCTTTGTGGCATGTCTGTGACTCTGTAAAAGCAAGGCAAGTGGTGCTAGACTTCAAAATGCTCCCATGAATCCATTTGGAAGGCGATGAAAACAGACATGACTTATTGAATGCGTGTGCATGTACAGCACATGGCTTGGTGGACGAACATGTGATGGGTGAATGCCGCTCCTCCCCTCTACTCAAACCACAGTCGTTTCATCTCCTTCCATCCACACCGCACTTTTCCATCAACACCAGAGCTTTGGCTTCACAGCAATCGTCAAAGTAAGAAATACTGTATCCTGTTATATAAGAAAATACCAGCAACTTACAAAAATAAGATCTGCACGTAGTTCTCAGCAGCAGTTTTTAGTTTCGATGGTCTTCCATTGTGTTTTGGTGGATTCATTCAAATGGCAGCTTAAACCTTTGAGGCAAAGTTAGCAGGATGGTGAACCTGGACTTCAAAAGCATTATTCCTAAAGAGTTAGTTTTGAGTTAACTGTTTTGAACTGAGAGCATGTTCCAGTGTTATTATTATATTGAGTGACATCACCAGAGATCAGGGTTCACATCTGGATTACAACTTAATTTCTAGTAAAGTAAACACATTGCTTCTCATGCTTTTATATTACAGTGACATGGAACCAAGTGCCAACAGTATCAAAACGTACAAACAGGAAAGCTTTAAAGCTCTCTAGATGCATCAGAGGAAAACATATTTATAGCAGAAATATGCAAAAATGATCACCAGCAAACCTCTCACCCTTAGTTTCTTCTTCACTGCTGAAAACCAGGGATGAAAACTTGCAGGTAATATTACCAGACAGTTGTTTGTGGTGATTCTTACCAGCTTTGGCTCTTTACAGTTAGTGTCCTACTGGCTGAAGTGAAACTTCAGTCTGCTGACTCTCTGCCAAAGATTGAGTGAAAAGATGCGTCACTCTGTCACAACACTCTACAACCTCCTGAGAACTGTGATGTTCTGCAGAGTGAGACTGTTCTATGGAGGAATGATCATTAATACAACATAGTCTCACTTCAGCCTCGCTTGAAGCTCATTATGTTTAGAGTTGTGAAGGAGTCTCTCCATTATTTGGGTCAAGTTGTTTGTGAGAAATGAGCTGTAAAAGCCAGCTGTTAATCAGCATCGATAAATACAGCCAATATCAATCATGCTGTCCTTATTAATGTTGATGGTTAATTTATCAGCTGTTGCTGAGAACTGTAGCTGCTCTGGATTGTTGAAAACAAGCAGCTGATGACACACCTGAGCTGAATGTCTGAGTTGCTTTAAACTTGCTGATGATATAATTCAACTTTTATAAGGGATATTAAAGGATTTAGATTTAACAAGTGGATTTGCGTGCACTAAGATGCCATAAAAGTCAAACCCTAGGCATCAATATCATTAAATTAAAGCAATCGGAGCTCCAGAGCAGCTCCCAACCAGCTGAGCAGCTTCACAGAGTCCTTTTCCCAGCAGGGTCCTGCTCCTTCTCTGCTCCATCTCTTTAAACCAACCTGCTGCTGGATTCTGTCTGCAACCAAAAGACAGCGGAGTGAAAAGAGGAACAGCGAATGTCAGATGCAATCCTTTCCAAGATTTGTTTTTCTCCCAGACAGAAATGATGTATACTGATGCAACATTTGTTTTGCTGTCCAACTCCTGGAAATGTGGCACGATGTAGAAAGTGTCTGCGTCATGAGAAGGAAATGTAATTAAAGTACTTTTCATCACTGTCACAGTCAAATGCAGCAAAACAGACATAAATTCTGAGTCCACATATTATCTCTACCTAAACCATTTGACCAATGCTGAAATTTAAGGCCCACATTCACACTCCCACAGCAGAAGGGAGTTCAGTGGAAGCAAAAACAGAATTAGTGACAGTGGTTACACCCTAAGGTTTAGGTTTTGTTAACAGATATCAGGTCTACGGGATACACTGAATACAAACAATGTTTTTGATGCTCAAAGTCAGACTCTCAGACCCAGACTTTCCCACGTCACTGGTGGAACTAAACACTGCTTCTCAAATCTCTCGGGCCAAATCAAGTGAACTTTTTTTTTTTTTTTTTTTTTTAACAAAGTCGCATATTTGACTTTACAGTTTGTACAACCAGTCCAGGATGTTTTCAAATATGGCAGGTCAGTTCTCCTTCCATGGAAGTAGAAAAGTTTGGCGTCATGTGCAAAGCTGCTGCTTATGTAGGTCAGGAAAACACTGCAGCCTGTTGATCTAATGAGAGCGTGTAGCCTTTGCTTGTGCGGTATTTGATATGAAAACCTGTGTGATAAGGCTGTTTTAACAGGAGTGTTTCCCCTGGTGGTTTGGGCGTGGTTACAATGATGTTAATACTTCAGTTTTTAAATACCAAGAGCAGAACATAACCTTTTAGAAGAAGTACAAGAAGAAGGGGAAAGGGGAAAAACAAACTGAAAAATATTTGTTAACTAAAATCACGTTCATTTTTTCAGTCAAATCTCTCACGATCACACACTAAACGAGAAATATAAATAAATGTTGCTTTTCAGGATCTGGTTTATCAAATCAGAATTTACTTTGTCATGCCCCTGGTTGGAGTTTGTAATCACTGATAAATTTGTCATTTTTAGATATGTATGTATCATATTTAAGGAGGCAGGCCACTAGGAAACCGGGTTGAAGTAATTGGACAAGTTACATTAAAGGATATTTTATGATTTGTACTTTTTCCCTCCATTCATTCCTGTCATTCCTGTCATTCCACGTATCATCTGCAGTATAACACCTGACAGGAAACATTTGGGAATTGAATCAGAAAGAATTTTTATGTCTTTCATATGGGAAGACTATATTCTCATTTGTTTTCTTCTTTCCTTGCAGTCAATGCGAAACCGTCAGGAGTCTTGGTGGACAGTAGGTCCACCACAGCTGGAGAGTTTGGTGGACCTACCGGGTTTTTGGTGGACCTACAATGCGCGGACGGAAAAAAGTGCGATTTACGACAAAAAATTTAACAAAATAATCAAAGGAGACAATATCTTTTGAAATCATTTAATCATTTATTTAGTTAGGCTTCAAGAGAACATATGTTGATCTTTTTATTGTTTTCCTCCTCCTCTTGCTCCATGTCAGACACATATCCATCATCATCATCATCAAAGTCATCATCATCAACAACCTCATGAACAAATTCTGCTGGTGCCGCATGTGCCGGGCAACTCATCATTCAAAAATTTAAAAATGACTATGTGAAATGACTGTCTGCTAATCCATCGATAATGCCCTATCGAGGCCCTCGTCGAACATATCTGATTCAAAACGATCGATAGTAGAAAAATTCGAATCGCTAAACATCAGTAAGAAGACCTGTCGAGCAGAAAAATATGTAAAAGTTCGATCGATACTCTTGCAACTCTCGAGGCGTCTGCGAGAATTTGCGCAAGCACGAGATTTCATATCCAAGATGGCGTGAACGGAATGAAAACATCGCTTGCTGCGCAGTTTAGCAGGTAAATACTAGGGCTGGACCCAAATATCCAAATATTTGTTCGCTACAGCACTACCCGGATATTAATTTTGGTATCCGAATATCTTATCTTATCACCAAGACAGCTTAATAATCATCATGCACGAGTACAACCACTTTATAAAACTAAACCACTTTCAAATCGGTGCAGTAATGACCTTTTGTAGGTCTTATTTTGTCAGCATCTGGTGTGTTTGACTGGTGAAGTTCACACATCCAGATGTTTTCAAAGTAGCTGAGATGGCCAGCGTCTCTATCATGATACCTACAACTGATGTGGTTTGAAGAGACAACAGAGAAAGCACATATCTTTATTTTTTTATGAGGCTTTTTTGACATTAGCTAAACACTCACATTTGTCTTAATGATTTGTTCTCCCTTCCAGCTGGGGCTAAACAATTGTACAGTACTATATAGAACATCAGAACATACTACACACATAAAGGAACATACTTGTTTGATACAGATCTCAGATTGATGTATGCATTATGACTTGTATGGTGAGTGTGCTGTGTCAAACTTGCAGCATGCTTTTTTTTTTTTTGGCATATCATTTTGCTCTACTTCCATACTTTCAGTTTCCTACAAATAATCTAAGAAGGACTTTCATTCTTTTTACATCAGTCCTTGCAAGACTGCATAGGACAGCGAAAATTGACAACACTATTCTGAAAATCAACAAGGTGCTTTTATTCAACTATGAAACGTGAGGAGCAAGCCGAGGAATGTTTTAAGATTGTGATAGTTCACGGTGCAAATACAGGGCAGTTGTTCCCTCATGAGCTCAGCAAATGACACTTTCACCTTTCTTCTGGGATGTACAGGCTCCCACAGTAGGAAAGTCAGTTTCCCTTCCTGTCAGTAAGTGTGAGCAGCTTGTGGCAGGTTGTGGAGGATGAATGGATGCAGGCGACAGGTTCTCTGGAGTTGTTTGCGATGTAAATAAGCGCTCAGAAGCGCTCTGTTTCCAGCAGGTATATTAAGAGGGATTGGGTAATACTTGTATTCCACTAAAGGGGGAACACAAACAGCCCGCGGTTTTATGAGTAGCAGCGGTTTGTTGCTAACAGGAGCCAGGCCTCAGCAGTATGTCGCCCCTGAGCACACACAGGAACATGGTTACAAAGACAGTGAACACACAGTCGTACAAATAAAAACAGGCATGGTCGTGTAAATATACATGTTGGCAGAAATACTTCGTAATTATGTCCACAGTCACAGCACACATGGTGAGGCACAGAGGTGAAGGGCTATGGGAAACTTTGGTGGAATAAGAAACTTCCTCCAACATGTTAAGGCCACTGCTTAGCAGCTCACACACTGCACTACAAGGAGCCCATTCATTTTCCTTACCTTAACAGTGTGTGTATGTGTGTGTGTGTCATGAGTGGAAAGCACCCATAATAGAGTGCCGGTAAATCAGGGCTGTGGCTACAATGTTTCTCTTCTTTAATACCAGAAAAACTCAGGCTTACACTTTTATCTCCAATATTTGAAACAATTACTGAGGCACATGAATGCTTGTTGCTGCAACAGGTTGTTACAGAATAGACCTGGGAATAAATCAGTGTAGAATTTCAGATTTGATATAATGTGTGACTTTGTATTTGCTCTACCGACGTACTGGATGCCTGAGAGCCTGTTTCAAATGGGACTGTCATGGTAAAATATTCCTTGTAATCCCTGGTAATTTAAAACACAGATATTCAGTAGGACAAAACAAAATGGAGCAAATACTGTTGAGAACATGCCTGAGAATGATCGCATTTTTAGCTTTTCTTCAGTATCTCGGAAATCCAGTGGTAGCTGCCTGGATATTCATTGCTACAGTGCAAACAGTAGTGGCTCATAAAGAATTTGGCTACTTCTAATGCCAGCAGTTTGCCGAATGTGGACAAATTTGGGGCTAATTTTCACACAAATGCCAAAGGAAGAGAGGGGCCCTTCATACAATACAATACAAAAATGTGGCTCGTGATGGAAATTAAATTACAGGAGCATCAGTGAGTTTGAAGAAAACAGTGTCAGCTCTGATTATTACTGGGTTGAAGTGAACAAATTCCATACTTCATATTGGATCAAAACTGCTGATGAGGGTAGATAAAATCAACCCTACATCATGGCTAATGGATCCCTTTTCTAATGGTACAGTTTAAAGTGTTTATCCACCGTATGCCACCACTGTGTAACACAATATGCTGGCACTGATGTTCATTTGCACTCAAAATTTCTAATGTGATAGCTGCATTTGCTTGCCGTGCTGCAGCCTGAAGTCATAGTGTAGTCCGCAGTGTATAACTCATTTAGTTTCTCACATCTACCCCAGACCTCCACATTGATGTCATGCCAATGAGAGCTTCAACATGAACTTAGATTGGTACATATATGCAAAGATCTAACCAAAACTCTTTTTCCCATTTCGAATCTGAAACTTAAGTCAAGTATTGGACAACGCTAGGAGATCTTGGCATAGATTGTACAACACCTCTGTAGTTTTCCTGTGGTATTGAGCACCAAGCCTTTTGCAGCACCTTCTTTCAGTTGCAAGTAGCAACATGTCCCAGCACTGTTACCTGTTCATGGTTTGCCCCTGCTTGAACTGCTCAGAAATTCGGGTGATTTTTGATTTCTGTTTGATATTGCTGACTGCATTATTGCTCAGTATTTGCCTTGTTCAGTATACTTTACAGATGTTAACATCGTTTTTTCAGTAAAAAGAAAAAATAAACGTGCTATGACGAGTCAACAAAGTTTAAACAGCTTATTTTCTTACGTCTGATTAGCAATAAAATGAGAAACTAATAACTTTTTTGTGTTTTTCTTTCTTTCCTCTTCCCACTTCCCTCTTTCACCTTTTATTTTTCTCTCAATTTCTAAACCCTCTCTTCTGCTTGTACTTTTGTTCCTCCCTTGCATATCTCATAATTCCTGCATTCTGTCCTCCTCCTCCTCCTCTTTTCTCCCTCCAGGAACATGATCAAGTCCTTTTACACGTCCAGCCTGCTGCTGGATGTCTTGTCCGTGTTTGGGGAGTTGTCAGAGGAGGTAAGATAAAGATCCTGTTGGGAATCACAAGTTTGATGTCTGCAAAAATGGATTTGCTACAGAAATTGGATAACATGTTAAAGAAGGCAGCTGGCTTTATTTTATCCTTTTCAAATGATCTACAAATCCCCGCAAGAGACCAAAACCAACAAAAATTTATCCCGCTATCAAGTTTTATTCGTGTAGCCAAAGCCTGATAACGATTATGAGTCTGTGCCTTTGAAATGAAGCAAAAACAAAAAGGAGAAAGAGAGGAAACATGTAACCTTGCCCTGTTGATGAAGGTTTTGCATTTTGATTGTTGGCAAATGCACCACTTGAACTAGAGCTAAAAGCTGATGTGAGGTGACAGAAAAAGGAAGCATTCATTGACTCAACTGTACATGGCCTTGGTCTATTCAATGAGTGAATTTCAATTCATTCAAAACTACTCAATAGGAAATTAATTCGGAAAGTTGATTTTAAATCAGTAGTTACTGACATAAACTCAGGCATACAATGAAGCTGTATGTAACTGACCTGTGGGCTGATATGTCACCATGTGTTGTAATGTGACTGGAATTTTTTTTATGCACATAAAACCTTTTACTGAGTAGCCACAATACAGTTAAACTGGCAGCAGTTCAGTCAGAGATTTATTGTAGGTGTGTCATGCTAGATGCAGCTAACGTAGCCTGGAGCTGCTAGCTTGCGGCATTGATGTGGAGTGGGATACAGATGTGTTAAGCCCTTTTCATTCTAAATCCTTATCTCTATGTTTCCCAACACCTGGACAAATGCATCAACAACACAAAAAAAAAAACACAAAACAGGTAGAGTTCCCCCTCAGGCACAACCAGAAACTTCAGTGAGATACTGTGTGGTTAAATAAATACCTGGCCATTTATGTGTTAGTGCATGACACACGGCACCTTTTTCTCTACCTTCTGTCAAGTCACCCAGAAGCCATTAAAACATCAACAGGACACTTAGGTTCATACAGTTAGTGAGGCCTGATGGACACACACATGCACTTATTCTTAGCCTGCTGTCAGACAATGAGTCCTCAGAGTGGCCGGTGGTGAGTGCTCTGCAGACAGTCAGGAGTGATTGAGTTTCACGCAGTAAAAAGAGGTTTTCAGCAGCTTCCCAGCTGAGCTGAGTGGAGTCGGTGATCAGGTGAGCGGGCGCAGTGTTAAGCAACACTGTCGTACATCAGGAGCCCTTATACTCCGAGTGAATGACTTGTTTCTGGACTGCTTTGTGGCATAGTGAGTTGCGGGAAGAAGAATCGGCTGCATGCTCTCTCATGTTTGCCAGAATTTATATCACTCAAGTGTCTTGGAGCAAGAAACTGGATGCCCTCCTACCATTTGTAGCTGTCTGTGACCTTACTGTAAGGGATGTACTTCTAAAGGTTACGTTTCTGAAGGGATTAATGTCATGTTGATCCCGACATTATAAATACTGTCCTCGTGGTCAGATGTACAGTACTAGCTGAGTTAATAGATGTAGAAGTGGCTCTATATTGCTGCATGCATATCAATAGCTAAAAATGGATGAAAGGGAGCAAAACTGAAATACTCAGGTAAAAGTAAACCTGCAACAATATGTTTTAACATGAATTTCAAAGAAGACCGATATAGGTAGGACCCCCTCTTCAGACGGATTGTTTAAAAACCACTGGATCTTCAGTGACAAACGCAAAAACATCTTTACTTTATAGTCTCAAATGTGGGAGGTTCCATTCTTTGTGAACTGAACCTGGAAGGCATGCTAACATGGCTGACCGACTTCTCACAAACTTGAAGGTCACTGAGCTGCACGTGGTGAATGCATATATCATCTGTCTGCTGTCTTTAAGTTGACCCCTGGAAGCAACAACTTAAAATAGTCTGTCTTTTATATTTCATATAAAAGCACCAAAATGTTAACTGCTCAAAACCCTCCTTGTAAATACCGAATGGAGGACAGACTGATCACTGCGGTGTAGGCTTCCAAATTCTCCGTAGCAGCTCTGTAAAGAGCTGCAGGGATTTGAAAAAATTGTAAAATGAACTACTTCTTGTGTGCCAGTGTAGTGAAAACATAAAATAATGAGCTGTAAATGACATGCTTAGTTGTAAAACACACCCAAGCTTAATGCTTTTGAGAGGCAAGAGATGACTACAAAAAAGCTGCCGTCCTGCATACAGCAAATTATCAGTTGAGAGATGTAACTTGAAGTCAAGCCTAGGTGGTTTGTAAAACCTCAGATTCCCTTCCTGCAGCATATAGAATTCTACTGCACCTGACATGAATACGTGGGGCCCTTTGATAGTTCCTTTTTGAATGTGAAACAACCCTTAACCCCTACCTACGATAAAGCCTCGCAGAGGACCGCACTAATATGCTATCAACACTTGTATTTCAGCAGAAAGCCATATCCTCATCCTTCTGTCACTCAGGCTGTCACGGTGCTGACAGACAAAGACGGCGCTGGCCATCTGTTCCACTTCCTACAACTGATTATCACTCCCTACCATGAGCCAGTGAGATCTCAAAAGGCAACATCAGGCTTTCCACCTTGCATTCAAAGTTTTACCTTTCCGTTCATCAGGTGAATCATGGCTCTTTACAAGAAACTGTAGACAGACAGGTGAACTGCATGTTGCCTATAAGATTATCTGTCAATCACTTTGTCATTTTGCTGACCATCATATGGAACCTAAAATCTGAAACATTCCGATGAATGCTCTCTAAGATCTTATGAAATGCACTTGAAGTAACATTTCAAACTGCATATGCTGACAAGATGTTAGTTATTGGTAGCATTCTAGACCATCACAATTTATTTGTGAAATACAAGCTTTGGTCAGCCAATAGAACACTGAGAGTCCCAGTGGGTAGATTTAACAGTAATTATGGGGAATTTTGTAACCCAAACCACATTTCTATAGTGAAAAATGTACTGGAAGGAAAGGCCAGGACTCACTTGAGCCAAACAAAAAATCTGCAACTGACCGTTTTGACTTTTTTGAAAAAATCTCATGCTTCCCTCTTCCTCTTATTGTTCCACTGAATAACTTCACAGTGAGTCACATTTCTTCTGAATTTCGTGACATAAAAATCCCTGTCATTTAATACCACAGCGGTGTTATTTCAGTGATTAGAAACGACTGCAATTAGTCACTGCTTTCTTATTGCGGCATGTCTGAAGCTAAGCCAGCAGCCCTACGCGACAGCAGACCTCTCCAATCCTGAGCCCCTTTGTTTATGTGCAGCTGCTAAAACATGGCACTTATCTGGTAGAGGCAGGAATTTGTCCATTCATTCTTATCTGCTTCATGTCAGCGTAAATCTGTTGCCTTCGTTTCTCTTTCCCTGTTCAACTCTTTACACCTTTTAAACATCCTGTCACGTCAGTCTGTTCTCATTTACCATTTAACCGTTTTACCTTCATTTCCTCTTCCTCTTGTTTATTTCCTCATACTGTCTGCTTCGTGAATTATATTATTGCTGCGTTTCCCCAATTATATGACTGTATTTTTCTGTTTGAGAAAGCGTGAGTAGCTTTATGGTGTAAACAGCTGAATGAAAAATAGCGATGGAATGGAGAGAGTCACGGTTTACGACTTCATTTATACTTGCCCCTCCGTAGAAATGTAACCACACATCGCAGTGATGCTCACAATAGCGTAGTTTGCTTGCCTTGCATGTGACATAGCCTCAGTGACGACTCAACACAGAAGTACAAGTGAAGCTTAACAGTCTCCTTCAGATAATGTTATTAATAAATATAATGTTGCTTAAAACTATTTGGTTAGCCTACTTTACCCGGCATTCGTTTCTGAAGGCAAGCAGAATGTGTATTACCTCAATAGAAATGAATTCATGAAGACTGGGGACGAATTTAAAGCAAAGATGACTTACAGCTGTTGTAGATGATGCTTACAAAATTATTCTGCCCCAAACATATATTTCTTCCTTGATTATGAAAAGTCCGGTGTTTACCATTTTCAGTCCTGCTCCATGATGATGAACAACTTTTTCAAACCTTGCTTCTAAAACTAACCCTACTATAAACCTCCCAACAATCTAATAGATACACTTTTCAGCCCTTCCACAAAAGGCTTTCTTTTCTGTTCATCTCCCCAACAATTATTTGTTTCCATTTGTCACCCCTTAAACCAATTATTTTTCCATTTTCAATACTCCCCAAAAACTACTACTTACCTCTCTCAACTCTGTCCCAAAATATATTTTCTCTCTTCATACCTTCAAATAATGATATCCTTTTTTTTTTTTTTTTTTTTTTTAAACATCCTGGCCCAACATTTAACCTAATCTCCCGGTCTTCAACCAGTTGCACCTTTTCAGTCCCTGATCCCAATTCTTTATTTATGTGGAGAACAAATACCAAAATCTTCAACACAGGTCTCAGTGATTCCCTCATCTTTAATGTCTTTAGCTGTTATCCCTTAAAGCGCCCAACAAAATACACCCCACATCTTGTAATTTTGATCCCAGAATCAGCATAATCCTACTGCCTGCTACAATTTTACTCCTATTCCAAATGATGTTTAATATTATTGTTCCCAACAAACAACAGACTCTTTCCATGTAGTCCCCGAATAATTTCTTCACCTTTATGGTATGTGTCCGCAGCAGCGTTTTTGAACACAGGCTGCTTCATGACATTTTGCCGCTGCAATGAAAGATGACTGACAGGTGCTCTCCAACAGGACATATATACAGATCACACCGTCTTCCAACTGCGCAAACATGACTACACTTAAAGTAATTTTTTGAGTACTTCACTCATTGGCTGTCTCCTGGCTGGATTTGTGGCATGGTAGCTTGGAAACGTTAGCTTGTGTTACAGTAGCAGCCCACCAACATCTGTCTTGCCATATTTAGGATGAGAAATGAGCAATGCAGTTGAATCTGTTTTCATTTTAGATCAACAACTGTTAATGTCAAATTTTTCATGTTGGCTGGATTCCACTAGTTTTCATAAAGGAGACTAAAACTCAACTTTATGCCATTGTGAAGCCGCACCTTTCGAAATGCATTGCGATGCTACCAGAATACACTGCACGGCTGCTTACAAGACACTAATTGTGAAGCTTAGAAATGACGTATCCTGTGGACATTAATTAACAATACAAACTCTGATTTACACATTTCAGCTGTCACTTTGGTCATTTCTTCTTGAACTCAATTTTTATATTTACTTAAAACAAGTGTCCCTCTTTAAATACCTCTAACAACTAAAGACCAACTCTGCTCCTGAGGATGAACATGCTTTTATTGTCGCCACTGGCTAGTATGTGGATTGTATCTATTAACTAGTGCCCTATCTCTTTATGGTTTCCAGCTATTTTCTACTCTGTCACCCAGACTCTCCAAAATCATCAGCATGGCATGATCTACCCCTTCCCCACTGCCCACTACCTTACCCACTTTAACTTCTACATGCACCCTCTTCCCAATCACTACAAATCCATATCTTCTCATATGTGTTATATCATCTCTTACCATTTGCTTGTCACATTTTGTTACCCCAACTCCCCACTAGCCACCTTACAAAACTCTTTCAATGTCTCTTTGCCCCTTCCCCACCAGAACATCCAGCATCGGAAGTATGCCCGCTGGAAGGCCACCTACATCCACAACTGTCTGAAGAGCGGAGAGACTCCTCAGGCCGGGCCCATCGCTATGGGCGAGGACGAGGAAGCAGGTGGGATACACTGATATGGCACTGGACGACACACACACACACACACTCATATGAACGCACACAAAGCTGTGCTCCGTGTTGTGAAACAATCCTCGGCTTTCTCTTCTGTGCTTGGTCTTTGATGAACATTTAGGCCAGCTTCCTTCGTTGGCATGGTATAGTCTATGCATATGTGCAAGAGGGTGTTTATTTGTGTGTGTGTATGAAGCTTGAGTCTGCATTGTTTGCCTTATCAGGTCCAGGTCTGTTGTAGGAAAACCCTGCGGTGGAAACCGGAGACTTTGGGAGATTAGAAGTGTGTGGAGAGTAGATTAGTCATGTAATGTGTTCTTATGTCCAAAGTAACTCCCAACTTATGTGTGTCAGAGAGTGAAATTAGGACAGCCCGAATAGGAAGCTGGTTTGTGTATGTGTGTCTGAATCTTCTTAGGCTGTGTCTGGCCTCCCTGTATGCTTATGCACATGAGAATGAGTTGATATTTGTTTTATTACTCTGTGTTCCCCTCATATCCTCCGAGGATCAAGTCTGAGTCCCTGACCTTTGTCACATTGAAAAGCTCTGGCCTCTGATGCCAGGCTTACTGCACTCCATAAAATATAACCTTTAGCAGAAAGAAAGCCTGGGAAAACGCCATTAGATCCCGGACAGATTGACTGAATTGGTCAGACAATAAAATGGCCATTGCAGCATTTAAAGTTCATTATGTTCTGGGAAGCATTGGTGGGAAGAAGCAGGGCAAGAAACTAACCTTTTTGTTCAGCCGCCACAAGGGCTGTTTCTTCCTGAAGTCCACTATTTTAGCAGCTGACAGCAGATTTGTAGGAGATTTTTTGCTGGACAGGCTTCTGAAGTGGTTTAATTTACCAGTCATTCCTGAAGCTTAGCTCTTTTGGCAGGTGGCAACACACTCTGATGTTTGCCTTGGTTTTATTTCAAAGACCAAATAGAGATGGTCTAAGATATGTTTTTAATTTCTTCATCTCTAAAATCACTAACTTCTGTCTTTTTACTTTCATTCTGTTCATAGACACATGTAAATGTACAAATAAAGAACTCCCTGCAAAGGGTTTTACACAATTTGTGCAAATAATTTTCCTAATTCTACTCTATATTTCTCATACATTATTATCCTATATCCTACTCATTGTGTAATGAGTGAGCATTCCCTATTTGTTTTAGATACATGAGAGTTGATAAAAAAAAAAATGAAAAGAGTGTGCCTGTAAAAATAAGAAATTGTACCTGACAGCCACCATCTGCAGTGCATCTCTTAAACTGTATGAAAACGACAACCCTTTAATATGAATTTCACTTTGGGGATAAGTCAGAGACAGCCAACTCTAATGCGGAGGGCTGGTGGGGAGGAGTGATTGTGTTGTTGTGGCCAAAAAACTGCAAAATTGCCACACTGTCGCTGGACACACAACACATTGGAGCAGTCATATTCTTTCTCATTACACTTCAGCTCATTCGCATCGATTGTTCTGCCTCTGACACCTCATGAGGTTTTAGTATAACTGCCTTGACAAAGCAATTACAAATGAATTAAAAGTTATTCCTTATTCTGATTATTTTGCCACAACAATATGGCAGGATCAGAAATTTATTGGATCAGTCGATTCTCTTATTCAATGCATTGATGTGAAAGAAATTGGCAGGTGCGCTTCAGTTGGCGAGTATATCTGCTGCCAGTTGGAGGGCAACTTCAACCAGGACCTGTAGAAAAACTGGTTCATTCTCTGCTGGACTAAGCTCACAGAGCAGAAAAGGACGTTAAAAGTCCGCCCATGATGAGATAGCCAACCACTTTCCCAAGCTGCTGACTAAGAAGATGAGGGACCAGCTGGGCAGGCAGCTAAGTATATTTCTCATTGTTTTCTCACAATGTAGTTGACAATGAAATACACCAAACAGACATAACATTATGACCACTTGCCTAATAAATAAAGTTGAAGTTAATATTGTGTTGGTCTCTGTTATGCAGCTAAAACTCCTCTGACCCAGTGGGGCATGGACACAGGACTTCTGGAAATGTCTTGTGGTACCAGGATGGTGGCAGTAAATCCTGTGGGCCGCAGGGTGCGGCATGGCTCAGTGGGTAGAGTGGCCGTCTTGTAACTGTAAGGTTGCCGGTTCGATCCTCAGCCCGTTGTGCTCATGTCGAGGTGTCCCTGAGCAAGACACCGAACCCCTAATTACTCCTGGTGGGTCATGGTCAGCCTTGCATGGCAGCTTCCGCCATCAGTGTGTGAACGGGTGAGTGTGACGTATCATGAAAAGCGCTTTGGATAAAAGCGCTATATAAATACAACCATTTAGGGTGGGACCTACCTAGATCAGGCTCATCCTGGCACGTCCCACAGATGCGCATTAAGATTTGGATCTGGGGAATGAGGAACCCGGGTGAATGCCTTTGCTCTGTCATGTTCCCCGGGCCACTCCTGAGCAGTTTTTTGCGGTGTGTTGAAGTGCATTGTCCTGCTGAGGGTGGCAACTGGCATCAAGCAAATGGATGTCAGGACTCAAGGTTTCCCAGCAGAACATCACATTATGACAAGATGATCAATGTTATTCCCTTCACCTGTCACTGGTCATAATGTTGTGGCTGGTCGGTGTATTTGCAGTTGGGCAGCCTGTTCACGGTGTTATCGTATAAATAAAATAATGTAAGTAAGCAAGGGTGTGCCTTGTCCGATGGATACATGCACACTTGTCAATTCAATGATATAGAGCGTCTTGTGTATTATAAAATTCGTAAAAGCATGAAGTTTAAGGGTCCCGTATGGTTAAAAATCCATTTGTCTTGTGTTTTGTGGTTGTTAGAAAGTTGGAGGTGTAAAATAAAAGCTGTTATGAAGATGTTCACTTCTGCCATTCCTCAACATTTATTCCAGCATTTTAGTGCAGTTGAATAAACCAGTACAGCTGTTGTCAGTTACGTACTTTTCTGTTGTCAGACAACAGAACAAATATCAAATAACGGCTAAAATGCAGACCATTAGGACCCCTGTGGCGACCCCTGAAGGGAAAAGAAGAAGAAGGATTACATCTTAACAGCCAGTCACTACTTACGCATTGTCAACTTCTGCTGCTGCAGTGGGATGTTTTTAAAGTGTTTTGAGGATAAATCCTCCCCTTAATATGTTTATATGCAAATGGTACACAGTCAGGAAACAAAGGTGAAATTCCTAAAAAGTAAAAGTTGTCTCCTCTCATTGTTTCAGAATTTTTCTTCAAGCTGAATTTAGAGTTTATTAACATAATATTCAATGTGTCTGATTGAATAATTAACATATTGAAATGCTTTTGGGATTACAGTGTCAATGAACTGATTTCCCTCATTAGATGAGTTCTAGTCCTCATGGAGAAGAAAGTTTAAGAAAAAAGATTTGACCTTTGACGCAAGTGGAGTGTTAATTGTGCAAAAGCGACTGCAGCTAAGTGTATTTACTCTCATAAGCAAACTGGCGGAGCGTAGCGCTCTCTTCAGTGAATTCTGTGATTATTCTGATAATTCCAAGACTCTAGTGACTTCAGCTACAAGTAGAATTTATACTGAGCCACATGGGACTCCACAGCATCTGGACTCATTTTCAGATTGCACTCTGAGAGCAAGAAATTGCATCAAAAGCCCCTCGGGAAGACCCAAGCCCAACCAGAAATTTATTTTGACATGAGTACCTATGGGCTTACACATGTTTCCCTTCCCTGTAGGGGAAACTCTAAACGTATTTTTCATGTCAGTGACCTGATGTTGATGAATTCCTCGCTAAAATAAAGGCCATCTGCTCGCCCACGCCCACTCACTCCACGTACATGTGGGTGTGTTTGACCCAAACATTGCCTGCTAACCCATGATATCACCTCAAGGAAACCCTCAGCTGCACATGCATGTACAGTTAACACACACACACACACGCTTTAACAGCTACTTTCTTTCCCTCCTTACTCCCTCATTTTTCCTTTCCCGCTCATGTCCTTCTACTTTTTCACACTCTGTGTTTGCCAGCTCACACCCCTCACTCTCCCAGTGTGCTTTGGGGTTTCTATGTCAGTGATGACATCATGATAACTTATTCCCACTGATGGATAACACCGCCAGCACACAGCTGATATCATAGACTCAGCACGTGTGTGTGTCCAGCTTGCTTGTGTTGTTTTTTTTTTTTTCGGTCTGCATCAGGATTTTATCAGCATTTCAACACTTTGGATGGCGTGTGTGTGTTTGTCTTTCTGCCTTTTCTTCCAGACACATAAACAGCCCAGATGTTTGTGTGACATAGAGAAAGTGCGCACATCTGTCTCCATCAGAAAGCATTCCTTTCCGACATGATCATTTTAGATTGACTGTTGTTGTTGTTGTTAATCCCGTAGACACAACATGAATCTTGTAGGTGGAGGTCATATTTGCAGTCAAACAATGCATTATTCCCACAGCAAAGACTTTCTAGGCCAATGTGAGGTCCAAAAATGTTTTGTGGACGACAAGAAGACTTGAGGTTTGTCGACATGCGACAGCCTCAGTTGAATCAGGGATGCTGAAACTTAATCATTCAACCATGATTTCTTTGTTTCAGGGAGGAGGGGCGATTTTAATTTTAACGTGCCTTCATCTGTGATTTTAAGTCAATTCGGAGCCCATATCCAAACATGAGCCCCTCGTTTAGCTTGTATTTTTATAGATTGTTGCCTTAAATTGTAGCCGAATTGGTTATTAGCTGTTAGTTTGAATCTCTTGTGTGTCTATGGATGTGCTGTCAGCTTTAACTTGTATACTGTGAAACTGAATAGAACTTAAAATTGTGATGATTTACAAGCAAGCTTTGAAGCACTTTCCTGTTGTGATTTCAAATGGGTTTATAGTTGATGATTCTGGTTTTTGGCTTGTCCTGTTGAATGTTCACAGAGCAGACCCTGTGCTTTCACAGCATTTGAGGTCCCTTGTGGACTAAGGAATGAAATTACTCATTAATCCTGTCTGAATAAGGCTTTAGAATGCCACTGATCACATCTTATCTTTTTCAGTTTCCTTCCATGTCTCCTGTGTCTGAGCAAACCAGTATATAAAAGTAATTTATCAACTATCCAAAAACGTTGGCATTAAAAAGAGCCGTTTTCATCTTGAAAGACATTGATGTACCAAGCATTGCCCAAAACAGTCAGAAGAGCTTAATAATTAAAACATTATAGTAAAAAAAATCTAACACGCATGCCTAAAGAGTAAAAGTTAACATAAATTTGTAATGCTAAGAAGTAAAATAGGACAGTAAAATGGCAGCAAAGTTGAAACGTGAATTTAGAGAAGGCTGCACTTAACACAATTTTGAATTAACAAATAAGGAAATGACTATATAAAGCATTGTTCATAGCTTATGGATAGCTATCAACTTGCAAGTTACATTTATGCTACACTTGTTGTATGGACACTCAAAAATAAGATGACAACTTTACAACAATAAGGAGTATCGCCTCTTTTTTTATTGCATTTAACTGAACAAGAACTCGAAAAAGAAGAAAATGGTATGTACAACCGCCAAATGAGAATAGGACCTAGAATACGAAACAAGCCACAATTTTGTTTTCAAGCGCATGTGCAGCTGCTGCATCTGTAATGTGTACACTTCCCATGGTTAAAGATGAAAATAAAAGTGATAGTAGTCGGAATTATTGCAGCCTGACCCTGTCACACACTATGCTAATCATCATTACTTTGTTGTTTTACCAAAAATGCTTAATCCAAGTGCTGTCCTTACGAAACCAGGCCAAATAAGATCTTCTTATTTTGCCGTCTGGTGGTGGCTTCTGATTTAATCAAAGCAAATGCAGCATACGACCGAATCGGACTGCTTTTTATGCTTTTCCTCAATCCCTGGTGTACCCCTTGTCTTTCTTTTGAAGCTTGTATTGGCTGTCACTACCTTCACACCCTGACAAGAAGAGAATATTTTTTGACTTTTATTATTACTATTTTAGTTTACATGCAGACTTTATGGTTTCAGTGGCACTCCATATGGCCGCCCACATGCTGCTAGAGCAAGCTGGTTCATCCATCCCCTTCTGCTTGTAGTGTTTTCTATATGCTGAAGAACTGTCAGTCTTCTGGCTCTCCACAGGTCAAAAGTACATCTTGACATTTTTCTGTCGGCGCTAAGCTGTTTTGTTGGACGGGCCTCCGTCAGGGTGGTGGCTGCGGTTGAACAAGAGTCCCAAGACACCGCAAAGATGGGAACCAGTATGCAAGTAGATATCTAAGTAGGTTAATGAACCTCTGGAGAGTAGTATGACTGTGGCTGACAGGCAGACACCACACGACCACGCACACCCACCAGCACACTAATATACCAGCGGCCCTTACAGAAAGAGCATTGTCTGCCCGCAGCTCTGGTCTGACTTTCCATTGGCTGGGAGGGGGACGTGTTTAGCAAGAGGAAAGGAATGGAAGGAGGAAATGAAGGGGTGGAGGGTGGTAGGGGGGCCAGAGAGAGAAAAGATTGCCAATGCTGAGTTGTAGAAATATAGAAGATGTGTTCTGTGACCCAGTTGTCAGAGAAAAACATGCTGGAATGGTGGTGAAATGTCGCCAGCATTGCAGTCACAGAGAAAACAAAATAATTATTTGTACGACACAACATTAAAACCACCTGCCTAATGTTGTGCAGCCAGAACAGTTGTGACCCACTGAGGCACGGACTTCACAAAGCCTCTAAAGGTCATGTGGTATCACCAGAACATTTGCCTGGAAAATCCAGACTGACTTTATTTATGTATTAATATAAATACAAATAAAGGCAGTCTGGCATTGTGATGATAGGAGACGATTTCAAAAAGGAGGGGCTAACGAATGCAGCTTGAATGAGAAAGAACTAATCAGCGTAACTCGGATGTGACGCACAAACAAATCGACCTTGAAGTCCATGTAGTCCAAACAACAATGGCATGCAGCCGAGAAAGCGTCGCGGTGAATGATTACTGCCGTTTTTGTCACAAAAATCTGCGAATACATGGGGTACTCTCAAGTACAGGACTTATTTTTGAAAAGGCTACGCAACAAAAGACTCCTTCCGAACGATTAGCGGTGTTAGGAGTAACTTTAAATCGGAGCCAAACCAAGTCGGTGCGTATGTGTAAAAGTTGCTTAAATTTGCTCACACGTTTGGAACGGGATTTTCCTCTGTACAAACAATGGCAAGAAGCCGAAAGTAACGAGCCATCCACTGCCTCCTCATTGTCGGAAGATGACGCAGCATTAACTCCCGCCTCCCGTGCTATGATTGGTCATACCAAACTTTCCCGGGAGGGAAACGCGATTCAATTCGCCCAATGCCAAACTGATTCTCCTGTATCTCCTAACATGGAGATAGGAGATTACATGGAGATTCAGTTTGGATTTTCCAAGCTACCAGAACATCCCACAATCCTTGGAAGTCGTGAGTTTTGAACTCCAATGAATCAGACGTGTTTTTTCAGCACAATCAGATTGAGATCTGGGGTATTCGGAGGCCAAGTTAACACCTTTAACTCTTTGTCATGCTCATCAAAACATTCCTGTCCGTAGTCCAGTTCTGATTCTCATCTGTCCATCGTAGGAGCTCGCAGCTGTGAACATGACTCAGCAAGCTACAATGCGCTCTATGTTCTGACACCTTTGTATCATAGCAGCATTAAGGTTTTCAGCAGTTTGTGGAAAGGTAGCTATTCTGTGGGATCGGACCACACAAGCCAGCCTTTGCTCCCCATGTGTATCAGTGATACCTGTTTGATCAAGTGTGCGAACCTTGCAGCCTAATATGTCCAACCCCTTACAGGTGCACTGCTGTAATGAGATTCTTCATATTATTCTTTTCCTGTGGCAAAAAACAGTCCCTTTAATGTTTTGACTTCTTGGCATATATAGAGATGAAGTCTTTTGGCTCAAGAAACAGATCTTAATTGGGTCACTAAGAAGTTTGTTGGTACATTCTGACTTACCGACTAGTTGCTAATGTGGTGATGGATGGGCTGATTGACTGAAGTAGATGATACAGTTTATACAGAGCATGTGAATGAGCAACGGCTTAAAGGTTTCACAAGGTAGAGGACACCACACAGAGCATTTTGTGCCCAGTAAGAGGGATAAGATGCTACTGACTGACCTCAAAAGCAGAATGTGCAATAAGTAACACACAGTATTTTATAGTGTCTCTGGTTCCTCCGCTCTCTGTGATGTATTCTACCCTGATGGATCTTTTACATTCAAATCCCAGGAGGACAGATAAAGTAAGTTTGGAGATCCTTCCAGTTTTGGCTTCTGGGTTTCTGTATCAGGGCATATAACTAATTTGCTCAGATTCTGGGAGATTAAAGGTTTTTTTTGTACTAAGTTGAGCCATGATTTCACCACAGATACAAAGCATTTCATTTCGATAGCAGTTTGCCAGTCATGTACATATTTTTCTGTATACAAAGAAAAGAAAGAATGATTTATTAAAAGTCTTTAAGTTAACTGCATTCACTTGGAAGTATTTAACAGAATGCCGTCACTTTAACGAACTGGTGAACCCATCAATGTTCTTGTTACATATTTGCCTTCTCCCTGTTTGATAATTATGAAATACTTTAATTTTATTTAATTAACTGGCCAACATCACCGGTTAAATCTAAGATGGTGACAAGGAGTTTACCATTATTACCATCATAGCTTTTCTGCTGTAGTGTGACCTATAAGGAAAGTCATCTGTAACCTGCATTAGTTGGTTACAGGCAGGAACCTGGATTCAGTACAAGAGTACAAGATACCATGTAATCTATCGTGATATATTTTTTGATTCACACATACTGGTCAGTGGTACCAAATGGGACCACAACATCGCAGTTTGGTACAGTGGCAGTCAGAGTTAACCATTTCTGAATTTAGAACTGCAAGGTGCAGTTATTGGAGGCTTATCCATACTAAACCTATGGCTGTTGCTATCAGAGTGGAAATGTATGTGTTGCAGGAGACAAGGACAGAAAAACTAATAATGAAAAAATGAATTAGATATGAATAGAACAGAAATAAGTAGATGAAATACAGACGAAGCAGAGCACATTCTCCAGATGGCAGCTGGTGAGCTCCTGACAGGAGTGGACTGTGTGATGAACTGAAAGAGCAGAACCATGCATAGCTCAGAAACTGTTGTTAAAAGTGCCCTTTGGCAAGACATGTAGCCTCTAATTGTACCAGGAGAGCTGCACAGTGTCCAGCAGCAGAACACTTGTACTGTGAATCACCCTGCCACTGCAGTAAATGAAGATTGTTGAGGAAGGCAGGAAGCTGGCTTTCTTTGTCCAAACTGGCCACACTATCTGTTTACTTCCAGAACTCACCAGCCACTTATGCTGTTACACAAGTCAAATTATACCTTTTTTAAGAATAGTGTTTTGAACTTCCAGAGTGATTTGGTCACAAACATGCCAACCAGAATTTACCACCAGCATTCATACGTTGGCTGCTGGTAGTTTCCCTCTCTGGTTTCAATTCAACTGCCTGTCTCATATTAGTTTTTTTGTTTTTCTCTCATTTTCTACCCTACAGTTCAGTGTAAATGAGGTGGTGGGGAGTCTCAGATGGCAGACACTTATCATTCTGGGTTGCCGGTTATTAAATGCAATTTCATGTCATTCACAGTGACTGAAGAAACCAAAAGAGAAAAAGAAAGAGAGAACTTTTGGAACAATATATACATAGATTTTCTTTTTGTTGAGTTATGTTTCTCCTCAAACTTGTATTGATACAAACAAATTCACACATGGACATAAGCACATTAGACAAAATGATCTATGAAACTGTCATCTTTTAAAAGTTTGGGATAATTTGTATTCGTACACAAGTTCCTATATGTTGTCAGTGCATTTATTTATCTTTGTGTATGCGTACAAATGCATGTTTGTGTGTGCCTTTGAGTCTTCCCGTAATTGAACTTTACCCAACCATCCCACTAATTGGATATTGGTCAAAGCTCATGCTGGCAAACAGCAGATAGAGATTAGCTGCCACTCTTCTCCTCAACCTTCACACTATATTTCATTCATGGCACAGCCCTTCCTTTGAAAGTTAATAGTCATGTGGAAAAAAATTGCCTTTCAGGATCTACTGCCATCCACAGCAAGATCATTATCACTAATTAAGTTGCAATAAAAAGAAGAAAAAAGTTCCTTTACCCCCTTCACCAATGTGATCCAATATGACTTTGAAAACTGAGTCTTTGTGATAGAATAAAACTTTCTAAGTTCCATATTTCTTGTTTGACCTTTTTATTAATGTTCAAGGTGAAGATAAAAATGTATCTTGGTTAAGAAGTGATGCTGGGCCCATTTTAAGTTGGTTGAAGCTACAGCACAAAGTGATATAATGGAATATTTCATCAAAACAAATATATAACTATTGCAGGAGATCTCCTATCTGCTTATCAAAAGAAAAATACTCTCCAACATAACAAAAATTGAACTGACATCGAAACTTAAAGTTTTAACTTGAAAATTTTGAATCCACTCCAGACTAATCAACTACATCAAACTTAAAATAGAGCTAATGTAAACTGCCTTTCTATACCCAAAACATGTTTTAATGGATTCAAGTCAGGTGATGTATTTGGTCAAAGTAATCCTTTTTTAGAAACTCTTGTAGGAATTTTGCATTTTGAATCATTATTTTCGTCTTCTGCCAATCTTTTTCAGACCGGAAGTCATTTTGACAGCCCATATTTTGGTGTATCTGCATGCTTTTGTAGTGCCATCGATAAATGTCACACCTTCAACACCAGCTCTATGTTATCACAGTCCCATCTCTGTGCTTCACTGTTAGGACTGATTCACTGTGGTAGCCCAGAGTAGGATAATGCCAGATATTCTGCACCACATCTGAGCTGAACAAATTAATGGCCAAAGAATGTTCTTCAGGTTTCTTTTTCATGCATTTTAGCATAATTACGTTTTGTAGTTTCTTGCCTAAGACATTTGGAGGTCAAAGTGACAGGCCCTCACTGTGAGTAAAACTACAGTAAAAACAAGTCCCAGTAGAATCAAGAGGTGATTGGATGAAATGTGTAGATGTTTACAATAAAAGGTTTGGGTATAATTTACTGTTTACCTTAGTTTTTCATAAAATGTCATAAAATCAAGAATCCCGAAACTGAATTTCTTTTGGAGTCGCAACAAAAACACCTCTCTCAACTTGTATCAAAAAATGTATTCACTTCCGAAAGTGTCGAACTGGCCACAATTCTTTAACCTTAATTCTCAGTTATGGCTGAATCCTGTAAATTGGATAAAGTTCTGACCTCCGTGCATCAAAGTTCTTCAGTACCGAACCATTAAGCTATTATCCTGAGTCACAAATACATTACAGCTGTCGTCTGGTTTAAATCTAAAAAAAAAAAGTCTTGGTAAGTAAATATTTTGCTCCCTGTAATATGCAGTACACATACAAATGGAGTCTTTATTATTTCTTCCTCACTTTGTCTCACCCAGACAGATTCAAGACATTTTCAATGAAGTGCATTAGTTTTAATGTAATATAATCTCCAATATGTAGCTTGCTAATGTCCTCATATTGCCTTAGAAACAACATTTCAGCACCAAAGAAAGTATTCATAGTGTGGTGCACACAGATGTGACTACTTAGCACTGAAAGCCCAAAAAGAGTGTGAATACTCACTTAGCTTTGACTGGATAAACAAAGTTTAACAACTTAATGAAAGACAAAATATTCCAGCTAAAGTGTCAGATCTCCGCTTAATGCCCGTCTACCTTCCTGCCTATAATGCATTAATGACAGAGACTAGGGTTTAACATGGTGTCAAATACAGCCTGTGTCTGCAAATCGGCCCGGTCCAGCTTTTTTAATCTGTCAAAACATCTTTGGCTGTCAAGAAGTGTTTTCTTTATGTTAGGTGTGGTTGCTGAGAGCGGCAAAGTCTCCAGCATGAGGCTCAAGTTGGGGAGATGAAAACACCACAGTGCATTGCTTTTTGAAGGTTTCCTCACAAGTCTGTCATGTGTTTTGAACTGTTGCTCTGTTTTGTACGGTTTTGACTTTGGCTTTTTTGGCACTCATTTCTTTTTCTTTTCTTTCTTATTTCGAACTTCGATGTTTCAATAATTACAGTCCCCAACCAAAACTTGACTGTCCTCATAAGTATATGTAAGTGTATAGGTATATTGTAAATGCAGCATAGAGAAACCTGCTGCAAATACGGGAAACACATGCAAATAAAGAAACACTGCTGTTTTACAGGACAAAAGGGACCCTAAACAATGACGTCAGACTCTTCAATGATTTTTAAGAAGTCTGATGTATAATATTTAAGAATTATTCCTGAAATACTACAGATTTACTCTTCTGTGCATCCTGTAGTGCTACTGTAAATGCAGTATGTATCTTTATACCATTTTATTGTCAAACTGATAAAGATTTGTTAGTGTGCTTGCACTTTGTTCATTTGCTGCTCTTCCTTTTCAGAATGTGATACGTGCTAGATAATTGTCCTTGGTAAAAAAATTGTGCAATATTGAATCTTCTAAGGTAACTCTATGGCGCTGCTACACACAATTTAAACCTGCACATCAATATCAAACGTGTTTTGCGTTGGAACCAATCTGACCTCACACTTGTACTTGGTTATATACTTGTAGACAGTCTGGGTTTGACTGTAGAGATGGAGCCAAGCATGAAAAGTAAAATAGATCGGATCTTAAGGTTCAAATTAAATAGTTTCCAGCAAAGCAAATGTTTCACCCTCTAGAAGTAATCATCCCTAACAACATTTAAAAAGTTTTTATTTTGAATAGTAGCAAATGGTGCTTGAGGGCAGTGTAATCAAACAAGTTGCAAAGACTTTACTTTGTCTAGTATTGCTTGTTACAAATGCAGACGCATAACAATAAAAAGCAGGCCATCCTTAGTCCTACAGTTAGTTAAAAATGCTGAGAAAGCACCTGCTTCAAGCCCCATTTCTCATCTACAGCCAATTTCTGATTTAATATCTATGAATGAGATTTGCACACTTCCTGGCAATACAGTTCAATCATATTCTTATGAATTCTAATTATTTTACCCTGGACTCATTCAAATGTGCCGTCAGCTGATGTGCTTTTGATGAAGAAACTATTTTTTGGGTTGTGGTTGAAACCAAATGTGGCCAGGGCATTTAAGTTTCTCCATTCACCACTGGCCTTTGAATGCCTCTGTAGCAGAGAAACTTCATTTTCACCACCTCATTTATTTCTAAGTAGCAGCACCTGTGTGTAAGTAAAGGGTGAGCTGCTGGATGAACACACAAGGAACTGGCAATAAATTATATGGGGCAAGTGCCATTATAGAATGGTTTCTTTGGGAGAAATGAGCTACAAAGCCTGTAATGTTTTATTTCTTTTGATACAACACTTAAACTTCAAGTTCAGTGTGCGTTTGAACAACACAATACTTTCTGCTATCTTTTGCTTTATTGTTTCAGGACAGACACATTATCCACCTGTTTTAATTTAGTGATTTATTACAAGTTGAGCTTTTTCACTGGTAAAAACATACAAAAACGCGTATTTAGTCACAAAACCTATATAGGAAGCAACAGAGTAATAGTTCTATGTGCTAAAGTTCTCAGATATTTGTTTTAAATTGCTTATATTGAGGTGAGTTAAACGGTGTTTAGGTTTGTAATTTTATCGCTTGATAGTATTGTTGAATCACCATTTTGATTCCCTTCTTTTAGTCTTGACATTGCGCTCGTAGTGCCTGGTCTCATCCTCAACTTGTCACATGCCGTCACTTTTTCATAACCCCTTGGCGTCACATTTGTATGCACTGGGTTCCCCCGTAGACTCCTATATCTCTGTATCGAATGCTAACACCATGATGCTGGTACTTGGGATGCGTATGTGTTTGATAAAGTGGCACTTTTTGACGCACTTGGGATAGAATAAAATGTCGGCTCATGTCATTTCACTTATTTATATTTGCGAAAAGAATATTATTTTGCTCCAAGTACTGAGCAGTGATCAAGGTATGCGTTCCATAGATGTCATTCTTAGTTGTGTCGTAGAGTTGTGCCAGCTTGATCTGCACTGGTCACCTTTTCTAATGCTAGCTTTCCGTTCGCAGGTTGATGGTGTTCCCCACTCATTGTCCAGTCTAGTCTGCCTTCACATTTTAGAATTATTCAGACTTCAGAGACTGAAGGTTTCTGAACCAGCTGACCAATTCAAAGCTCTGTAGGCAAGACTGAGAATGTCAGCATCATGTATTATCCATAGTTAGCATGCCACCGAGCTACATCCATGTAAAGTAGTGACAGAATGACTGCCAATAAAGGGGTGGATGGGCGAGACACAGCTGTTCAGGTTGTTGCAAACACGACAACTGCTTCCCTACCAACTTCTGTGGGATGGATATTTTACTAGGCAGTGACTGAGCAGGGAAAACTGTAAAGACATGAAATCAGTCAGAGTTAATCCCATCTACAAGGCTTTTATTGGCTCATTTGTTTCTGTAGCTGCCAGGGAACACAGCACCAGACCTTTTTAATTTGTTAAAAAATCTGCGATTTAGAAGTCACTCTATTGAAGAAATAGTCCTCCTGAGTATTCCGCAGAACATTTAATGGGCTGTCTTACGTCTTGAACTGCCTTGAAAATTGGCCCTTGCTTTATAACACGTTCCCAATTGCTGAAAAAACGTCCAGATCTAGTCTCAACACACTTTTTCTCTCTCTCATTATCTCCAATAGATGAGTTTGGAGCCGAAGGTTTCTCAGGCGCTGGCACCTCCCACGGCGCTTCCTTCAGGGGAGATCCTCCCTCACAGTCTTTTCAGGGCCAGGACGAGGGTTTGGGTCCAGGTCCTGCCCCGGGGATCGGCTTTACTCCCAGTCCGGGACCAGGCCCATCAGGTCCCCCAGCCACAAACTACAACAACATCCACATCCCACCAGGGGCCCACGCACCGGCCAACACTCCAGCTGAGCTGCCACCACCTACAGGTATGATAAGACCTCTTGTTTGTGTCTGTGCAATGCTACCACATTTCAACACCCATAGGAATGACTTGGGATGTTGGTCAGGTGGCTAATTTGCCCTGACTGTTAATAGAAAAATTGATGGTGCCCATAAGGTGAATGGTTGACTGAATGACTGTGGTGATGCCCTGACTGTTTGACAGGTGAAAGTGGAATATGTATTATCCTGTAGCATCTAGCAGGTTCACTCTTTTGGTTCAGAGTTGGTATCAAGGGCTCTAAATATTCAAGTTCTCCAGAGGATGGATTGAAATTACGTTCACTTTCCGTTTTCCATCATCACCGAATCAAAATATCAATTTCGACATAATAGCCAGTCTAGCTGTTCCTCCTGGTTTTACCATCAAAGGCCGAGTCCAGGTATTCATGAAAAGGGGGTAAGGTGTTTTAGTAGTTAACACTTAGTTAGATAGCTAGTTGATATCTAAAGATGATATGTTGTTCTGGCAAAAATATTTCTAAAAACACCTCAAATGTACAGGACTGCTTTAACTTTGAATGTCAACAGAGATGAAAAACTAAACGTGTACCAGTCACATTTTGGAGGGTTGTAGAGTTAGACTAGTTAACTCAATGATCTGCCACCTCATGACAAGCTAAGTAGTGTTAGACAAGTGTGAATCAGAGCTATATCTCTGATATAAACACAGCACTAGTGACATCTTTTAAAGATGTTATGGTGAAGGACAAATTGTTTTCAATATATGTGGATGTTGAAAGGTCAGTCAGCAGTGTTGTCATTTAACAGCCTTGTTGATTTGGGTGCAGATAAATATGTGCCACAATGGAATGCGTGCATTGCAAGGAAAGTGGTTTAAAGACAATTAAATAGCTGTTACGGACTCAAATATTTTCAAACAGAGAGATAAGAGCCTCAGCCAATGCTGTAGAGGCTTGGACTCGGAAACCGTATTTTAGAAAGTGGATTATTTTACAAGTGGATACTACTGTCAATTTCATCAGCCTCAGTTGTATTTAACATCTTATTTAATTAGCAAATGTTAACACATTAAACTAAGATGGATTTCTGAGTAAATATTGCACTTAGGTATCATTGTGCTGAGTACAGAGAGCTGTTCACATTAGTCTCTACTCTGAGCCTGGGATGAATTGAAGGCTAATATTTTGGTAAGTGAAGCTCTTCCACTGTCTCTATTAGATCCAAATATGCTCTTCAATACTGTTCGAGAAACAAACAAGTTCTCCACTTCTGATTACAGCCTGAGCTTCAAAGACAACTGATGTGCGCTAGTTGTCAGTGTTGACATTGGGCAGATGTGTTGATTGAAAACTACAGTTCAAATGTCACAAACTGGTCTTACTAGACAGACTTCAACTGTTTTTCAGTGACGTTAGCCATATAGGCCGGGGTCCAGCTGCGATGCTTTTACTAAAATTTATGTGACATTTCCACAGAAACAAAGCTAGATCAGTGATGCTAAATAAATCAGATCATAAGGGTGCCATCCTTAGTGGAACAGTGTTTCCAGCCTCCCATTGTCCTCTGATTATTAAGTGCCTACCCGTAAGTACACAATCTGCCATTTTTCACTTCCAGCCCCTCTTATCATTTGTCTTGTAATCTGTCTTCCTTGCTAATTTCCCTTGATAACACCGAGTACGTGACGGCTTCACGATTTACTGGCTCTGCATTCAGTAACACTCCTCCCTGAGAGACTCCCTCACACACACACACATCAGCAAATGTGAGTGTGTGTATTCACGATGCACTTGTGCGAATGTTTGCAGATATTCTCCAGAGAGCATAAAGATGAGGAAAGTGAGGGCCGTGGTATCTAATCAGATTTCACATCAGTGTCAAGTTCAGCAGTGATTGTGTTTGTTGGGAGGTGGACATGAAGATACAGAGTACAATAAATAAATAAGTGTTCCTGTGCAAGAGGACCTATTTGCTGCAAATTGTGTAAAGACAAAAGGTTATGTAACACCATTTTAAAGGTACTGTTGTCTTTTGTGTACATGGGTGTGAGGGGTTTTGTTTTGGCTCCTATGTTGAGGGACAAAGCACAATGCAGAATGCAGTGTGTATGTGCTTTATGCACACATTCACAAGCAAACCGCAAGTCTTCGGGGTGATTATGGATTACACAAGCTCGTGGACAAAGAGCTGGCACAGAAAGTGCAAGCACACTTTCCCACACACACACACACACACACACACAGTTTGTTGGATATTGTCTGGCTGGCATTTAATCAAATGTCCTTGGTGTAAGGAAGAAATGATTCAGTAAAATAAGAGACAGAAGTTGACTTTGGTGCTCGTCCAGTCACCCAAAGTGCTGCTGACAGACGAGGCGTGTGTTCACTCCCTGTGAGTGTTGCTGATAGTGTAAGACTGTTACATGTCACAGGAGAGCTGCATGATAGACCGCTGGCTTCAGTGTGTGGGAAAGAGAGACGAGGTGTATGTTCACACGTGTGGTTGAATTTAAAGCTTCTGTAGTTCTTCTGATAATCCAGTTTTCTTTGGAAATAGATTCACTGTCTTTTAGATGTTTCTCTTGTTGCAAAGATGTGTAGTTTGTGGCACTCTGAGTCACATCCATTGTGTGAAAATCAGGACAAATAGAAAGATATATTGAAGTCGAACCTTTTTGTGTTTTCCTATTTTGAGGGATATTGGAGTTCCATGTCCACTTTTCTTTACATTTTCCATTAGTAAAACAAAAGAACACACATTCACAGCAAACTAAAGAGCTCCCCTTTTCATGCACAAGGTTGAAAATGACAAAACAAAGTTTCTGTTCATCGTTTTGTTGGCAGTCTGATCTAAACGGGATCTCAAAAATCAAATAGTCGTTGACACAGAACCAAATCTATGGAGACTAGATTTTATATTTCACAGCTTTTTGTTGTTGTTGTTGTTACACTTGTTGGACAATGAGTTCCTATTGTCACTGATGTAATATATAGTTTGTCCGGGTTGAGTTTTGTTTTTGTCCACTGGAAGTGGTTCAGAAGTAAAGCAGCTCATTTATGATTGATATGTTTACAGATACTTAGTGGCTTTTAATTACTGGAAAATCCCAGTGTTCTCTTTCTTGCTACACAGATTTCAGAGACAGAAACAAACAAAGAAAACTAGTTGTGCTGACGATAACAAATAAATCATGAAATATTAATTTCACGACAGTTTTCAATAAGTATCGGCATTTATTTACATTCACAAGTATATTTCATGCTTCAGAGATGCAAGATTTTCTGGAATTACGCATGAGTTGTCTGAGCTGACACTTCAGTTATTGTAGTTGTGACAGATTTAGGCAGAAAAACAACATGTTTGGGGTTGGAGGGCGATCACGATTTGGTCACTTGGTTCCAGGTTATGATCAGATCACAGTCATAGTTAAGACCAGGAACAAAAAGAAAAAATGTGGGACATTTTCCATCCATCTACCTCAAGTCAGAATTCCTTAGAGCTCTTAGTTGTTGTAATGTTGGTGTTGGAAATCAGTCAGTACTGAGCTTGATGTTAAAACAATGATTTCAAACATCACTCTTTATCATTCCAATTATTTACTAGATTTACCATTTTACACTTATTGCACTTTATTTGTTTCAGGTGACCATTTATAGGCATATGCAAACTACTGTGTATAGTTTTTGCCACTTATTAATTAGTACTTCTTTTAGTGTTATCATTATCATAATCTCAAGTGTCTCTGTTGACCAGCAGAAGCTGCTAAACCAGTGCCTATGCCCCGATCAGTGCCCACTGTTGACCCCACACTGCTCAACGCCCAGCAGCAGGGTAAGAACACACACACAGTATATGCATTAAATGTGCATCACATACAGACAATCAACATGGGCACTGCAGACACTCCTCCTGTACCAGGAGTCTCTTTCCTGCCTTTCCTTTCGTCTGTTTTTCTTTTTAATCCCCTCAAAAACAGATCCAGCTCGGTCAGTAACATACTACACCAATCCTCTGATCTCTGCAGCAGATTCCAGCCCGGTGTTGAATTGATTTCAAAAATACGGCTGCTTGTCTCTGCGCTCATGTGGGACCTGTCTGCTCCTATAGGGAAAACAAAAATATGTGAAGCTATGCAGACTGAGTCCAAACTTTGACTGCCTTTAAATCCACTTTATAAGCCTTTATTTTCCCCCATTGGCCTTCGTTTTGCATTATATGACTATCATATTTTATCAGTGTAAAGATGAATTACAGTTTCTGCACGTTGTCTTAGTCTTTCTGCCTGCCTTTCCATCTGTGTTTCTATATATATCTGCATTTTCTGCGAGTATGACAGAAAACAACGGTTTCTTTATTTTCATTGGATTGTTTCATGAATCTCTGTCTTGTATATGTGAGCAAACTCCAATAATGCTGGTGAAAAATAATCCACAGCTGGACAGCATGAGGTATTCATAAAATAGTACGATGAAGAAGCTGCATTTATTCTGGCATTCCCAGCATCTTCCACTCTGTGCTTCATTAATCTCAAACCTGGGGTAATGATTCACACTAAAGATTTTCACAGTTTTAAATCAAGAACATTTCATGAATCTGCCAAAAATTACATTTTATGTGAGACGAACCATGTTAGCAGAGGTGGGGCAAACTCTCAAAGCCAAAAAATTTGATGAACTTCTTGCATTTTCAGTTAGGATTTGTATGTACAAGTTGAAGCAGTGGACAAAAACACACCTACATGTCAAATTTTTGAATTAAAGATGCAAACGGGCTTCAGAGTAGGCAACAAATGAATTATGTAAGTTACCTGTGGTGAGCTGAAATAACACAGTTTATATTTGCAGAAAGGCACATGGAGAATGAACAGCATAAAAGAGCAAACATGTTAAGGAGCTTCGTGGCCTTGAGGCAGAACTATAGGTTTAGATGCCTTATTATATAAATGTTCTACATGGTGCTAATTAACAAGAGCAACATTGAGACATCTGTAATGTTTCAAGGTGTTTTATTACCAGTAAGACACGACAAATATATGTGGTGATAAATCGATAATAGTGCTGTGATTTTTTTTTCATAGTGTGTCAGTGCGCTAATTAGCATGCCACTTTGCTATATTTATATTCTTCATAGAACGATGAAGGCAGCTGATCTTCCTTTGTGAGCCTGAGAGAAAAAGCTCGGAAAAGATTTACTGAAGGATGCTTGCATGGTTTTCCCTACGCTCTCATCTCCGCTCTTAGAGATGTAAAATAAGCGGTGAAAAAGTGACACTGCAGGAGATGGTGGTGACGCTGATGGCCACCGTCTGATTGGACCCTGGACCAGCCGTCTGTCTGCCGTCTAACGTATGATTACAACCACGCCACGGCCGAGACTATCATTAGCCGCTGGCGGTTAGCCGCAGAGAGGGTGAGAACGAGAGGGAGAGAGCTTCTAGTCAGAACACGAAGCATCATTTTCCCATAATTCACACTTTGCTAAGTATTTCCCATCTTCGACAAGAGACAGCAGGTTCCTGTCGGATATCAGGCAGGGGATATTTCTTCTCTATAGCTTCTCTGTTACGTGCCATTATTTTGGATGTCATGATGCATCAATGTGGAAAATTATGTTTCCCTTTATTCCACTGCTTTGCTGCTGCAGCGATATTTTTGCCATCTACAGATTAGACATTACAATTCATCCACAAACCAGCAAAACACGTTGTTTTTTTGTTTTGTTTTTTTTAAATTCCCTACTTTATTACCAATGCTGAGGGGCCGTTGTACTGGGCAGCTTCAGTGTGTAAATGTGTGCAACCATATGCTAGCGTTCAGCTGTCATTATGAAAGAAATGGCCTTGGAGTGTCAGAGAAGAGAAAATGTGACAATAATTGATAGCAAGGAGTGCAATACTCTTGACCAAAAACATATAATCTGTCTATAAAGATCTTATCGTTTTTTTTTTTTTACATGCATGGCATCTTGACTGTTTATAATCGGCCATCTTCAGACGTTAGAAGTGTCTTTAGATGTTCCTAACACATTCAGAAGTCAGAACAACGACTTCAACTGTGATTTATGACAAAATATTTCTGTTTATTTTATGCAGAATCATGGTAGCGAATTTATGTCAGCCACTCTTCTGTTTCCAGAATGTTATTTGAGTAACCATGCAGGCAGAGTAGAAACAGATTATATAAATGGCTTTCGTAGATTGACAGGTAATTACGCCATTAATCACCCAAGTGAATAATTTCATGCTCTATATATACATCAGAGTTTATGAGCTGCAGATTGATCAGCCCTCAGCACAGAACCTGACATGAACCATCCGCAACAAGATAAGCAAAAGGCACTTCAAATTAACTTCAAACGTGAACAGATGTTGCCTGATCTCATATTTCTGGCAACTTTAAAGAGTGGATACAGCAGTCATTCAGTGTTTTAGTATGCTTTTAATACTGTAGGATGTCAGATTTTATTGGCTAAATACACAATAATTTTACATGTAACGACATAAAGCTGCACGATGCTGTTGTAATTCCTGACGGTGATAAAGAAACATACTTTTTTTTATGTACGATAAATGACATTAACCGACTTAAAAGTAAAAAAAAAAACAAGTCCGTGGTCAACACTGACTTGTCAGTCAATTGTAGCATGATGAGTTGAATGCACGGTTGCTCATTAATGGGTCCTTAAGAAAGAAACTGGAAGCCAAATTGTTCCAGGTGAACAGGCATTGTGCTGTTGATTTGCACTATTTAAATACAAAAGCATGTTATACTTTATGAGGATGAAGAATAAGCATGTTGCTTGGTCAGCCTGACGTGGATGAATGATAAATGACATCTCTTGAGCCGAAATGCATTAGGATTTGAGAAACATGAGGGAATAGCTTTTTCTACTGCAGTTATTCTTCTAAAAAGATTAGTGTGCCTGCTCAGCAGAACCCCTAACTGGATAAATAGTTGTAATGAATAATTCAAATTCTTTTCAAGATTTGATTCAAACTTATCTGCAGAGTCATAGAAAGAGGAAAAGCAGTTTCTGTCCTCGAGTCGTCACTTTTTCTTCACAGGGTGAACTCGGGCATGTCCGGTAAACCGCGTGACTCTGGCAATTACAGTTTTGTCTGATCGCTTTTACAATTAAAATGAAAAGGCCTGTGTAAGGAATACACTAATCCTCAGTCCAGGCTGATAAATGAAATGTTGCTCACAGCACTCCAGTAAAACATATCGGTTTGAAATGAAAAGGCAAATTACCTCGTAAGCATGCGTTTTGTATTTAGCACTGTGTCCTCTCTGCAGCTTTATTCATGAGAGAAAATGCAAAACTTCTGTAATTCATTCAGTCAGCAGCCTCCTCTGTGAAGGTCTCTACCCTTGTTGTCCACATGTGACGTAACACAGAGCAACATCTGAGAAAATCATTCAATCTACTATTGATGTTTAAGTCTTAAACAGAAGGGGGTGACCACTGAGATGCTTTTGATAATTCATTCCCTCATGAATTTCTACATGCTCAGAATGCTAGATTTCTATGAAGAAATAGAGCTACCGTATTTTTAAGGCTTCATTGGTATATTCTGCTTTGTGTTTTGCCTGGATTTTTTTGTAAACGGTGAACATAGTGACTGAAAAGAGAAGAAACACACTGGAAATTTAGTTGTATTGTTTAGTATATATCAGGAAAAGACAAGACGCCATGAAGAAGAGCTAAGACAAAGACAAAGCATTAATTATATGGATTCACAAAGCAGAAATTGTCCCCAAGTTAATGGAAAATGTCAGAAAGAAACAAAGTAATACCCACAAAGGAAGATTAAATCTCCATAAGTAATACAGTACAGACATTTAGAGAATAAATATACAAATACAGAGACAAAACAGAAAAATTTAAAAGAATTTAATGCATAGGTTATTACAGTCATTAAACAGCAATCCTATTCAACACAGAATACACAAGTCCAAAGTCGAGAGAGTTTGAATTTGTTTTCTTTAATGTTTTAGAATCACAAAATAACCCCGTTATAATGGTTCACTTAAAGATATTTTTTCCTTTGGACAAAATAAGTCTAATTCTCTGACAGCTATCCATTTAAAAGATATTCAACCTGAATGCATAGATGCACCTCCTCTGTTAATGTTCATTTATCTGATTAATTGTTTTAGTGTCCCGTAAAAGTGTGAATCTTGACCTACTTCTCGACAAACAAAAACAAATTTTAGGTTTTAATTCTCAGACCAAATTTTGTCTACCAAAATAAGTTATATCACATATCTGAACTCTACAGAAACATCACAGTCAACTATGCCTGAGGACATTTCACAATCCACAGTAGCACATGTACAGATGAGAATGCAGATTGAAAAAGGTTTACTTTCTTAGACTGTTTAGCAACAAGAACATCCTCAAAAATTGTCCTTGATTACAAATCATCGTTAACTTTCGCTGTGATGTGACTTCAGGCTGCATCAGTCCTTTCAGTGAAGCCCTGTAGGGAATATGTTTGAATGGCAGCACCCTCTAGAGGAATAAGGATGAGGTCGGGGTGGCTGGATGGGACAACAAAACTTTAGATTCAACAATGACCTTTGTACAGCCTTAAGCTTATTTTTATTATCATAAATTTAATGCGAAATGTCCTCTAACCCTTTCAAAGTTTTTTTAATTCAGATCCCCATTTCCCAAGACATAACAAAGTTATCTTTGCGCTTAACCAAATTAAACTTTTAGCAATGCATTGTCACATCAAGGTCATGGACAAACCACTGAAATGACCGTCAGATAATGGAACGCATGATTTGCATCAAAGATGTGCTAAATCAATATCTGAAATTACAGTCCCAAAGTGGCCCAAATGCAAAAAACAAAAATGATCAAGTAGGGGCATTTAAATAGTTGATAAATGATGCTTGTCAACACTTTCTCAGTCACACATCTGGCTAAATGGGGGATGTAGCAATATTATTTGCCATTAAACTGCATCTGTAACAGTTACTGCAATGAACCCAGTGTTTAAATGCTGCTGGAGGAAAGTTTGTTTGCCACAGAAATCTTTTCTGTTAGGGATAACAGCAGAAGTAAAAAGAGGACCAGTTACTCAGAGAAGTCATCCTTCCACTCAGTGAACACTAAATGGGGAATAAAAAATGCTTAAAAATTGGTCAGTTGAATCCCTGGCCAAGCTGTAATGCATCCCTACTGTTTATTGTGCAGCCTGCTGAATGCTAATTGATTTCTCATTATGATGAAAGCTGACTGTCAGCTTGTTTCCTTTATTCTTTTCATTTCAGATGAAGCTGTGGTCTTTGGAAAACGACTGCTCAGATCATTTCTTATTTGAACGTCCTTCTCCAAATCTGTCTCCTTGTTGAGCGCTGTGGTTTCTGGCCATCTCCCATCTCTTTGCTGACTTTCTCTTTCGTTTTTTTCCCCCCACTATTTTCCCTTCTCTGCTTCTCAAACTCTTCCCATCCATGGGAGTATGCAGTCAGCATATTTGCAAGTCTTTTCCCAGCTTTTTGGAGGAGAAGAGAAATCAGCCAAGGGATTAAAGGCTTATGGTGCAACATTATTCAATCATTCTTTTTTTTTTTCCTGTTCTTCTCCAGGACGCTTTTAAGAGCATAGGACCATGTTTTATGAGTGTTGCTATGCCAAGAGAGACATTATCTGTTGCTCTGTTCCTTCATCTTGCACTGCTTCTCAAAGCGGGCTCCAGAGACCTTCAGTGGTCATTTATGGGGTCCCACCACGTTAACGTTAAACTTGATGTCGTTATTATTTCATGTGCTAGACATTAACTCTGTGAGAGAGGCAGCGGCTGTGTGGATCTTTAGATTTATCCTCTCTGTTGTAGGTAAGGAAAGTCAAGCTTGCTGTGGTTAGTACTCCCAAAATACACCAGTGACTTCACCAGTCAATCAGCAAACAAGCACATAATCACAAGAAGATGCAAGTGATAGTTTGGTGGCAGCCACGGTTAAAATTACAGCAGCGCTTTGATGTTCCGTTCTTCTAATCTCTCTACCTACATAGTCTCATAGGTTAAAACTCTTTTTTCAAGTTCAGATGATGTCTGAAACATCCATGACAAGAGTTTTCTCCTCTATTCATGGATATTTCATCCAACACCAATCTTTTTTTCATCAGATTTTTCCAGACACGTAACTTTCCTGACTGTGTCTGCCTATAGCTTGGTTTCCATCCAATTGTAATTTCATTTTCAAGAAAAAGCGAATTCATGCACATCTCCATCTACTTTTCTTTGGCCAATGTGAGGACTTGGTTGAGATGGATTGGTCGGTGGTGCAGGTTTCCAGTCGGTACCATTAAACCGTTGCAGAAGAAGAAAAGAACACAACGAGATGAGCTCCAGTCAAAGCTCAAACGATGGAAAACATAATGGAAATATCACATTTCTGTTGGTTTTATGCATTAATGTGATCGCTCATCTCTTCACTGAAAACTTGAGTGATGTTCAAGTCATCATGCTTCAAGTTTGCCATGGTTTATTTGCTCGGTCTGTAGCATTTCATTTTTATCAATACACCAGTCTTTCTATCTCAACGTTATGCAATATTCTGTTTTTTAGCAGTGGTATCGGGCATTGTGCTTTCAAGTTGTCTGTGTCACTTTCTGGTAAAGACTATACTTCTTCGCCTGGATGGAATTTCTTGAAATTTAACACTCAGTATTGGACTATTCAGAATTTGGTGGTCAAAGGTCCCAGCAGGGTTTATATCATGTGGTATTGAGTAGCTATTACTTTTAACATGTAATTGGTCAGATCGTGCTGGGTGGACATTGCTTTAAGTGAGGTCTACAGCTTATGGCTGAAGTAGGGCATTTACAAATCTAAAAAAATAAAAATCAGCAATAATCTGAAAAGTGCTACATATCAAATCAGATTTTCTGTCCAGTTTATAATCGGTTGATCCCTAATGACTGAGTACAACATTAAGATTGTTCCACATACAGTAAACACAGTTAGTTTATGTTACTCCATTTGACAGAAATCTATGCAAACCCATAATGACAATAGATGGAGGCTGAGCTGATGATCTCTGTGGGTTTTTTTTAATTAACAGTTACATGTAGTGTAATCTTCTCAACAACTAATAACCTACCTCATTTACACTATAGTTTGTGGTTTGTTAACTTGAATGTTTCTTTGTCTATAAAAGATGACAATTGAGTTAATTACTTCAGTGTTCATTAGAGACAGAGTGAGTTGTGTGTGTGTGTGTGGCTACAGGCAGATAATGACAATCAGGTCAGAGCTTTTAGCAGTGTTTCATACATATTAAAGGTCTGATCTCATTGACGTGTTTTAATAGTCATTGCTAACAGCTGTGCAGTGTTTTGGCATCAGGTAAGTGTTGAAACTCGTGGATCTTTTTCTAGAACCGGATATTTGTGAGACATCCAAGAGTTACACTGAACGCTCACTCTTGTGGTGGTCAGTATTAAGATCAAGCCTTTTTTTTAAAATCACAATTATTCATTAACTTTAGAGAGAAAATATTTATTGCATTCAGTACTTGGGAAACTTTAATGTTGTGCTACATTCCTGCTAATGTACAAGCTTTTGTATTAATGTTTGACCGGGCCTTATTCACAGTACATCTCCTAGAAGCAAAATAGAAAGTAAACTGTCCCAAAGAATTGTAAATTAAATCAACAGAGCTGCTTTTACTTTGATTTTATAGGATATGTTGACTCACTGCATTACCATATTATCTATGTCTGAGTTGACTCTAGACAAAGACGAAGGTTCAGTGGTTGATGCAATACTAGCAGGTAACAGCAATATTAATGTTCTTGGCCTTCATGTATTCATTCACTTCATTTTGTGGTGTTTTTTTTCAGCTAATTGAACGAGTTAGTTATGTTTGCTTCGTGGCATATAAATTGTTCTCGCTTAACATCGATTACCCTAAATCATCATCATTTTAGGCAACTCTTCCTTCATTTTCTGATCCAGACTTTTGATTTTCATGCTGCCCTTCTGCTTTCTGTTTTATATCACTCTTCTACTCTGGACTGCAGTCGCAGCATCGAGGAAATTTGTGCACAGCGACCTGACCGTTCCCATGAAGTGAAGCCAAAACATCTTGGTAGCAGGCGGTTGGTTTAGGAAGTGCTTGATTTGATATGCAGCGGAGTTTCTGTGAGCTGAGCACGCATTGTAAATGTCAGTATTGCAGTGGATCATGTAGTTGTGGTAAGCCAAAATCCTGATTAATATTTGATTAATTGTGCAGATGTAGTTTAGAGTCACAGAAATACTGGTCTTGGCTCATTTCAGCAGAACCTGAAACTCTCACTGTTGATAGAAAGACAGTTTTTTTTTTTATGATTTATGCCCCATACCACAGTCAAGTGATGGTTGACTTGTTGGATTATATAGTTTGTTTTCAGGTTGAAGAATTACTTTGCCCTCTGGGCTCCCTCTGGTCATGATTGACTGGAAAACCACTTATGTTTGTTAGTACAGGGGTTCAAATACAAGACTGAAGAAACCAAACTCACCTATAAAGTCCTTTTGTGCTTCAAAAATAGAAACATGTTTTAAAGCCAACTTTTGCTGGACTTCTTAACTATGCTATCATGTACCATTATACAAGAGTGAAAATACTTAAACAGTTCAGGTTACTGGGGTTATTTCAGTTTTCAGATAATTGCTTGTATATCGCAGTATTGAAAACTTTGCTGTCCTTTCAGTGGATGTTATTAGCATTATCATCTTAAATGGTTATGTCATAGAAGTTATTAAAAAACTTAAAACTCCATAAATAGAAAATATATAACTTTTGCTGTCCTGCAGTGTCGATGGTTTTGAGTGGACTTTTTTCAGATCTGACTGGTGCTCAGTATCTATAAAACTGTTTCCTGTGGGACCAATTTATAAGTAGAAAGAATATCCATTGAAAGCTGTTCAATACAAAGTCTGTGTGTTATCTAGACTAACACGGACACTGTTTCTTGAAGCACCTTTTAATGTGGTTGGTAACTGTCTCACACTATGTTCCATGTTACTTAGGAGTAGAAGTCTTTGTCATGATGTAACTCAGACTCAGTCTGTCTTGAAATGCACAGACTTTATTGTAAAACAGTCAACCATGAAGGGGAGTTGTCTAATATTCATTTTCAAAATGCATTAATGTCCTTTGATTTTTGTGCCATCAGAAACATGCAGCTGTAGGACCTTTTGTGTTTGATATGGAGAATGTGTCCTGGCCTGGGCTGTGTCTCATGTTCTGTTTTCAGAGCGCTGTGTTGAGGGATGGGAGGGCCGCAGAGGCATGGTTCGAGTTAAAGAACGTCCTCTGGGGAGGGAGGACCCAGAATCAGAACAAGTAGAGTGATAGAGAAGGAAAGAAAGTAATGAAGGACAGTAAAAGAGAGAAGCAGCACTTGAAAAAAGAGATCAAAAAGTACTAGTGTATAGATCCAGAGGAACGGAGGAAAGATAAAGAAGGAAATATTCGCTTTAAAGTTGTGAAATCAACAAAGGGAGAAAGACAAATGTGTTCTGCAAGGGAGTAGAAACTGTACATAAATCGCATCCAGACGTTTCATTTTTCATCATCTGAAATATGAAACAACTGCAGAGAGACAGTTTAAGACGTGACAAAATAGTTCCACATTTCATACATTTCATCGCCTTTTCAGGAATGAATCACTTTTATTAATTGTGTCAGAAACTCCAGGCAGCGCTTCTTTCAGCATTTTTATGTTACTACCAGGTTGAGATTTCTTTTCGACATAATTTCTACAGCTTCAGAGAAAATATATAAATTGAGAGGAGAGAGAGGAAAATATGTAGCAGGATGGAGCAATGAAGAATTTATTGGTGAAGAATATGGAATAGGGACGAGACGAATCTGTTTAAAGGAGTAAGATAGAGAGAAAGTGGTAAAACCGGATGAAGAAGATTTGATGAATGTGAGGGAAGGTGACAGATGCATAAAAAGTTAAATGGAATGGGAATAATTGAAAAAACAAGAAGAGTAAGATGGGAAAGGTGAAAGAGTAGGGAAGTGGAGTGCTACAGGTAAAAGTATGTGGACAACCCTGTCAGTATGGACTGGACCAGGGTCTGATGCTGCTTTTCCACTTCATGACCTTTAACCTGGAGCTTCCATCATCTGAGCTTTATGAGAGCTTGTAAAGGTGGTCGAGGCTGCTTTGCTTTGAAAGGATTGTCATTGGACAGGCAGCATACCAATGACAGACTTCATTAAAACGGAAACAGTGGGATAGACATTCTGTCAAACTGGTTACAGCTATGTTGTGTTTTTTGACATCTAACCAATGACAAGCACCCACCCTGTCCTTAACCAGGAAATGGATTTAGTAGTACTGCATGAAGAGGGGCAAAATTTTGCTTTTGGAACTTCACTCTAAAACATGTTGAAGACAGTTGAAACAGAAGCAGAATTTGGGACAACAGTTGGTTTGACAACATCCCTGTGCACAAACCCAGCATGTTTTTACAATTTAATGTTAAAGGGCTTAACCTCAGCTCCATCTAACAGCTGGAACACTGACTGTTGCACCTCACAGATGTTGTACTCAGACTGATGTCAGCTGTTCATGGAAAAATGCAGCCACCCCACACATTTGAATGAGGCCAGTCTGTCGATACAGTGAGGGTTCCAATGCAGAGATTTGTGGCTGAAAGGTTGAACCAACTTTTACTGAACCACAGTGCAACACTGTAAGGACTGCTGGAGTTGTTGGGTTATGTTGAACCATGAATGCTAGAACGAGACATTACCTTTACCTCCTTTATCCTTAAGAGGGGTTGAGCCCTTCCCAGCTGACAATGGGCAAGACCCCTCTGGACAGGCTGCTAGTCCATCACAGAGACAGACAGCCATATAGACTCCCACTTGGCCAATTTAGAATCACCAGTCAACCCACCATGAATGTCTTTGGACTGCGAGGGCAAGCCGTAAAAAACCTTTGCAGGCAGAGCAGTGCAGAAAGTCCAGTTCAAACCAATAGAGGCAAATTCCTGCAGCCAATTTTTTTTTAAAAATAAGGCCTGAAATCAGAAGAGTGGAGGCTTTTAAAGCTGCACAACAATGTCCATGGTCGCATTAAACTATCACAATACATTGGAGTGTTTAGTTGTAAATATACTTTTAACCCTGAAGTTGTGAGAAGACGTAAAACAAAAGTTCTAAGCAAGGAGACAGTAGAGAAGAGTAATAATGGAAGGATAAAACATAAAAGAAGAAAACAAGCACTTTCCTGAGACAGTGGATTAAAACAGTCAGCACAGTTTTTGAAGCATATATCTTTGAATGGCTTTACAAGGGGTTTTCTGGTCTTTCCTATAGCATACATCGGAGTCTTGTATGTGAAGGAAGTGTGTATGTATGCTATAGTGTTACACCCACTGAAGGATGTTGTTTCCTTCAAGCTGAACTGTAATCCTCCCGAGACTCCGATGGGTGGAGGGCTGAGAGCGTAGTAAGCTGCAGAAACTAAAGGAGTGAAAAATACAGCTTATTTTTCCAAGTCGAATTTACTTTCAGGAATCTTTTATTACAGTGCTGTCGCTTGGGACGATACTGGGAAGGAAAAGCCTACCTACAAGGAGCAAATCAATAATTAATCACAAAAACAAAATGATGTAATACAGTGTACAGTCATGTAAAACAGCGGGAAGCAAAACAAAACGGAACATGCTGAATTCGTTTCAGTGCCTGGTCTGGCTTGTCCTGCTGTTTTTGTTTCAACACTGTGGTGTTCCATGTGTGCTTTGGCTGCATGAATCACCTTTTATCCACCTCTGAGTCCACTTTAAGAAACATATGTTTTTGTCTTTCCAGATTTGGACATTACATCAACACATTGACAAAAAATAAGTTATTTATGTGAGATTTTACACACAGACATGAACAAAAAGGGGTAGTTTAAGGTCAAATTTTCTCAGATATTTTGTGTGTTGAGGCTGAAATAAGTTAATGAAATCGTCTTCTTGGAGACTGTTGTTGTGATGGTCCTCTATGCTATCTCTCAGTATGTTGTGAGAAAGTTAGATACAGATAAGATCAAAAACTTCAACTGACAAAACTGAACATTACAGTCTCAAAATGAGGTTAAACAATTATGGGACTGTGTAGATATTTAGCTGCAAAAAATAAAATACTGTTTGCATTTTTAACAAAAATGAAGCATAATAGTAGATCAGCTACAACACTGACGAAATGAGGAAGGTTTAATGAAAAATGAAATGCACAGTTGCACTTGGAAAAACACAGGATAAAAAAAACTGTCTAGTGTGTTGGAGATAGTGTTAACGGCCTAAAATACACTCATTGGGAAGCAAAAATTCCAATTATCATAGTGTGATCAGTTCATGGTACATTACAGATAAAGGATGATGTAGTGGTAAATTAGAACCAATTATTATTTAAGCTTTTAATTTAGTTAATTTAGTCCCAAAATCTATGATGAAAAATATGTTTTTTTCCACACTTAAACTAAGCCAAAATGAAATGAAAAGTAGCAGAGAACAAGGATGAAAATATTCCATCAATAATTAAAACTGAATTCATATTTTGACAGTTTACTGTTTCATTACAAAGTGTCATTGAATTGCAAAAATCCTCCTCCAGCCAATAGTATCTGTTTTTCAGGAGCTGATGTATCTGTCTGACATTAATAAATGGGCTTATGGACTAAATTAATCTACAAAAGAGAATTATTCAAAAGAAAGCAAGAAAACAGCTGCAACCAACTAAGATCCTGTCGACGTGAATGTAATGTTAGCTTAGCAAATAAGCATGTTTACAGTCTATCTAAATCTCTCTGCTTTGTTCAGAGTGGCAGATGACAACATTTACCTTTCTTATAGCATCAAACTAATCAAAAACAAATTGATAAAAAATGAACACGAGAACAAACATAAAGTTGATTATAAAAAAGGAACTTGGCATGGGAGAGACTACATTTTGGGAAAAAAAATATTTGAGAGGCACTTTGATGTTTTGGTTTGGCAGATGTACCATTTGCTAACACAGAGGGCGAGATATTGTGCTTTCACTTCTCAAGAGCTGCCGTGTCGCCCCTTTTTGCAGTCTGTAGAGGCAACAGTTAGCTGTGAGGATGCTAATGCTAACTGTGCTATAGCAACAGAGAGAGAGAGAGCAGTTCTGTTAAAACAGGCAGAATTTAGAAATACTGTATATAAAAACAAAACTAAACGGTGTCTAACTGAAATGCTTTAGTTACAAATTGACTAATACTACTAAACTTTTGGACAAGAGAGTACATCTTAGTCTAATCTAAAGACAGATTCTAATTGAATGTCCACCTGCAGAATCTAAAGACCTCCAATGAAAATTATGTTTTTTAATAGTGTGAACATGTCTATGTGGTGTTTTCAATAGATATAGTGATAAGAAAATTTCTACCCTAAAACTGCAGCGTATCCGATCGATGACCATCTCATCGAAATATCTTCTCCTATGCAGTTCCATTGTTTGTTTTCACACGTAGCAAAGCGTAGTTTTACAGTGTTTGAGCAGAATAGTAGGTGAGCTGGAGCGAGTGGTGGAAGAATGACAGGGACTTCATAGACCCAGATATTCTGGAGGAGGCAACAGTGTCGAGTTACATCGAAGCAATTTTTTAGGGGGGAGAGACTATTTTCATGTAATAAAAACTACTTCCAAACATGGCACTTTGATACACAGATGAATTTTTAAAGGTTAAATCAGTAGCCAGAGAGGGACTCAAACTTTTTTGTCATGGCTGCATAGTCATGTTTTCACTATTCTTGCTGCTTTGAAAACATATTTTTTTTAAACATTTATGGCAAAAACATCTATTTTTCTAGCCTAGCCATGCTAGACCCCATGTTCTGAAGGCACAAGGGTCTAGGGAAGCTCGACAGGGAGGGAGGCGGGCTAAAAGGTTGTCTATCAAATCCCTCTGCAGCAATTGGGTAGGTATACAACCAATCAACGCAACGAATAGGCTGACGTGGTTCCGAGAGCACCGGCGGATTGTAGCTAAGTCCCATTAGCTTCCCAACCAGCGGAGCCAACTGGTATATTAAGGATTTGCCATATCCCGTCGGCATAAGTCCAAATACGTCTTTCTTCTCAATGAAACACTTCAGTGCCGTCCTTTGTTTATCTTTCAAGTTGAATTTTAGCTTCAAATCTTTAAGGGCTGTGGCCAAAGCCGAGTCGAAAGATAACTGTTTATTGTGCGCCGGTTGTTTCTGTCAGAATCGTCACGCCTCTGTCGTCACTTCGTTACGCCCGCCTTCTGACTCTACACTTCATGGTGATTCGTCGGCCAGTTTTAGGAGAATCCAGCCTCGAGCCTTATGGAGGGTAACTAGACCCACCCTGGCAGAGAATTAAATTCGTTGCCGTGGGTTGTCTAGCGCGGCTAGGCTACTATTTTTCAGTACCGATGGGCATGTGAATGTATCTATAGTGTCTTATTTCCAAACTACATGGTTCATTTCAGAAAACACTCAAACGTCCAATCAAAGTCACTCTCTGATGTTTTAGAAGCAGTATTAAAGAGAGGAGGAGTATGTTGTTAAATCCTTACTTGAGAAAAACATTATCATGTCATGGTTGAGATTTAAAGTGAAGGATTGTGGACTACAGGTTCCTAGAGAGAAAGGGAGAGAAGGGGTGAGCATTGATGAGCTCACAGGGAGTGGTTTGTCTCAGAGGAATGCTGAGATGTTACAGGATAGCTCTAATATCGCTTTATTAAATCCTGCAGTAATAAGAGATGATCAAAGGGAAAGTACACCTTCCACACACTGTATGAAGCCATGTGGAGTCTTTTCCAGGCTGTCTATAGTCCTTCTTTAAACGGCTCAGATCACAAAGACGTCTGAGCTCTGCAGCAGGTAGTTCTCTACCATAAATTACCCACAATCCCCTCGGTGATGACAGGCTGACTTTCCATGACGCAGCTCACGGTGGGCCTTCAAGTGTTTTAACGGAAAGTTAGCATAAAAATAAAGTGTCTGTCTCACATGCAAGAGAAATTTAATTCTTGTTTCCCAAAGCCTAACATGAGGTCCTCAAATGTTTTGTTTGTCAGTCCAGAGATGTTGAGTTGCCTGTCATAGAGGAGGAAAGAAGCCAGAAAATATTTGAAGTTATAAAGCTGGAATCAGTGAATTTTGACTTTTTCTCTTTTCTTTTCTCTCTCGTTTTTATTTAGTGGTTGTTAATTAATCAAGTAAACACATTGTCAGCTTGAATTCAAGACAAACAAAGTGGTGTTGCTAAAAAAGACCCCTCTACGTATGTTCAGACAGTCGGCTGAGCTGTTGACATTAGCGGATTGATAAAAGCAAAATGTGACAAAGTATGATGGAAACAAACTTGAAGAACAAATGACGATGAACGTGAAGTGATTTTTGTCGTCACAGACATCAGATCAGAAATGTTGTATTTTAACAATCTTTGCTTCTCATAGTTTACGCTTCAACTGGAGCTCTTTTAATGACGCCATCTTGCTGTGTTGTGGTTTAATGGCACCAAATTCAAATTAGCTCCACTTGTTTATTTAGTGGTGGGATTGAAATTTGTCTATTTTTTTTTTTTAAATTTTGACAAAGAAAATGCGCAGAGACAGTGGTCTTTAGTCCACTTGTAGGTTAAATGAACCACACTGAGGGTGCTATAGATCAACTTATGGCATGGAAGCCTCATTGTTTCATAAATGCATTTCTTAATCTGCAGCTCCTGCGTCACACAATGTTCCTCATCAGTCTGTATGAGGCAAGCTAGTTTATCAGACTCTGTGTGGTTGCTTTCCCATAAATTATCCTACGTTTCTATGTTTCTGTATGTGATGTTTCATTTAAAAAAAATCACTATATCACAATGTTATGACCACTTAAAGTTCTTACCAGGAGGATTGTGTCACATTTGTGGAGCTTACGAAACAGGAGCTTCCATTCCAACCATTTCTCTGACATTTCACATGTTAAAACGCACAAATTTCTGATTGTCTGTCATCATTGCAACTATGTAATTATGTTAAATGCACATTAAATATATGTGTAACACGTGGATTCAATGGTTACATGCTCAACTGTGTATCACATTGAGTTAAAACTGACACTTTATTTAGATAAACTGTTTGACATTGTTGTTCAGGCGTCAGGAAATATGTGCAGCTTTGGTTCTGTGTGCGCTGAGCTGAAAAGAGCATCCTCAAAAACCCCGGTGAGTTTAGGCAGAGATTGTTGTTTTGGGCTCCAGCTTGTCAAACTTGAGGAAATCCCCGTGTTTCTTATCACGGTAACATGAATATATATGAGTTTTGAACTGCTGGTCGGATAAAACAAGACTTTCGAGATTTCAACTTTCTGTTGCTGTTTATCACTGTTTCGTGACATTTTAAAGACGAATAATGTGGAAATGAATCCCAAATGAAAAGTGTGGGTTTGGTTTAGTTTGTCTCCGATTGTTGACCAAAGGATTCCTGCATTAGAGATGAGTATTTAAAATCCCAGACACAATTACAGCTTCTTCCCCACTGCCATCACCCTGATAAGAAGCTGAGCTCTTCCGACACACCTGTGCAGTAGTCAGTATTTAAATGGACATGTCCAGCATTTTTTTGCTCCATGATCAGCATTCTCTGCTTTTTGCACTGCATCATGCAATTATCATCATTGCACTACTGTGTTTATATATTCCTTTCTAGCTGTAAATTTCTGTATATATTGTGTTGTATTTCATTTTATTTCTACTTTTCTTTTTTTAACTTCCCTGTTCCTTTTTCTGTGGGTTTTTTATTATTATTCTCTTCCATATTCCTAGGGTGACACCAACAGCCGAAACCAAATTCCTTGTATGTTGCGTACATACTTGGCCATTAAAGCTGATTCTGATTCTGATGATTTGAGGTTTTTGTTAAAGCGTGTGCCTTAACTTTGCCTCAACAGTCAGATTTTTCTTCTGATTGATGGAATTAGTCATAACTTCACTAAGAGTCATTGCTCTAATCAGTTACAGTTGTCGTACGTTATCTTTTATCTGATTCTGATCTGACTTCTTCCCCTCTTTTCTTCCGATTCGCCCCTTTATCCTCCCGTCACCCTCCTTCCCTCCCTCTCCCCCTCCAGGCGGCGTCCATCTCTCTCCAGAAGACTTCACCAAGGCCCAGAAGTACTGCAAGTACGCCGGCAGCGCCCTGCAGTACGAAGACGTCGGCACGGCCATCCAGAACCTCCAGAAAGCCCTGAAACTCCTCACCACCGGCAAAGAATGAGGCCTTTGTCCTCCTCCCATCTGATCCCTCCATCCCTCCTTTTCTTCCCCCTCTCTTTTCTCTCCGGCAGCGCCGCTCTATCTGTCACTGATCTGGTACACAGCGGGCTGAGGACGCGACACACACTCACACACACTCGCACACACTCGCACACACACATTGAGGCCGTCCTGTGAAGAGGGCCGTTCAGCCCACCGTCAGACGAGGACATGATGGAAATCAGTGCGCAACAATGGCCGCCTGTGTCCGACACTGTCGCACTGATTGAGGGGATAACTGACCAACTGACTGCAGAACATGTCGACGCTGACGGATTTTAATTACCGCAGATCAAAGCTTCATCGTTGACCACAATTGGCTCATTACAAGTTCACCAGTCTCTTGCACGGCAGACAGAAAGTTAACTTAAGATCCACTTCCTGGGTTTTTACTGAGCTGCTATGATCAGCACTTCCTGATGTTTACAGGTTCTTCATGTGTCACATTGTTCAATTCAAGGAGCTTTACACTCTTAATACAAGAAGTTAAACGAGAGAGATCAGGAAAGAGGAAGTGGTGAGATCAAAGCACTGAAGACATGAGTGAGTGGAGATTTAGTCGGAGTTTTCCCAAGCGAGATTGAAAAACTGATTTTCAGCCTCTTCTGTTAACGTTGATTTGTTAAGTGATTAGTATCAGTTTAGGGAATTAGGAGAAATCAATAGGAGCTAATGATTTTCATTAACTGAAAAGTAACCACCTGCTACTTTAACAAAAAATCCCAACCTTGTAGTTTGCTTTGTATTTAGATTGAAAGATTATCTGTCTGGGTGATGATTGGATCCAGTATTCCGTTTGTCGGTTTTATGTTTTTAACTGATTCCTGATGAGAATTAATACATTTAGAAATGCGATCTTTGGCTGTCATTCAGACTCCTCTTTCTGTCTGTAGAGACTCCGTGGTCTCGATCAGCCGCATTCTTATCTGATTATCTACATGTCACAAGTAATAGTCTACCCACACTAAAGGATAAAAGTTGAGAAGTTCTCTTTTGATGAAGTGTAAGTTTAAAGAAAAAAAGTTGGAAAGAAAAATGTGTCGTCAAAGTTTTCATTTGGAATTTTTTAAAAATATGACACCAAGATTTTCATTTTTGCTGCAAATTTATATCAGTTATCTGTATCAACCCCCCAAAAAACATTGATTGACTGCTAGTTTGTTTCTTTGTGTACAGACTAAATATGCAAATAGTTGAGTTTTTGAGGTTTTGGATGCTGCAGTCTTTATGCTGATTTTAGCAAATCATCTCCTGACTGTAGATTTGGACAACTATTGATTTCTAATCCAACTACAAGAGAAGTATTTGCCAAAATATTGACAACCTTACATGATACGTGTTAAAGACACTAAGGAGAGGGATGACGGATTCACTGAGAGGACTGGCTTGTTTACAGCACTGAATATCATGACTCTGACTTGTAGATCCATGAAGTAACTTTCCAAAACGATTTTCAAATGGTTCCTTCAGGTGTTCTTCATCTTCGTAATCGTAGGAAAAACGTACCCTGGAAACCCTGTTTTCTGTCTCTTCTAACATGTATCTGTACAATTCAGAATGTACTCGACCATCGGAAATTTTGTCTTGTATGGTTGGTAGTTTTTGTCACCGCTCGTCTCGATTTTAACCGCCTGGAAACACTTCATACAAGATAAAACTGTGTCTCTTTGGTGTCACATCCATTCAGTCCTAACACTCAGACAATAGAGAACAAAGTAGGAAGGAGAAACGTCTTCAATCCATAAGATCAATAATCAGCAGGTTGGAGCGTCACATAGTTCTTCGAATTTTTGTCTCTTGGGGAAGTGGAGATTTTTGTCTTTTTTTTTTCTCTTTTATTTTTCTTTGAATGTAGACACATCACTGTCTCTGTAATGTTGGTGGGGAGGAGGATGGTGGCCGTAGTTTCAGCTTTAGTTATCTTCTGGTTATTTAATCATTCTCAAAACTTGTGTAAGTGAGACTTTAAAGGTTTTCACGAAGTTGCACGAAGCTTCAGAATCGGAGCGATTCCAGGCAGTTTGAATAAAAGGTTTGAAATGATTGACTGATGTGAGTTTTTGTGTTTGGGGCTCGAGTTATTTATCACATCCACAGAATCCACCTCACTGATTGGGAAGTCACTGAAATTAGGGAGAAATGAAATGAGCTGCAGTTCCAACGTGAAAATGAGACGAGCAGCTACTTGAGGGAGATTCTGATTTGGCTGCAAAGCTTGCAAAGAGCACATTAACCAGACAGCAGCCAGGTTTAATTGTATTCAGTACAGACTTAACTACAGCTAAGGGGGCTTTTCATTCTCCACCTCAAAATGAGAAGCTGCTGCTTGAGTATTTTCTAAACAATTCTTTATTAGTAAGAAAGGCTGCGGAGAGATAAAACTTTTAATTAGATTCTGGGTTCATCCCGGTTCTGTTTGGGGAAACGAAACTGCTTCTCCTCATCTTCTAGGTAGTTATTTCTACGGACATCCATCAAATTTATTTCCCCGTGAAGGTCAATAGATGCCATAAAAAAACTGTGAGAGCGCAGCAAAAATGTCACCACATTTCCAAAATACCGTACATTTTATTTTAGAGCATTAGATTCAGTTGGTGAAATTTTGCAGAACACCAAATACCAACATTGATGAATTACACTAAATGAATCACTATATAACCATTAAACTCCATGTGTCCTGTTGATTTAAATGGGGAATTTGACCCGTAAAACCTTTCGCAAACAGTTTTGTTTTACACTATATATCTAAGGATTTAAGGATTGAAATAACCCACATGACCTGCATTAATCTCTGCTTGCTTGTATGATCTGAATGAGCTTCTGTGAGTGGAATCAAGGTGTGTTCAAATACTAAACAAACTATAAAGGCAACTAGAGAAAGATCTAGAATGTGCTAATACATGGTGCATCAAATGCAGTATGTTAATAATAACAGGATGTCCTGCTACATCCAGGTTGCTACGCCAACCAACAAGCTTTACCGTCCATTCAGACCTACGCTCCTCTGCACAGTGGAGGAAAAGTCACAGAGTCTCGTTCAATCTTGAGCTCCCAACGGTGAAATATTATGGTAAATGTCCCAACAATACCCGCACTGCATGCAACAGTACACACTTTTAGAGGCAGTTGTTGTAGGTACTGAAAGGAAAAACTAAAAGAATGCAATTTAGACTGGAAGGTAAATGTTGGAAAGGGGTTTAGTGACGTTTTCAGTGAGGTCACAGTCACCTCTTGGTGCACCTGTTGGTGATAAGCTGATTGACTCTTCTTGCTGGTGACAGGTTAATAGATTAAACCCCTGAACCCCTTATCCACTTCCACCGAGTTTCCCCTTTTTTCATTGAGCACAGATGATCAAAACACATCCCTCTAAAAATAGTTGTGACTGTCAGTGTGACTGATGAGAGCAGTGAGGAGTGACATGTGGTTTCAGTTTTGGCTTCATAATGGTGTTTTCTGAAGGACCTGAAGGAAGCAGCCGGCAGCGCTCGGAGGGGGAAGAGGAAGTTACAAACCGGCAGTTCAAAGAGTCTCAACTCGTCCTAAAAGCAGTCAGTGTGACTTCAGGCTAGGGCTGCGCGATAAATCAAATTAATTCGATTAATTCGCCTTTTTAAAACCTGACGATTTGAAAATTTGCCAAATCGTAAAATCGAGGCGAGCTTAAATATATAACAATACAGATTCTTCTTCTGCCTTTCACGACTTGTGCACTGGCGTTTGCTTCCACCTCTCATCTCCTTCCGTCAAAAACACTCACACCCCCGTCATGGCGGACAGAACAGCAGATGAAGAGTTGGTCGCGAGAAAAGGGCCTCATGTTACATCGATCATATAGAAGTGGTTCGGCTTTGACAAGACTGACACAGAGCAAACTACAGTCATGTGCAAGGTTTGCAAAAATACTGTGAAAATGAAGAGTAGCAGCACAACTAACCTCTTTCAGCACCTCTGGCAGAGGCAGCCTAAAGAATGGGAAGAGTGCCCGCATCTACGGGAGTGTGGTATGGCTAGCACTAGCCATAGCAAACAGACTGCCAAGAAAAAACAAAAATTGATTAAAATCGTAATCATTCAAGATGACTAAAAAAAAAAATCGAGATTTTATTTTTTGGTCATATCTCCCCGCCCTACTTCAGGCAAGTGATGGTAAATTCACAACTCCTAGTTTAGGATTATTTGTAGCCTCATGTTTTGGTAAATGGTTGTATTTATATAGTGCTTTTATCCAAAGCACTTTACATGATACATCACATTCACCCATTCACACACTGTTGGCGGAAGCTGCCATGCAAGGCGCTAACCACGACCCACCAGGAGCAATTAGGGGTTCGGTGTCTTGCTCAGGGACACCTCGACATGAGCTCGATGGGCCAAGGATCGAACCGGCAACCTTCCAGTTACAAGACAGCCACTCTACCCACTGAACCATGCCGCCCCCTATGTTTTAGTCTAACCAGGCAAATATGAATGATTTGTGTATTGATAAACCCTTTTGCATTCCGTGTTTTTATGAGAAGCCTCACAATTGCCTCATTTTTTTGCATTTTTTTCTATTCCAAAAGCAGGCACTCTTACTTTTGTTTAATATTTTAATCAAACATTTTGCACAAAAAAGAAAGAAAAGAGCAAAACACTGCATACAAACCCAAGGTCTTCCCTAAACCACTTCACAGAACTCAAAGTACTGTTTCTCTTACAATGCTTTTTTGTTGTTCTTGTGACTGGGTGCAGTTTAGACTTTTGCCATGTTAGAAATGATACGGAGAGGTTACTAGGCCGTCGCAACTTTTAATGGAAAATCAACCAGGGTGGTCATTCAAACATCACGCTGATTAATGGAAAGTAGTGCAGGTCTGAAAGGGACTTAATAGAGTGTTTGCCATCCAAAGATTCTCAGACTGCAGCTATTTTTAGCTTTAATAGCGGCTGATGGGGAAAGTGTGCCTTCAGCCAGCGGAATATCAGTTTCTGTTGTCCCAAGAGACTTTGTACACTTTTTCCATAATTCAGGGATGTTTCTTCTCATAATGAAAGTTTTAAAATACAAGGGGCTTCCATCAAATATCAAACAGACTGTAATTAAACATCACTAGATCGCTGTAAAATATTTAGACAAAACAGAAATGTGTATTTTCTTTAGTTGAGAAACTGTATTTTGAGCTTCTAGAGGGAATTCCTTTTGAAAAAAATCACAGTAAAAAGTGGATTTTACAGATTTTTTTTGTTCAGTTTTGACTTCTTTAAAACTCCTCTTTCAAGTCCAGCATCTTTATTTTATTTAGATCTTTTTATTATGCATTAAGAAGCTATAAAGAAGTAATGTGCAGCTGGAGGAGGAGAGCAACACTGCTGTCCGTCTGTCCTTCACATTTTTCATCTGCTTTTCAAATCAAAAGATTCTTTCTCTCCCGCTGTTGACTTTGTCCTTGCTGTTTATAGAAAAACAAACAAGTTTTATAACTTAAAGACCTAAGTTATGGTTTTTTAGTTTAGTTTTTTTTTTTTAACCTTTTGTGCGCCTCTTCCAGTCGCTGTACTTCTTGTTGTCATAAAGCAGATTTGATTTTTTGGGTGTATCTGCCAGGGACAAAGCTTTTCCTTTTTTATTAATATTACACAACCTTGCAGAATATTTTCTCTTCGCTTTCAAAATGTTTTTTTTTTTTAAGAGTCGAGGTTAAGCCCTCCACTCGAGGCAGAAAACGACACCTTCTGTTCTGTTCATGTGTAAAACTTGCAGGAGCCTGAAACGGACTGAGACTTACTGGAAATGTTCAATCAAACGGTAAACAGACTGACGTGGTGAACACAGAAAACTGAGACGGTGTATGTGGTTGCCATGGTAAGGTGAGATGTTGTCCTTTTTAAATATTAAATTTGTGTCTGACTCACCTACTCACTCCCCCTTTACACCATCTCCCCCTTCCTCCCCACCTACCTGCCTCTAAGGAAACTGATATTTAGTCTCTCTTTTTTCTTTTTTTTTTTTACACTAATGGGCCAAATTCATGATCCTCGTCTCATTATATAATTTTTTTTACATAATATATTTTGTTGACTTTATTTTAGTTACCTTCCCCATGTTTCCTGGGTTTTCTTGGCATTTTAAGGTTTTGGAGGAGTTTTCTCTCTGAGGTCTTGGGTTGGATTTGGGACTGCTGTAACCTGTGTGTTACTTTGAATCCAAAACCTTTTGGCCGTGCAGACTGTGTGAAGCTCTGTGTTGCATTCAAAGACAATTTTATTGATTTTTTCCTTTCTAGCTGTTAGAGAAACGCTCATTACATCCCATTAAAAGATCCAAACCAACTACCTGTGTTATAAATGTTTACTTTTCTTCAGAACTCAGCAGAACTGTGAGTGAAAATACAGAACGTACACCTATCAGCCCCAGCATTAAAACCACTAACAGGTAAAATGAATAACATTGATTATCTTGATATAATGACACCTACGAAGAGGTGGGGTATATTTGGCTGTAAGCGAACAGTGAGTTCTTTAAGTTGATGTGTTGGAAGCAGCAATAATCAGCAATTTCGGGATCTGAGTGACTTTGGTAAGGACAATGATGGCAACACCACCAACTCAGAGAATCTCCACATCATGTGGGGTGTTCTCAGAATGCAGTGCTGAGTACTTACCAAGAGTGATTCAAGCAAGTGCAGCCAGTGAACCGGCACTGAGGTCTTGGGTGCCAAAGGCTCATTGATGCTTGCGAAGAGTGGAGGTTGGCTCATGTGGTCCAGTCTTTAAGAAGGGCCGGTGTAGCACAAACTGTTGGAAACCCTAGTGCTGATCTGATAGAAAGGCGTCAGAACACAGTGCTTCTCAGTTTGCAGCATAAAATCACCACATAAGCATCGGAACTGATCCATGGAGCAACAGAACAAAGTGGTCTGGTTTGAGGAGTGGAATTTTCTGTTACATCATATGGACCGCCAGGTGCATTTGTGTGTGGAGAAAAGATAGCAGCAGGATGTGGTATCGAAGAAGGCGAGCCAGCAAAGACAGTTGTCAAAGTTCTATGTGGAAACTTTGGGTCCTGGCATTCATGTGGATGTTACTTTGACATGCACCACCTAGCTAAACACTGTTGCAGAGCAAGGACACCCATTCATGGCAGCAGTATGGCCTGATAGCAGTTGCCTCTTTCTGATTACATGACAGACATTGCTAAAGAATGGTTTTAGAAACATGACAAAGAGTTCAAGATGTTGACCTGACCTCCAAAATCTCCATATCTCAGACCTACCTAGACATTCAACTATAGACTCCTATCAAGACAAAGATAAACATTACATACAGAGTGCGTTTAAGCTAAAGTAATTAGCTACTGCTGTCCACTTTGTTTTAAAGGTAGGCAGTGCCAGTTGTAGTTGGGTGGTAATTTGTTCCATTATATGCTTGTTTGACTTTCTGCAACCGCTAGTCAAGATAGGGAGGACTTGGCTTCATCCAGTTGGTAGTCTTTTTTCTTCTTCTTTTGCAATGACCAACAGAATATGTAAAACATAAACCTGGTCAGTGGTAAACAAATGGTCATGTGAAACCTTTAGTAAAATCAACCATGGATCCAGAGAGATGTCTCTTCAAAAGACATATCTCAGTCTGAATTAGCATCTTTGGAATGTATTAGAGAAATAAGTCTGATCCATGGAGGCTCAATCTTGTAACTTCCAGGACTTAAAGGATCTTGAGCTGCCATGGTTAACTCAAATTTAAATGTTGAAATTGTAAAGTCTAGTTGAAATAATGAGCTGAAGTAAAATGGAATAATTGAAATAGTTTGTTAAAAGCAACACATTTAAAATGGGAGATAAATAAATCAGTGGTTGATTGACTGAAAGTAAGTGGTGAACAGTTGAAAGAATTACCCCAAAGTAAGAGATGGATAAATGGTTCAAACGTCCAGCTTTGCAGCTCCACGTGGTCGTGGATGAGGACAGTTTAGGAACACTGGGTGGTGCAGATGGAGCCTATGGGGTCCGTCAGTCTGAAGAGGCGGGAAAGCTCTGATTTGTTGAACGTTTGAGGCAGCAGAACAGTACGAGACGAGAAACCGTACCGTCATTACCTGCTGCGGTCTCAACTGTGCCATCATGTTTTTAATGCTAAGTGCTTTCCATCAGAGGCAATTTTTCCGTCCCGCTGAGCAGAATCAGAAGTGTCCTCCTGCTCACACACACTGAACCGGGTCACGGTGGAGAGTCTCCCTGCTGAGATTCACCATGATGCAAATCCGTGCGCCCTCCTGGACGCTTTATCAGGCAGGAAGTTCGACTTCGGTGACGTTTGAAGGCAAATGAGCGGCCCGTTGTTCCCCCTCGCCTCCCCTTCCTCCTCTTGTCCTCCTCGTTTATCGTCATAGATCTATCATGACTCAGCTGGTGGCTTGGCTGATTGACGCCGGGGGAGAAATCACATTACAGTCGGGGCGGGAGTTTAACGTCACTGTTGTTTCTTCACTGATGCTGAGCAGATGAGTTCCCGGCTGTCAAAAAGCACACATCTGCACCCACTCAGAGAAAACTGACACTGAGTCCTCTGATGAGCATTTTTCTTCGTCAGTACATTATTGTGACACATAAAAGCTCAGAGTGTGCAGACATGTACGAAGCTCTCGGTATGTGCCTCTAAATTGTCGGTATTTTCCTTGTTACCTACTTTAATGAGCTATCTTTTGGAATTCAGTATATATTGGAGAAATTAATAAAGTCACATGTGGAGCACCTGTGGCACCTACAATATCAACAGGACAGCTCAGACACACTGAGGTCAAATGGAGAAAATTTGAATTTGATCACATTTTCTCTTGGGGTTTAAATGTGCAAACGTGTATACCCCCAAAACTGTTTTGCACCTAAAAAGCAAAAACTAAATTTCACTTTGTTAGATTGTTTTAATATAAAGTTGTGTTTGTATGTTGTGGAGCTAAAATCCACATGATCGTGTGGATGTATCTTCACTTTTTTAGTTAGTTCTTACATATTATTCATGCTAGATTTTGCTCTCATGGGATGTTTTGAATGACATTAGAGTTGTGTAGTATTCTTTTAGCGTTCATCAGACTTGTTGACTATGCAGGTATAATAAAAGTACTTTCCAACAAGAGAGGACAATGGTAATCGTGGCATTATTAGATCATATTCTTGGTCTGAAATTCACATGAAAACAGTTGCTTGATTGAAATATTGTTCATTTACCATGACAACAGTGTCTTTCATGCTGTTAGTTCATGAGCCTCAGTTGTAACATCAGCCATCATCCACTATTCTCCCAACTTGTTTTCTCTATTGGAAGCTAAGTGGTTTAACATGAAAGACACACTGTTGGTCATTTGTCTGAAAAAAACCAAAACTCTCTAGTGCTGACATGGTGCTGTGTAGAATGGTCTGCCTCCACCTTGTCATTATTCTGCTACAGGAGGGTTAAAAAAAACTCTGGTGTGTTTGAACTCCTTAAAAACCGGTCATAATCATCTTGGGTGGAACAAGAACAGAAGGTTGCAACGGTGATGTTGTTCCCTCAAAATAGTGATGGGGGATTGTTTGGGTAGAACGTTTACAATGCAGGGAGACGAGCACTGTCATTAAAATGGAAAAAATATATATTAAAATGTCAGGGCTGACTTACTGCACACACGAGCAACAGTGCTTCAAGTTTCACAGTGCTTCATTTCAGCACCAGAAATATCCAAAAATATCACAGCTTGCTCCCAATGTCACAACCCACCTTCATTATCCAATTTTCCCTACAATTTTAAATCTATAACAAATGGAAATATCCCTAAAAAATACAACTTAGTTAAGTTTTTTTGTGAAGTTGTGCCTCTGAGTTTCTTAAACACCTGCAGCATCAAACAGCAGCAGGATCCACCTCAGAGAGATTTGCATGTTTGTATGCCTGTAGAACAACAGCAGCAGCTTCATTAATCCATTTTAAATATGAATTATCCCCAACATGGAGCCATCATCGACCATGATCGAACGGCGAGCCACTTTTGTTCACCTGAAGCAGGTGAGCTGTCACACAGAGTTCATCAGCTGCAGCTAAATCGTGTAGCATTGCAGCTTTCCTCAGGTTGAACTATGAGCTCCATCACAGCTGTTTGGATGATTTTATATGTCTACTTGTGTATTAGTAGTTAGATTGTCATCAGACATGGACATATTCGGTAAATCATAAATAAAGCAGGCTCTTTGATAAGCTTAGTGTTTGCTTGGATTTAGTCTTGTGTTTATTAGTACATGATTATGTATTATACGTCACTTGATGTACCGTCTAACTGACTAATATCTTTTGTGTACTGTGATTCCCTCTGTTGTGAGTTTGTCTGAATGAAGCCGTTATGACCATTAACAGAAAAGTTTTGTACGTCTGAATGACAGACTGACAAAGCAGAAATGTCTGAAAAGGGTTTATGCTTTTTAAACCTAATATGTGTGAACACTGGGATGCTTGGTTCTACTTTAAAATAACTGTCTCCTATTGGTGAAAACAGTGGGTGGTTCTCTGTCTAGTTAACTTTTACAGTTAGTAGCCAAAAATTCCATCCCATTCCTTTTATTTTGAAGGTTTGACCTCCAATCTACGTTTATTTTGACAGCTTGACCAGAAGTGCAGCTGATTGTCTCATCAATTCCAACTTGAGTCCAAACAAAACGCTGCGTCTCTGCGCTGGAAACATCTTTACGCACCGCCGCCGGGGAGTGGGGATCAGTAAAGCGAACCCACCCGGTTAGCAGAGCCGCTCTCTTTCTGTCTTTCTCTCCTTCTCTCCAAACTTTGGAGAGTTTTGCGCGTCAACGAGGCGCATTTTGGATTTTGCCGATTTGGAGACTCTGAAAACTTTGCGCGCACGAAAAACCAAAGTTCCCTGAGACTTTGTGGAGAGGGAGAATGATCCTGCGGGGGGACCAGCTGCCGCTCCAGTGAAAACATGTGAGTCTTTCAATCTCAGATGTTAATTGTGTCCAAAGAAATAGGCTGCGCTATGATGATGCCTTTTTGTGCTAAATGAATCTTCGTTTACGAGGTTTTCAAGTTCCTGTTGTCGGTTTTGTGACCTCCTTATATCTGTTTTTAAATCTCTTAAAGCATCACTATGATATAAACTGGATTTTAAGGTTCCATTCTTGTGTTTTTCTGGGCTCTCTGCTCGTGAAACATCTTCACACCTTCACGTTGAGCTCATTATTAGCGCTGCAGCCACTTCATCTCGCAGTTTTCATGAATTCAGACCCTCACCTCAACTCTTCACTGTTGCGTAAAAATGGAGAAGTCATTGTTTTCCTCTAACTTCACTTCCAGCTGCTACTTCTTGCCCTCAGTTAATCAAACAGCTGCAGCTCAGTAATTGAAAACAAGTTTTAGTATGATTGACACGTAACTAATGTGGAGAATGAACACAGAAAATGCGCTTTTCTGTACTTGTTCCCAACTTGAGAGCTCCTTTGGAAAAAAAAAAAAAGGAGGAAAAAAAAAGATGTTTTCCATGATGCTGTTGGCCGCCTATAGTTGCATATGTTTACAATCTGTCTCCTCCATACTGAGCAGAGCATACAGAGAGAAGTCTTTGTTGGAGCGGGATCATCAATGGGAAAAATCTTTCTCCTGTCACAATCACGCGGTTTTAGGAGTGTGAACGTAGTGCTGTACACTCAAAAAATCTATGATGGGCTTTAGAAAAACCAAAAATCAACACAAAAGCAATCAACCTTTTTGAGTTCCGACAACTTCTAATGAGTTCATCATCATTCATCATCCAAAAACTGTATTAAATGGGCGGAATTTTTTTTTCCTGACAACCAAAAGTATTGTAACTACCAGCCCTAACTGTCTGAAATGGATCAGGTATGGTAAAGTTGAAAAGGGATCTTGAAATCTTGAAGTAATGGTGCAGGAAAATTTTGTTTTCAAGCCAATTTTATTAAGTTACTTAAAGTTGAATTTAGTTTGAATACAACAAATGCAGAAATTTGAGTTTAAATTACACATAATATTAAGTTGATGCAGTTACATCAACCACACCCATTTAAATAATGTTTACAATTTCAAAAATGTTTCTAATTCAGTAAGTAAGAGGTTTATCTTGCGACTACACCTTTAATTAAATGGTGAAAATGAGCTTTCAGAGTGTAGTAAGTATGTTAGTGTCAGAAAATATGCTGAAAGGAGTTTGGAATGTGTTGGTGAAGTGAATTAACAAAGCACACAAGTTAACAGTTAACACACCAAATCCTGAAATTGGAGTGCATGAAAAACATAGAAAAGCTTTATAGGCTTCCTTAAACAACCAGTTAGCTGATGGAACTGAGTCCCAAGTGTGTCATGTCTGAAATTATTTTACTAACGGTGTAGAATTACTGTTTTGCAAGTAAAAAAAATGACCAGTATCAACATGCAATGGAAGTTTTTTGGAGTTTTTTTTAAATAATTTGTCAAATATTTGTCAATATCATGTCAGAAAATGGTGCAAAATACTGTCAAAAATCCAGCGTGACATCTTCACAAGTCAAGTTTAGGCAAGAAAGCCCCAAAATATTCATTTTAGCCTCACGGCAGACTAAAGATACCAGACAATAGTCACACTTTTAAAGCTGAAACCAAGTGTTTTTTTGGGGGGATCATCATGTTAGATGCTGATTTATTTTCTGCCACTTGACAAATTGATTGACTGACTCTAACTTTATGCTGAATGATTTCATTCAGACCCTTCATTCCATCACTCTGTTTGGTCAGTGCAGTTTTCTTCAGATGGATTCAGGTCAAGCACATCGCGGGCTCAATAAAAGCAAACAGGATGCAGCTAAAGACAGTTTGGAGTCACTGTAAAGTGTCTGAATATTTTTAGAATTATGAGATTTTAGTTTTGGTGTTTTAATAACTTCTGTAAACATGTTTTCACTTTGTCATTCTGGGTTAGTGAGTGCAGACATATTCAGAAAAAAGGCAATTTCATGGTTTTAAGATTAAACTGGAGGGTCTGAATACTCTCTACAGTGACTGTATTGTTATTTTATCATAATTACGGCTGCATTGAGCATCACTTTAATATATTGGCTGGTAAAGTTTGGCTACTTTTAATTGCTTTTCACTTTGGTGAACTTCTTTGTTCATTGTTTTGTATCAGTAATCAAACTCTGCAAAAGAAATAAGACTGTAAAATGAGTAGAGGAGTACAAAGTTTTTGCGTCTGAAATGTAGTGTTGTGGATGTATGAAGCAGCGTAGAATGTGAAAATGCATGGAAATAAGTACTTCATAAATGTTCTTGAGTAAAGAGTTTGAATAAATGTACTTTCTTGCTTTTATGCACGTGGAATATAGAGATTAGATGCATGAAAAATATGCAGGGATTTTAAAAAATGGAAAAACTGAAGAATCAAAAGTATTTAATATATGTTCTGGCATTAGTGGAGGTAAAGAAAAAGTAAGAAGCAGACTGTTGGAAGGTTAAGTAGAAAGTATAAAGTTTTTATATTTATCGAGTATTCCGATCAGAGTTCAATAGACTTCAGTATGAAAACTGATTTTACTGACTTAAAGTCATACTAAGTCCTTCCACATTTCCTAAAAACTGACAGATTTCCAGGAGAATCCAGAATGTATGAACTCAGCTTTAGCTGTCATTTTCCCTGTAATAATATTCGAAGTCAATAACAGTTCATTAACTAGTCAAACAACTTAAAACATGTAAAATTTTGTACCACATGCAGAGTTTTATACCACTGCTTGGACAAAATAGGACATTTAATGGTGTTTTTCCTCATTTTATAGTCAAAAAAATCATTAATTAATCAAAAGACAATCATATGTGTGTACTGTATATTGTTAGCTGCAGCTTTGAACTAATACTTAAATTCAGTAAAGTCAGTGCAGGAAGGTTTTATACTAAAAGTGCTAAAAGTTCCTACAGAGCAACATGATGGTGGCTTCATTCACTACTGGAGTGTTAGAGACATCCTGTTAATGCCACATCTGCACAAAAATACTCCAATAAGAGATAAAACTAATTTCTTTTTGTTTTAAAAGCTGGAAGAATATAATATATGGCCGTTTGCGATAGAAGACAGACAATAAATGTGTTCTGATCACACATCAGACATAGATCGTTCACTATAGCGATGCAGTAATCAATAGGGAATGTCAAAATAATAAATAATTTTTTCGTTATTAATCCCTGACAAATATAAAATCTTATTGTGACAAAGAGGGAATTATATCTCACATTTATATACTATAAAAAATGATACTTTATTGTTAAAAGCCCGCCCTGTAGGAACTCTAAAGTGCACCATAGTACAGACTTTATTCGGTACATCTTGTGAAAGTAAATCAGTTTAAAGCAGCAAGTCACCCTTTTTTATTGTGTTTAGTTTTATTTTAGGTGTTGATTGATCGTATTGAGGATGTGAGATTGGGTTTCTAATTGTTTTTTCCACGTCTAGGGAGTCTAACTCTGCCTAACTCTGAAGTAAAGAAAAGTCACCAAACTTTGGGCTAAAACAATGTATTTTATGGTGCTTTTAGAATTGGTGTGTCCAGTTGTAACCCAGAAGTATGCAAGGGTTAATGACATGCAAGTAAACAGGAGATTTATATCATTATATAATAGTTTTACAGTAAGAGAAACACGACTGTAAGAAAATCTTACTGTTGCTTCAGAAATAAGAGTTGAAACTGTCCACAGTCTCCTGCTTTCCTGATTCTTGTGGTACTACTTTATCTCAGTCTGATTTTTATCAAAGAAAGTGTTGTTTAAGGTGGAATCTGTCACTGCCAGCTATTACACAACCTGTGAAGGTGATACATTCAGAAAACACGCCGCCCGTCCCAGAATCTGAACAAGCTGCCTTTAAAAGGAGATGCGAGATGACGTCAAATGACATCCTGTTGACAGGAAGTGTGTGTGGGGACGGAGGCGGGGGGGTTACCTGTCCCCCAGGTGTACTGGCGGACACGACTGATGATCCCTGATACATGAAGGTGGTTTACAGGTTTGGCTGATAAAATGACAGATATGGCAGCTGTTGGACAGAGAGTGAAATACCAAGTAAGTGAAGACGAGGGTCTGAGCGTCAGGTGGTGAACAGAGGAATGTGGTTTAATTAAGTTAAAAGGGAAGATTTGATCTCTCCACCTGCAGCTTTAGTTTGATCCTGATGACATTATTGTGAGGCATTCCCCTCATTTTACCTGTTAGTTAGTAATGCTGACAAACATGAGGTGGGATTTTAATGTGTTTTTTTGGCTGAAGTGGTTCCATCTAAGCCAGTTGTGAATTTGACCTGGTTGTTGGGAACAAAAAGGAATTTTATGAGGGGAGCTGCATTCAGTAAAGTCTTAAACGAATGATTCAACATACAAGTGTCTGTGTAGATTCTCAGTCATCTGGGTCATGCTCATTTGAAGTCTTCAGTAGATGGAAGCTGGATTTTTGGTTCTTGGAGCTGCATCTCTCACCTGAGAAGCTTCTTCAATTCTAACTGATGAAAGGGGAGCCCCAGATTTGTATCATCACCACAACTTGCATGGCTCATGGTCCATTATTGATCCAAGATTTACACAACTCAAGGTTTAAATGGTTGTGAAATTGCCAGGTCAACGATGTTGTTATTAGTAGTGAGGAAAGACCAACAGACTGTGTTGTAAGTACCTGATGATTGGTACTGTACTTACTCACTTCACTTCTTCCTTCATATTTGTCCTCTGTTCAAGCTCTTAGAATCAACATACAAATATTATATTCTCTTTATGTCTAAGACTGAGATGTCCAGATGGATGCCAGTGTTTTCATTACATAGTTGTTGTCAGGATACCATTAGCCGAGTTTAACATAAAGACTGGAAGCAGAGGGAAACCCAGGCTACAAGTCTACAAATACACCTACCAACACCTTTGAAAGTAGAACTAGTTTAGTTGGAACAGCAGCCAATGCAGTGGTGGTGCACAGCTTATGCTTTCATCACATTACGACTGACAAATCTGGTGGCATTGATACCAAAGAGATTTATTGTTTGGATCAGAAATATCAGAGTAAACAAGATCTCCAATAATGTTCTCAGATTTCTACTTCTAAGATATACATTTGTCAGCCAACCCATTTTAAATGTTGTCAGTCTATTAAATGCTGTTATCAATTGTTTTCGTACCCAAAGATAACAGCAGCATATGCCCTGATATCACCTCATTTATTGATGATGTCACCACGTTGCTGAAACACCAAAAAAGAGTGTTTTTACTTAGGAATAGTCACTAAAGGCTGCATCACGAGGTTGCATGGACAGTGGTGGCACAAGTCATGTGACTTTCACCCAGAAGGCTAGAGTTTTAGTCCTGTGTGGGGTGAATATTTTTGTATCGTTTTTGACTAAAGTGTGGTTCTTATGTCTTCGTTAATTGTTTGGTTAAGTTGTGGCCTCAATACTGCTTGGTTTAGTTTAGAAAAAGATTATGGTTTAGGGTAAAAGACACCCTGTACCTGCTACCTTACAAAAAGGGGTTCTTGAAGATGTTTTACCTCTCATGCAAGAGATGTTGTCAAGTTTTGACTCATGGGTAGTCCCAGATATCCAGATATGTAATGCAGTCCCTTACTCACATGGCTGATGGCCCGTTAAGGACACATACCTTAAGGTGTGGATAGTTGTGAAACTGTAAGATCAAGGTGATTCAAGATGTTAATGGTGGTTAAACTTTCTGGGGAGTTTTTCAAGACTGTGCTATAAATCCTTGATAAGTGCTGCCCATTTCAGTTCAACACAGATGCCCTCTTTATTCACATGAATTGTTGAAGGCAAAACCCATGCAATCTGCATTACTTTCTGTTCAGCAATGATCACAGTGGATGGCAATGCATGTTTTTGTGTGGCTTTGTTTGATATTTTGACCTCTGTGTCTCCTAGTTTGTTTTATATAAGATATTTACAGAGATAAAGTCGTTGCAAATGAGCGACTCGGCACCAAATAGTAGACAGACACAGTTTAGCCACTTGTTAAAGAGCTCCGTGGAGCATTTGGCAGCTAAAGAGTATTTTTCTAAGGATCTGGTGGAGACCAAGCCAGGGCAAAAAGGAAGGTGAATATTAGATGCCACCCTGATGGACTGATCATGTTCATTGCCCATTAATAATCATATATCAACCAATACTTTACTTTAAAGTCCTATTTGCTCCAAACCATGCATCTCACACACTACTGCTTGATGTTCATTATTCTGTACAAATGTTTTGAGAGGGTGGAGGGGACAGGGTTCCCGCGGATCCTTAAAAAGTCTTAAAAGGCATTGAATTTATGAATCTAAAATTAAGGCCTTAATTGGCATTAAAATGTCTTAAATCAAGCTTTCAAACGTCTTAAAAATATTGACATGTGATAGATATGATTTTATGATTGCGATTATTGTCAAATCTCAAAATAAATGGTAACATTTATTCATTTATTTATTTAAATAATTTACCGAATGACTCTCATGGTAACATCGCGCCATCACGATAGCGGAACCAACAAAACAGTGATGTGGTTGCAGCCGGGACTCTAAGAGCAGACGCACGTCGTTCATGTAGCAACTTTGGACCAGATGGGGAAGTGCAAGTTCAACGAAAATTGGCTATCCAACCGAGAATTTTCTTCATGGCTGAAAGCGGTACCAGGCAACGTGTACGAAGCACGGTGTATTTTGTGCAAGAAGTGTTTCAAACTCGGCACGATGGGAGTCAAGGCAGTGGAGTCACACATGCAGAGCGCAAAACACAAAGCCTCAAAATCGAGCTGCCAACAAACGCTAGGTATTTCCCGCTTCTGCTCTACTCTCGTCTCCACCGGGCCTCCACCCCCAGCCCCGATATCAGCAACCGGCACCGCAGCACCGCATCTCCGCACTGTGTTCGGCTGTACGCCTACATTGAAAGCAGAGGTACTGTGGTGTCTGAACACTGTGACAAAACACCAGTCATATAAGTCAAATGAGGGAGCTGGAGACTTGTTCCGAGCTATGTTCCCAGACTCTGACATTGCCCGCTCATTTGCATGCGGTTCCGACAAGACGGCCTATATCAGCAAGTTTGGATTAGCGCGGTACATTTCAGAGCAGCTTGTTGCGGATGTTAACAAGGACGCATTTGTTTTAATGTTTGATGAGAGCCTCAACCACACCACAAAAACAAAACAACTGGATCTGCATATCCGCTATTGGTGCGAAGATCACGTCCAGTCAAGATATTCGGGGTCGCAGTTCATGGGACATGGAACAGCTGAGGATTTACTACGCCATTTCAAAGTAAGTAGGCGGCAAACATAAATTATTATGGAAGCAGAGAATTAGAAACATCATCAGTAATTAAATTAATGTAATTTCTGAAAGTATCAATCAAAACTGAACATTATTATATTTGTGAAGATAGAAGTCATGGCTGTTGTATTGGATCACATATTGTGCAAGTGTTGTTTATATTGTATGGTCTTCTGTGGTGGACAGTAGTGAAGTACATTTACCTGAATACTGTACTTAAGTACATTTTTTTGAGTATCTGTTAGGGCTGGGCGATAAATCGATTTTATCGACTTTGTACTTAATGTTGATTTGTTGTAATGAAAGTCGATTTTCTCATCAACATCCGCCACCAACGCCTGCCTGCTGGGCTCCCGTAGTTCAGAGTTAAAATTGGATTGTATTTGTTGGGGTGAAAAATACCACATAATTCATGTATATACTGCTCCCAAAGACAGAAAGAAATCTCTTATTTAATAGACTTTGAGAACTCCTCAGAGTTGGCTTCAGTCTAATTTTATGATGTGATTTTAATACATTTACATCAGAAATTGACAACAGCTGTCCGTTTTGTTCTTGACTGTATTTCTATGCTGAAGTTTTTATAGATGTTTCTATAGGCTTTGTGTAGCAGAGTTGTTCTACAAGCAGGTCAGTGCATCATCGGGTGGTTTAAGAGAGTTATAAGGTTCTGTAAATGCATCGTGAAAACAATACAGCATGTGTTGATTTTAGAAAATGTACTTTGTAATTTGTACTTTTGAATATTCAAGTATTTTTGAAAACATGCACTTTTGAATACTAAAGTATTTTTAAAAGCAAGAACTCTAGTACTTTAACTCAAGTAAAATTTTGATTGAGCAACTTTCACTTGTAGTTGAGTAGTAATATTTGACCAGGAGTATCTATACTTTGTCCACCACTGATGGTCTTCAGCTTTGACTTGTTAAAGTGATATTCCACTTTGCAAAAATAATCCACTCAGTATGTACTCACCTCTATGCCGATGTGAGGATGGGTGAAAATCTTCAGTTCACAAAACAATCCTGGAGTTTCAGCAGAAAACAGCGTTGCAGCTAATTAGAGTAAATGATGACCACGGATAAAATGTTAAAAAAAAAAAAAAATGAAAACAAAATGTCTGTGCTCTCTGTGGTGGTTGATGTATCGTGAGACTTTGTATATCTTTTAATGGACGCACATGTGAAGTCACTTGGATTACAGCACAGAGAGCAGGATGGAGACATTTTGTTTGTTTTGTGTTATTTTTTAACATTTTGTCCATGGTCATCATTCACTCTAATTAGCTGCAAGGCTGTTTTGTACTGGAACTCAAAGATTGTTCTGTGAATTGAAGATCTTCACCCATCCTCACATCGGCATAGAGGTGAGTACTACTGAGAAGATTATTCTTGAAAAGTGGAATATCGCTTTAAGGTGTTAATATTGCTACCTTTTCTGTGTCAACCTTCCATCTGTTACAAAGACAATATGCTGTATGACAGTTTGCTAAATCTATACTAGATTAATCCAGTATGATTTTTATATGCTTCATGTGCTTCAACATTGTTTATTCTCAGGAAGGTGCCAAAGACCTGGATAGGCGTAAGCTGTTGTCCGTCTCCATGGATGGACCAAATGTTAATTGGAAGTTCCTGGAGCTACTGCAGCAAGAACAGGCAGAGCAGTATGGGGGTGCTCAACTGATTGTAGTAGGAACCTGTGGCCTCCACACCTTACATAATGCTTGCAAAGGTGGCTTTGTCATGTGGCAACTGGACAAGGTTCTGAGGGCCATGCATGTACTCTTCCATAATACACCTGCAAGGAGGGAGGACTTCATGGTTCTTACCAAAACCACACAATTTCCACTGCCATTCTGTGGCCACCGGTGGCTTGAGAACCTACCAGTTGTGGAGAGGGCTTTAGAGCTATGGCCTTCAGTGACCATGTACATGGATGCAGTCAGGACCAAGAGGCTACCAAATCCAGGAACCTCATCTTTTGACACCCTTGAAGCGGCACAGAAAGATCCTCTCATCATGCCAAAACTTCACTTCTACCTGGCTGTCATCAGGACCTTCAGCCCCTTCCTGACCACATACCAGACAGATCAGCCAATGATGCCATTCCTTGTGAACGATTTGGCAGAACTGATGAAGGTAACTGTATTCTACTACTAAGCATTGTTTGTATTTCTGATTTTATACATACATTATATACATGATCTGGCAATTATATAATGTTGAAAAAATCTGAAAGAAAAAAGCAAAGAAGCAAAGGAGTGTTGACATATTGTCAACATATATGGTTGTAATTATTTAGGTTACATTTTAGCTGGTCTGTTTACAGTGTATTTTGAGACGTTTCATCAAGAGAGATGTTCTTCAGGACATCAGTCCACTCCAGTTAGCCAGACTGGATGTTGGCGACAAAAAGAATTGGCTCCATCCTAAGGAAGTGAACATTGGCTTGGGTGCAGAATCAACCCTGAAGGTAGTGTTTCAAGTTATTGTTTAAAATATTACCAGGATCCAAAAAATGGATTTACTAGTTGTTACATTGGTTACTCTCATTATCCCTGTCAGGAACTCCAAAGACAGAAAAAGATAGGAGAACTCACAGTCCTAGAGTTTAAGAGGGACTGCATTGAGGTGATGTCAACTATCCTGCAAAAATTGCAAGACAAGAGCCCCTTAAAATATCCCACTGTGAGGCAGCTGAGCTGTTTGGACCCTAGAAAGATGTTCTCTGATCCAGACTGGTGCCAGGGCAAGATGAGGAATCTCGTCCAGAGGTTTATGCATGATAAGCAATTGTCAGGAGGTGTCTCAGCCGGTATGAGAGAATAGAGCAGTTTAGGTTTTCTTTCTGCATTTACTACAATATCTGTCTCTAAATGTAAAATAAACTAAGAGTGACGCAAATAGCATCTAAAGAAGTATTAGGTATCCAAAAAGCGCATATTATTATTATGAATTTGCCTGATTCTTATCTTGTACTTAATGTGACTGTAAAATAAAGTGTTTGCATTTTTTATTGAATTTTGCCTATGCCTTTGTATTGTTTCTTGCAGGTGACGTGATTACGCAGCAGTTTTGTGACTTCTTATCCATTGAGGCTAGAAATGACACCTTCCACTCCTACCAACCTACTGAGACAAGGGTGGATGTCTTCCTCTATCATGCTTTCCAGAGCAAATGTTACTCTGAGCTATGGGAGTTTTGTAAGAAGCTTCTTCTCCTATCGCACGGCCAGGCAACAGTGGAGAGAGGCTTCTCAATAAACAAAGAGGTTGAAACATGCAACATGCAAGAAGAAACAATGGTCACCCAGCGACTGATCTGTGACTATGTCACCGTTTGTGGGGGTGTCCTCAAGGTACCCATCACTAAGGAGCTGCTCTCCTCAGTTGCATCAGCTAGGTCAAGGTACAGGATGTACTTAGACGAGGAAAAGCAAAAGAAAATGAATGAAATTGCAACACAGAATCAAAGGGCAACTGCAGAGCACATTGAGGAACTTAAGAAGAAGAAGAAATGTCTGTCTGAGGTGGCAAAAGTTCTGCTGGATGATGCCGATCAGCTCGCCACACAAGCTGAGGGAAAGGCTGGCACCCTGATGGCACAGCTCATCACCAAATCAAACACACTAAGGAAGCGGTACAAAGAAAAAATTACAGAATTGCAACAGGTGGAAGAGGAGCTAAAGAAAGCCTGCACATCCATTCCATAGCTGCGAAAAAGAGTAAATGCCAACGGTTATACTATGTTTGGAAGTTATTTGGAATTAATAGTTATCTGCCAGTTGTGTTTTTACTGAGTATTCATGATGCATACATCCTGTTCTGTATTGTTTTCCATGTGTTCAACTGTTGAAAGTGTTATGATTTTCAAAATGAAACTTTTTCACCGGACCAAAAAGTCTTGTTTTATGTTAAAATAAACATTTGGGTAAAATTGTCCCTAACCCTTTGTAATTGATGGTGTTTTTTTAAATTTGTGTTTATTGTGAAATTGGTCTTAAATTTTATTTCAAATGGCATTAAAAAGTCTTAAAAAGTCTTAAATTTAACTTGCCTTAAGCTGTAGGAACCCTGGGGGAGCAGTTTTATGTACATGCACACTGAGTATAATTCACCAATTTACAGCCACACATGTGACAGGAACTTGGCCGCAACTTGGAAACCAGAACGCCCTGTGTGGAGCTCAGACCTCCACCAGCGCTGAAGGATTCCTAAAATTGTGACACTGCAGAGGCAGGGCCACTGCTATGAAAATTTAAGAGCCCCAATTGACTTTGCCCTCCACCCCCAGAGTTGATAGAATAGAAAACAGTACTAGAGACTGAGGCTGTTTAACAGGCTAATTATACATGTAGAGATTTCAGCACAACACCAACGCAGCAGAATAAATATGGACGAAAAGTTGAAAACCATGAATATCTTCAGATAAGATCAGCAGGAGAAAAGAAAGGGCTCCATAGAGCAAATGGTTCTAACTTTCTTCTGAGACATCTTGCAAAGAATTGAACAAAAGACTCTAAGTTATTCAGGAAAGGAGCTGAAACTAATCACTATTTTTGGTTTTGAAAAACCAAACTACAATGATCTCTAACCAGGTTCAAGTTGCTGAAGCTGTTTGTAAATGCATTAGGTGTGTGCAAACAGATTAGTAACTTCTACTAAATTTAAAAACAAATTACTTTCTAAACTGGTTGCAGTAAGTAACTATGCAAGAGGTATCTGAAGCAGTAAACCCTGTAGTAACAAGTCTGTGTAGATTCTCAATCATCCACATCATGGTAGTGTTCGTGGAACTTGCACTCTGTTTTTGGGTTCTTGAAGATGTTCCTCCCCTCACAGAAGAAGATTTTTCAGTTCTGACAATTACTGTATGGACAGATCTGTAACAGAGATGAAAAGAACAGTTAATGCTCACTATGGAAACACCTCTGTCAAAACCCAAGTAAAGACAATAGAGGTTCACAGTCACAGTTGGGGAAGATCATTACCTTTTGTCTCTAAACACTGAACAGATTGAATAAAGTTTTGCTTGTATTGATTCATTTTGATTCTAATCATTCTGTCTTCTTTGCTTGATACCAGTTTACTCTTTCTTAATAACCTATTTACAAGAATTGACCTAGTTGTGGGGTGGAAGAAATGGTAGTCTTTTTACTTCGGGGTGTGTCAGAAAAAGTTTTCTGCGAACCATTACGTCACCCTACTTCTTCTCCATTTAAAGGTGAATTTCTCTGTTGTTGTGGTGTGAAGCCCTCAGTGTGAGTGTGTGATCCAGGACTTCTGGGACACAAAATGTCTGACTTGAGGCGGAGGGTTTGCAGGCTGCCGTCCAGCCCTGCAGACACATGAATCGCTGTCTTTATGCGATCGTGTCCGAGGCCTTGTTCGCTGACCTCGCTCCGCTTGTCATTCACTCCCATTTCCATTCTGGAGATGGAGGCGGGAGGAGGAGAAACAAGGAAACAAGACGCATGACTTGACAAAGAGGCGAGTTTTCTTTAATGTCAGGAGCTGCATGAATTTGCAGTACTGGACACGACAAGGCTGAACGCTGAAATTAAAATCGAGCTCTGTTCTCTGGTTTAAATATTTATGATGCACACGCTGTGTTTCTGAGTATTAGAAGGGTTGAGTTCGCTTCAAATGATAGAGTAGAAAACTTTTAATTAAAAGTTCAGTGAGACTCAAACTTCTCGCCTTTTTAGCTTTCCCCACCTTGTACTGTTTTACTTTCTCTCCAGCATGTGTTTAATAATTCATTGGTTTGATCTGCAAAGACAGAGTAAATGTACAGCTGCCATGTAAAGTTATTCAAACATGTCATTGAGACCACCTGCTGGTCTTGAGACAAAGAGATGACTTCCTTTTCTCAAGTTTAAGATCAACCAAACAAGCACCGAGAAGACTTTGACTTGTGAATGAAGGTCACTGTCTTCTACTCCAGTGGCCACTTTGGCAAGTCAACACTCATAACGAAGCTGTACAAATCTACAAAGAAATGATTAAAAAGCAGATATTTCCTTAACGGACACTACTGAGCACCTGATTATGGGTCATTTCGTTCGTATGTAGAGGTTTTAGAAACCAAATTTATCCAACAATAGGACAATCAATCCTAATATCTAGCCAGACTCATGAAAAACTCCTTAGAACTCAAGGCAGATGCAAGGTACAGGAACATTTAGAAAAACAGTCCTGTAATCATACCTTCTCTCTGTTCCAGTTGAACTGAATTCACTTTTATTTATTTATCGCCAAATCACAACATACAACATCTGAAGACACTTCACATATTAAGGTAGATTCCTTACATAATTAAAGGGAGGAACCCAACAAATCCAATCAATTCCATTTGAACAAGCTCTTCCCCTTTAACACGTGGAAACCTTTAGCAGAACCAGGCTCTGGGAGGGCGTCCATCTGCCTCGACTGGTTGGGGTGAGGGTAAAGGGGAGAGACTAAAGGATTGCAGACAGAAAACTTGCAAACAATGTAGTGTGTCCATTTAATTCCATGGCATGATCCGACAGCTTAAGCACCACTTTAACTCCCAATTCACACAAGTTATTGGGTGTAACTCCGGTTCCATGAACAAGTAGGAAATATAGTAAAGGAGGGTGTGCTATGTCAGCCTGAAGGGTGAATTTAGCATTCTTAAGGGCGATGTTAGCGAAGAGAGAATTTCTTCTTGATGAGGACAATGAAAGGGCGATGAAATGACTGGTTGTCAAGTTTCATCCATCAACAGCATCTTGTCCGAGTGTAACTAATCAGTGTTGAGACCTGCAGTGAAAGAAGTTGGAGGGTACCCTAAAACAACCTAAGTTCCTACAGTTGAAGAACTGTTTAGGGAGGTGATTGACTTGACTTGCTTTGCCTAGCTCTGCATAAAAAATAGACAAAAACTCAGCTATCTGCAACTAGTTATGATGACTTTTGAATCTGTTGGTTTCCATGATACTTCAGTGTCAACAGGACTCCAGCAGTCTTGGTCGGAGCCATTAGCCAACAAATGGTGTCTGTCACAAACTTTGTGGCATCCTATTTAGTGCCCTGTTGAGTTACTTCAGTCTTCGCTAACTAGCCAGCACTGCCAACTTTATAACCACGTTGAAGAAGCCTAATTCTTTCATCAGCCAATCAAAATATTGCCTTGTTTCAGTTTCAGATGACAAAATCAAATATATTGTTCTCATATGGGAAGCTGAAAGCAGCAACTGCTGACTTAAACTATTGATTTTGAACTTTACCACCATTTTTGTCACAGATCAGTGGACAGAGCATTAACCTGTCAGTGATGACCACAGTCTAAACCACCAACTATACTCTTGTCATTGATATTTATGAAATACATTTTTTTTATTCGCTTTCTCAGCCCTTAAGGCACATTTTTTTGTGTAATTTATAGTTTGGTATTAGTTGATGCTGTAACTCTGAGAATGTGAAGAAGGAGCTGATTTTATGTTCTCGCTCTGACTTCTCTGTTATTGCTGCCAGTCTTTTTTATGGCTTTGACATCACACAGCTGTCACTTCTCTACATTTTACAGTCTGTTGACAGCAGCGACAGCTAAACATGTTAAAGTCAACTCAGTCAAAGTCACGACGGGCCAACTAAAACACCAAATGCAGCACTTAGTTTCAATTTGCCATGGGTCAGACAAATCAGTGCTGAAGCAGAGGACATTGTACATGGATAAAGTCATTTCCTGCTTTGAAGCAGCCCTATTTTCATCTTGTCGAGATGATGTGACCTCTGCCCCTTGACCTACTAACTGCTTGTGTGTTAAAATCAGGCTAAACCGTGCAGTTTCAGCCACTTTTGCTGTTGCACTCACTAAATGGCGAATATGTGAATATGGATCGCCCCTGGGCTTAGTGGGCAAAGAATACAGAAAGTGTCCCGACTGGCATTGAATGGCCTGACTTCTTTGACGTTTCTGGGTTATGCAGGGTTGTAAAACATTCATATTCCCGCACAGAGCAAAATTGGAGCACAAATATGCACATTTATGACATAATAGTGAATAAAACAAATAAAGTACTTCCACCGAGACTTAGCCTTTCAGCTTCATTGTGAAATTCTGCCATTAACTGACTGTAACTGAAGTGAGACTATGAGAAGGATGATGATCTGATTCGGCTTCCTTAAATTAGTTCAGAACTTTGCTCCAATATTTTTGACCAACTGAAGTTAAGAAAAGAAACTTAGAAAAGACACAATTTGGTGAAAGCATGACTGCACAAGTATTATGAGGTCAGACTCAAATAGCATTGCCAGATTTTTATGTACAGTGAATGACAAAAAATGATGTAGATGGAACTGGGAGGACTCAACAATGTAATCTCTGATTTATTAGAGTTGAGCTGGTAGAAATTGTTGAACATCCGGCATTTAAGACAATTAATCAGAGTGACCAGACTGCTGCTGTCACTCCGTGTCACGGGTCAGTACAGCTGGATCTCATCAGCAAGACAAGACTCTACAGAGTGTGTAGATGTGCTAGCAGCTCACTGAGGCTGAACCTGGGCACTGTGGTGCTTTGTGCTAAAGGTCACTCTAATAATGATGGTGATGTTTAGTGGTAGCTTATTCCATTGAGCATTCAGCCCTGAGTACAATCTCACTGAGAGCTGGGTAAGCTGAACTTTTGACCTGGTGATGGCACTAGATGAAAACAGAAAGGGTTTCCAATATTAGTAGAGTTCATCCTTAGTCAAGCATGAATGTCATAGCCAAATTTTATGACAAAACCCTCAAGTAGATGTTGAGAAATGTCATTCAAAAAATCATATCATCTTGTCATGATTTTACTCCGGTCAAGAGGTGGACTCAGCCCCTAGAGTCACAGTGCACCAAAAAAGGCACTTATACAAATATGCTTGGATTCAAAAGGATGAACTAAGGTCATCTTGAAGACATTATGAATTTTCCACACTTTAACATCAGTTTGCAGTGATGATATAACATGACCTCACAGGATGAGGACAATCTGAACAACCTCCCAGCGAGAATATTTACATATCTCAACATACATTAAATTAATTATTAGAATAATAACAGTTGCTGGAAAATGTGTCTTGTGTTGGTTCTAGTTTCCACAGATTGGATCTCTTTCGTCCAAACTCATGGGAACTTCAGAGGGTGGGTCGGCTTTTAGCCTTTGGCCTGGTTTCCACTGCTGTGTTACATGAGGTCACCTCATACTAATAGCCTGCTTTGGCCTGGACTCACCTGGCCAACCAAGGTCACTGAGGTCTGACTTTTTATAAGTGCTAATAATTGCTAACATCTGGTGGTAATGTATGACTGGATCTTTGAAATGCACTCATTTTTCTTCTGAAGAGTTTGTCTGGACGTCATCTTGTGTCATTTCCAGCAGGTTGTCTTGATGCTGACTGCCTTTATACTGTATGAGGAGTAAATAAGCTTTGTTATGATCCTGTTCCCCTTTAATGTTAAAATTCACACAATAATGTGTGTTTTTAGTGCATGCTGGCTGCCTTCCACTCTGCTGCCTTGTACCTCGGCATCAGGCTGCGCTATGCCTCAGAGTCTTTGAGCGATCGCGACATTGTTTGGCAGGGTGTCTTCATGAAAGAGTTTGCTTGGCGACCTATAAACTCAGCAAATTTAAGTTGTTCTCATGTACCTGCAATATTATGTTTTTAGAAGGCTCAGCAATAGCCTGCTTAAATATACAAACTGCAAAAACATTAACATGTACTCACTGTGTGCGATCGGGGCTCCATCTTGTCCACACCCTGACTCGTAACTGGTGAGTTGCCTGTATTTTCTGCTGATGTGTAGAGGGATACGTAAATTTTTCAACTACGAATGCCTTTGTATGCATTGACAACTCCTTTTACGCATGGACAACTCTTTGCACGCATGGACAAATCTTATTACATGTACAAATTTTAAATTTTCAGACGACTTTTGAAGATTCCGGTTCGCATTGACAAATCACAGTTCACATAGACAAATTCTTTTACACATTGACAAATCTCACTTCGGACACATGGATTGAAATACAGAGAGACAACTCTCGATTCGCATTGACAAATAGTTTTGCTCCAATAATACCACCATATTATTGGCTGCCTTTTGAGTTTGTCCACTGTAGTATGGTTGATATTTTGACAACTTTAGTGACTTGTTTTGTTTCGTTTGTTGGTCCATCCAACAATCTTTGGAGATCAGGTTGCCTGATAACATCTGACATTGTACTTCTGGATTTATCCTAGCCTAAATATAGCTCGTGTGATTACACCAAATCTCTCTGTACAGCAGCTAAGCTTTCTCTACTTCAGCACCTGTTTTGCTAGGTTCCCTGCTAAATTTAGCCTTGCCATTTACTGATTATACTACTTTAGATTTGCAGCTGCACCTACAGACATTGTTTGACCATCCAATTAATTGTTTTATCCAAATCCAGTTTATTTCTTGAAGATTAAGAGATCAAATTAATACAAATAAATTTATAATATAAATTGTATATACTAATTCACAAATACACTTCCATTCAGAAGTTTGGCATCACTTAGAAATGTCCTTCATTTTAAAAGAAAAGCATTTTTTTTCAATGAAGATAACATTAAATTATTCAGAAGTACAGTCTAGACAATGTTAAATTCTAACTGGAAACGGCTGATTTTTAATGGAATATCTCCATAGGGGTACAGAGGCCCATCTCCTGCAAGCATCACTGCTGTGTTCTAATGCTACATTGTGTTAGCTAATGGTGTTGAAAGGCTAACTGATGATTAGAAAACCCTTGTGCAATTATGTTAGCACATCAATAAAAGTGTGAGCTTCCATGAAAAACATGAAATTGTCTGGGTGACCCCAAACTTTTGAATAATAATGTATAGAATGTAAATTAGAAATGCATTTCATACAGTGAGGGTTTACTCACTGTTACACACAGCCTTCAGTAGCAGGCGTACATAGCAGCATCTTATATGACAAATAATGTATTAAAAATCCACATAGTGCTGCACATTTAAAGCGGGGAGTTTACAATCAATACATTCACTATAAAAACAACACAAATGTGAATAAAAAGACAGCACTATTGGGGAAAAAAGCTCAATGATAAAGCGATGAAACGGTGCAGAATTTAAAATGAAATGAACAAAAGTGATGGTGCTGAGGTGCATATACTTATGCTAACAAGTACGTCATGACAGTCAATCCAACCACCTTGTTTCAGCTACGTCATACATATGAAGAAGGTTTTTTTTATTTGTTCTGAAAAATAAGTCACATTCCAGCACAAAAAACGAGATAAATGAATGCACTTCTTAACTTTGTAAGGTATCTTACAGCTTTTTATGGTAGGGGTATCAGGGAGTATTTGGCTTCATGCCAGCTTAATGCCCTGCACTGCTGTGAACCAAAAGATGGGCACAACCAAAGAGTCAAAATGCTCAGATGAGGGTGTATACACACACACACACAGGAAAAATAACACTTGGACCTCATGGCTGTCTAACAGTGCTCACCTTCTCCTTGTGATGAGATGAGATGTGACTCCACCTCAGGCTGTGGATCACTAGGTGGTTAATTCTGATAAACTATAGATGACAGCCTTGCTCCACCTTTAGTTTTAATCTCTCGCGAGCAGATAAAGGTGTCCCAACCTCACCTCCGTCAAGAAGGCAAGAGATGAACTCAGGCGAGAGAGGCTGACAGCAGCTGTCATACTCAGGTGTCAGTCTTTTCACAGTATGTGTGTGTGATAGATGAGTGGAATCCAAACAGAGCTGATGTGTGAGTGAAATATGAAGTTGTTGGTCCTGCAGGGAAGACTTTATCAGAAATGTGTTCTGAAATATTGATTCTTCTAAAAAAAAAAAAATGTTTTCATCAGTGAATAATAAGTTAAGGATTCTTACCATAATCTCCTAGTTTAGAAATTGGCACGACATGAAAGACGTCCATCATATTTCAGATATTTCTCAAACCACGTAAAACTGCTCAACATAATGACAAGCTGTGATGTTTGAGTAATTCAGTCATACGTGTTTGAACCAGAAACAGGATCTAAAGTCCCACCGTGCCAGCTGAGGGGATTGGTTCCTAAGGTTTGTTACATATCAAACCCCAGAAATCTGAATTCATGTTTTTTCATGATCTAGTATATAAACTGCAGCATGTGGTATCTTTGACAGGGTTAAAACCTTGATTTCTCTTTAGAAGAACAAAGCTTTATTGTTGTTTGGAGGTGGTTTGGGTTGTCATTTGGACTTGTTTTGGCAAGTCTGAAGCGTGTTTTTGCCATTAAGCACCGACCTCGCTCTGTACGATGTGCCTGCAAAATGTGTGGGATGGCAGTACAAATAATACACTTAGTGTGTTACAATTCTACAAATTGTTACAACTCTTTCGGATAGAAACTGTCATGCTGCTGCTGCTGATGCTAAAAACAGCAAAACTGAACCTGATGGAATTCATTTAGTTTCCGTTGAACATTTTATTTGTGCGTCCAGCCATGCCCAGTGTTGGATTCCTTTCTAAAATCTTTTTCTGTTGGGTGATGCTCATCTTGTGGCAGCCAGCAGTTACAATCCTCGTTTCTAGGCACAAACTACGTCTCTTGAACTGACTGTAATTACAGCAAAGAGCTCTTTTTGCTATCCCGTTCCTTGCCGAGCCATGCTAATGCTAAAATGGATATTTGTACGCATAGGCGTCAGTTTAGGGGGGGACGGTGGGGATGTGTCCCCCCCCACTTTTTGTCAGGGGTCATTTTGTCTCCAACACATTCAAATTCTTCACATGTAAGCCGTTGTAAAGAATTAGTACTATAGCGGCCCACAGACCCCTCTAACCGTATGTACCGATAGCTCCACAGGTTGAGTCTCCGCCTTTAGTGCGGTGGTTGTGAGTTCGAGCCCAGCTTGTGGCATTTTGCCGCCGTTTTTCGACATTTTCTCAAAGTGCTGTGGTCTCCATCCCCCCCACTTTTAAAAACAAACTGACGCCCTTGTTTGTACATACTGAGATGAAATTTTAATTGGTTTCACTTTCCTTGGTTGAAGCATGAAAACCTTCCCCAAGAAAAACTTGTCTCATTAGGAACTGAAGTGTTTGTTAGCTTGCAATCATTATCATCGCTTGACGGAGCGCTTTGATTGGCTCCCCAGAGGTTGATTCTCTGAGGTGAACACACTCAGACACAAACACATATCATGAAAGCATAGGTGGTACCCAGATGGATCCCGATTCACTCATTCTGTCTGGGACATAACACACACACACACACACATCTGTGGCAGTGGATGCAAGAATCAATCTGGGTCTTTTAGCCTCAGGAAATAAATATACAGAATATATACCCTTTGCGCTCCACAAATCATGTCCTTTTCCACAGTGTTAGGCTGATCCGTTCCAACCCCACAGTGTTTGAAATAACATCCCCCTCTTCCAAGCATGATGTCCCAATTTTCCTAATGAGAATGCTGAATGGATGGCTGCTTTCATTCCACTGGGAATCAAGAGAAAGAAAGACCTGACTGGCTCTCCAGGCACCAAATAAAAACTGGCAGGAATGCACCATGTTTTTTTCTATTGTTTATGAAAATATTTATGTGTATCTGCAACAAAATCCAAACATGATTGATGGCTTTTTTTCATCCAAATACGAGATAATAGCACCGATCTCTGGGTAATAATTGATCCATTAACAGAGTAGTGCAAAAATGGTTCATGGAGCAACAACTGCATGATAAGTGCTGCGTTTTCCAACCCACGGAAATAAACGTTTTGAGCACTAACCTACGGACATTTGATGTTGAAAGCAGTGTCTTCTGTGTGATCTGATCATGTGTCTTAAGAAATCAGTGTGTGTCCAGCTGGTTGCATTTGAACACTGATTGTGAGCATAAAACAAGCACAGTGTTCTGGGTATAAATAGGTAGCTGGAGGAACAAGAGATGTCATGAGGATCCATTTAAAACTCAAGTTGACATTTTTCTAACTGATTTTCTTCCTCTGGTTTCTCAGGGAGTCCTGTACAGGTGGAGGTGGAAGGTGGAGGCTCCGTCAGGTCGTCCCAGTCGTCCTGCTGTGGATGACTCTGCACAGGCAAGGTACGATTCCCGCTCTGACTCCATGCTGTTTACTTTAACAGAGCTGCACTTGATAGATGTTATCTTTATTTGCGCACTTAATGTGACAGGAGAAATGAAAGCCGTGTTGCTCTCACAGCTGTCAAACTGACAAAGACTCGATATTCCAGACAGGCGTGGAGGCTTGTTTAACGTCAGCTGGAGCTTTAATTGAAATGGGCCGTAAAGTTTATGCCACGTTGACGAATGCTTCTACTGTTTTTACACCAACTCTCATGAGAAAACTTAGCTGAAATGAAACTTTAAAATGAGGCCATACAGTAAAGAGTGAGGATTTTCCAACATTTCATGCCGCCAAAAAACACTAATTGAGTCAATCTTAAAACAGACCAAAAAAAAGTTGCTTCTAATATTTTTCCTCTCACTTCTAAAAACATAAAACTGATTGCAGATTGATCACAACAGAGTTATTGTACATGTTGTGTCTGTGGACAGAGAACTGTGTGCTTCTGTCTTGTATTTGTGAGAACCGATGAGACTTTTTGACCTCGTAAGTGGGATGTTTTGTGCACTTTTTTTGTATTTCTTCTTTCTTTTTTCATATGTGTTTGGACATTTTCAGTCTTTCTTACAGGCAGTGATGGATGAAGATGCAGCAAAGGCCCTTTTATCAGATTAAAACCAGGGACACTGAGGTTCATGGTTTGTGTTTCTGGGTCTCTGTGATGTTTCTTTCTCCCTGTGGGCTCATTTTTCACTGCCATGTTAAAGTCCTGCACCCTGATGGAGACGTCTCAAAAGTTTCTGAATTTTTTGCCACGTCACTATTACTCGTAGCTGAGTCACCAATGGCCGCACAGTTGCGTCAGACTTCAGATTTTTTATTTCTTTTTCAAAAACAGATATATTTTTGGCAATTCTTAAAATGAGACAAGTAGGATAAAGTGATGTCGTTAATTCGTCTAAAGGAAGTGAAGTTGTTTTTACAGTTCCTGGCCCTGATAAATGGTGTATCCCCTGGTGGTTCCGAGGATTAATATGCGTGTTGTGGAGTCTTGAGGCGAGAGGTTTGTTGTGATACATGAGAAATCTGGTGAAATGTGCTTTGCTGAGACAAACGATGTTCGCATGCGTCATTTATTGCCGTTTTTGCAGGCAGCGCCGCAAACGACAGCACAGAAATCAGTTTGTGTTAATATTTCCTCGACGGCAAACAGCTGCGAGAGCAACTCGGCAAAAACTTCGAAACAAAATGGCGACAGGACGAAATCATCTGCAGCTTTGACTTAGATGCTGAAAATTTACTCCTGATGACTATATGTCATGATTTCAAGTGTGAAGTGAACCCCACATTACCTGTAGGTCTGATTTGGTGGCGTTTTTTCGGCATCTGATTGGAAACGAATCTGAATAAGTGTTTTTCTTTGCTAAATGGCAACAAAATGCATTACAAGTCCATGATGATGCTAAAACTGTGTTTTTAATGACTTTAAATACCCTATTAAATGTAATTTTTTTGGATGTTGGTGTGATGATTCAAGCTTGGAATTATTTTGCACCATTAAGCAAAGTGTTCTTTCTGATTTAATTTCACAGTATAAGACAGTTTTTCTTCGTGTTTAGGGAAGCACAGTGGATAATTTGAAATCATATGAACACAGTGCTGCATTTTATTGTGAAATGTTGTTGTTGTTTCAAGTGTTTTTGCCTTCTTTCATGTCATTCATGTTTTCCATGCTGTTTGCCTGCTGTTGGGAAAAAATGTTGCATCTTTGGCTTTAGTAGAACTTCAATGAGGTTTTTGCACTGAAGCGTCCGCACGACAAACAACCTGAAGACGATCTGTTAAACAGCCCTCTGTGCATATTTCTACCGACATGGGAAAACCAGTGATTCTCACAGATGCAGCGTTTTCACCTGACAGCAGCGATTTATTTGATTTACATCTTTCATTTGTGTCTCCTCTTCTTCCCATGTTTCCATCTTCCATACGCTTGTTTCCTCTTCACTTCATCCCACTTTGTTGTTTTCTCATATTTTCCGTCCCTGCGCTCGAGCACGCCTCGCTCTCTTCATGCCTCCATTAACAAAAACCGCTTGTCATGTTGCAGAAAAGTTCCGACTTTTTCATGAAATCTGCAGTCAGATATCTTTTCCATCTGGTTTTTTTTCTTCAATCGCTGTTGAGAGCTTTTGCAGCGTCGATACATGTGCAGCTCATCACAGGAATCGCTCTTTCGAAGCTTCGATTCATTCATTCCAAATATTGTCAGAAATCCATCCTTCCACATCCACATGCAGCTGTGTTGCCTTCAGTCTGCACCTGTGTTTTCACCAACACATTTGTTAATGGCGTAGACATTTTATTTTTCTTCTAGTTCAAGGAGAAGTCTGTCCATCAGTGATGCATTTGATGTCACATTCCTGGGTTCAGTTTCGTGTTTGATTGGGAACCAAATGAATATGTTATGCTGGAAAAAAAAAACATTTTGAAGTCTAATGCAGCCAAGGAAAAGACTGATAAAACCTCAAAGTTCATATATTACCACATTTAATTTGGTCTTTTGTTTGTTGTTTGATTGTTCCTCGGTGATTAGTTGTTTTGGATGTTTTTCATGTTTTTTTTGTGTGGATATTTTGGAACGTGAAGCCAAATGAGAGGTTTCTCGTCTGCGGGACACTTGAAGCAACCTTTTATTCCATTAATTATTTGTGTTCAGTCATCCATTTCAGGGAATATTTGCTTTTTGATTATGTATTTTTTTTTGGTTGATTGTTAATTTAAATGGTATATTGACCATTTGATCAATCGTTCCTTGGTTGCTCAGTTTGTTTGTGCAGTTTCTGATTGACCAAATGTTCATTTAGTTATTTTGTTTATTTTCATTTTATTTGTCCAAATGGTCAGTTTCATTGAATGCTTGTCTGTTTGTGGTGGTCAGTCGATTACTGGATCAATTGCTGCTTGTACTCTCAGTTTAAGACAGAGCACCAATCACCATCTATGTGTTTCTGACCCTGTCAAGGTGAAACAGGGTGCTGCACAGAAACAACTGATATCACATTGGTGTCTCGCCCATGTACTGTATGTATAAAGGTGGATGAACCGTCTGTGGTGTCACCTTTATGTTCCCTGAAGAGCAGCTTTGTCACTGAAGTTGTCACCATCTTGGCGGTGCCATAAACGTCATACATATGAAGAAGGGTTTTTGTCCCTTGTCCATGAACTTCAGGCAAAACTTACCAAAGATATTTTCCCGCTTGAGTGCAGCCATGCAAATCTCTTTGAGCCATTTACTGTCTGGTGAAGACATCTCCATGCCAGTCACTGTAGCTATGACCTTCACAATACATAACGGTAAGTTAATGCAATTTAAATGAGCGAGGTATATAAAAATTCTCCTACCATACAGTTCTCACGAATGGGAAACTCGGCTGTAGAGGCCAAAACCGTTCCTTGTACCAGGCTGTAAACATGTTTATTTCTGCTGTAAAGTTGGACATTTTAACATGGGGGTCTATGGAGATTAAGCCACTTTTAGAGTCAGCCTCTAGAGGCCATTCAAGGAACTGCACTTTTTGGTACCGCCAAGCTGGCTTCATTCTTCAGCACTGAATGTTGCTGCTTGGTTCCATCTCATCCACACCTGGGCAAAGTTAGTGCTGCTGTGCAAGCATGTCAGACGCAGTGCTTCTGCCAGCAGTCAGTTCTGGTGTGATCCTTATAAAAAGCGTGTCAGGAATCGCACAACTTCATACGTGTCCACTCAAGACTACACAGTATCTCACAGGTTTATACATTGTGCACGGTTGCGTTGGTAGGAATATGTTCATGTTGATGGACTGCTGGATACATTTGTGCAGCACTGGGCAGTATTAACTCACCTGCATGTGTGTAATCATGTAAACTCATCGGTATTTCTATCATTTCCAAGTGTTTTTCAGAGACAGGTAAAAATAACAGTAGAGAATGATTGTCTCTGACAGTCATGACGGCGCCTGAACATGACGCAATCGGAATCTGTGTGCACTGGTTCTCATTTGAAAGTTAAAAGTGCAGAAAGCTGATTGAGATTCATAACAGCAAGTCTGGGCCTCATGTAGCAAATACAGCATGACCACACACACATACACACACACACACACACACACACACACACACACACACACACACACACAGTAATTGAATATTTAGTGTTTCATTAAAGTTTTATTTTTAAGTTTTGGCAGGATCCAGCTCTATCCTTTGACAAAAGTTTGTGGACACTAACTTGTGCTCTTGCTGACTATATAACAGCCTCCAGCCCTCTGGTTTCAACCCTGACAAGATGTTAATGCAAACTTGGTCATATTCTTACACACCAAACTGTGAAACTCTTAAAGAGAGGTGTCTATATAATTTTGGCCATCCTTTGAACAGTGTTTTCTCTTCGTATTAGTGCTATGGTACGACTGGAGGTATTGAAGAAACAGACAGCAGGCAGAGACCGATCTTGGCTGCTGATATTTTCCACATTTTTGCCAAAAGCGCTCATTAAATTGAAAAATTAAAACTCTTACACAAAGTGAGGCAGAGTAGGAGAGAGACAGATGGTCGAGGGGGGAGGAAAGTGTGGCAGCGAGCGAGAGACACGAGGTGAAGAGGGAGAGATGAGGGAGAGAGAGTGTGTTTAATGTGTTTTCCATACCCTACCAGCAGCCTGGGGCCAAACCGAGCGGTTCGCACACACTCGTAAAGTTCCCAGCAGTACCAAACCACAGCACACACACAAACACACAGGTTGGCGGTGGACGCTCCGCTTCTGGTGACAAGAACATAACCCACATGTGCGCGCGCTGCTGACCGGTAGATAAACTGCAGGTTTAAACGGTTCAAGACCAGGAAACTGTAAATATTTCAGAGTAATGTTGGAGAAGAGCGAGAGAGACATGAGGTTTGACTGAGCTCTTTGTCACTCTGACATTTTAGTTCGTTCAGGGTAGTACGATGAGAAGATAAAACGTGCACAAAATAACTTCTGCAAACCTTTTCAAATTGTAAAAAGATCAAAATGTCAACGAAGGAATGACCTTTAAGATTCTGAGGCCTTCAAATATTTCAGATATTCAAAGGTTGACATGTGTTGAATCCAAACTTCACTTCACTTCAAACTTCGATGTCAAGTTTTACGATTGAATCTGCCCTCCAAATGTGAGATAAACATGTTTATTCGTATAAAAATATCACCACAAAAGTTCACCTTAATGGATGTGTAAAGTGCTGTCCCAATGGGCCTATTTTCTATTGTTGTAACTGAATTTAACAGCCCTTCATTTAGGAATGTGTACCATATGGCTTAATGATAGACTGACTAAATAAGCAAAGTATTTTTGTTGTTTAATTGTCAAATTAATGCATAAAACCAGGAAAACACAATGAATCTGGACCTTTTAGGACTCGATTCCCTGCTATGTCAAGATGGCAATGCCGACTTAATCCTGTACTCTGACATATGAAGAAGTTTACAAAAAGAGCCCCAACACCCACCGATATTTGGTTTCTAACAGCAAGACTGGATCATACAGAAAGTTTCATATACTGTGTTTGGTGTTACGGGATATTAGCTCATCTCTGATCACACCTTCACACCAGTTTCCAGACGTTTTGGCATTTTCTCTCTCGTCTTCTCCAAAAAATCCAAAACAGTTTCAGCTCCAGACAGACCTGTAGCTCAAATCTAACCAAATTTATCATTGCTGTTACTTTCATAAGGCGAAATGTGCTACATCAGCAGCCTTCTAGGATCAATTCGTTATCATTGTTGGTAGTAGGAACAGACTACCAGTGAACACACCCTCTTTTTAGGACGCTTAATTTATCTAATCTAACAGGGACTGCTAAATCAGACTTATTTAATGTTTACTGAATGTTAACTTTGAGTTGGCTTTACAACAATTGGCACCATATCAAAAAAAGTCATGGCTGCTTTTAGTTAAAACAGATGGACAATAAGTTCAGTGCAAAAGACAGCTGTGCAGACCACAGCTCAACAACCAACAGCAGGCTAAGCTGTCTGTGATTTATTCCTCAGTAAATCTTCGCTGGGATCGCCAGTTGATATTTTTAATGTTCAGAAGTCATCGATAAGGATGGGCAAGGACACGATGGCCTGCTCTGCATCTGTTACTGTCAGAATGGAACAACTATTTTCAAATGACTTTAATATGCTAGAAATATTAGCTTTTTATGGTTCTTTAGTATCCAAATAGGCTCATAGGGCTTTCAGTGAGACAAGTGAGGACTGTCCCTGCTCAGGCATTAAAAGAATACCGTTTTATTAACACAAAGGGCAGCAGTAGTTGACGGTGGAGATGTCTCAAATGTACTAATTTTTATCGATGTTTTGACCCATTTTCACACAAGCTAGTAGACATGTGCATGTTGCTGCTGCTGATCTTTTCTATCTTTAGTTTCAGGAGATTTTCAGGATTCTGCAGTCATTTCAACAATATTTAAAAGTGTAATAATGAGTCTTTTATTAATAAACTAATAATAATTTAACAAAGGTTGACAAATGTGAAATTACATTTTGAGAAAGTTTGGATCAGATGCATGAATATCTGAAATATTTTAAGGTCTCAAAATCCTAAAGGCTATTCCTTTGCTTCATTCCCTTTTTGAACTTTTTGCAGTTTGAATAGGTTTGCAGAGGTTATTTTGTGCTTGCTTTATTTTCTGATTGTGTCACCCTGAAAAAATTAAAATGTCAGAGTGATAAACAGCTCAGTCAAACCTTGACCTTTACCATGCTAAAAGTACATTAGCTATAATACCTGTTTGAACCACTAGGTGGAGTCTCTTGGTGTTTAATGAGATGGAGGATTAGTTTGTTTGTGTTTATTATCATAACAACCAATGGAGATGTTGCTCAAACCACCAGGAGTTCCATGTCGGCAAGGAAACATTGTGGGGTTTTGGCTACCAGCAGGCCACCATGACAAAGATGCTTGTGGTGGTTAATGGCCTCCAGCCAGAGCTCATGTTTGTAAGATAAACTGGAGTCTATAGGAACAGAGCTGCTATTGTTGAAAAACTGATACATCCAAGCAGCGTCTGTGGTCGAAAATAACTATCAGCATATGGAAAACTGTCCACTGTACTTCATTTGTTTTAAGAATTAATCGACCACTTGCTGACTGTTGGTTAAGAAAATTGTTTAAAATTTGCATTCCTATTACAAAATCTTCTCAAATGACGTTTTGGAGGGAAACCACCGACGAGCTGTAATTTGTCTTCTTGTTGTGATAAACACCATCAGCTGTCAGCGGCTGTAATTCCTCAATTGTTATTGTCAGCAGTTGACAAGAGTCCTAATTAACCCTAATTATAGTTTGACCACAAAGAAGCACTACAGGTCTCATAAATTTTCCTTGTGGCTTTAAAGAATCAATGCAATGCGGCTAAAGTGGAGACATGGACATAGAGAGTCATAAAGCATCCACATAGAATTACTGACACCTCCTGTTGTGATGGATGAAAACCGTTTAAGTGTTAAACCGGATCAAGGCAAACAACACAGACTGTGAAAGATACAAAACAGTGTTTGGATAAAAAGAAGATTTTCTTTGGTCAGACAATCTGCTGGAGGGAGATTTTTGAGAAACTGAGATCTGTGTGTCACAAAGCAGATACTGACAAGTGTGGAAAACTGACTAATTGAGCTTAAAATGATCATTTCATGGTTGTTTTTCTTGCTGTTTGGCAACTTTTGTCTCTTGGTATTTTTCTTCTTTCACGGCAGTAAAACAAATCCAGTTACGCTCTAGAGTTTGGAGACTGAAGGTGGAATGCGAGAGATTCTGAAGTTGATTTAGAGAGTTGTTGTGCGAGTCTGATGTCAACAGCTGATGATTAAAGTCGCATCTGGGGCGTCACATTTTCATGATGAAGTGACGTTTAATTCACGCTGCAATCACCAAAACTGTCCCAGCAGCCCTCCTCCTCCTTAGTAAAATCATTCCTCCAGAGACAGAGAGACCTAGAGCCCAAAAGAGGGTAGGAGAAGGTCAGTCCATACATATTTCATAACATAACGTGGGCGAGCGCTGGTGCTGAGGGCGATCCAGATTTTATCAGCCAGACTGCCGTCCTCCCTCAGCTCGCACTTTATCTGTAGCCTTCTTTCTTCCCTGCTATTGTTTTTCTTCTAAGTAAATCTACTTGTTGTCGCTGTGCTCTACTTCATTCAGTATTTCCGTTTTACTCCTCTGACTCCTCTACTCTACGCCATTTGTATTCACTGGTTTTAGCAACTACTTATTTTTGAGTTAAATTGCCCACAAAATATCTTAAATGTATTTTATTGAAAATGAGGCTTTGTTTTAAACATTTGCCAAATGAAATGTGAGGATTTTATTGTAGAGGATTTGATTCTAGTCTGGGTGCCATGGGGTTGGACCTGGATCCGACTGATGAAGTTTTTTTCTTTGCAGATTCTGATAGCCCAGGTGGTCCCAATTGAGAATCCACTTGATGACATCGCGTCACCTTTGGGCATTTCGAGTAATATGCTAATTAAGGCGGCCATTACCGGAATTTCATTCTTTAGCATTTTCTCCACAATTAAGCATGCTAGTAACAAAAGAAAGGTGTCTATACCCATGTTTTCATGATCATAAAGTCATAAAGACTTCACCATCAAATGTCATCGTGGTTGTGTGTCGACTTATACGTCATCCTTGCAAACTGACACTTTGTGGTTTGGACTACTTGTTGGACAAAAATCAATATTTGTTTCTTCAAATAATCTGTTGAGAAAAATCATTATTAGCCACCGTCCTGTACAAAGTAGTTAAAAATTAGCTGACCCACAAATGTAGAATTTTAGTAGTTGTTTTTCCTATTAGTTGTTTACTTTATAAAATGCCATAAATGGTGAAAAATGTCCATCAGTGTCTTGTCAAAACCCAAAATTTGATCCTCACCTCTTTTGTTTTGACTACAACCCAAACATAATCAGTTTACTGTCAAAGAGATTAAAAGAAACCAGAAAACATGATTTTTTAAGGAGCTGGAATCAGAGAAAATATTGAGACAGCAGACAAGCTGACAGTTGACAACTAATCAATTAATCATCGCTGCTTCAATTTTATCAGTCCAGGATGCTCACTTGTGCTGGAGTATCTTCACAGTGGTATTACTTTATGTTAACAACATTGCCAGCATTAGCAAAATAGTGTAATTCCTTGAAAATGATAAGAAGAATCACAACTCTTTACTCTCTATTCTTTTCTGTCACTCAAATTGAAACCTGTCTGAACTTCATCATTTTGGCATCCGTACTCTACTAAAGGATGCACAGGGCTCCACAGACAGTATGCAGGTTTTGTCTGTGCAATATTCACAGACTGTATATAGATGTGGACAAACCCGCTGTGACCCATAAGTTTCCTGAGGAGTGATTTCAAGATAAGCGACTTTGGCAACTCCTCCAAACTCCTGATCCAGATCCAAATCCAAATCCAAATATGAACAAATAGGTGGAGGTTGACTCTCCTATGACGGCAGCCGGCTGTTACTCAAAGCAGCCACTCCTTCATTATACATAACTTTAAGCCTTAATACAATTGAAAGAGGTGAGTTATATAAGAATTCACCCTCTTACAGTCGTCACGAATGGGGAAATTATCTGTACTGACTAAAACTTTTTTTGTTCCAGGCAGTAAAGGTGTTTAATTCTGCTGTAAAGTTGGACTTTTGACATGGGGGCCTATGGGGATTGACTCTCTTCCAGGGCTAGCCTCTAGAGGCCAGTTTTTCGAGCTACGGGTTTTATGTTTCAGGATTGGAGGTTGCTTCTTGTAAGCGTCAAGAAATTGTCACATAAAAATACTAAGCAAGGGTTAAGGACATTCAGAACCAGAGAGCACTGATAAGTTAATTTTACTTTGCAAAAATATGCCTCTGAGCCTTGTATTTCTTCCTATAAATATACAGCTACATTATTTCAAGTGATAGCAAGGGTACTGACAGGTGGTAGAATGTCTCATTATGTTCATCCACGAACAAGAAAAACATACAGAGACTGTATAAAGTTACCGCACCCGACCAAGATGTAGTCCCCATATGAATATAACCTCCCCCATAACATTTCAATAAACTTGTAGATCAAATGTGTAAATCAGTGAGTGTTAGAGGTGTCGGGGGTCTAACCAGGCTAGCAGTTTCTATGTGGGCTTAATGCTGAGCTAACAAGCTGCTGATGGTATAGCTTTGTATTTTGCATAAATGCATGAAAGTCGTATAAATCTGCTCATCTGAATGTCGGCAAAAAGTCAGAAAGAAGGATTGGTATGTGAATATGGGCAGCTGCAATTGATTTATTAAGGAAATTACATCAAAAGCAGTTATACTTTCTGTCACTCAAACAACAATGCGAGGATAACTTCACCTTTGCCAAATGCACCGCTCTGCCTTAAACGTTTCGTCCATAGCAAACCATTTTTTACTGTCCGCTGGTTCCTCCCCTTCTTCTCTCCTCCTTGATCATTCCTCCTTTTCTCGGTCAGCTCTGCCTGTCACCTCCTTCCCCCTCGGACGCCGCTCTCAATTATCTCCTAGTGAAAGACAAGAAGATGAGGAGTAGAACCACCTGGGAGAGTGAGTGAGCGTTCACCTGGAGAGAAACAGATCATTTCCTTCATTACAGCCTGTAATTACTGTGTGCCAACTGAGCTGATGGCACTTATTTAAATGACACCGTGTTGTGTTCAGGTGCATCATTACATGCCGGTTCAGGATTCAATCAGAAAAGATGTTGGATGGGTCTGAAGGCCACCTGCTCTGCACGCTGTTGTCTTTGAATGTCTTCTTGAAGACTTCTGAGGGGTATGCTAAGACGCAAGTTCAACATAGCAGCACTTTCTTTGTGTTATTCGGCTCGGCAAAAAGTAAAGCCCCAGTCAGAGTTATCACAAAGGTGGTTATCAAATTTGTTTGTCAACTCATGCTTTCTGCTTCAAACTCTGTGCGCGTGTTTAGCATGTCATTTGACACTTCTGCTCAAAAGGAACTGATCGTGTGCAGCTGCTTCAGTCAACAGGTTGCTTTAATGGAGAACGATGAGGAATGTAAAAATGTTTGACAGTAAAACCACTGCGACTGCAAATGATGCAGCTGCAGTAATGCTGGTAGAAAACTGTTAAACTTGCATTAAAGTATTTAGTTTATTGATCATTGCAGCAGATTATTGAGAACTAACAGCTGCAAATTAGAGCTGTTAAACTTCCGACTTGAATTGTGTAATCATGATATTTAATTGAAGTGGATTTAGGTCTAACATTGTCCCATAACGCAGGAAATCACTATAATGTTTGGACAAATCAAAATCAGTGTGATGAGTACTGATTAAATATTGTTCCTCATAAATACTAATAAACTAATCAATGTTCTAATCTGTTTTATCAGCTGCAGTACCAGCATGTAAACAGACTTAATAGCAAATCAGGACCAAACTTAAAACCTATTTGTACGATTTCTGCATCACCAGCTACATACGTATTGGTTCCTATGGCAATACGATCCATATAGTGCACAATAATCGTAACTACGCAGCTTCAATCAATGGTTTTAGTAACATATAGCTCAACAGGTTTGCAGATCAGTTTCCCTGAGCTGAGAGTCTGTATCGCTCATAAATAAATGTGAGGAAACGCCTTGTTTGAAGGGAGACGCTTCGATTTAAATCTGAAACTCTGAACATAGCCTGCTTCCAATCAGGTTAGCTCCTCAGCATATGTTACCATATTAACGTCTTACCGGGTTAAAAGTGATACTGAAAACTCTGACTTTCGGCTCAACATACCTCACTAACTCATTTTGTAGTACAGCCCTCTGGTTGCCTTGAATTGTTGCCTGGTTGAAAATGAAGTCGACTAAAACATGATACTTCACCGTAAACCAAAATGTAAACAATGATGGTGTTTGTTGCCACCGAGTTCTTTCACAGCAAACTGGGAAAATCCTTTGATAACTTGATGGTCCAGGTTCTATTGTCCAGTCTTGCAGAGAATGACATTGAATTTAATCCAACACTATTTGCTCTTGAAGTTCCTTGTGTTGGAAATCACCGACTGTGGGTCCGTGTGTGAACCAAATTATTAAAGGTTCATTGAAATCAAATAAATTCTTCATGTTTACAGTTGAAGAACATCCTGTGCTCTAGTCTCATAGAGATACTAACCCCATTTGAACATTAATTTCACTCTTTTATGACCCCTTCTTTTGAGTGTGGGTGTTCGGAATGGCGAGAAACGCTTTTTTCGTCGCGACATGGTCTTAAGTTCTGTGGAGCAGTTTGCTTCAAGCGTACCCAGGGGTTTATTGGGTTTCTGTTGTGTACACTGGTCTGATCCTGATAAGTCTTAGATTGTAATCCAGTTAAACCCTTAACATTTGAATATTGAAGCCGTGGCGCTGGAACCTGCTGTTAAATGAGTGTTTTGCAAAGGTTTGTCTCCAGAGAAAATACCCCAGAAGAGTTCCTTAAAGAAACTGTCTGTTTGAAACCTTTGTCGTCTTTGTAACTCGAATAGCGTCTTACATCTCCTTAAAGTAGGTTTAATTTTCACAAAGCGTGTATCTGATTCCTTTCGTGCTGCAGACAGATGCCAGCCACGAAGGCATTCTTAGATTTCGTCAGGCACAGGAGGCTGTTTTGGCTTCATTTGGGAGAAACAAGTGTTACACAACATGTTTGTAGAGTTGGTAGGAGAGAAGGAGGGAAAGCGAAGGCAGAGATTGAGACGGAAAGCAGCAGAGCGATAACAACAAAGGGCTGAAGGAGAAAAAGGAATGAAAGAGGGAGTAGAGAGGAATGCAAGTCAAAGAATGTGAAAGAAACGCTAGAAAGGACAGAGAGGTGAAAAGAGAGAAGGGCAGGTTGATGGAAGCCAACTAATCTACAGGATTAGTGTCTGGAAAAGACTGAGGGAGGCAGAGGGGGTGTTTTTAGTATATTTATGCTGCTGAAGAATATAAGTTATCAGTTGGAGTATCACTAAGCTCCAGGGGTCACGCTGAAATGCTAGCGGCACACTGATAGCTGCTTGGTAACGGATACAACGGAGAAAGGGCAAAGTTTCTGTATTTTTAAAAAAACCCTTTCCACCTTCTTCTCCTCTGCTTACGTTTCCTAAACTTTTCAATCACACTTCCTAATTTCAGGGGTCAAACGAAAGGATTGACTCTTTTATCTGAATGGTTTGACCTTTGAGCTCTTGCTTACTGTCGGCATCTTACACTGCCTCCTGAATATAATTCGACTGTTTGAATAACTCAAAGCTTCTGTTGATAAAGGGGCTTACATCTTTTCAACCGCTGGGTAAAATTTGGATATCGGGACGATAAGACTGTAAAATAGGTCACCAACAACTTTATGCAAATATCCCAGAAATGCAAAGCGACTGGATTTCCCACCTTTTATTCTACTGATATAAAATATAATAGATCTGGAAGTCCTTGGTGCTCAGGGACAGAAACAGGTTGGCGATTATTACAGGAAGCCAAAGAGCAGTCGGAGTGGTTTTACAGGAAATATAATGCATTATTTTGATCATGCTATCTGATCTTTGGATTATTCTGAACGCTACTGAACAGACTCGCAGCTCTTCTTCAGTTTAATGGTGCTGCTTGGGGAAGATGATGGCTGAATGATTGCGATTAGAGTGGACAATTGTGAAACAGAGCGTAAGAGCAACTCTGCTTCCGGAGAGACAAGTCTAATGCTGTGTTCACATCATATGTGATGAATGGTGATGATGTCGAAGATTTCCACATCTATAATTTGCAGCGTTCACATGGTCAGACAGCTCAGGTGGTTTTATGACTCCAGTGTTTGTATTGAATTACGGTTTAATTGACTAGAACGGCTGAGATGTTTGTTATTTTTTAGGCACTTAAAGTTGTAGATTCCACATCAAGGCTATTTATAATTAGCTGGTTAGCATATTTAGATAGCATGTTCCATGTTTACCACCCCTTTTGTCCTTTTTTTTCCAATCATCTTTAACCTCGCTTCTTCAGTGTTAATACAGAGCTGGAGTTGCTGTTTTTAAAATATTGATATTTCAGGGATTGATGTTCTTGTCTGCTGAAAAGTTTTAAATCAGAGCTCCACAATACATCGTTTCGGCATCAAAAGTTCAATGTGCAGATACACAGTAGTCGTATCGTAGGTGGTATGATGTGAAGTTATGGAAATGAACATATCATACTACATTTTTTGCATTGTGATACAAAAGAAAACTCTCATAATTTCTTATCCACAAAAGAGGTCTGTTTATTATGTCATTTATATTCATTTATTTTTTGATTTTTTTCTTTAATTTTTCAAACAAAGGCCTTGTTGACATGCAGGCTCCAGTGAAAAGGGCAGAAAACAGAAGCGAAACACTGATAAGGAAGAATTGGTTGCAAAAAATACACAATTAGTAAGGCTGCACAATGAATGGAATGTTCATCGCATTCATGAATTTAGCTTCTGCAATAATGATTTAAAAATGCTTTGTTCAAAGAAAACAGCCCATGTGGATAAAATCACTTACTTTAAACCTGGCTGTATCTGATTTATTTCGCTTTTAACAGAGTCGATTTTGGTCACGCACCTTCCTGAGCTGCTCTGCTGCAGTAACTGAGCGGAGACTAGAGGCTTCTCTGTGCACAGCTGCTTAACCAGACTCTACTGTAGCCCGAATACGAGGTGTTTAGGGAACATTGGTAAATTGCATTGTCTGTCAATAAGCAAATGTTCAGCAAGTGGGTACAGTTTTATTTATATTCAACTCTAAGAGCTGCACTGAAGTCAGGTGAAGAAGAAACTTATTTTAGGTCTTATTTTGCTGCCGATTTGTACATTAGCAGAAATGCAGCCCAGCATGGAAGTGAAAGCAGTGCTCTATTTATTTAAATTTGAAAGTGTATTTAAAAGATTTTGTCTCTTAGATCTACGAAAAATTCTGATAAATAGGCTAATCTTGATCTCAGTATTAATCAGCGTTATCGTTATTATAATTTTGACCATAATCATGTCGTTCTACACATCTGTACATCTGTATGGAAGTTGGGGCTGATCCGAACAGCAATTTCTGGGCTCCGGATATTCAAGCCCAATTAATGATGAATATCCGAATATTCGGCTCGTCATCGAACTTTGGAGTCTTTTAAATCAGCACCACAAAGCTCTGTATGAGAAATGTTATCCGAAGCAAAAAAAAAAAAAATTTTTAGATGCCTTTTCATGTTTTACACTTAATGAGAAAAGTTCCAAACAGTCCAAAAAAGCCCAGAAAAAAAGGTTACATTTTTTTAGCTTTTTTTAAAAAAAACAAAACAAAACATGTATTATCCTATGAAGGAATCACCTCAGTCACTTTAGAATGATTATTGTTTTTTTTTCCAAATGGAGTTGTCCAAGTCCTCTGATAAATATTCCCCTATTTTTTTCATATTTCAATAAATATCACACAAAAACTACATATTGCAATGTCAGTTTTTTCCATTATCATGCCATTCTAGTTTAAACCCAACAAGCTGTTGGTAGGAAACTTATTGCTTAGTTAAATGAAACAAACTGTGTGCCTATGCCACCTTTCCCACTCGGCAAACATCCCTTGAGTGTATAAAATATACACTTCTCTGCACCCTTCACTCCTCCACTCATTTTTCAACGATTGCTGCTTCTTTTAAAAAAAAGAAAGCCCCACAGCCAGAACTGCAGCACAGCCAACCTCCTGTCTCCCACAACAGCCACAAAACAAAGGCCTTTTGTTGTGCTCCTCTGTCAGATGGAGTAAATGAACAGTAGTTTGGGTTGCAGCTCGGCGCTGCCTCTCACAGAGAAGTGTACCCACACGTCAGGGTTCCTATTGGGGCTGTTTTCAGTGTTCTGTGTGGGAACTGTCGCAGCAAAACATCCCCAACATGTCATCAGCATTTGCAGCAGCGACTTCTGGCTCATCGCGTAATGTCATCACTCTCTTCTCTCATTTTACCAGCTGTTCTGTGGAGTTGGGTGACGGGCAGAATGAGTAAGACTGGCAAAACGTGGAAGCAGAAAGTAGCAGTGTTTGGTTGATTACTGGTGCAGTTTTGCTCTTTATTGTCAAACTTCTTAGCCTTTTTAAACTGATCTTTATTTTAAAGACTGATTGAAATGACTGGCAGTCATTCGTGTCCCAGTGAAACCCCAAAAATATGCTTCAGATTTAGTTAATTGGCACATAACAAGCACAATTGTTCCCTTTCTGATTTGTTAAATTTATGCAACGCTTCACTTCCTCCACCACCCTGTAAAACTTTTAAGTGTTTGGAGTTTGAGCAGTGATTAGGGGAAAATCAATTTGCTTAAGTTTTCAGCCACAACCCATGACTTTTTTCAACAAATAAAGCTTGCATTAATTCAGTGTGAAATATGACAAACAGTGTGTTTAAAATGTCGTCAGTTTCTCGGTTTGTGGTGAGGTCATAGTTTAAGTCATCAGCAGTGATTGTGAGGAGTTTTCTGGCATAAGACAGTTCATTTCTTTCGCTGAAAATGTCTTTGCATTCAGTATTTATCCATTTAAGTCCTGGGATCTTGTTGAAGTTCTGTCGTAGAGATTTAGGAAGACGTTGAAATCAATAATGTGTCTGTGTTTTGCGGAGAGCATCCCGTGCTATTCAAAAATTCAGAATAAGCATGCTCGGTTGAGGATAGTTTTACTTTGCTTCTTTGATAATCAGTTATTTGATTAAATATTTGCAGTATTTCGTTTGCAAAAACAAATCACAATTTGAGGATTTATGTGTCTCCGTGTAGGCTGACAACTATAATTACTTTCATGACTGATGAATTAAAACGGATTTCTTCATAATGATTCTAATGATTGGTTGCATTAATGCTGCTGAGCACGTTTCAGTGCCGGTAGAAGCAGTGAAAGTGGAAGAATGATAAATTAATTCACTCAATCTACGTTTTGAGGACCAAGCATTCAAAAATGTGCTTTACACATCCAACACTAAAAAAAGTTCTCCTTAAATTCATATTTGGAAAACTAATTCAATTATATAAATGTACCTCAGTGAAACTGTGTGTCGAGCTGGAACGAAGGCTGCAGTTCTGCAGAGTCTATAATTATAAGAGATGAGGAGAGATGAGACAAAGCAGTCTTCTGTCTCACACACACACCCTGTCAGCTTGAAGTAAAGCCAGTAGTTAGCAGCTCAGCACACACACACACTGCTGGTCATTAGCTTCAGCCTCGGAGCCGGCTGACGTCTTTCACACATTAAACAAACGCTGATAATTAAAGCGACATGTTGTTTGTATGACGCTGGTCGTGTCACAGGATGCTTTTAGGTGTCAGGAAGGGTTGGAGGGTGAATTAGCACGAACGACGGAAAGTGTGAGACGCACACATATATCTTGGTCTTTTCTGTATTTCTTGTTGCCGTACCAAATCCCTCAGCTCTTTACTGTAACCATCACTGCTAAATGCCCAACCACAATCGTTTCCCTGAACTTTATTCTAACAGATCCATTAGAAAAACTAATTTTAACTCTCAAACCGCCCTTTCATTATGTAAAGACAAATCAAACTGCCCTAAACATACAGAACCTTAACCTGTACTCAACCTCAGCCTCACCTCACACCAAGTCGTCACGATGAAATTCTGTGATTTACATTATGAGAGAAAGTTCACACAGTGTGACTGTGTGCACAGATGTATGTCCCAGCAACATGAGTAATACAAGCACACACTGACACACACTCAGAAGCTCATAAAACAGCAGGCCATCCCAGTAGCCTGCGCCCAACCTGATCTCACTTCGCACTTTGAACAAAACAGCCATGCACACACGCGCAAGGAAAACACACAAACAGTGAGGTGTGAAGGGAGTTTAGTCATGGTTTTACTGAAGCACACAAACAACCACAAATACATTATCAAAAGGCTTTTCAGATTCATATTGGGGTCTTCGGAGTAATCCTTTTTAAAATATGGACTGTAGATGTATGTATTTGCTGTGTTTAGTTACTAAAAATCCATCTCAGTTATATTGATGTTTCACACTGCTAACAAAACCGGCCATCCGAAATGTTGAATTTTATAGTGACTGCAGCATTATTTAACATTTTTATGGTTCTGTTTAGACTCTTCCAGATCTCAGTTAATGTTTGAGAAAGATCTGCTTCTACACAGTGAATTGTAACTCATCATTTTTATTCATTAAGTCAAACTCCGAGGTTAAAAAGCGAAGTGAAAAACTGCAGTTCCTTAAAAGGCCACTTGGGGCTGATTTCAAAAGCGAGTCTATTCTTATCGGCCCTCATGTTAAAATGTTCCACTTTACAACAGAAATAAACATGTTTACAGCCCGATGTAAAGACAGTTTTGGTCTCTATAGCTACTTTCCCTGTTTGTGATACCTATGCAGAGGGGACGTTTTAATTTAAATCATCCATTTAAATTGTATTAAGATAAAGACATCCAGTTTTTTACTTTAATATATAATTAGGGGTGTGGCCGCTTTGAGCGACAGGTGGGTGTCATCATAGTAAAGTTCACCCAAAAAATTTTGCATGACCCATCTGAGCTCCAGTTAATTGCTGACCAGAGCCACCACGCTGAGCTTTAAAACCGCTGTTAAGGAAACTTTTGGTTGACGTAATGGAGGTTTTGTCCGTCTTCCTATACAGTCTAAGGTTTGTTCACATCAAACCAAAACCACCAACTTTCTTGAGCCTCACCCAAATTGCTTTTGACCACTGATCTATCTCGTTTGTGAAAATTGACCCACTTTATACGCCCACCAACAACCCCAACCTCCTGCTAATGACTCCAGTGCGGTTCATAAATGAGAAGCTTCTCTCCTTGACAATAATGTTGCCACCTTGAGGAGATGGCGCTGAATGATCATCCTGGTGTTAGAGGTGTCATGTCAGCATTTTGCATACTAAAAACAGCTTAAACCTCAACGGGTCCATGTTTGTATTCGTGTCTTTTTACTTACGGTAGATTGTTACCATCTAATTCATGCTGCAGCATTTTATTTATAGTGTGTGTCTTGTGCATTTTTTCACGGAGTGTTTTGACACCTTAGAGACTAATTTTACCATCACTTTCTAATGTACAGCAGGCATATTAATGTGTTTAAAAATGTTATTTCTCAAGGTTTGACATCTATTAACATCTTTCAGTCAATTTGTACCTCGCTATTGATTTCTGCTTCAAACATCTCTCCCCAAGGACTTTATTATTCAGAAAAACCAAAGGAGGAGATTTTAATCCACGTCTACTTCTGTATGACTTTCAAACTGTAACTCGAGCTTCAAAGAGGAGGACTAAGCTGCACATTCGGTGCAGATTTGGGAACCTGGTTCCTCTTTACTGAATCAAACAGAGAAACTCTTCAAAGACTCGTAATGGCTCATTATGGCGCTTCTGTCGTCTGTAACCCAAAGAGGAAACTCAGAGCGGCACATGAGAAGATCGCACACATTCACGCAAACACATGTACTCAGTGTGTCTTATCTCAGCTAGTTAGACCTCTGGGACTTCATCTCACAGTCCCCACATCTTCGCCCAGCTTTTTACTTTACTCTCCCTTTATCCTTTAGGTTCTTTCATCTCCTATTCTTGACTTCCCATCCTATGTTTCTGTTTCCTTTTTTTCTTCAACTTCTTCTCCTTCCTTTCCCAAACTATTTCCTTCACCGTCCTCTGTGGTCTTCATAAATATTAAAAAGCACGAGTTGCTGGTTATCAATTTTACTTCCTCATTCTTTGTCTGTGCTTTCATTCTACTCTTAATGTTTCTCATCACCTTTCCTCTTCCTTCCCTTCCTGTCCTATTTCTTATTTCCTTCACTCATCGCCTCCTCTATCCTCAGATCTTTCCTTTCCTCTCAGCTTTGACTCATTTTTTCCTTCTCTCCTCTTTCTGACCCAGATCACAGCTCTGAATAAGCCCTCTGTGTATAAATACAAGTTAATTAACAATTTCTTCATTAACTTCGACAGTTAAATCTGCTGATGATATGAGGCGTCGTCACATATCCTGTAAATAAATTCAATTTCATTCAATTTGACTTGGCTTTGATTTTATTCTTTAATCTAATTAACACACAATTTTATAGCAGTCCGCAGAGAGAAACGCGAACACAATACCGTCAAGGCCGTGAAGTATTAACATCTCACATTAATTCCTAAATGCTGGAAACATCTTCCATTCAGCGTGTGACAAGCCGCCGCCCCTGTGCTGCCAAAACCAACCACCCATCTAAATGTAAATGTGCGCGCCGGTGCCGACACTAATCCTCCAGTCATTACACCCTCTCTTTATTAATGACTCCGCTGTTAACTCGTCCCGCTGCAACAGAGATGTACGGCAGAAACAGACAGCTTTCTTCCCGACTCTCTTCATTAGTTACCAGTCCAGCTGCAGAGCATCCTGCTCATCAGTGAGCGAAGAGGAAGCTGTAAAGTTTTATATCTGCAGCAGTGAGGGTGACCTAGACAAGAGGAATTAAAGTGTCGCTGTTGAGTTAACCGCAAGCAAAGCCGAGGTGGACGCACCTCTGACTGAGGGAGTGTTTGTTTTATTATACTGCTAAGCACAAGCGGGAGGAGAAGAGAGGAAATAAGGAGAGGAAACGAGTGGACAGGAGACAAAATGAGAGAAGATGAGGACAGAAGAAGAGAGAAGAGTAAATGGGAGAGGGAGGTGAGACTAGAGGTGAGGAAATAAGGAGAGGAAGCAAATGAACAGGGGAGGAAATGAGAGAAGGTGAGGAAACAAGGAGCTGAGATGAGAAAAGAAAAAGAGGAAACAAAAGGAGAAGAGAGGAGATTGGGAGATGAGGGGAGAAGAAAGGAGGCGAGGAGAGGAAGTGAAAAGAGACAATATGAAGAAATGGAAGAGAGAAGAGGAAATAAAATGAGAGAAGAGAAGAAGAAGGGAGAGGAGAGGAAATAAGAGGAGGCAAGAGAAGGAGAGGAGAGGAAAGGAGAAGAAGGAACATGAGGAGAGAGGAAAAGAGGCAAGGAGAGGAGAGCAGAGAAGTGAGGGAAGATGAGGGAAGATATGGCGAGTAAAGGAAAAGAAAAAAGAGATGAAATGAGAAGAGGAGCGGTTCATAGATGAGAGGAGATGGAAAGAAGAGAGGAACAGGAAGTGAACAGGAGATGAAATGAGAGAACGCAAGGAAACAAGGAGCTGATATGAGTTGAGACAAGACGAGATGAAGAGGAAGACGAAGAGGAGAAGAGAGGAGATGGGGAGATGAGGGGAGAGGAAAGGAGGCAAGGAGAGGAAATGAAAGAAGAGAAACAGAGACGATGTGAGGAAAAGAAGGGAGAAGAAATTGGAGGAGAAAACAGGAAGCGAGTGGAGAAGAGAGGAGAGGCAACAAGTGCACAGGATAGGAAACTAGAGAAGGAGACAAGAGAGGAAATGAAAAAGTGGAAAGGAGAGAACACCAACGGGAGGAGATAAAAGGAAGCGAGTGGAGAAGAGAGGAGAGGAGGTGAGGAGAGGGAAGGACAGGAGGTGAGGAAAGGAGGGGAGAGAATAGGAAGCAAAGGGAGAAGAAGAAAGGAGAAGAAGTGAAAGAAGAGGCCGGAAGAAGAGAGGAGAAAAGGGGAAACAAGGAGACAAGAAGTGGAGAAGTTGATGAGAATGCAAGAGTAGAACAATTGAGTGAAGGAGGATGTATGATAGAGAAGAGGGGCAGAGAAGAGGAAGCGAGCAGAGAATAGAAAACAAAGAGAAAAACAGAAGATTTGAAAGGAGAGGGAAGAAGAAAACAGGATGAAAAGAGGAAATAAATTAGATGACAAGAAAGGAGTAAATACAAAAGAAAACGGGGGAAAGGAAAAAGGAGAAGACCAGAGTGGATGAAAAACAATCAAATTCCAGGGAATTGTAGGGAAATAGCAGTTTTCCACCTCAGCCACTTCCACCATGAAGTCATTGTGTTGCTCTGAATCTGATCTCGGCACCGAGCAGGTTATTGTGAAACAAATCTTTTCTCATTTCTCACATTTGGTTATCAGCTCACTCATATTTGCCTGGGAGGACTTCCTCTCTGCCCTTACATTTTCCTGATTGGTCAACACACACACATGTACACACACCTGAGCTATCGGTCTTGTTTGTCTGTCAGCTTTTATCAGCTGCACAAAGCTGCCAGAGAAATGTCATCACAATTATGAAAGCAGAGCAGTGAGAAAACAGGAAGAGTTTACTGAGTGCAGGGCTAATGATTTAGAGGTGTGTGTTTTGACACAGCCGCAGCGACAAAAACAAATTCTCATATTGTAAATCATTCATTTTAGGGCGATTACGTGGGTTAAAGTCAGGCTTTGGTCAGGTGGAGGTGAGGACAAGTGGGGACAAACCTGGAGGCTGAGAGTGGAAAAGCCAGAGCTGTCTTCAGGCTAGAATCAATTTTTTTAGTTCCATGTGCATGGTGAAGGTTGTTGTAAGACACTAAAACTGGCACACTTCCTCTTGTTTCAACTAGCATTGCTTCACATTGTTGCTCCAATTTTTTGCAAAGATGGATTTAAACCCTGTAACAGTAACCAGCCTGAATACTGGCGCTGTAGTTTGAATAGCATTTGTTTGGATTATAGTCATGGAAAAAATGATTAGGCCACCCTTGTTTTCTTCAGTTTCTTGCTCATTTTAATGCCTGGTACCACTAAAGGTATATTACCTGAAGAATACAATGAACACAACAAAAAAGCAGCTGATTATATAATACTTTATGTCCTATTTGACATGCTTAAGCTTAATTGTATTTGCAGGGTATATAAGAGGCCATTTCATGTCATAAGCAGCACTGTACATGCAAAGGTCTAGAGTTAGCCTAGCCGCGCTAGACAACCCACGGCAACGAATTTAATTCTCTGCCAGGGTGGGTCTAGTTACCCTCCATAAGGCTCGAGGCTGGATTCTCCTAAAACTGGCCGGACGAATCACCATGAAGTGTAGAGTCAGAAGGCGGGCGTAACTAAGTGACGACAGAGGTGCGACGATTCTGACAAACAACCGGCGCACAATAAACAGTTATCTTTCGACTCGGCTTTGGCCACAGCCCTTAAAGATTTGAAGCTAAAATTCAACTTGAAAGATAAACAAAGGACGGCACTGAAGTGTTTCATTGAGAAGAAAGACGTATTTGGACCTATATGGCAAATCCTTAATATACCAGTTGGCTCCGCTGGTTGGGAAGCTAATGGGACTTAGCCGCAATCCGCAGGCGCTCTCGGAACTCCGTTGGCCTATTTGTTGCGCTGATTGGTTGTATACCTACCCAATTGCTGCAGAGTGATTTGAAAGACAACCTTTTAGCCCGCCTCCCTCCCTGTTGAGCGTAGCTAGACCCTTGTGCCTTCAGAAACATGGGTCTAGCGCGGCTAGGCTAGTCTAGAGTGGTTTCCTGCTGACATTCAAGCACAACTCAGTTGTCAGCTCTCACATAATGCCTAAAACAATAGAACTATGGGAAGCCACAAAGGCAGCATGAGTGAGAGACAGGTAGTGAAGATCTCCAAGACAGCCGCTCATTACACCAAGAAAAAACAAGGCGTCAGTTAAAGCCTGGATGGAGAACCAGAACACTGGAACCATGCCTTCGCCTGCTCAATCACCAGATCTAAATCTAATTGAAAAGTCATCAAACGCTAAATGGAGAACCACAAGCCCAAAAAACAAAGCAAATTAGTTTGAATTAGTGCAACAGGAACAGGCTGCTGTGACAACAGAACGATGTCAGAAAGTGGTGGAGAGCATGCCAAGACGCATGGCTGCAGTCCTCAAAACAACGGTTATGCAATCCAGTGCTAACTCTTGTGTGTACCATGCGACTGAAACAGACAGAAAAGAAAAGATGGAGTCATAAAAGCTGTTTTTGCCAGTACAGTGTCACAGCTATTGATGTAAGAACTTAAGGGATTTTGGTTGTCAAGAAAACCACGGAAAATGGCTAAATATCAGCTCTTAAGTTAAACTCTTATGAACTATTGTTGTTGTTATCATTATATTTGTCCAAACTAATTTACCTTTAGTTGTACCAGACATTAAAATGAACAAGAAATAGAAGAAGGGTGGTCTAATCATTTTTTCCCTGACTGTACATCATACAAAGTGCAAACCAATTTTATAGTACCCATATTATGCACATTGACATTAATAATTTTATTTTTGGGATCCAATAGAACATGTTTACAGGCTTAAATGTTCCTTTTTTTTTCTTAAACTGTACATCATGGCAGCACCTGTTTTCACTGTTTGTCTGAAATGCTTTGTTTTAGCTCCTCTATAACACAATGCATTTAAAGGAAAACCCCAAAAAGCAGATTATGTGCTCTTGAAGATAACAGCAAAACAGCAATGTCTTACCTTTTCTGTTGCTTATACAGAAACATACATGTTAAATCACTATGAGCTGCACACTGCTTTCACTGTAAGGACAGCGTTATACTTTGTAAACCTGTGACTTTGTGAGGATCCCCTAGAATCCCGGAGATGTGAATATTGTCATCTTGGGAGAATCTGCACAGATCCCATAATTTGTGTCAAGGCAGCAATTTGGGGCAACATTGTATAGACACAGAACCATAATCTGTATATGAAATTAGGACATGGACATGGAGTAGCATTTTGAAGCCTCGTATTTGGCATTTGACTGTCAGCATGCTGTTCTTTTTAAATTGGAGGACCCACCTTCAAATGTAATCTACCTTATCTTGTAATTTACTGTAAATGGAACCATGATTTGCAAAATACGCATCATGCTATTTTCAAAAAGTCTTAAAACTAGCAACTAACACCATAAACTAATCAGGAAGATACTTATCGAGGCAACAAATCAAGTGAGAATTAAGATCATTTTCTCATAGACTTCTATACAATCTTACATCTTTTTGCAACGAGTGGAGTCATCCCTTGCTGTTTGTTTGAAAAAATGCAGGTTTAAAGAACTGAAACATTAGATTCACTTTTGAGAGGCAGAGGCTATGTCCATCTTTAATATACCTTTTATGATCAGAAACAAACATTGATGTTCCATGCATCTGTAAAATTTTGGCCTCCAAGTGCACTAGAAAGTAACATAGTAACAACTTTGAGTCCATTATGCCCATAGCTGTCAGCACAGATCTGCAGAGGACAAAGGTTTCAGACTACATGGAACAAAAAGCCGTCAAGTCTTTATCATCAATCTGTCAGTCGCTCCATTTGCAGTTACCTACAGTTACTGTCACGTATTGTGTTGATGGGGATGCATATCAAACTAAATATCCAGAAAGCAACAATGTCTCCAAGAACTTAAGTTAATATGCAGGAAAGTAATAATGTTTTCTACCAAAATAATGAGGAACCACTAATTCACATATTTGGCTCGTCACCAACATGTTGAAGCTAGCTATGTGTGAGTAAGATGTTGAATTTTCTCCCATCAGAGTATCTGATCAAGCTGTACAGTAAGTTAGGGGAAGACCGTGGTTTGGTTTGATGCATAACGGGTCCACTGTGACTTATTAAAGAGTTTTTGTTGACTACACCACAGACAGGAGCCTGGATGTGAACCGTGGTCTCTGGTGTGTGTTTTGTACTCTATTTCAGCATTTTTACATTCAGGAATCAGTCAGGTTTTGGTCTCTGAGGATCAAAGAGTGAGAGCTTGTTTTAGTAGAAACAGAGTGCATCCTTGAATGCAAAAGTAGAACCAGAAGCTGCTGCAATTTTCTCAACTGAAAACCATCTGTATCACTCTTGTTTGTTGTTCTCTTTTCTGCCTCGGTCTGACTTTTTAATCCGACTGAACTGAAGCTTGTAGCTGCTCTCTGGTGGCCTTGAAGAAAGCATTTTGGAAAACAGAGTGTTCAGGTACAGATGGACAACGTCGCCTACGTTGTTGTGCTATTTGACACAGCTTTACGAAAGAAACACGTTGAAGTAAATGGAAAGTGTCCTTTAAGGGAAGGATGAAGATAGAATGGACAGCCTGTGCAGTCTTTTGCTAAGAACAACTTTATATTTTGTATTTCTGACTCTTGATCAATGGCATTATAATGTCTGATTATTTCTTTCATTGATTGCTTTGAGAGCTGAAATGCCTCCCTTTTAGCTGAACTCATGCTGTAGAGAAAAATGGAAGTTTACCCTTTATTTGTCATATTACACTGGATTGAATAGATTTGCATTGCAAAGCATTGATTTACTTTCATTGTATAAAGTTCTAGAAACAGTATCCCTCAGTGGCTGATGGATGACAGATGATGGGTAATTGTGTGAAGATGGTGGAGCTGGCATTGCTGCCACTGTGCAACAGTAATGCAGGACAGATGCAGGATAACTCTGGACAGGGGCTGGATTTACAGCTCTACAAAGGTTTCCAGTTTGCCAGCAGCAGCGGTGCTTCCTCCCCAGCAGGAGATGTTCGCAATAGGATACAGTTGTAGGATGTTTGATTTGCTGACTAAGTCCACATACAGAGACTCTGTGTGGTGAAAAACCTCAGAAACCCAACAACACTGGTTTTGTTGAATCAGTTTTACACTCGGCACTGATGGTGCTTGATACAGCTCTGTTCCACCACCTTCTTTTATACAACTTTGAATGTGCTCTTTGTTTTTCCACCCGTACCCTGTTTTTATGTCTTCATGCAACTTCTGGAGCCACTTCTCTCTTCAGTGAGTGAGGCCGAAGTGAGAATGGATTGAGTTGTCAGTGAGTCAAAATCAGGTCCTCAAATTTCTTGTTCCCTTTCAGCAATAAACTACTTTGGTAAATGATATCCGTGATGGGATGAAGTATAGACAGCAGCTCAAAAAAGGCAAACTGGAAACATTACAACCTGTCTATTTGTTTTACGGTCATCTCTTTAGTATCCAGACTCCGAAAGCTTTCTTTATGAATTTCACTGCTTGTGTTATGGCTATGAAGGCTTGTATTTCTGAGCACAAAACGGCAACAAGAACTGGAAATCCAGACAGTTCATCAGAAGAGGTGAACGTGTCCTTCTCAGAGTCCGGTGTTTGATAATTTTTCAGTTTGATGATGCTTGAATCTCAGTGCAGTTATACTCTTATACTCCTGTAACTTCATGTTTCTGTTTTCTGCCCATTTTCTTGCTCCTTAAGGCTATCTGAGGGTCTTGGGTGTGATCTGCGGTAGAGGTGTCTTGAATGAAAACATTGCCTTGATTGTCTTGTATATAACTGACTTGGTGTCAACATTGTTAATGCTCTGAGGAAGGCTAACAACTGAAACATGTCAGCAATGATGCACATTACTTGTGCTGTTTGTGTGTCAAGTTTTTTTATTCATGTCTTTTGATCACTCAGCAATGTCTCAAAGAATAGAATTGCAAGACGATGAATCATTTTGGTGCTTAACAAAGAAGGATGCAGTAAGAGAGGCTTTGTTAACCGACTTGGAAACAGTCAAACAGCCGTCAATAACAACCTTAAGAAGAAAACCCAGCATGACTCCACAAGAGCCACAAAGGAAGAGGCAGAAATCAGTGGTCACAGTGGTCTAATAATCGTTTCCAAAGCTGTCTGATTCAAATGTTTCTGGTGTTAAGCCTTGAGTATTGCCAGAGGGAGCTGTGTGAATTCTTATAAATGCCTTCAAGAGAGCACAAGCCCTTGAGTTGGATAAGATAAAAAAAAAAACAAAAAAAACATAAAAAACACAAAAATCGCAGGTGTTGAGCGAGAAGAAGATGAACTTACCAGACCTCTGCAGCCTGAAGCTCATCTCTGCTGCTGGCTACAGAAACTGGAACAAGAATAACAACAGAATCGTAAATCAAACTGGTGATGATTGAGTTGCATTAGGGAGATGGTAGGTCTTCACAGGCAAGTAGTGTCCAGGGAATAAAAACAAAAAGTTTAGCCAATGCGCATGATTTTACAGAGACACCTGATTCCAGGTAGTCCCTAGCATAGTCAAATAGATCTAAAATCTGATCCAAAATGCATTTGATCTAAACAGGCCTTAACAGAGAGACAGCACAAACACTATCTATATTTTCAAAGAAAAAGAGTCTGAATTGATTATGAGAATTTTGTGGTTTCTTTTTTTCACTACAGCAGTAAACTGAATATATTTAGGTTGTGGATTAAACAAAGTGTTTATGGATGCCTTTGACTTTGGAAAACAATAATCCAGAAAAAAGTAACACGTTAACCAACAAAATAGTCTGTAATTGCAGCTCCACTTCGAAAAATTCTATAAAATACTGACAAATCTTGGTTCTACCTCCTGCGCTAACAGTAAAATCTGCCGCAAAGGAAGATTATTCTGCGGTTTGTTCTGCAGTCCATTCAGATTCACTTTGAAATTGGACAGAAACAGACTTCAGTAGCAGTAAGATAAGTCCCTGTTGGACCTGATTAAACTGAACTGTTTGGGTCTTGCTTCTTCAGAACTAAGTGGACTCCTCATGATCTCAAATCTGTGGTTTTGCTCATTGATTTTGATCCTCCATTGTTGCTCCTATAGTGTCACACACAGGAATATTTCACTGAAACACTTCCTTAAGTGACGATTATTATTTATATAGCAGATATAGTGTTTCCTTCTGAGGACTGGACTGTCAGTTCTGTTTGGTTCTGTTTGGTTCTGTTGGTCTGGAGGGACGAAGGTTCACAGCTTCCAGAGCCAGATTGGAGGTGAGAGGATCAAGGGAATCGTGAGGTTGTGCTGCCAGAAACTTGAGAGGCAGCTTTGAGGCTTTTGGGGGATGAATTGTGTGGCTTCCTAACATGCACGCACACAGTTACACATTTACGCACACACACACACACACATACACACAAGCTCCACAAGCTGAATGAAATCAGTGAATCAGAAGAGATGTACAGTTATAGCAAGAGAAGTCTACACTCCCTAAGAGAGAGAAAATACTGTGTGCCCACGCGAGTGTGTGTGTGTGTGTGTGTGTGTGTGTGTGTGTGTGTGTGTGTGTGTGTGTGTGTGTGTGTGTGTGTGTGTGTGTGTGTGTGTGTGTGTGTGTGTGTGTGTGTGTGTGTGTGTGTGTGTGTGTGTGTGTGTGCTCGGAAAGAGAGAGAGGGCGGGGAAGCTGGTATGTGAATCGTGTGGCTACTTCTAGTTGTTCCATTAGTAGCGAAAAAAATGAGTTTTGGGCTTTTTGAGGTTACATCCAAATGTTCCTGAAATTTCATGCTGAACAACTTTAATGAGAGCAAAAGGTTTAGCACAGCCCCCCCCCCCCCCCCCCCCCCCCCCACACACACACACACACACACACACACACACACACACACACACACACACAAATGAACACACGCACACACAATGAACAATCTCCGATGGAGTGGAAATGGGTTTGAGTATATATTTGCATTATATGTGCTGGGAATATGTGGGTATGTTGGATTTTGCTTTTAGTGCAGGAGATGTTATGTTTTGCAGCACTTTCTCTTGATCCATACATGCAAGAAGTTCCAACTCTGCACCAATTAATCTCTTATTGAAAGTATTACATATATGACTGGGGTGTAGATTTGGAGTGGATTTTGTCTTATTTTTCCTCAGATAAAAGCAGAGCTGAAAATAGAATTAGCTCACGTTTTTAGAAATGTCAAGATCTTTGCTGATATAAATCAAAAATTGCACCTCATGTAAAATTAGCTTCCATCCATTTGAAGTAGTCTTCTTGTGCACTGATCAGGGATGAGTGATATTTTGCAGAAAAATTGTTTGAAAAGGAATGTTTAATTTCAGTTCAGATCGATAGTTATTGCTAATTAAAAGGACCTTTGAATTTGACCAATTTAATTGACTCTAACCGCTTAGCCTATTTATCAGTTAAATGTGCAGGTAAATAAGTGTAAAGCAAGGATCTGACTGAGATTCACAATAAATAAAGATTGCAGATTGTAGGTGATTTGGGTGGGTTGTGAGACATTGTGTAAATAAAACTCAACATTTCATGGTTGCCATCGCACAACAGTTTACGTTGTTTATGCTGAATGTCATTCCTCAGACATTTCAGGACTTTACAGTAGAACTCTACGGTAATAATGTGGCAACAAATTCACAGTGTACATACCCATGACTTTCAAAATAAACAACAAATATACTTCTGGTTCTCTCTTGGTCTAAGCCTTCTTCAGTGTTGTGGGCTGATTTTCCAAGGCCTGTTAAAAGAGATCCTTGCAGAGTTTGACATAGTGCTGCTGAGTAGTGAAACTGCAAATGCACATCTGCAAATGATCATAAAATTGCATCTAAAACAGGTCCTGATTGTACATTGTGACAGACAATCCTGACTCGTGAGAGTTGCCGTTTGCACCTGTTACATGTGCCTGATCATGTCGTGATCCATTTGTGCGCTACAGGGACAGACTTTAAACTTTTTGATTGTGCTTTTATACAGTGCTGTGCACAAGTTATACGCTCTTAAAGTAAAGTGAGGATGCTTTCAAAACAAATGCCGTGAGTGGTTTTTATTCATCAGTTAACTTCACCCTGAATTTTTCAGAGCTTGCCAAAACCCTGACACATTCCTCTATTCTTTTGTACGTACAAAAAATTGTTAAGCAGTGTAAACCTGTGGCAAAACAGCAATTGAAATGCATTATTATGCTTTTTCCATTTAAATCTGTATCAGAACTTGTATAATAGCTCTGGAGATAATTAAAAACATATAGCGCCTCATGTGGGTTCAAAGAGTTCACGGCTTTGATTTTTCAGGCTTGCATGAAGTAAAAGCAGCATTACTGAAGGGAAAATGGTTGAACATGCTCAGCATTTTAGTATGAAGCAGTAGCTTGGAAAAGAAAGTCTGCAGTGGATGTGCTGAACTTGTTGAATGAGTCTTAAATACAGTACGCTGGCAGCCCATGAGCAAGGCATGGAGCCTTCAGTCACTGCAGCGCAACTCCATTAGTCTGTTTGGAAGTGAAGGAATATGAAGCAAGATTTTGCTGAAAAATGTGACCCCAGTCAGCTTTACTTGTATGAGAAAGGGGTTAAGACATGCAGACTAAAAAATGCTACACACACACATACTGGTGTTTCTGACGTTTCCAGTACGTTGGCTGTGGTTTTGGCCACGGCCACGGCTGAGCCTGAGATCAACGGAGGCCATTGTTGCCCTGAGTGAGAGAGGCGAACCATTCTTTCCACTTTCCATTTCAGCTCTTGTCTTTTTTTTGAGGAAAGGCTCCTCTTTCCAGTTGTTGTTGAAAATGCTGTAGGCTAACATGTTTAATGTCTCGAATGAAAAATCGCAAACAGCTTGGCAGGGTTTGGTTAGTTTTCCTGACAAGCAACTTTTCATGGGTGCTGTGTTGGTAGAATTTGACAGATCTGCACTTGTTTTTTTTACCCTAAAACTCTCACGCTAAAAGAGCACTAAACACAACACTGTATTCACTGAAATATGGAATCGCAGCCATATAACACCATAACAGTACATTATCAATTTAAAGGGATAATATGACCTGAAAAATGTAGGCTGATGTACAAAAAGTATTGGTTCCTCTGCAATAGACACAAAAAATCTTTCCTAATTACATTGTAGAGTTCCTAATTATTGGACGATTGTTTGAAAGAGATGAGCTCAACAAAACTGCATCTACTGCATGTTTTTACTCCTTGATATTTTTACCTCGCTTTTGTAAAAATGAAGAACCTGCTTTCCTTAAAAAAGTTACATTTTTTCCCGATGTGTGGGATTGTGCTGCATGTGCATGGTTTCTATTGCTACAATTGACAAAACTTATTGAATGCAGGAACTGGCTCTGGTGATTGTGGACTCTCATTCCATTTCTGTCATGACCGATCAATCTGTTCTTAGTTGATGATGATTGATTGATTTCTGTCTGGGCTGCTGAGCCTTAAGCTAACTCCTTAAAGATAATCCCTGAACTACCCTTCTTGTCTTCTCTGATCTTGTCCTGTAAAAACAACGTCTTGGGTTTGTCTCCTGAATTGTAAAAGTCCTTGTAACCTTTTTGAAAACCCGGCTTCGTCCTTGGGTAATGATGCCCTTTACTGCTGACTCAGCTGTGTTTGTTCTTGAGAACAACACTGCATCTTGAGTTCTAATGACACTGGGTGTTTGCCTCCTCTGTCTTTTGCCTCTTGTCTGGTCTCCTACCCGTTTTATGGGCCCTGTTCTCCTCTATTCTTTATGTCTTGCCCCCTCTTGTCCTTGTCTACTAAGTATCCTGTCTACGTGATATTACTGCCTTTATAACGTCAGTGGAGGCTGTCACATTTTGAACATTCATGAATTTGTCACCTCCAGTACTGGGCTGCAGCTCCACAAACTGTAACCTGGTGCTAACGGATGCCCAGGGGGAAATCACATCGCCCTGCTATCCCCAGAAATACCCCAACTCGCAGGCCTGCAAGTGGGTCATGCAGGCTCCAGCTGGCTTCATCATTCAGCTGTCATTCCTGGACTTTGATCTGGAGGAGGCGCATGGCTGCATCTACGACCGGGTCGTAGTGAACACAGGAAACACCGACGTTAAGTTCTGTGGTCTTACGGCCAACGGGCTGACACTGAACTCGACGGGGAATGTGATGGAGCTGTCCTTTACCTCTGACTTCAGCATACAGAAGAGGGGGTTCAGTGTTAGCTTCCGACACGGTAGGTTCAGGACACAGACAGCAGATTCCAGATCTTTAAATGTAAATCTAGGCTAACATGATGTCATCAACCTGAATAATCCTGAGAACTGCAGATTGAGTGATTAAGAAGGAAGTTAGAAGGTAATAGCAGCTTGCTTAGATTTGGTTTGACCCTGTTTTGTGACTCTACAGTAGTGTTGGTAGGGAGACTGTTTCACTGTAACCTAAATGAATAGAGATAAGAGCGTTATACATGGTGATCAGGACTTTTCAGGTCACAAATGGCTTTCTTCTACTTATTGCACCCAAACCAGTAACTGTTTCTTGAGGACTACAATAGAAGATGTAGGATCCCAATATTATAGTCACGCATTTTTCTGAAGAGGGTTTTACAATCTGCGCAGCCTCTGTCCTTAAACCATTGATTTGGATGATGGCGAACTTCCTCACATTGCTCTGTAATAATGTAAATCAGTGGAAGAAACCTCAGGAACAACTACTGAGTATTGATCTCTCTTTCAGAACAGACAGACATGAAGTTGATGTTGAGAGCAGCAGCAGAGCAGATTTTAAATGAAGGCAATCATGAAAACAAATCATAGAAGTTAACACGAGGAGTGTGGTCCAGGAAGATGTTTATGATTTTGGCAAAGCCTGAAGAGCAAAGTTAATCTTAACTCGAAAGCAGAGTGAATTTTGCAAGACAGCAAGTGTGCAATGTGTAATGTAATGGGCATAAGATTTGTTCTCTTTGTGGAGTTTGGATTTATACTTCTGTACTGAATCAACACCTTAGGTATGCCCTTGGTTTAGCATACCTGTACGCCCAATGCTGTGGACTGATAAACAACTCCTAAAATAAAGAAGTCACTTGTCACCATAACATAGACTGGAACAACTGATTGGTCTGCTACATAGCATATTGACTTGAAAGATAATGCTTCTAATATCCAACAGGCTGTAATTGCTTCTGACTCGCTCGTAATAAAATGCAAGAGACAGTATCCTGCCAGCGCAGCCATTTTCTTATTTTAAAAGCTCTATCAATCCATGCACGGACTCAATCAATTAAATGGTAAATGGTCCTTAAACAGCACCCTTTCAACCTTCACTAGGGTTTTTGCAACAGCTTTACAATATGATTTTCCTTCACCAGTGGTGGTGGATCTACCATGCAAGGTGTCTGCCATTGTTTGCAACTTGGGGTTCAATGTCTTTGCCAAGGGCCATTTTGGCATCAGAAGGAACCACCAGTCTTAAAATTAGTGGTCAGCCTGCTCTAAAATCAAAGCCACAGGTAACTAATTTGGTTCTGACATCTCCTCTCATTTCTGCAATGCAGCAACTTTTATTAGCTTTAGCTTCTGCTTCAGCGTGATCTGCTCAGTTTCAGTTCACCTACATAGAAGTACATAAAGAAACTCAACGCAGTGACATTAAAACCTCACCGCTATCTGATGTGTTGATGGTGTAATTGCAGACACATCATTGCACAAGTTGAAATACTCACAACAGCGTAGGCCACTTGCGTAGGCGATGGTGTCGATTCAACGCAGAAGTATCAATCAAGCTTAAGTTTGAAACCACAGCGACCAGACGTTTCTACATGACAGACAGCGACGGGATCAGCATCAAACAGCTGGATGTAACGCTCTGCCAACGGAAGACTGCTTTGCTGTTTTGGTGCATTTGTGTGAATGTGCTTTCGTACATGTTTGCCGTGTCTTTGTGTGAGATTGAGTGGTGTTTTCCGTTGTACTCTGGCTGTCTTTTTTTTTTTTGAGCTCAGCCAGCAGCTCCAGAGCTGTTCTCCTGCTGGGAAAGGTTTTGCGACATGAAGATTCAGAGAGACAAACCGTCTTGTTTGTGAATACGTGTCAAAAGCGTGTCATCTGAAATGTATGTTTTTCGATTTTCAAAGTTGCTCTTTTTACGTAAACTTTAATTTTAAAGCTTAGAATAGTTCTGCGCCATTTAAAGACAACTTCAAATCAAAATTCACCAAATGATGTCTCTCCAGTAAAAATCAGCTTCATCGGGTAAAGTCAAGGTTGATACTGGGTATTTTGTAGATTTTCACATGAATGAAAAGAACTGAGTTCAGTTTCCTCCTTGACATTTTATAATTTGACTCGTCTTCTTGTCCTTTTCATCTCTCATCATTGATTTCTTTTGACCTCACTTCTGTTTCCTCTTTGCTCTCTTTATTCATCTTTTTGTTCATTTCTTTTACGTTAATCACCAACACCTTCCTCGTTACCTTTCTTTTCTTGATTTCCTCACTCTCCATTTTTATTCTCTCTGCTATTCTATTCCTTTTCTTCATTCGCTTCTTGTTATATTACCATTTCTTATTTCTTTGCTGTTCTTCGTTCCTTTGTTTCTTTTCTACATTTCTGCCTTCGCTGCTTCGTCTTTGTCTATTTTCTTCTTCATTCTTTTTTTCCTTTTTGGCCTTCTTGTTTGTCTGTCCTTCCCGTCTTCTCTTTCCTTCCTCTCTCCATCCATTTTTTTTCTCTCTAGTTACCGTGGCACTGAGGAACCAGAAGGTCAAGATAACCGGCGGTAGCGGCCAGGTCACCAAGGTCGCCAACTCTGTTACCATCCCGACGCTCAATCAACTGACTATATGCTTTGAGGTGGAACGCATCAGTCAGAAACAGGTGCTGCCAAAGTTTGGTTTATTTAACATCAAAGATTTCTTTGTTTTTCTCCAAAAAAATTCTCACTTGTCTAAAATAGGCAGAACTCAGTCGGAAAACGAATGTGTAATTTGCCTTCAATCGCATTACTGCATTCAGCTTCCTTTGAATCAAAGTGCAGTGACAGCAGTTTAGGCTGGTCATCAATTTAGTTAATTCTATTTTTGACTGTTAATTTTCTCAAAACTGCTACCTGGTGATGATTTTTTTTTGACAAATGCTTAAAGACTCCGATGTAGTCTTAAATGTGTCATGCTATAAATTATAGTATCACATTTTTACTTACTTCAGAACTATGATGACCAAATAAGCAACATGAATATGAAACAATCCAACTTTAAGTACTATTTATCTGTCCACAAGTCGAAACGTGTGTTTGTACCTCATCAGGAATATTTGGCAGCCCTTTTTGATGAAAATATATTTCCATACTTTCATTAACCTCATAACAAGCAGTGTTTTGATCATTACAAACATCTGCCATGCATCAAAAATGATTTGAACTCACAAAACAAAAGTGCAAAATATAAATCCTTATAGTCTAGAGTCAATCTGTGGGTTGCCAAAAACAGCAAACATATCCAAACAAATGTGGGTGACCGCACTTGGCCCAATCAACTCATTGACAGTATTAAATGATTCAGATTTAAATCAGAGCAGTGTAGTGGATCATAACTTCCGTATAATATCCAGCATAAAATATCGAATTGAAAATACAACATATCCACTTGTGGTGTTTCCCTCGGACTCATTACCAGTTGTCTTTGTTCCTGAACAGAAAGAATGGTTCTTCACGTACTATGACCGGAGCAACAACGTGAGCCTGAGTTTGGGCTCCGATCAGACCAAGATGATGATGATCATTGACGGAGTTACCTGTCCGATTGACTCCATCATCTCACCGTCTGACTTCACCACCTCTATGATGCCTTTCTGTGTCCTCTGGACATCGTCAAATGGCCGGGTGGCTGCTTACTTTAATGGAAACTACTGGGCAAAGGTCTGTTCCACCTCTAGTGGAAAATCTGTGCCGAATGGTGGAATATTCCGGTTAGGAGGTAAGCTGGAGCATAATTTTATTTGAGTAACTGTTCTCTGGTGTATTTTGTTAGGTGTTATCAAAGATATTTTGCTTTTGCCATCCAGTGGGCTTTTCTTTGGTAATTTGCAGGATAAAAGTAGCAGTGTGAGAGATGTGGACTTATCTGGTTTAAAGGAAAAGAAACCAAAGAAAAGAAATACAGTCATGGGGATGATGTTGAAAAAATGACATCTAAAAAGCTCTACATTTCTGAACTAAAATCAAGCTGTATCCTGGAAGAAGAATTCAAAGGTACACCTGATTAACTGCCCAGTGCACAGGTTCCTCTGTGATTAAAAATAGTCTGGTGTTGGTCAACCAGCCAAACCAATCAGAGCTAGTAGGCAAGAATAACTTGAACCAAAGCCAGAAAAATTAACCTCCAAGTGTTGGTATATTAAGATGAGGTAGACACAGGTGTACAAGTAGCTGTAAGTCAGTCTAAAGAAACAACTCTAAATTTAACGTATATTGTGATTGTTAAATCTGACTTACAGAAACCCATTTAATCATTATAAAAGTCTTCTAATTTTAATCGACATACCAAGTCTTCAGAATGATGATGCATTAAATGATCATTACATCCACCTGTCCTTTCATATTAGACATTATCTTTGTCTTTCAAATTCTACTCCCGAGCCAACTATCCCCTTCCAATTGGAAAAAAAAGTATCTTAATTAAACGCCTCGAGCCTTGAGTCTCGAGCCTCAAGGGGGACGCAGAGGAGGGAAGCCGGAGGTGGGAGAGGAACCGGTGGGGAGCCAGAGGAGGGACGGAGTCGGGGAGTGGCCGGTAGATCCAGTGAACGCAGGTGGGGAGCCGGGTGGGGATCAGGAGGGGGAACTTGGTACCAGAGGGGTCCAGGAGGGGAGCCGAGCCGAGTAGGGGGATCCAGGAAGGGAAGACTTGGTGCCAAAGGGGTCCAGGAGGGGAGTCGGGGAGACACAGAGGGAGGGAACCCGGACAGCTGGATTGGTGTGTCGAGTACAACAATCTGGCAGGGTGTGGAGGGATGAGCCGGTCTTTATTGCAGAGATGTAATCAGGATGACAAGGTGCAGCTGTCCGGGTCCTGGGAGAGGTGGCTAATCACCTGAGTGGACAACCGTGTGGCTGCACTCCACTCAGGCGCAGCGCTGAGGAGGGAGAGGAGAAAACAGAGGGAGAGAAAGGGGGGAGACAGATGGGAAAAGGGTATTTGGGATGCTAGGTGGGAAGGCCGATCGTGAGGAGGGAGCCCTGACATGATTAGACATTAGAAATGATAAATTTCAAGCAAATATGTCAGTCATTAAATACTTAATGAGTGATTGTAGCATTTATCTTAGTATCTTTGTATTTTGTTGGACAAAACAAGCAAGATGACATCATGCTTCATTTTGAGGAAATTGCAGTGGCCATTTTCACAATTTATTTTTGGCAATTTGCAAACCAAACAGACTACCGAAAAGATAATTTGCAGATTAACTGATTGGTTACAGCCCTTGTGAGGCCATTCTTTCACAAAACCAATCTAGCGTTCGTGCCAGTGTCTGACACAAAACTTGAGTGCATGCCAACACAGTCACAAATGATCTAGAATATCATCATTTGGGTGAATAAACGGGTGACTGAGAGAATAGGGCGATTACATACAATATTTACTCTTCATTATTTAACTGTGTGTTTCCTTTCTGGAATCAATGAAGTATTCCTGAATCTGATTCTATTTACAGTTGCTACAAATCACTGTGGACAGTGATATGGATTAAAACTTCTTATGAATTGGTAAGAGTGAGTTTCGAGTGTGAGTGTTAACATTTGGTAGTCAATACAAAGTTCACCTCAGTCTGATAGAATTTCTGCAGGTATGGGGTTATAAAGTAGAACAAATAAAAGGTCAGAGGATCATCCATCTTATTACAGTTCATCCTGAGGGAAAGATGAATATCTGAACCAAACTTTATTGAAACTCCTCATTGTTGTAGCTTTGAACTATGTCACTAGAAAAAAAACAGGTTGACATCCTGGCATCATGGCTCCATAGGAAAGAATCCATAAAGCAGTCCTGTGGATCGATCTTCAGCAATGCTGCAATAAGACTGTGTGTGATTTGTTTGTGTTTAGGGCAGCACAACTTCAACGGGAACATCTACAACCTCCGGCTGTGGGATTATGCCATGGATATACAGCAGCTCGCCGCATTGACCTGTGACACGGTGGGAAACGTCATCGATTGGGACAACAACCACTGGACCATCCCGTCTACCGTGGCCCAGACCGACGCCACGCTCAGCTGCAGTGAGTACAAGAAATAACCACAATCTGACCTCAGGATATTGAATTAGTGTCTCATCATGCTGGTACATGATGAGACAGAACAAGCAACATGGATTGTAACAGAGATGCATGCTGACGATAGTTAATGCACGAGCGCAAACATAAAACCATCTCATAGAACTTGAAATCTCATAATGGATTGAATCTGTAGATGTGATTCTTTGCAGTTTTTCTGCATGATTGCATGTTGAAGCTAACCGGTTCTTCATTTTAGCTAATTTAGAGTTGCTCACCAACTAATACAGTACAACTTTATGAAAATAGACACACAAAATGTGTGGAATGTGTGCAAAATATGACAAATCATAACATTGTTGTAATTTTATAGTTACACCATTTCAAAACCAGTCAAACAAAGCTAAATGAAAGAGGTTTTTATTGTCTACATTAGCATTCAATACTGATGAAGTGCTGATCTGCATCATAAAATAAAATCATGTCATTCCAAATATTTTAAGGCTAAATTTCACTTAAAAGCCAAACCATGTGATGGGAAATTTGAATTGTAACAGTCACACTTATGAACCAAAGCTTTATTACCACCCTTATAAGATGCAACCTGGACTCCACAGACTTCTAATGGCACCAAGATGTTAGCAGCCGACCCTTTAAGTCCTGGAAGTTGTAAGTTAGGGCCCTCGTGGATATGACTTGTTTGTCCAGCACATCCTACAGGTGCTCAATCAGATTGTGATCTTTGGAATTTGGAGGCCAAGTCAACACATTGAACTCTTGATCATGTTACTCAAAGCATCCTTGAACAATGTTTGTAGTGTTGCAGGAGGCATTATCCTGCTAATCAAGGCTGTTGCCTTCAGGGAATACCACTGTCATGAAGGGGTGTAATGTTTAAGTGTGTGATACATGTCTAAATAACATCCATGTGAATGTAAGACTCCAGCAAAACAATACCCAGAACATCACACACACTTTGCTATCCACATGATGTCACTGGTAATGTTAGACACTCATCCCTCCAATTCTGTTCTGTTTCATAGCAGACTGTTAACAGCGCTTTGATCTGTGCTGGCAAATCCTTGAAAAGCAGTTTCTGTAAAGGCGGCAAGATGAAGGCTTTACTGATGCATATCAAAATCCAATCATTTTACACTAATTTGACGTCCAGTTTTGTTGTTACTTCCAATAAAGGTGCATTTAAAGTATTTAAATGCTCATTTACAGAAGCACCATGGTACCGTTGTAGCTTGTAAGTTATTTTGATTCACTACCACACGCTTAACTAACTATTTTAGGAAATTACTTATTTTCTTGTTCTCAGAAATGAAACTGTGTCTCTGCAGACTGTTTTTAAGGCTTAGGTCTTCAGTAGGAACCAGTGGTCTCAGAGCTGAGAGCCACAGACAGAGGAGGGAAGTCAGAAGGTACTGAGACGCACTAACACATTGTTGGTGTGTGTTCTAAATTACCCATTGTACACCCAAAAAATCTACATTTTCTGAACAATTGCTATGGTCCTGATATATTGCCTGTCAAATATCACACACACATACAATGCATACTGTGTAGTGTATCATGCAGGAACTCCAAGTACTAAGCATTACAGTCTGTTTGCTATCAGGGTGGAAAATTACAACCAGGCTTCAGCCAAATTCTGGTACATTTGGACTGCGGCTGGTAACTTAATCAACTCCAGCAACCAGTTTGGCTGTTTACCAGACATCATTCTGATTCCTGCTCCGCTCTAAAAACCCAGTTGGCTGGTGAAATATACTGTACACAAACACACAACTGTGCGCTACTGTACGGCACCGAGAGGAAATGACGCGTTTAAAATTGCTTAATTATTAAAGATTTTTTTTGCGGTATTTTTCAGTACATTAGCATCAGAATTGCTTACAGGAACACACACACACACACACACGTACGTGCACTCTGGTGTAGACTAGTGTGCGTGTCCACAGAGTAGTGCCTCTTAGTTAAAACGCTGTAAATGAGTGTGTAGCCGCAGGAGGTTAGCCACAGTGGTTTGAGTGAAATCCCTGCCAACGCTGTACCCGCTGGAGAACGGGCCTATGTGTGTGTTTGTGTGTGTTTGTGGGTATATGTGTATGTGTATGTGTGTGTGCATGCCTGTATACCTCGGAGACTTGCGGCGGTTTTCAAGAAATGCATGATTCTGCACTAAGCTTCTTGATTCTCCTGCACACACAGTAAAAAGCCCACAGTCGGGGGGGGGGCCTCACTTTAGCTTTTCTTACTCTACATGAAACTTTATCTGCTGAGATCCACACCGACAGAGAGAGACATTATAAAGCAGTGTGTGAATGAATTCTTTGATGCCGGTCTTGTTTTTACAGCACTGAAATGGAGCATGTTTGATTGTATCTCATAGTGCAAAATGAGGGAACACTGTCAGAAAGACGACAATGTTGACATCAGTAAAAGCCCTCAAAACGTGGTGTAAAAGAAAACAAAGAAAGATGTGAAATTACACATGGTACAACTATAACCTGGTGACTGATGAACCACTGGCGTCCCATGAATTAACTTGTTAATTAAACTGAAAATATGGTATAAAGGCTGCTGTTAATTGTACCAACACATGCTGATAAATCCTTGTGTTTTCTGAGGGAGCTGTCTAATTCCTGGACATTCAAACCACCTCAATCTTGTGCTTGTCTTGACTGCCTCAGTGATCGAGTCTCCATCTTCAACCTGTTCTAAAACAATTGCTCTAATGACTGATTACGTATGTTCTGCTTGTTATTAAATAACTGTAATTTTTGCTCTTCCATTTTATAGCCATTATTAACTGATTACGTCATCGGCTAATTAACTTCTTGTCAATGTGATGTCTCTAAAAATTGAAATGTGTTTTCCCTAAATAATCAACAACCTTTTTTTGACTGATGTCCGCTAATCTGCCCTTCTCTTTACAGTCTGCTACCCTCATTGCATTCACTTAACTACTGCTGCGCCAGCTAGTGGTGAGTGCTGCTAACACCCTGCTAATTTACAGTGTGTGTGCTTATGGCCGTGTCTGTGTGTGTTTATGGGAGGTGTGTATCAGTTTGCTTCTGCTAATTGGGCTTCGATGCATGGACGAGAATGCACAATAACCTCTTTTTTGTTTAACAATTGCAATACATAAACTTGTGTTTTTAAGTGCCATCAGCCAGACATTATTATAGAACATAATGTTTCATTTTTAATCCTTATACGTTGATCTTTGGTCTTTTAGATGGCTGTACCCTTTGAACCTCAAAACCAAACTGTAAGAAAAGCATGTTGTCTTTAAAATAGTGCTGAAATTCTTACCTATTATTAGAACCAGAAGCTGTGAAGACAAGTAGACTAATTGAATATTCAACTTTTCTTGAACCACTCATCTGTGACGTGTGGTTCAGTGAGGAAAATTAACCAAATCCCAGTTTAAAATCATAGTATTTAACCAAATCACTTTATTCTAAACGTGTAAAAATAACAAAAATTAAATATATGTTCTAACCAGATTCTGTAAAAACAAAAAATTCTGCATAAATCATTGCAGCTGCAGCAGCATGACTGACTCGACTCCGACTAACAGTTGCATGAAAAAAACTTCAGCAACTTTTCAGCTAAAGTAGTCTGACCTGCAGGCTGTGTTTACTCAGAGCAGATAGGAGTGTGGAAATAAATTAAAAATGTAAGTATTTAGATATCTATTGTATGCGGAGTAGACATTATTCTAGTTTTGGTAACACCTGTGGACCCTTGGAAAAATGTTGTACATGTTAATTTCATGTTTTTTGATTTTCACAGAAAATGAAAAGTCACTGATTTTTAGCTTTTTTTTTTCTTTAGAAATACTTTTTGGCATTATGACTGTCATACTACACAAAAGTCATTTTTGAGTTCCCTCTTCTTCTAGGACTTTATACTGAAATGAAAAATGAGTGAAAAAAATGTGACCGGAGCAAAACACACACAGAACCTGCCTGGCATTAAGGGGGTTAATAATACCACTTCTGGCAGCTGTGTTGGAATTCAACTCTTGCCCAGAAATGGACATCTAGAAGTGGTTCTCAAACCACTCTTTGTCTGTGATGATTTGATGAATTGTGAGTGTCCCTCAGACTCCACTTGTTGTCTGCAGTGTCACTCACAGTTTCATCCTGGTGCACAGACTCTGCACACGTTCCACGTGAATGATGCAGCTGCACCGACTGTCACAAAAGAAACTATCAGTCAGATCAGCTCTTACTGGTAAAGTGCTTCTTGAACTTGTTATGCCGTGATGTGACCTCAAAATGGCAGCTGGCAAGCAACATGCCCTCAGTAAATTACCACATGAGGTATAGGAACCTACATGCTGCCATGAGTCTGTCGCTGGCCTGTGCTGACTTCCTGTCAAAACAGACACCTAGTCCCTGTACTGGTGGTCAGATGGATCATCAAAAGAGCCATAAAGTTTTACCAGCCCTTTGTGTGTCTCTTGATCAGCCTTCTCTGTGTGAATACCATTTAGGGTAACAGAGTGTACTGTGTATATTTTCTGAGACTGGACCAATGAGCCCCACTGGAGTTGGTCCTTGCCGCCAAACAACTTTTCTCGAGGAACTCCTGTGTTTGCATGTCCTCTTCTTGAGATCATCCTTTACCCTCTGAAATGATCCTACATTTGGATTTCCTGACTGACATACACCCCTTGTCAAAAGTTTTAGGACACTTTCTCATTCAAATAAAGTAGAACCTGTCCTACACCTTTTGACAGGGGGTGTATTTCATCATATGGATGTAATCAGGGCAGGACTCTGATCATACATGTTAAAGTTTCAGGCAGATTGGAGCATGTTCAGGGCATTTACACAGCATTTGAAATTTCATGGCAAAGGATCAGAATTCCAGAGGCCGCCACGGACACACCCTTTGACTTTGGAAAAGATTTTAATAACTTTGGATCATTAAGGCCTCCTGCATGTACTGGCCGAATTTGAGGTGGATTGGAGTTTCCCCCTAGGAGGAGTTAGCTCTAGAAAAAAATGAAAAATGGGCAAAATCTGACATTCAACGCAAAATCGCTCACTTCCTGTTGGGTTTGGAATGTGGTTGTCACTGACTCTTTTGTTCAGTCTGATGTGCTGCATATGTGTACCAAATTTGGTAGATGTCAAAAGTTGTAGGACAGGTTCTACTTTATTTGAATGAGAAAGTGTCCTAAAACTTTTGACAGGGGGTGTATGTAATTTCTACCTAATAATAGCAGAGAACAGCGACGTAGAAGATAGCCTCTGTCCATCAAAATCTGGTCGACTAAGACTCCACTCATTGTATAACTTTTGGTGCACTATCAGCAGGCAGCCTTACTTTCTGGTAAAGGGACAGTAGCAGATAGTCACAGCACTGTTTGCCTGCTCAAGTGGTTGTGATATGAATTTAGTAAGAACTTTCTCTTGGTACTACAATCTCCAGAATTTGCTGATTTTCTCAGGTTGCCATCTTTGTAAACCCAGTAGTGTAACCAACCTGCAGCAGTTCTGTTTTGTAATACAACCCATGAATGGAATAGCTTAATTATGCAATGGAAGAAGAAACCATCAGTTAGATAAGCTACATTTGCTCCTTTCAGCGTTTTTCCCGAGGGTCACAAAGTTGTCTTTAGGCTCTGATGCATCCGTTTGACCTCATCAGTCACCACAGCTGCCCTGAGAACTTTCTGTCCATGACAGGTTCTTTGGGTTTTAGACTGTTTGTTGGACAGTTTTAGGACATCGCTTTGGGTTCCGGGAACATTTTCTAACATTTTATAGACTAAGGAATGAGCTTCATCAGCAGTTTAATTGACAGTGAAAACACATGTTGCTTATAGCACTGAATAAAATCGAGCAAATTTACTTGGATGCAACTTAATTGAACTTAATTGATCCCTGAAGGAAAACTAGATAATTGCCACAGTTGGAAAAAACGAACAGAAGATTAGTTTGGAGAGCCAAAAAATGCTCCATTGACTCCTCATTCACGGATGTCTGCTGTTCGGTGATTAAAAATAATCTGATGTTACCGGCAGCGCACAGGGTTTTGTGCAAAGAGGGGGGGCAAGAGGTTCACACACAGGTCAAAGAATTTCTGAATAGATACAGATCCATATAAATGTCATGTGCAGTATGAAGCACTAAATTCAATTTCTATAAGTAAAAGCCTCATAAGGTTTCTAAAGTCTTCAATTTTATTTGCCCAAGTTGGAAATACTTTGTCTTTTCTTGCTATGTATCAGTTTCAACTATACATTAATTTACCGTCATACATGATCTTTATATTTTGTATCCCATTTTTAGCATTTTTGCATAAAGAATGACCAGAATATTGAATCAGTAATCAGAGTAGCTGCTTATTTCCTTTAGATGGACTAGTCGTTCAGTTGAACCCTTGAAATCTTTTTTTCCCCTTTATTGTCTGTGGCTTATCTTTAAGAATCCTGACATTTACACAGCTGGGAAGCACTAAAACGTAATAATTGCATTTTTTCATACTTGATATGATGATGTAACAGTGGTTAAAGTACTCTCTTAAACAGGCCTGGGAAAGTTTTATATTTTACTTGTACAGTGTAACATGCAGAAACCGATTGAGAATAGGGTTGAAACAGCTCTGTGGGGAAGCAACACTTTGGGGATTATCTGAGTGAGATAATGTTGTGTTTGAGCCCTTGGACCCTGTCTGGTTGGATGTTTGCACGGCTCCAGGAAGGACTGGACCAGATAGGTAAGGTCCCATTTGAAACTGGCAGTGTTTTGACAGGCAATTTTACAGCATCAGAGCTCACAAACACTGACATTTTCCATTCTTCAATAATGGAAGTTTTATAGCCGCTGCTGCTGGCTGGCTCCGTATTGTTTTTCTCCCTCTCACGGCTTTGACGTCTACTTCCATTACTGCGTTTAATAAAATACAGTCATGTTCCTATTTGCTGCTTGGCCAAAGACCTGGAGACACTTTTTTTTATTTTCAAATGGTCTACATGGTCTTTGCTGAGCTGTAAGCAAACTACACCCAGTTGGCAGTTTATTAGGTACACCTAGGTAAAAACCAGTACAGTTTAATTGAACAGTCCTGCAACAAATCCTCCATTATTGCGGTTGTGCTGTTCTATTTTTGCTGTAATTGTTTGTCGAGAGGGGTGCTGATTCAAAAAGTGCAGTCGACTGATGGACGTTTCTCTTATTTAATCCATTACATTTATATCAAGTGTCCAAATGAAATTTAAACCAAAGTTTTTATATGTTTTTTTTATGAATGCAGTCTGCAGGGACATCCAGACCCAGTAGGGAATGTTTACTCCTGACATTTCATCCGAGCATATTTCACACTCATTTTTCTTTCCACACGGAGAGGTGTGTTTGATTTTGTTTACCTTGAAAATGTTGTTTCCTTTATTTACGAGGCTACCAAAGGACCCGGACCATTTGAAGCCATTTTTTATGTTCCTCTTTGGTCTGGTAATGAGGCCAGTGTTGATGGAGGCACAGAAGGAGCTGTCGCCAGCTGTGTGTGTCTCTGCTCTTATATGTGTGTATATATACGTGTCCGTACTTCCTTAGGTAAATTGTGTCTTTGCTAAGTGTGTCTGTGTGCACTGTAGGCTGTCTTTCATCTCTTATTGATGCCAGAGGGAGAAAACGGACACATAAACACAGACACACACTCTTTCAGATGGTGCTGATCCGGTAACTGCATTCAAAAAGTGAGCAATTTTTAGCACAGCCTCTATATGTTTCTGCAGGTTAACTGACTATAAATGCACCACGTGGAGTTCTTTTCTGGTAAACAAACAAAAACAAATTCTTTTTTTATGCTCAGCAGGGACCCATTCAGAAACAAAACATGGCTCTGTGAAACTATTAGTGGTCAGATTCTCCACAGGGTACCTTTAATTCATCTGTGACCTTGCCAGACCACAAAGTGAGAACTTCAATCCTGCTCTGTCTTTGCCAGCTGAGAGCGAAATGTTTTTCCCAGTAAAATCCAACCAAGCACTTGGTGTTTTAATCAAATGGAAAACCTTGGTTAACCTGCCAGTGTCAACTATTAGTTTATATGAAAATACTTCAGAATATTACTTGAGCCACATTCACAAACCCTAATTCTTCTCTCGCTGTGAATAATAAACATGTTTTTCCATTAATGACAGTGAATTACAGCCTGCTGCCTGGTGCTGAGTGATTAGATTAATTATAATTCATCAGCTGCTGTCACCACAGCGACACCCTGATAAAGACGTACAGTACCAATGTGAATGCCTTCCTTTACAGTGAGAGGAAAATGTATTTTAATGAATACTTGAGTCTCTGCTTTGACTTAGTGTGCAGGAAAGTTGTTTTTTCTGCATAAGTAACAGTAAATACATGGAGATATAAATGCATGGATTTGTACATTTCTGTTCATGCTTCTCCTTACAGATTTTACAACAATGAAAGCATAATATGAGCAAATACCTGATCATTTTTTGTGCGTAGATCAGCACAAAGCTGCATTTGTTTTCCCTCATCACGGCATCCCACTCAGAAGAAATAGAGCTGGCAAGGACAAGAGAAGAGGAAAAGACAAAAAAAGGGGAGAATGGATAGACTAAAGCATGTAGATACCCTGAAATCACACTCCCCTGTTTTCTGATGAACGTCCAATTTTTGGACGTCAGACTTGCCTTTCTACTCTTTGCGGATGGTGTTGTTCTGTTAGCTTCATTAGACCATTGCTTTCAGCATGAATTGAGGTGATTTGCAGAGTGTGAAGCAGCTGTGATGACAGTCAGTGCCTCGTCCCAGCCTTAAGCCTTGGTTCTCTGCCAGAAAACAATGGATTGCTCTCTGCAGGTTGAGTTGATGCTCCAAGTGAAGAATAAAAATGTCTCGAGGGGTTGGTTTATTGTCTCCGGTTATGCAGGTGTCATACCGAACCGCTGGAGCTGAGCTAAGTCAAAGCTTTCAATTTTCCCACTTGATCCATATACATTTGAGTCCACAACTACGGCCATGAGGTTTGGGTAGAGACCAAACCAATGAGGTCATGGACACAAGCAGCGGCAACCTGATTTCAATCCCAACTTCTCATGCATGGATGCTGGGTCATGACCGCTATAGCATCCCTGCAGCGTCGGCTTGTAACTCACAAGGTGCCCCTTTAGTGTCATGTTTTTTCAACATGCATGGTGGTCCATTAAACTTTCTTTGGAACTCCATTAATGTCAGACAAAGATGCAGTAAGGATTAAAATGGAGATGGTTGCTGCAGAAGGGAGTTTGTTGCCTCTTATGCGTGGTTAATATTCAGAAAGTGTGCATTTTAACACAAGCCATGATCTTTTTTAATACCTTGCAACTAAAAAATTAATAATAAGAGCAAAAACCTGGCTAATAGATATACAGGGAACTCCACTGACGAGATCTGTCTCGTCATTTCTGATTATTGTCACCACCAGCTGTCCAACCTCCTTCTGAGGAGTTTATGTGTATACACTATATGTTCTATTGAATAACTATGTTGAAGAGTGTCCAGTGCATCTGAAACTGACACCAAAGGGTCATGATCAAGTATGTATACGAGATGAGTTGGAAGGGAGAGTATGCTGGCAGCAGATATTAGTTTCTTCAGAATGCCAAAATGATGTTGGGTCACTCGTGTACTGGATAAAGTGCAAGTAAGTAGCTGTGTTGAAGTGGTTTAGGCTTCAGATCAGGGTCAAGTAGGAGGACAGATTGTATAACCTGGCCTGGGGACATCTTCGAATTGCTCAGGAGCTGGAAAACATTTAAAGGGACATTGCTGAGCATGCTGTCACCATGACCTGAGCTCTACTGAGATCCAAGGCTAATATTGGATAATAAGGTCTGGCTCACAGTCTGTGGTCCAGTTTATCCTAAAGGTGTTGGACTGAGGTGAGGTCAGCGCTCTGTGCAGGCCAAACAAGCACTTCTACACCAAACTGGGGGGAAAAAACAATTCTTTTTATAGCTGGCTTTGTCCAGCAGCCTTAAGATTTCCAACTAAGGAGCCCAAAAGGCGGAAAAGCACCGTCAGACCTAAAGTGTTTTGAGGTGAGGTGTTGAACACTGTTATCACAATCTGCTCTGCTCATTCCCCATTTACTCTTCACTGGTGTATCTGTCCACTTAGGTCATAAAGTCTACTGTAGCTTAGGATGGAGAAAAAATGGAACAAGAAGAGAGACGGATAAGGGAAGCTAGGGAAAGTGAGAGATTTAGGTGCAGAATGTGTAAAAAAAAAAAAAAGAGGGAAGGAAAGGAAAATAATAGAAAGACGCATGCCTTTCTAGTGGAGGAGGAAGATGAAATAAAAATAGAATGAGAAAGAAGAGGAGGTGAAGCAGTAAAGTAAGAGAAAAAGCAGTGGAGCAAAAAAAGTGAAAGAAGAAAGAGGAGAAGGACAACAGGTGACGGAAAGAGAGAGAAAGAGGTAGATTATGACTGGGCACAATTCCTCAGCCCTCCTCACCTCTTTTGAAGCACATGCCATCCACGATTACCGAATTCCTGCTTTTCCACTCGGCTGATTGTTACGATGATTTGCTGACATCTCTCAAACACATTCCTCTCAAACAAAGTCTCTGCTTTCTCTGCTGGTCCGTGCTCCCACTCCCTCCGAAGGCCCTGTGAATATTCAGTATGTGTGGGCCGCAGACCGGCTCCGGATTGCATTTCAAATGGCCAAAGTACTTGAGGAGCGCTTGAGTTTTGGCTGCTGCAAGCACGCAGTTGGTTAGACAGACTGTCCCTGACATAAAACTTTAGGGGTTTGATCTCTGCAAGCAGCCAATCTGTGTCCCAGCACGAACCGCAAAGTCTGATTGATAGGAAATCTACAGGATATCAAAAATAGTGTGGGAAACTTTTTTGTTAAAGCTGCAAAGATTTTGAGAAGTAGATGATCATGTTACTAGACTGGCTGTCTGGACAGGGAGTACACCACCTTTTTTCCAATATGTGCATAGGATGGACTGGATGTGTAAAGAACAATTGCACTGATGCATGGTTATGAGGGGGTTGTAAAAATCAGAGGCAAAACTGAAGCTGGACAGATGAGTCCTGCATTGCTGGTTGAGGTTGGCACCACCAGCTATTTTAGCATGCATTTTGTGTACTCTAACGTATCATGAAAACTTAGGGGTTTCATCAACATTTAGGGCGTCTATAAATTTCACTACATATGTTCTCAGTTCAAGACTGATTACCAATCAGGCAAATCTGATAATTGCTCTGGGAACTCAACAAACCCAGATTTACTCTTTGTCTGTCTACTTCTTTTTTGGGGGGGGAAATTTCCACCTCTTAATTAGACCTCACCAGAAAATGACACAATACTAGGAGATTGTTTAATGGGAATAAAACATAGATGATCTTTGTTTTAATGCATGTAGTGTGTGTAAAGTCTCCAAACCTTTCTGACAGGCAGTTGTGTCGTTACTGTTGCTCCTTTTAGATGGTGGGACTTACCACCTTAGTGAAGAAATGCAGAAGAAGCTTGCTGTAGTTGGAAAAGGGTGTTTTACCCCAAGCCATCTTTCCTAAACCAAACAAACAATGACTGGAACCATGAACATGAACAACACCCTTGTAGGTAAAAGTCACTCCTGTGACTGACTTGTTCTACTCGTCGCTGGTAAATGACCTGTTCTGTCTTTTGTGCATGAGGGCCTTTGTATTTAGAATCAGCTGAGGCTCCTCATCTCAAAATCTTACTTCTTTTTCAATGTTTTGGTTTTAGTTTAATTAGTAATAGAGCTCATTTGTTCTGTTTCACTAAAGTACTTCAGTTTTTTTGTCTGTGTGTCGAGTAATTAACGCACAGGAAACTTCAGGCAAGGTCATAGATTTCCATCACAGAAGAACTGTAGGCATTAGTCAGTGATTAGCCTCATTATCTCACTGTGTCTGATAATAGAGAAAGATGAACATCATTATTCCCTGAAGTCTAAGTTAACATATTCAAATTACTTTGTGTTGTCTGGCCAGCACTTAAAGACTCCCACATTTTGAGTTTGTAATTTTGATCAGTTATCAGAGCTGTTGCTGTGTTGGTTTGAGGCTCAGGCAATAAGGAAAGTACTATTTATAATGAGGGTCAGTGGGCGACTGCAAACTAAGTTTGACCCAGAGCCCCTTCAGCGATTATGACAGACAAAATTTTAACTTTTTATCTTTGCTTGTGGTCAAAATTGTGACATCATTTCAATTATTTGCATGAGTTGGGGATAGCATCTTTCCTCCTGATGTTTTTTACTATACTTTCTATTCTTTTTTTTTGCCCAAATTTTATGATTCCATCATCTAAAATAAAGGCAGTGTTCATGTAACTTTGTCTTTGGATGACTAAAATGGGCATGTTTGCCATTTTCAGTGTGATTATCAGACTAAAAACTAACTAACTCACCAACTAATCAATTTAAGGTGAAAGGCAAATGTAGATATTGTGACAACATATTGAAAATTGTACTTCATCTTTCCAAAATTATGTTATCATGTTATTATTATGTTAATGCATGAAAATGTCAGCACAGTCATGACTTTCTGTTTTTAATCTGTCCTCCCCTTCTACAAAGGTGTCTCCCTGCCCACCAACACACCACTCACTACCAACTGTGACTCCCCTGGACTGGGCTGCCCAGGTAGGAAAAGTAAACACACCTCCATTGTGAACGCTGTCTTTGCAGCAGGTGATAAGAAAAAAAAAAGCTTGAAAGCAGAAAATAGCCACAGCTTTCCTTATTTGCTTCCTTTCTTTGATGAACATGACAGCCGAGTGGAATCTTTTTTTGTGACGTGTTCTCTTTCCTTTCTTTCATCTATAACACACTACAAAGTAGAAATAGACTGTTTTTTTTAAGACTAAGAAAGCATCTGTGGCAGTAATCATTGATGTGATGTGCAGATCACCTGCTTTCCAGCAGCAGTTATTTATGACTACTTTTACACCACTGGTTGATTTATCTAATACTGAGCAAGACAAATACTGTTTCCAAGTTGTTTTTTCACACCTGCTACAAAGTATATCAAATGACAGGCAATTTATCACCCTCCATCATCAGTGCTATGGGGAAGTTCAATACTGCTACGCTTAACTGATGTGTTGATTTACCTTTTCTGGTATTATAAAGAACTCTTACTGCAGCAGGACTTTATTTAAAGATTAAGTAAACATTAACAAAAAACATTATGTAATAGTACTAATAAATTATTGATATAGTACCCTTCAAAAGCACAAGATAGAAAGTCCTTTGCAAAACAAACATATAAAAAAAGGAAAAAGAACAAAAACTTCAGAAAATAATGAGATACAATTTTTGAAATTAATACAGTGACAATCCTTTAGGAACAAGCCAAATGATAAAAGTGAGTAAGGACCTGCCAGAGGATCTCAAGCAGTGAAAATGCTCATAGGGATTCAGCAGATTACAGAGAGTCCTAATTACAATCAAAGCTGTAAAAAATGGATATTTTTGGGGGGGTTGGTACATTTAACTTGATTTTTAACAAGAAACTGATATAATACACAGCTAATGTCTATTTTAGTTTCTTTTTACCAAATAGATACCTGTTTCTGATTTTGCGTAATTACTTCTGCCTCATGCAAAGAGCTGATAAGCAAAAGCATTTCTAAGAATTTTACCTTTGAATTTACAGGGCAGGGAAGCAAAAATGTCCTATTGACAAATTTGAATGTCCTGCCCAAATGGTGAGGGTAATCAAAACAATAATTAAATCAAAGTTCCTTACCTTTAACCAGTCTTTTTTAGTATTTGTCAGACCTTGGTGCATTGTGAAGTGATCAAGAAAGAAGCAAAACGCAATAGGGTTTGTGATCTCTTGGATGCCCAAATCCCTCAGAAGGACATTGCCAAGATTGTTGGCATCAGTGAGAGGACCATTCGCTGCATCCAGCATGCCAGACAATCCAGTTTGGGCACCAAGAGATGTCCAGATGGTCCTGGGAATCTTGGGCTCAGATGGCAATAAGATGCCCCTCTACTTCTTAAAGCCAGATCAGAAAATTGGGGCTGATGTGTACTACAAAGTTCTGAGATACACCGTTTTGCCCTGGCTGAAGGCCACCTACTCTGACAACAACTATGTGTGGCAGCAAGATGGGGCTCCCGCTCACACATCAAACAAGGTCCAAAAGTTCTGTGAGTAGAATATGGCGAACTTCTGGTCCAAAGGCATTTGGCCCCCGAGCTCACCTGATCTAAACCCACTGGATTTTTTCTGATGGGGCGCCATTGAGTTGAGGACTAATGCCACCCCTCATGCCAATATGGATTTACTGAAGGCTGCAATCTCCAGGGAATGGGAGGCCTACCCCAAGGAGGATATCAGGAGGGCCTGTGCCTCTTTCAGAGGCTGTATCGAGGCCTTCATCATGGCTGATGGAGGATATATTGAATAAACATGTTCTAAAAGCTTTAAATATGTTTTCTTCAAGAAATCAATTCAAAATTCCAAAGAATAAAAAAAAGTTATACCCATTTATAGTTGTTTTTACCTGACAGGACATTTTTTCTTCCCCACCCTGTATACTAAAAGTGTTATTGGTTAGTCTGCTCAGAAAGGCCATCAGGTTCACTGTTTCCGGTGGTTTCAATCACAGTGATTGACAGTTTTCCAAACCAGCAAACAACAACAGCAATAATCCAAGCAGCCAAATACGAACTGAAAAAAAAATGTGAAGCTTAACTTTTCAAACAACTCAAGCTCAATATTTACCTGGAGGTTTTTTGATCTGCCAATCACCAAATAGATATTTACTGGGAACAGTGGATTGACGGAAACTAATGGTGCCCTTTAAACAGGAAGTCACTGGAAAAGTCTCCTTTGTTGAGCGTCTGCTTCATCCATGTGCCATTAGTGCTGCAGACTCACTCATGTCTTTTGAAAATATCTTTCTATCTCAAAACTGTCACTCATAGATACAGTTCCTATTACTATCTGGCAGTATGGGAATCAAAAAAGATGCAAGCAGACCCAAGGACTTGAGAAAACAACGAGAAGTAAGATGACAGATGTGAGAGACTGAAAGTCAATGTACTTGACAGTGTTTAGGAAATAAGTCAATTCACTTCGATGTCTATTTTCATGGAGGCCTAAGACGTGCTCAAAGTTTCAAAGAGTTTTCAACATAAACCGCAAGTGTACTGTTGTCTTCTGTGACTCTGCTGGGACTGAACCCTGGCAGTGTTGATACCTTGAATTTTCCACTGAAACACAGAAGTACACAGGAAATGGAACCTTTGACCTGCGTCCAAGAACCATGTATATAACTGAGGGTTTTCTCCATGACCACATCCATTTTTAAAATGGATGAACCTAATGGGAATCAAACCCTCAGCCCTGGCAGCATCAGATCCATACACCTCGCGTTCAGCTTCACAGAGATGATTGTTCTTGCTGTCAGTCTCTTTTCTTTGTGCTGTGTTAAGACATTTTCAAAGTCCCAGTGCCCCAGAGGTTTTCCTGAACCCCTTAAAGCTGCTTTACCACCAAATATGGTTTCTGGACATCTTGTTAAGATGAACTCACGCTTGGCACAAAGATGCTCCAACATTCCCGAAAGCACTGAACATATTCTAGCATCTGAACTCTCCAAATACTGTCCAACTACTCTGAAAAGATAGTTAGAAGGAGGAAGAGAGAGAGGACATTTGAGGATGAAACTGGAAAAAGGTGAAGTGACAGGATGCGAAGAGAAGATGGGGGAAAAAATGAATGATGAGAAAGTTGTATTGATGTGACTGTCTGGTCATTCGCAACTGATAATCACTGGTCGAAGCAATGTGAAATCACTTTGACTTTTTGGAACTAGGTGTTGGACGTTCTGCTGACTAAACAATTAGCATGTTGCCTCATTTTGTGCGCTCCCCGGTGAGGGATTAATGAGATTTATCTCATGTTAAAAGTGAGTCAACTGAAATTCTATTAATTCTATAAGTAACCTCTTGGAACTTTTATATATTTGCGAAAATCCTTCTGGTCCAGAATTTGCCTCAAGTATGTGGATTTAGGAGAGACTGTGTTGGTAGTTGAAAAGCTTAATTCACTATCATGCTGTTCAGTTGCTTGACTATGTTTACAGTCAAATTGTGTAGATGTAGCACATGCTAGCTGTGTTATGTACAGATGGCATGTACATTGGTTCATGTATCTTGTAGCAAAGTATGTGAAGATTCTCTTGTCTCCATTGGCTGTAGTGAAGTTTGTATACATCCGTAAAGAAATGCATTTCCTGCATTGACAACATGAAAGCACTGTCTCTATTACATTACATATACCAGACAAAGATGTGTGAAATAAGGGCTAGAATAACTGATTGACTGAACTGACCTAATTGTGATGCGTACTTAATTTAAGCAGCAACATGTGCTTTTAAATGTGTGTTTCCATCAACATTTCTTATATGAATATTAGTTCATTGAAGGTAAACAGTTGATGGAGATACTTCACATTTCCAGCTTTTTCACTGAATCTTGACATTAAACCTACTTAGAAACAAGGAAAGGTTTTTGTGCTGGGTTTTCTTATCTGAGTCGAGAATCTAAATATTCAGTCTGCCATGCTTTGTACAGATTGTGCACCTGCTTCATTCATGATTTTGCACTGTATACATGACAGTGACTAGTTGTAAAAAAGAGGTCAAGCAAGGACAAGAATCTCAATCAAATTGGTTAAAATGAGCACATTCTTGTAGAGCAGAAAGATGCTTTGCACTGTTTATTCTTAGCTTAATATTCTTAAGTTCAAGTGTGTGAGAAAGGAGCCTTGTGGCACACACTCTCACCAAACCCATGTGGACAAGAATCTCCTCAGGCGTCCTGTGTTAAGGACATTTTCCTTGAATGACCTGTCTGTGTCCTGAGAGGAACGTACGTGAAGAAACCGCAGAACATTTCTAAAGCTAAACCACTCCAGAGTGCTGTTCAGCTGCAGCAGAAACCAATAAAAATAGAATGCTGTCCATATACAGATCATGACCTAAAGAAAAACTAACTCTAGCCGGTCGCCTTTACTCCAAGAGGTCATGTGTTCTGGGACTTAGTTGGTCAGAAACAGTAGCTGAGGGCCAGCTGATAACGTGACCCAACCCAACTCCTGAAATGTCAGTTCTCACACTATCCACAGCTACAGAGGCCTCAGAGGGACATTTTTCTAAAGGTCAGTTTTTGTGAGATTGTGCTTATGAGAGGAAGGGAGTGGAGCCAATTAGGCAGCAGCTTGTGTCGCAGAATGCAAATGACTGCAGCAGCTCCGGCAGGTCAACAGGCCATGAGAGAGGACTAACATGGTTATAGAGTAGATCCTGGAACTGGATCGGTCAATGCAGGGTTGGCTAAAGACCAGAACCACTGGATCCGGTAGCAAGTTGGGGTCCTGGTCTAGAGCTGAATCCCGAGAGAGAGGAATTGTGCTTCAGCAAATGTAGCTTTGATTCAGGTGGAACCCTTCAGGAAAAGGCAGTTCTGTTTGAATGGGATATGGAAGAACACAAACACAACCACCAGTCAAAAGACAGATGATTCTAATGGAATCTAAAATGAATTTTCCTTTATTAGCGACAAATTTGGAGGACTTTTCTTTCAGGCACATTTTCTTGTATAAACAGTTTTGGTTCAACGATGCAATTTGATCAAATGCAGAATTCACCACAAGTCTGGCAGCACGTGAGTCATTGGGAAATAGATCTCCAGCGTTACGTTTCTCTTTATTCCTGGATGAATAAAACTGCTTTTAATGTCGCTGCTTAATGCAGTATGGAGCATTTAGAAATGTACTTGGTATTAACTGAATTAATCTCATTAGTCCGTCAACGTATGGTTGCCTTGTTAGAAACCTCATACAGGTACGAGCCACCTTGGCCTGAAGTCTTTCCACATAACCTGTAATAAATGTACAAGAGCAACCCTGCAGACCTTGTAACAGGCCTCTAATGGCTGTCTGAAGGCATTGAGGCCCATTTCTGTCTTTAAGATCCATAGTTAAATGTGTGTCCATAGTTTATTTATGCATTACTCCCATTACAGCGGAATGAATGTGCTCCTTTGGAGCTGACATGTATCAGAACAGGTGCAATCGACCACCTGAAAATAAGCACAAAGACAGAAAAGTAAAGTGGTAATATATTGAGAAAAATGGTGTGTATCATCACACATGCACAAATACAGCAAAATTGTCTAATGGATGAGGCCAATTGTCCTTAAGAACCTGAAGAACTCTTTGCTTCTGAACGCCACCAGGCAATAAACCAGGGACCTAAGAATTGTTGTTGGCTCAGCTACTTTTGTTGTCAACCTTGATCTCAGAGGCAATTTCAGGTGGTTCACCTTGAGCAAAATATCCAATGGACAAGGAACTGGTAAGTTTTCTTATAACACTCTGAGCTCGTAAAGACACTCCGTTTGCTCGCTGGTTGATATTGGTTTGTGCAAAAACAGTCTCAAAAAATCCATTAGTGAGAAATGAAATGAGCCATATTATTACACTAGATCTTGAATCATTTCTGAGGACATGTTTCCAGTTTTGAATGATTACCACACTTGGATGATCTTGGGCTGTGATTGGTATGGAGAACCAGTTGCATATTTTATGGAATGAAGCGACCTGAAACATTTCTTGTGTACGCCTCTACCTCATGATTTTAGTAGGTCCATGTATCATGCAACCTCCCAACCATTCATCATCCTCTGAATCTTTCTCTCTCTCTCTCTCTCTCTCTCTCTCTCTCTCATCCCAACACCTTGCCACTTCCACCAGCCGCTTCCTCTCCCGCCACCTCATCCACTGACTCCACTAACACCATCCATGCTACTAATGCCAACACCCACGGTAAGCAACCCTCATCCTCCTCCCTCTCATGCAGCCTGATTCTGACCCTTCTGTCTGAGTGCTTTTCATTATGCTGACTTACACTTCCTCATGTTCACTCCTCAACCCAAAAAACGTGCATCATGGAGGATCTTCCAATTCCTTAGATATTCCTTGAGGAGAGAGGCATATCCTACAAGTCACATTCTCAACAGGAGTTAAGATGTGAGTTTGAGACACAAGTGATCACAATGAAAAGCAACCGGTAGCTTCTTACACCTCCCTTCCACTCTTATTCCTCCCTACACTCTGGTTTTTCCACCGTTTTCCTTTCCATACCCCACTCTTTAGGTTTTCATTTATTTTTTTCAACTGCTGTGCAGGTAGTTTTTGATGTTTTCACCATCTATTACTTGATTTTTGTCGATGACTGAAGCCAAACACCTGATTCTCAGTCGCCTTCTCTTTTCCTTTTGCCTCATCTCCTGTAAATGTAAGATCTATTTTGGATATAATATCCAAGAAAAAGACTTAGTTTTATGGAAATCATTTACAGTTCATCACCAAAAACAATTAGCCTTAATGTTTTTCTGAATAGGCTTCCTTCATAAAAATCACAACCCTTTGAAGCTTCGCCATTCGGCCTTTCAAGAACTGAGCAAAAGTTGCCCGGAGCTATTTTACTTTTCATCCACCTCTGAAAAGTCAAACCCTCCATTATTAATTTGTTCGTTCTATTATTCATTACCTACCAAGGAGAAGACTCAGCTAATTTGGTTCTGATCAACTGGTCCAGATGAACGTGTTTGACTGAGACTGGATAAATATTATCTACCACTGCGTCGACAAAATGACTCCATCAAATGTTTTCATTACTTAATTAACCTTTCTGTCACTCTTTGTCCAAATTATAGTGGTGAATGAATGTTCATAGGAATTTCTGAAAATGAGCTCTCACTGTTTGATTAGAGTAATAAGGTTGAGTTAAGACAGTTGAGTTCTCAGTGAAATTTCAAATCTGGAGTTTGTGGAGAACTTAGTGTGGTTGTTTTAGCACAGCCACGTCAATGTGGTTTGCATCTGTGGTCCCTTTTGTTCTGCTGCATCCTTGATTTGTCATCTCCAGTCCTCCCTCCCATCACTCCATCTACATCCACCATCCCCACTACTACAACTACTACCACTAGCATGTCTCTAACCCCAACCACCACCACCACCACCACCAGCACAACCAGCTCCTCCTCCTCTTCTGGTAAGGCTTCATCTGCTTTGCTGCTTTCTTGTTTGCCACAAGCATCACTAGACTTACCATACAAGCAAAGGCAAAGAAAAACAATTATTGAATGTCTCCCCCCTAACTTTCATTGCATTTAGGTGCAAAAGCCTCACAAACATGGGGGTCAGTGTAAGTCCAATAGTTATAACGGTGTTAGATTTGTGTTCGGAAACATGTAGTTTGGACTTAATCTTTGTTTCTCGGCAGAGGTAGACAAAATTAGCTTCTCATCAGCTGTGCTTTCATAATATACTATAAAGAATGAAATTAGGAAATTTGATAGAAACATCAAATAATCAAAAAAAACATCCTCAGTTTTGCAAATAAAGTTCCTATGCATGAGGTGTTTTCTTTGAGTTTGCATATTTTATAGGCGATGGAAAAATCTTTTTAATCTAAGTTGTAATGTAATAATTTATTTCACATGTCTGATCAGCTGTTTCCATTTTTTATATTGTTTTCGCCTCTGGATAGTGTGAACCTATCATGTAGGCTACATGAAAGAATGATTAAAACTTGGACGATCAGAAAGAATTTCTAAAGAAGTTTGCCCAATTTTCTCTATAGATGGGCAAAATTGAGTGCCCTTTTTCTTCTTAAACTAAACAGCCCTTTTTATTGCTCTAAAGAAGTCCATGGAAACAAGTCTAATTCACCTTTTCCTTTTCATATATTCTTTTAAAATGTATGTTCATCCATTTAAAAAGTTTGCTTCAAATTTGCTTGACAATTACAATAAATAGACTTAGACTAACTTCTCAATGAACTGGAAAGCTTTAAACCAAATTGACATCAAGAGGCTTTTGGGAAACCCCATTTGAACAGCGCATCTCATAAAGTATTTTCTTGATAAATATACATTTTTTTGTCTGAATCAAGAAAGAATTTCGACATGGTCCGAGGAGTTTGTTTCATCAACATAGTGTGCTTGTGTAATTTGTGTTACTGACATGCCGCCTTATTGTGCTAATCAGTTATGGCTACACTCACCATCACCACCAGTGCTGCAACTCCTGCATCCTCAGCATCCTCTGCTACTAATATTGCTTCAACCAGCACTACAGCTCATGGTAAGGTAGCTAACAATATCTAAAGACACTGATGCCACTAAATAATGTGGCATTGAATTTCTGATTCTGTCTTGCTATGTAAAAGATAACTTTCCCATCAGTTTTGGACAGTAATATCTGATCATTTGCTCTTTTTAACAAAGACAACACATGATCAGTAACATAATTAAACACAAATTCCATGATTATGTGGTTATATGGTCAATGCACAATATCTTTAATCCTCACATAACATTTAACATGCTGAGTTTTCCCACAATACCTCCAATCCCATGTGATGTAAATGCAGCTTTATTGAACATTTTGGTTGTTCTATCTTTATTAAAATAATCATGTATTATTGTGTCATATAGTAAGTGTAGATCTGTATGCATGTGTCAGGTTTTCCCTGGATAATGATTCTGTCATCAGTGACACCATTACAGGTTCATATTATCTTATGGCTTCACTCTCTGCAGTGTTACTGTATGTTCAACAGCAGCATCCATTCCAGGGTCGGTCACAATAAAAGGATCTGATAGCTATAACAGGGTAGAAGAAGTGGTGAAGTGTTGTCAGCGCAATGTACTGCAGATGTTCATAGGTTCTTGCCTTGTTTTCACTTGCTGTCATTATAACACAGTGAACACCAGTAAGATAACAGGTTCTACAAATTGTGGTTCTAAACAAAGAAAAATGGCCGCGTGTCGTTACATATTGTACCTACAGCATGTGTCCAGTAAGCTAACTGATCATCTGTGGTTGCTTGCTTCCCCTGTAGCCCAACAGACAACCAGCAGCACAACAACTGCTTCATCTGCTACCACTAACCATCCAGCTACTAACCCTACAACGCATGGTAAGAGCAACAATACTGGCACTGCTAAAGCAACAGAAGACTTAACGCTGCTCTGACTGCTTACAGTTTTAATCTGGATGTGTTAGTGCTGGCAGAAACAGAAACTTTCAGGGGATTAAATCCTGCAGTGGTGCCACAGCCTCAGTCCTCACAAAGCTACACAGCTGTAACTGTGAGTCGTAAAAGTGGAGTCATTTAGAACTGAGGGAAATTAAATTAAATTCACTTTATTTCCCAGCCTGGTGAAGTGATTATGGCTGCAGTTTGTTGGTGAAAGTATTAAATATCAATCGTAATGTCAGACATTTAAAGCACTTAACAATAGCTACAGAACTTTCTCTAAGATGATGAAGGCAATTAGTCATGTCTGAAGAAACTTTTCTGCTTGATAAATGTAGCTGATTGACTCCTTGTTTTGTCAGTACCTCTGTTACAGCATGTGCTGTACTCAGCTTGATATGGGGCTAAGAGTGTGTTAACAAAAGGTTGAAATTGGGACTAATACAAAATGTGGATGTTTGGCATTTTACTTTATCAAAGATTTTGTTTCTGGGTAACACCTTTTTGAAATAATCAGCTAATTTTAAGAGGTGCCTAGTGGCTCAACAGAGTTGTCAAAAGCAGTGCTTTATACAACTGTTAACTACAACTTATGACTACTAGATGATCGTTTCTTTTCGCTGCGTGAGACATCGTTAACATAGTTAAATAAAGAATGTGTTTTCTCTGATTTATTCCTGTCTATCTGTAGATAACATTATTTAGCTTTTGTGAGACAGTCGGAAAATCGAGTGTATTCAATTTGTGTGAACGTAGATACTGAGTGTTACATATTATACCATGAAAACGCACAATAGTGCAAGAATGCCCATTGTTTTATCCTGTTTTTCAACCTCCTCCCTTCTCCTAGTCTCTCCTGTAGTTTCTTCTCTGCAAACAGTTCAAGGAGCGTCTCCTCTGGTGCTGTTTGTAATTACTAACCAACCAGAGACTAACATAGCTGTTGCTACTGCTTCCTCTTGGGGTAAGATACACACTTGCATGTGTCATTCATTATGCAAGGTCTCTATGTACGTCTTCATTATTCCCACATTTTCCCATTAGAAAAATGTCTTTTGAGCTTTGATGTAAACCATATTAAAACATTTCTCAACTTAGAGTTTCCCTGCTGTTGTTTGAACTACATAATGATCAGATCAACAGATATGAATTTTATTAAATGTGTCATAGTTTAGTTTTATCTCATCTTGATATGTTGCTTTTGGTGAAATTGTGCTCAGGTTCTTGGTTTCGTAATGATTAGAGCTGCCTGGAATAGCTGCTGTTGGGCTACTAACCGTATAATCATTCTAACCAAGTCGTAGAGATTTTCTCCGTGTTTGGTTTCCTCTCACATGCTACACACATTTGCATAATTCTTAATTATTTTCGCTTGTTTTCTATCATTCATGCTACAGAAATTATGATCAACGTACAGTGTTCTTACTCTAACTAGACATGGGATGGCTCATCTTATGTAAAGGTGTCATGTGCTGTAGTAGTGCTTGGAAATGCATTTTGTTACCTTTATTTATTATCTGTAACCTGCTTTTTCACTATAATGGCTTCTGCTTTGATGTGCCGTGTCCTGGCAACAGCGGAGGAGACCACAGTGAAATCTCCAACCCAAGCTTCTGCTGTTGCTGCTGCTGCAGCCGTGTCCTCACAGTCCAAGCCTCTGGCTGCTGGGCCTGCTGATCACCAAAGACAATGGATTTTTGGATTAACTGCTGCAAGAGCTTCTGTTTCTCAAGCTCCTAGACCTCCACCTCCCCCAGTTCCTTTAAAGAGACGCACCAGGTCTGCTGTAATTTCCAGCCCTCCTGGAGGAGCCTCTCTTCATAGGCCCCTTGCATCCAGTCAGTTGAAACCTCCAGCTCAAGCCACTGACCCCCCACATGCAGCACATCAACCCAGACACGTACCTCCACCTGAACCTAGTCACCCTCGACCTCCAGCCTCCTTCCACAGGGCTTCAGGTCATCGCAGTTCCAAGACCTCTCTGGGGTTTATCTCAACCCCTTTGAGGAAAAGGCCAAATGGAAGAAGACGTCCAGTTGCCACCAGAGTACCACCCAGGGTGGAGGTTCACATCACAAAACCTGCAGTCCCAACAACCGAACCCATATCCACTGCCAGGCCCACATACACACAGACAAGTGGATTTAAATACACAGCTGGACTGAAAACCACAATGCGTATGTTGGGATTCGCAGCTCATCCAACTGGTCGCCTAAATCCTACATCACCACCGACTGCCATGAAGGAGACCGCCTCAACCACTGAAGACTCAAAACCCCTTCGACAAACTGGGGTTTCAGCCTCGTCACAGGGGTCATCTCCATGGCGACATAAAGGTGAGGCATTAGACACAAAGGAGTTCTCTCCAGCTGTCGGGGCAGCACCCCTGGCATCATCTTCATCCTCGCTGTTGTCATCGGCATCAGTGCTTAGCAACAGAATGAACAAGCCTGTGGCGTCACAGTGGTCGCTACTGAGCATGAGCAGTGGGGAAAACCAAACGACTGCTATGGGAAGCTGGACAGATCCTCTGGAGCCACTGGGCAATGAGTATTCTTCAGGTTCTGAGATGTTTGTGTATGATCTGACTGAGCTTGTGGAAGAGGGCAGTGCTTTCAGCTTGTACGAATTTGATGCTGCCTACTCTCTGGAAGAACCCACCACTAGTCCTGATGGCAAAAACGAACAGTCATTCAACGAATCAGATCCTCACGGTGCTTCCGTTCCTGTCACACACCCTTTAACTGCTTCTGAGGGAGGAAGGGAATATTCTCTCACCCAAGCACATTTCCACGATGACTCAGAAAGTCTGTCGAGTGACTCCGCAGCAGAGAGCAAGCTTTTTCTAGAGCACTCACAGGGTAGATTGATGCCAGAAACAGTTACATCCCTCCGCACTCTTTCTCCAACCTACTACGCGTTTCCAAACAACACTAGTTCAAGTGGACAGAAGCTGAAGGAAAGTTCCTACACACAAGCTGCCACAGAACAACTGACTTTTCAGCCATCTCTCCTTATTCCCTCCCTTTCATCCTTGTTCTTCATACAGCCAACTCCCCCTTCGCCCATGATACCACTGAGCCCCTCTGCTCTCCTTGCAGAGGAGGTTTTCACAAAGCAGATCTTTCCTTCTTCAGTGCCACAGATGGAACACAAGGCCCAGATATCCATTTCTTCACTCCCGTTAAACCCAATGGGCAGTGTGTACGAGGTCGACATTACTGGAAGAGATGTTGGACTTCCAGCAGCCAAAAATTGGCAGATAAACAATTTATATCCAAGTACTAACTTATTTCCACAGATACATTCGTCTACAGACTTTTCCCCCCATAGACTTTCTCCTGCTTTTCCCAAAACTTCTTCTTTTGGCATCTCTCACCACTCCATCCTTCATCTTATTCTCCCCTCTCTTCCCTCCCTGTCAGCTCCCTTCACCTCCTCTCATGCTATCAATCTGTCTCCTTCATCACCCGTCTCCCCCACTGGCGTTTCTCCCCTGTACTCAAATACCCTCACTCCTCTCTCAACCTCACCTCCCTTCTGGGTCACTGCTGTTCCTCTTCCACCCTCTGCTGCTCCTCAGCAGCCCTCCCTCTTTAGACCTTCCTCTTCCCCGCAGGCAGAGCGAAGAAACCCAGAAACAGACGGTGTTGTTGAATCCGCTCATGTTCCACAGTCAGACAGTGCTAGCGAGAACTCTCAGCCCTCTGTGTTGTCATTTCCGTCTCCATCCTCGAACCTTCAAAGAGACTTTGAGGCCACAGTGGCTGACACAGCATCTTTGTTGTCACTTCCTCCCTTTTATGAAGCCTTGACTGAGTCTCAGATGGCAGAGGTTGATGGTGCAGTGCTCCATGCAGAAAAGTCTTCCAACAATATATCTGAACCTTTCAAAAGTCAATCCCTTGATGCTCAATCAAGTCAGATTAGCCCCTCTGGATCATCTGTAGATAATTTGGCATCTGTTTCCAGCAACATCTTATCAGATTTACCAGCTCTGGCAGCCCATTTGGTGTTGCCAGAGTTGAATTCATCTGCAGTTTTGAGGCCTTCCTCAGATGCAGTTGGTCTGTCAGTCAGTCAGCTCTCAGCTCATTCTGGTCAGAGAGATGTGAACGGGTCACGTCCAGCTCATCACTCTGATGCTAGCTTTACCTCACTGCCAACAGCTGGCATCTGGGCCTCCGAACACACCCTGGCTCTGCTGCAAGCAAATATTGATAGAAAGCAAGATTTACGCTCTGCTTCTTTGTCAGCCACTTCTTCATCATCTTCGCATATCGTTTTTTCAACTCAGGCCATCCTTCGCCGTGACAACCCATCACTCACTGTGTCTGCAGAAACTCTTTTTACAACCAGGGTGACAGAGAGGATGATAGGTGAGGAAACTGCACTGCCTTCCTCCTCACCCCCTCCTCATCCTGTCGCTGACAACCCTCTTCTCTTGGCTCAGACATCTTCATCTGGGTCGCAAGACAGATATACTTCCAGTCTGACCTTTAATAGAGATCCATTGAGCCTGCAGCATACAATCTCTCATTTGCACATCCAGAGGAGCACAAATGCAGCCCTGGGTGCTCAAAGTAACTCCAGAGGCTTGCAGGCACTTGTTGACTATGACAGCACAGTTAATCACCCCACTTCCCCTTTGTTGGATCCATCTGTCACAGTGCCAGCCCAGACGCCGTCACTCCACAGCGGCCTGAGTGCACAGCTTGGCGGTGCAGCCCCCCAGCATGCTTCAGGGCCGGATTTTACACAGCACTCGGGCTTGACACAAGCTTACAGTGAACACCCCAGCAGTGCGATCCACGCACACACTTCAGCGCACACACACTTCGAGGACACGAGTCAGAGATTTGCAGAGGCGCATGTTAATGTCAAGGGGCTGCAGCAGCAATCATCCCACTTTCTTTCCTTTGCACCAGCCTCCCCTCTCCTTTCACCCTCCATTTTGCCTTCTCTTTCTCCTGTTTCCTCTATTTACCTTTCTCACATCAATCCTGCAATCTCTACCCCTGTAACCATGTCCTCATTTCCCCTCTCATCTTTCTCCACTCCTTCTCTCCCTTCACTCCTCCCCAGCCGGCCGGTGTTGCCAGCAGTATCTGCCAGCCTGACAGACGCAGAAATTGGCTTTTTGTCGCCCACTTGGCCGACTGCTGGAGTCAACCAGCCCACAACAACCCAATCCCCCCTGGACAAATATTTACAGTTCTCACAAAGACCCACCACATACCCCATTAGTCAGTCAACAGAGTCAGTAGAGCAGTTCATCCCAGACAGCCCAGCTTCTACACTCCCTGATGACAAACTGAAATCCAGCCACTCACAAACTCCTGCTTCCCCTGAAGTGGATGACAAGGATGGTGTTTTGCCACAGTCTGCTGACAATTCACAGACAGTCGAAGCTTCCGGTTTTGATAGTGGTTCAGTTTTGTCACCCGAGGCCGCAAGTAACCGCAGTGCTGCTGGGAAATCGTCACATCTCTCTGCTGTGTTTGATCCTGCAGACGTTGTTCCAAAGATACATATTGCAGCCGAAGAAGTCTCTGCTGTAGAACTGGCTTCTTCAGCTGTGAGCAACGATGACAATGTAACTCTGGATGTGATGTTAAAAGGTGTAACAAGCCATCAGCCTAATGAAGGTCTGAACACTGAATCATTTCCTGCTGAGGTACAAACTACCTCTCCCTGCCCCACTTCTGAACCCAGTTATCAGCCTAGCTCTGCAATATCACAACAGCCAACTGGTGCTTCGGTTATTCCAAACCCCCTGCACTCTTCTGGCCTTAATATCCCCTCTTCCACTCAAGCCTCCAGATCTCCCACTGGTTTCTCTATCGATGCCCCAAATCACGACTTCCTTTCTGGGCCTGAATTGCTCCCACTTCCTGCGAATGACAATCACACTGCGGGCTTGAAATACATCTCCACGTCAAATGCAACCACTATTATCCCACTCAAAGACTCTCCTTCAGGGGCAGTTGAAATGAAAACCAACACAAAGACTACGAACGCTACGACCTTCATAGATAATGCAAATCTAGAAGCATCTCAGGGGAATGTGACAGGCAACAAACTGATCCCAGATCCCAGTGAGAATGCAGGCACATCGGCAAAGTCAAATCTAACCGTTTCAAAGCTGAGTTTGAACTCAAACCCAAGCATGTCGAATCACAGCGGGGATCAGAGCTCGGGAGGTTTTGTAAATGGGGCCCAGGACCACAGTGGCAACAATGTCAAAGACGAAAATATCAACTTTTCCCCTGTGCCACCTGTAGTTGTCGATGTTCACCATTTTCTAACCACAAAGAACTCCTCTCCAACGGCTCCATTCAAAGCAGTCAGTGGGTCAGTGAACAATGGCAACAGCAGCGGCCTTAAAAAGGCCACGGCGTACCCTACTCCCGGATCCCCAACTGTAGCTGCCAAGCCATGCCAATGTAAACAACGCTTTCATTTTACATGTCTGTGTGGACTGTCATCGGGGAACAGTATGTCATGCAGTAACAAAAAACTGTAGATGTAGAAAAAGAAATCCATAATTATATTAGTATGCACTCTTAAAAAAATAATCATTACAGTATTTTTGCATTGAGTTTTAAAGTCTGTATAATTGAAGTGTTTTGCAAGAAAATAACTGAGCGATAATAGACACTTCATGGCTTCGAAACAAAGTTCTAATATTAGCAGTCCATTTGGCCATTAATTCTACTGTACATAAAACAAACATGATTTTAAGACTCAATACATAATTGAAGTAGTCTTTAAGGTGGTTGGGTTTTGCAGTGTGGTAGCTGAGTATTAGTTTTCGGGAATACGTAGGTTCAGTAGTTCTGTTTGCAAGGAAATCCCTGTCAATCATGTGAATAAGTGGGATGCCAACGGAAGTGAAGGCTGGTGATGGGTTTGTCATGATTCTGAGTCAATTTTAGGACATTAACATGGAGTGTAGTTGTCTAATCAAATTGTAGTATTTAGTGTGGTACTCGTAGTTCAAACAAAGACAGTGTTGTGTTTCGCCTCACTGTCTGTCTTTTACCTTTCTCTTTTACCTGTACAATATCCACTTCTAAGACTTTGGATATCTCTTCTCATTTCTTTCATCTTCTAAACTGTCACCCCCTTTTTAACACTTTTCTGAGGCTTTCGATCCATTGAGCTTCCTGGTCGAGACATCCTGCTCTGCTGCTTCTACTCTCAGACAGTAAATAATAGACTCCTCATCTGCATTTCACAGACTGCGGTGAAATCCAGTCGAAACTTTTGCAACGACCAGCTGCTTCGTAAACCTCAGGAAACAAACAAAAAAAACTGTAACCAAGGATCTGCAGCTTGCAGGGTCTCCCACCAGAACTGGTGGAGTAGAAGCCTTCAGTCCGTCCAGTAGCATCTACTAACAATTGTTGATACTAGAGAGGCACCTAGTGGCCAATGTGAAGCATAGCAGGAGAGCCAAATTAAAATGAGAAACAATTGTTCCTTATACACTGCGTCTGCTTTCAGAAGAATTATTCTAAGAGACATCAGATCAATAAAACAGTATGCATACATTGTTGAGAAATAAGAAAGGAAATTGAAGACACAAGAAAAGCTGTAGTATTTGAAGAGTTTAAAAGTTTGAAGGATGAAAATTCTAACATTAGGACTTGGGCTTTGTGCTAACCTCCAACAATTCTGTTCTTTAGTTCAAAAACATTATTTGTGAAAGATTTATTTTGGCTGCAGCTACTGTATGTTTTCATCACTAATTTAGTTTGATAACTGTTTTGCCATTTATGTTAAGAAATACCAGAAAGTAGTGAAGTAAAAACAACACATTCTCACATTTGAGCAGCTGCAATCAAACAAAGGTTTGGCACAAAAGCTCAATAAAAAAAAAAAAATAGAAAATTAAATTGGGTCACTGTCATTCATGAAAGTATCGCTTAAAAACTGAGTTTGAAAACATTGTTTGAATATGAAAAGAGCATGTCTAGTGTTATCATGTACTTTTTTGTGCCAGTGTCAGTATTTATTCTAATTTAAAAATTTTCTTTTAAATGAACCAACAAATGTGTGCAAATATGGAAAGGGTTGTGGTAGCCCAAAAAACAACTTTTTTTTTTAAAACCTGGAACAGAAACGCAGCATTCGTAAAGCTTTAATCACACATGTCCATCTGGTTAGTTTTCAATTTATTGAAATCACATACCATCATATATGCATCTAATACAGATCATTGAGCAATTCATTGACCAACAAAGTAGAGCTCTCTCTATAGGCAAGCTTGACTTACATATATGAGGTTAAGTATTTCCAAAAGAATATATATACTTTGTTAAAGACGCATAAACATAATATTAGTCGTCTGTTGCAGTTTTCTATTTATTTAAACACCCCTAAAGAATGTGTTAAAGTGTTAAATCCTCACAGAGACTGAAAAGGTTAATGACAGGGTTGATAAACTGCTGCAGGCGGCAGAAACATGCCGTCCAGCAGCTTTTTTCTGATTCCTGACACATCCCAAATGATCCCATTCTCCGAGAAAAGAAACCATAATGACTGCTCTCCCGTCCTCTCTGCTGTTGTTATCTGCCATGCAGCACATTCCTCCTCATCATTTTACTCTGTAAAATTGGATTTTTACATAACTCGATTAGCTCCATCCGTCCTGCTCTATTCGTCTCCTGCTATGTGGCACAGGCGCGAAAAAAAATTCCATTCTGTGTGTGAAATAGTTTGTGCCGAATGGAGACTGAAGTGTTATTTTCTCTTTCTCTTGCAGAGGGGTTGTACTACCGGATTTCATTTGTGGTGGAGGACGAGGACTCGATGCTGACCCGGGATGATGTCGAGCTAGCAGTGGCTCTCTGGGTAAGACGAGTCCAGCTTTATTCAGCTGGTCCCGCACTCTATTGTAGTTTTTCTCTCGTAATTGATGTAAGTTCAAACCCCAGTGTGGCATACTTCAGTACTTTTATACAATATGAAGTTACTGAAGGTGGCGAAACTTCTTTTTTATATAATTGCATTCCCTGAAAAGCTTCCTGCACACAGAAAAGGTGATCCTAAAGCTCCAAATTCACTCGGATATCTGAGAGGTACAGCTTTATTAAATGCTGGAAAGGTACTCGGGTGCTCTGGTGGATGGAATGACAACTTTTTTTGCCAGGTGTGCTTTTCATTAATGTGTCTATTGTGTCTCTATGGGTCATGTTAACTTTGCACTCACTGAAATGGCACACCACACAAAACATTATATATCAAAGGGACCGACTTTGAGTTTACTCAGCTTCAAAGTTTTCTTCTGTCAGCTTATTACAAAGTTAGAGTAACATGTTGTTTTATATGATATCAAGTTGCAATTCCTTTTTAAAAATTAGATTATGTTCATATGCACTTTTGAATGTTTTTTTTTTTGTGTTAAATTTGCCAGCTGTTACTGCTTTTTTTAACATCATTGCTCAGTGTGAACTAAAGTCAGGTCCATGAACATTTGGACATTGACACACTTTCCAGCATTTCGACTCCATACACCACCACAGTAGATTTGAAATGAAACAGTTAAGATGTGCTTTAAGTGCGGAAATTTCAACTTTAATTGCCAGCAGCAGTAGAGGCCTGGCAGAGCATCACCAGGGACCAAACCAAGCGTCTGGTGTCTATGGGTTCAAGACTTCAGGCTGTCATTGCCTGCAAAGGATTTGCAACCAAATACTAGCAGTGACCATTTGATTTATGATTATGTTAGTTAGTCCTTTAAAAAGCTGGAGAACACATATAAAACATGTTGTAATTCCTACACTGTTCACCTGATCTGGATGTAAATACCCTTGGATTAAAGCTGAAAGTCTGCACTTAAAGCACATCCTGATTGTTTCACTTCAAATCCATTGTACAGAGCCGTAATGCAGAAAATTGTGTCAGTGTCCAAATATTTATGGACCTAACTGTATCTCCTCATCAGTGTTTGCACTGGTTTGATTCTGATCATAAAGAATCTGATGCCTCTGAAACACATGCTTAAGGAGACACAGTGTTTTTGTTCCATATGAGAAAGTTTTGACCTTAATGCAATGCATGCTGGGAAGTACATGCAAACACATCATTAAAAGCATCTACCTAATATTGTGCAGCCGAAACAGATTTGACCTGTCAAGGCCTGAACACTTCAAACCTCTAAAGGTGTCCTGAGGTATCAGACACCAAATCATCAGCAGCAGCAGATTCTATCCTCAAAGTCCTAGAAGTTTCAAAATGAGTCCTCAAGGGATCTGATTTGTTAATTCACAGAGCTGCTTGATCAGAATGAGATCTGGAGAATTTGGAGGCCAAATCAACACTTTGAACTCTCTGTCATCTTCATAAAACCATTCCTGAACAATGTCTGCATTGTGGCAGGAAGGAATATCTTGTCTAAAGATTACAGTATGATCAGGGAATGTTTAAAGTTGTGGCTGGTCGGGATGTGCTCACAATTTCTCCGAATAGCTTAATTTTATGAGCTCAGCAAATACTAAATAGTGCAGTGAATTTAGGATTTTAAGCTCTGAAAATGATTCTGAAGCATTTTTTACACTGTTCAACAATGTCTTTCTTGCTTTCAAAATTGTTTTGAAGATTAACATTTACTATTCTGCGGCCAAATGACCTAGAATGGTTATTTATGAGGAGCCCATGCTGCAGATTGCAGTTTTTGTAATATATATTTCTCTTTGGGCTCTAACTACAAAGACAGTATTTTACACGTCATATTAAAAATGAAAGATACAGTTTCATAACAGACCCAGAGAATTATATCATTTTACTGCTGCTGTCCTTTTTCCATCCAATACGTCTCCAGTAACAGAACGAAACCTTCAAATGGAGTCGGGAATGTGCACAATTCTTCTGTATGGAGACAAATATACCAGAAAAGTAATAATAATTTCATTGGATGAATGATTAATTGGGTTTGTTTTCTTCTTGCAGCTGAATCAAACATTTCAGAACTGGACCCACACTGTCTACATAGATAATATCAGGTAACAGTGCAAATATTTGTCACACAGAAAGTGTACAGAGGAGCTTTTCTTTATAGTGTATCCGTATCGAACCAGGATCCAGTAGCACTGTTTGCAGATGATTCATCTCAGTTTTGTCAGATATTCAAATACTCTGACACAGAGTCAAACTTTATTCTGTTATTTAAAAGGATTCATTTCACTTCTTTGACTTTTTCTCTCTCCAGCGTTCAGCCAGATTCACAGACTGGAGGTAAACCGACCAGGTAAAGGCCTTTATTTCGCTCTGGGTTTATGTTGTTTGGCGCTCATCAGCTCATAGAAATAACCACCTAACATGTGGCATCTGTTCAGGATCACAGCTCAGATAACTGCCGGTGATTTTCCTTTTAAATCGGCACTTTCAGCAGCTTATTTCATCTCTGCTCCCGTCTCCAGTTACACCTGCCAGGCCCTGCTGGTTCACTACTACATCACCAATGAGAGTCTGGGTGAAGCCGCCGTGTCGACCCAGCTGTCCAGCAGACGGGGACTCGTGGGTGCTGACCTGCAGATTCAGCCCACCTCCATTGATGTCCAACTCATTGGTGAGAAATGAAACCGTGTTTAATTAATCAACTCAGCTTAGCTCTTTTTTGTTCTGCAACAGGGTACATTGACAAAACACAGACAGAAACTGTTTAAAATGAATAATTCGTAACTGTTGAATACAAAATCTTTGTCTGCATCTTAGTCCCAGAACTTTTCTTATTTGATTTATTCCCCCCATTTGTTATTCATGGGTTTTGTTGATTTTTTTTGTCCTGTTTCTTCTCTTGAGAGTTTTGCTTTCTGTAGATTTCTGTTCCCCAATCTCTCGCTATTTGTCTTCCTCTTCTTCTTCTTTTGTTCTCTCTTGTGACCGTGCTGGTATATTATTATCAGATTTATGTGGCTGTTTTGTCCAGTCTTTATTGCATTCATCTTTTTAATTATTTATCATTTAGACGTGCAGCCAAAACAGTGAATTTGGCTCCTGTTGTTCCTTTCAATAGAGAACTGTCCGCAGGAGAATCCTCTTCACTACCGCTGGCCTGAGACCAGACCCAATGTCACTCAGTACCTGCCCTGCTTCCCCAACAAGGACCAGAGCACCTCCAGGACCTGGTACCACACACACACACACATACACCCTCACACAACTCAGAGGACTTTACATTGACTGGTATTCATTTCCTGAACACTTAAACTAACCATAGCTAGAGCTTCTAGGATTTCAGGCTTTAAGCTGTTTCATGCTCACCAAAAGGACTGTGTGAACACGTTCATGTCCCACCACATGAGTAGTACCAATACACAAACATAATACAAACCATTCTGACCTGAAAGCAGTTGTGTGGATTTGGTTCAGCAGTAATTTGGGTTCTTGATTTGCGGCAGAAGCCAAAAATATTTTAATGGGACCGGTCAGATATTTTGCAAGTTTTTGTCCTTTTACTGCATGATGACCCTAAACTAAACACTTTCCACTCTTCAAGTCCCTGGACCAGGCTATGTCTGTTATTAAAATGTGACCTGGTTCCATGTTTCAAATGTTGCCAAGCATGGGACACACAGTGAAGTGGCCTCCTAGTGCTCCTAGTACTGATGTAATTCAATTGCAGCATTGATGAGGTTCTTTGCTGTTGCATGAGACCTGAGAGAGCTGCAGCTGAACTGCAACAAAGCCCCAATGAAAATCTGACAGCAAGGGTACCAGAAAAAGTACATTTGAAAGCCTTAATAACTGTGAAAATATTGACAAATATATGCAAAATATACCAGACTTTGGATGTGGACATTATGTACACTTATAGCCTTTTTTTTTTTTTTGTAAATGAATGCTGTTTTCTGTGATTTTACTGGACATTATCTGCAATTTAACAAAACAGAGAAAATATGGATTTTTTTTATCTTTTATATCTATCTATATATAAACATTTTCAGTAACAGCAAGTATCTGTAAAATTCAGTGTTTTTTCTGATTTAAATAAAGTAAAAAATAACTTCATTTACAGTCACATATTTTTATTCACTATTTGTAAAAATACGTATTTTTGATGTGAACATTATGGCCCTGGTTTTTTTTTTACAGTCAACATGTAAATTAATCATTTTTATGTGATTTTAATCTGTAACTTAACAAAACAGGGGAAAATTACAAAATAACAGTAAACTGTTCTTAAAACTCTATTAAAAACTTTTTTTTTTTGCAGTGCCATGAATTTGTTTTCATTAGACTGTTATGCACGCTCCAACTTATAATTTTGACATAGTGTAAGTTTAAAAAAAAAAAAAAAGTCCACCTTTGCAGTATATTTCAGCTTTCACTCTGACCCGCCGGTGGACAAACAGTTCTTATTGTATTTCTAAAGTCTCCCAAATGTCTCAGATTCTTAGAGTCAAGGTGGTCTGGTTTGGCATCATAGCTGTGGAGCTTTTGCTGAATGAATTTGGAGGCGTTTATTTCGTCAAACAATAAAAAACTCAAGATTCTGTTTCTGAATAAATTTTATTGAACATATTCTATATTTGCATTTGAAGATGTTTCAATTTTTTACACTGAAATAGTGAGGTAAGAAGTTGCATTTCACATATGTGGAATTAAAAAAAGGCAAAAAAAAACTTTGGGACAAGCAATACAACTCAGAAAGAGTGAGAGAAACATACAGATTCAATTATCACTTCAGTGTGATTTGTCATATGTTTGGATGTAGAAATACCTTCAGTGTGCTGCTTGTGTCGCTTTGCTCTTCTTTCCACCTGAATATAATATGAATCAGTTACGCTGGCTCTCTGTTCTTTGTTTTACTTCCATGTTGTGTGTTTTTTGTCGAGTGTTTGTGTCCCTTAGCAATTAATCAAGAATGCATGAAATCTTCCAAAGCATCACCGTGAACATTTATTTGAATAGCCTCAACAGTAATATTGTCAGAAATGCAAAGCCTTCTCTTATGTGATTTTCACTAGATTTTGTAGATAAGAGCAGCTTAATCAGGATCTGTGGTCTCTTCAGGACGGGACACACTGGAAACCTCATTTTCTGAGTTCTCCCTGGGAGCTTCCAGGAGCTGCTGCATTAATCACCGATAGTCAAACAATAGCTCTTTGCTCTCACCTAATGCTAACAGATGGGCAATATCTCTTATGAGGGAAAAGCACACAGAAAATAAACACCATACAGAGGATTATACAGCAAAGATACTCTGAATGCAAATTAAAAAGGCCCAAGCTTGCTGTCGATCAGTTGACCTAATTCATCTTTTGTGCTTCTTTTCTTAACTCACTTAAGTGATATTGTGCAAGTGATAGTGATCTAAAGTAATTAATGCAGTGGAAAGATGTCTGCTGATCCATTGAGCCTGTAATGTCTCAGCATAAATTGTTTTTTTTTTCTCAGCTGTGGACAGGTTCCAGATTAAATTAGAGACGAGCCTATCTGTCTCATTTTTTGCTTCCGTTTTCATTGACTCTTGGTGCAAACTCTGTTAACCTGATGTACTCATAAATTTGTCCTAATGTGCAGCATTTATTCTCTTAAAACAGCCACAGTCATGTCAGACTCATTCTGCAGAAATTACATTTTCTTGTCTACGTAGTTTTCAACTTACAATTCATTTTCCTCTTTCAATCATTGATAAGCTGCTGTGAATGAAGCTGAACTCTATTTGCTCTGATTTGGACTGAAAACAGCAGCGGATTCAAATCCTATGTCGGATTTTACATACTTTATTATACAAAATTTCACTGTTAAAGTTTTTTGGAGCTGTCCTTCCATTAAAAATGACCCTACAGATCATTTGTGCAACCAGCTTTTTACGACTTATAGTTACGTCTTAATGTCTCAGTGCTCTCTAGCTGCCACAGTGCCAAATGAATCTTTGTGGCATTGGCAGGAGGTTGGGGTTGATGGACGGGTCGACATGTATTGGTTTCTTGTTTTAATCAGAAAGTTAAAGTCAAATTAAACCACGACCATTCTATATATTTGACTATGTTTAGCGTTGTTACCATGATGACAATGGTTCTCTATTTTATCCCAGTTCAAGAGAGCCAAAAAATACCGTCAGTTGAGACGCTAATTCAGAAAACCCTCCTATAGGTTGCATTCTTAAGGATGAAGAACTTGAATTTTTGACTGGCAACAATAAAGGATTGACAGTTTGGCTAATTTAAGGCAGATTTGTTTAAGTTTAGCGTCAGTGTCTGCTGCGTCCAACTTGATCATGCTGCTCTCAGTAGATCTTCAGCGTTCAGAGCTGCGGATTATGAGTCTGCATCTCACTTCCTCAGGATTTTTTATAGTAAAACTCCCGCAGGGACAGACGTTTTACACAGTGCAAGTCTCTGCTGTCATACTCAAATACTGTTTTGCAGAATGTTCCTGTTTAAACCAGTATTTTTTTAATACTAATAAATATAAAAATGTACTTCTCTTTGTCACAGTTTGATCGATCCACAGAACTACACGTCCTACTGGTCGGCTGCAGACTTCAGTAACTGCACAGACATCGACACCATTGAGGTGTCAGCAGGTACGCTCAGCTGCTGGCTAATCAGATGTCAGGCAGCTCAAAGTCAGGCCATAGGTACAGTAGAATATAATCTGGAAAGACAGTTTAGATGGATGGACAGATGCAGCAAACAGCAAAATAATTATAGCTGTTATAAAAAGTACAGTATTACCATCTGTAATCCTGTTGAATTAGTACAAAATGGAAAGTTATGTCTGAAACAATGAGATCTGTTGTTTAGGTACATACAGCAATGTCACAATGTAGTCCTGCATTAGAAAAAATGTCAATTCTGGCCACAAAATGGTGTGAAAAGTGCAATTTCTATCATCCAAATGTAGTGAAATGTTGGTATGAAGTAGCATGCAGTAAAATACAGATATGTGGAAACCTCTATGTGGAAATAATTTGCATGTGTGCTGTTTTGTTTGTGCAGAAAATGCAGCTGAGGTGGCGGATCAGCTCAAAGTCATCACCAACAACGAGCTGTCCAACGAGGAGGTGAGGCTCCAGTCTTGCGGTGTTTGACCGAACAGGGACGCTGTGTTGAGGAGAGTGAATAAACTGTCCTTCCTTTAACTTCGGCAGGTGTCTAAAGTGGTGACGATTGTGAAGCAGCTGGTGAACGTGGCCAAGATCAACACCACGTTAGCCCGCACCGTCGTCACCATCATCTCCAACGTCATGACCAGCTCGGAAACGGCGCTGTCGGCCACCTCAGAGAAGCACGTTCCTCTGCCTCCACCGCACTCTTTTCTGCATCCTACTTTGTTCTGTCTTCACTGTACTACACTGTATCACTCAACACTATTGTTTTCTGCCTTTGTTCACTCATGTGCTGTTTTTGTTCTATCATGTTCAGCTGTGTTCTCCTTCTAACGCACCATATTTTACATAACTTTACTCATTGCATTGTTGTGATATGCAGTACTGTCCTATAACAACACAGTAAATGTACAGTAGAGGAGTGTTTCCCTTCAGTTATATTACGCTGCAACAGATTTCATTACCATTCACTGTTCTGTCAGCATATTATTCATATCTTGTGCCCGTACTTATTAGTATCTGAATTTAGTGACTTTGACTTTTATTCTTTGTTCCCCCCTTATTTTTTACTTTCTTCTCCTGTGTATATCAGTCCATTTTACTATATTTTTCCTCTCAGGAAATGTCTGTCTGCTCATTCAGTTCATGCCTAACTGTTGTTTTTGAAGGACTTTTTGAAAATAACATCATCTTTCTGTCTCTCTCTCCTCATCAGAGCCCTGAAGACTGTAGATGAGTTGGTTCAGAAGATCGAGTTCGAAGGCCAGTCCATCAGCATCACCTCCAAACATCTGGCTGTGGGGATATCAGCCCTCAACAGCACCGTGTTCAGCGGGATGTCCTTCAGCGCCTTCATGTCTCCGAACACCACCGATCCCCAGGTAACAATCGGTGGCATCAAAGAGTCTTCCTCTGAAGGATCTTTTTCTCATGGAGGTTGATTTTGAAGGACTTCCACACAAAACTCATCAGTTTGACGGAAATATTTCATGTCACTTTGAATTTTACTCAAGCGTTGCTTTTTTCTCCTCTCCTGTCGTCTTTCAGATCGACTTTGACTCAGAGAGGGTGAATTCTTTAGCTCAGATCACCCTCCCTCCCTCTCTGCTGTCCAGCGTCTCTCTGAGTGAGGTCGACAGATCGTCGCTGTCCAGGATCAACTTCATGTTCTTCAGCAGCAACAACCTCTTCCAGGTCTGAGATCACAGTGTGGCATTCTGAACGTCACGTGCATCTTTTATGAAGCTTTAATGTGGATGAATAAGGCCACAGGGCATGCAGTAACAGTGAAGTTGATGTCTGTGTCACTGCTTTTAGAAAGAGCAGGACGGTCGCTCTTTGAACAGCTATGTGGTGGCGAGCAGCGTGGGGAACTTCTCCATCAGTAACCTGATGGAGCCTGTCGAGATCGAGATCGCTCACCTTCCTGACCAGGTACGATGAGACATGTCTGGTCGAGCAGTCATGTGTTGACATTGTAGTGTTGTGCTCGTTTATTGGGGGTTTTTAATTCTTTCTAAACATTTTTCTTTGTATAAATTTTTGCATTTCTTTTCTATTTCTTTAATTCTAATTTTTTTGTTTTTCTTTCTGCATTGTTATGTTTCTGTTTGTCTTTTTTATTTGAATTTTAATTGACTATATTCATTATTGTAATTTTTGGTTATTTTGTTGATCTTTTTGCTTTGTTGAATTTTTATGTGTGTGTGTGTTTTTGAATTTAAAGAGTTTTCTTTCCTCTAACAAAAGGCACCATTTTATATTTTCTTGATTTAATAGGGATTGTAATATTTATCATTTGCCAACAAAATGTAATTTCTGGCATTTCTTTTTGACAAAGAAGTGAAATCTCCAAATACAAAAGTAAAATTTGTAGAACATTTTGCTTTTGCTTTTTGGTCGTAGTGTTTGGGTTTGCTTGGAATTAAATATTCTGAAAAATCCTGGCTTTAAAATACTTCCAGCAATATGTAATCTACTTGGAAACATCCAGTTGCACAGGAGACTTAAAAATGAAGAAAATGAAACCAGGTGTGAGGTGATATCTGTGAGGGCCATAAACTGGGTCAGAGCAGCTGCTTTTGTGACTCTCGCTGCTATTTCATTTTTCTTCTGTCCTGACAGCCCTCCCTGAATCCAGTGTGTATGTTCTGGGACTTCAGCATGAACAGTAAGTCTGTCTGCGCCTACATCACTTGAAACATTTCAGGTTCACTACAGGGTCCCCAAATCTGCAGGGAGTCATTTTTTACCAACATTTTCATCAAGTGTTCAGAGAAAAACATCCCACCTGTTAAAGTTCAACTCGGTCACATCCACTGGGATTCTGCTGCAGATTTACTTTGATTGCCTCCTTGTATGAGGGTGCTTTTAACTGACTTGGTATTTGTCAGTGGACTAAATATTGGGAGCAATTATTGGGTGGAAAAGTTTTATTTCTCTATCATGTAAGCAGCTAACCTCAGAGGTTTCTACGCAGGAAGTTCCACAAAATCGCAGAAATCAAACAGGGACTCTTATACCCGAAATATATGTATGCTGCATAAAATTCATAAATGCAGTGCTAGTCAAAGAAAAAGTAGTAAGATGGTGTTAGTGACAAGTAAAAGTACATCCCTAACAATGTATGCTTTTAACAAGTTTTTATTAAAGTCAAGATAAAATCAAACAACTTTTTCTTTCCGCAATCTCCTCAGTTACACAGTTACCATTTTGTAATACGTTTAAGTCAATGTAATATGTAATGTAATACCTATTTGTCGCCACTAGATGGAACTGGAGGTTGGAACGGAGCAGGCTGCAGTGTTTCCCCAGAATCCACCAGCAACAAAACTATCTGCCTCTGTACCCACCTCACACACTTTGGGATCCTCATGGTAAGACTGTTGTGTGTCTGTTTCCACACTCTAAAGGGCAAAATAAAAACAAGTTCAGATGTATTTCTGCCAGCTGTGTAATTACAGCCTCTGATGCTTTAATAAACATTAAAGGATTTCTGGATCTTTGCACACACATCGTCGAGTCCTGGTCTGCAATCACAGTACCACCTGAATGGTGCGAGATGTGTCGTACACATCATTCATTTATTTGTGTCCTTTATACAACCACTGTGTATGACGTTGGTTTGTTTCTGGATATTTGGCATCTTCATTTTTCGTGTAGATTTCTTATGTTCGTGTTGTCACTTTTTTTGCTGCTAAAATTGCTGATTGACGTGATCTAACCGTACTTGTATCTTTCTGTCTTTCTCTCCAGGACATATCTGGAGCTTCACCCAGCATCGATCAAAAGAATAACAAGATTTTGACCTTCATCACCTACATCGGCTGCGGCATCTCGGCCATATTCTCTGCTGCCACGCTGCTCACTTACATCGCCTTCGAGTGAGTCTGGTGTTAAGCTCTATTTGGGCCGCTTGTATTGATGAACTCATTCTTTCGATCTCTCATATGTGTTTGTTAGTCTCTGAAAACTAGGAGGTTTCTATCTGGTAAGGTTTTCTTCGTACACTGGGGACAGGTAAATATGTCATTGGATTGCCTTTCTGGCTTCAGACAGCTGGGCAAGAGTCTCTCTGAATTTGCAGCAGATTTTGTACACCGACTGGGTCCAAGTCAATCTTTCTAAGGATCCAGCTTCACAGGTGTTCATTTCAATGTTTCAGTCCTTCAAGTTTCTCTGGAGTCTGCCTGTGGGACGTTTTCCCTACACTCATTCTCCATCAAGGAGATCCTTAAGGATCGAGAAGACCATTACTGGATTACTACACAAAGCTAATCATGATAGAGGAGAGTGGCAGTATAGATTGACTACCAAAGTTTTACCTTTAGACTCAGCTTCTACATTATTGCAGCAGTCTGATATAAAACACCCAGATATCCGTGGTCAGTCTCACACTTCATTTTCATCTCATTGCGAATAAGAGATAGCTCAGCGATACCTACACTCCTTCACTTGGAACAGCCAGTTCACCATCCTTAGCCTCAGACTTAAAGGGGCAGAGGAAGCGTTTTGATCTATTCCTAAATTCTGACCTGTTTCTGGTCTTTAATTTTCTGTATATGATAAAAAATGGAATTTTTCGATTGATAGTTGTCTTTGTTTTACTCCCATGTCCACTATTTATCTGAAACCTCCAATCATGAGAAACAGTCTGGACCAGTAACAGTGAGAGAAGCATGAAAAACTCTGAGGTCCCTGAGAGGCTTCAGGCAAGAAATCTGATCAGTCGGTTGTTCCGTTGGTTAGGGTGAGAGGTTGTGAATATGCACAACTGAAAACATACACAAACCACAGCAAAAGTAACAATAAAATCCGATTTCAACCACACAGCACTTTCTTTTTTTTTTCCCTCTTCAGAAAACTGCGGCGTGACTACCCGTCTAAGATCCTGATGAACCTCAGCACGTCCTTGTTGTTCCTCAACATGGTGTTTCTGTTGGACGGCTGGCTCGCCAGTCTGGAAACCGAATGGCTGTGTTTGTCCGTAGCCGTCTTCCTGCACTACTTCCTGCTGACTTCCTTCACCTGGATGGGGTTGGAGTCCATCCACATGTACATCGCTCTGGTCAAAGTGTTCAACACCTACATAAGGCGATACATCCTCAAATTCTGCATTGTCGGATGGGGTGAGTTGTTAACTGTTTGGCTTAAGCTATGATATTATGCCCAAGATTTATCTGTTAATATCTAATTTTATCTCCCTTTTTTTTCTTATGATAATGTAGGAAGGTCCATTTAAAACACTGTAGTCAGTGGTATACGTCCAAATTTCAAAATTAACATGTAGATTAACTGATTACATTTAAAAATCGGGCATAGATTTCCGATGTTGACGTTCTGTAAAACATGAAAAAAAAGTTATATGATAAATGGAATTCTTGAATCCTTAAAAATAAACTTGCCAGTGTTCCCCTGATGGTGAAATTATACAACTGCACATTGTTCCTGAACTATCTGAACATACAGCATTTAAAAAAACTAAACTTAAAACTCCAAACTAACTACAGAAAAAAATATTTTATTAAGAACAGCAGCCACAATAACATCCGTGAAGCATGAACTACAGACAAATAAATGGCATTTAACAGAATATTTTACCATTTATGTATTTGAATATGTTATATTTAAAGGTTTGGATAGTTGTATACTGCACTGCCTTTCGATGCCAAATCCTGAAACTGTAAATTTTCAATTCTTAATAGGTGCTATGTGTAAGAATGAAGCAACTTACACATACGAATTGGTCTTTTGTTAATACCATGTGAGTGGATTGTATCATAGCTGACCGTCTTGATTGCCTTTGCCAGTCTGACTGATTTCTACTTAAAGGACTTAAGATGGACTTTCTGGAAAAATGCAAAGGATGTGAAGTTTACATTCAATCCCGAGTGCCTTGCCTCAATGCCCCTTTTCTTTACTAAAGCATCTACAGTGTGCAACACTAACATTAGCTTAGAAATTGAGTCCAATAGTATTCCCAAACAAGCAGAATCCAGCATGACACAGACTCCAACACAAACTCCATGTAAGCACAAAAAACAAAAAAGTTTTATCCAGTGAAATCCATCTGGCCAAACTAGTACGTGACCAACACTGGGGTACACCTAGGGTCAACATGCAGGGTCTCAATTATAGTTCATAGACAATCCACATTAACAGTGTAACTTTAATTAAGTCATCTGTCAACATGGTGCTGGTTCGTCATCTTCAGTCTTGTGTATGTCACATCAAGGCATGAGCAACAGATTCTGACTGCAGTTCACCTAACAGCCACCAGGGTCATTAATGTCAAGTCTTTGTGAATGTTACTCAGAGAACCTTTAAGATCGCACTGTGTAACAGTTTACTGTGGTGCCCTCTCGTGGTAGCAGACCGAAAATGCTGTGTAAAATGTAAAATTGATGGACTTCATCAGTCGTCAGAACAGGGTCACGCTGATAAACTGAACACTACTGGAAGAAAATCAGACAGCAGATTTATTTTTGGTAACAGATGAACGTTTAACTTTCTGCCTACAGTAGGTTTTCATTCATGGCATCTGACATAATGTCAGAATAATATGATAACTGTCAGTGTCAGTTTTGTAGCAACAAAGCCTAGACTATAAGAAAGGGCAGCTCTAATTTTAATCTGAGGGTTGTGTGGTTTATTCCAGGTCTCCCTGCAGTGCTGGTGGGGATTGTTGTTGCAGTAGATAAAAACTCTTATGGCCTGCGAGAGTACGGCAGAGGAGACTCAGAAGAGGACTCCTCAGAGTTGTAAGTAACCACAGATTCACAATAATAAGTTGAGCTCAACTACAGACAGTATTTGAAATGTAGATGCTGTTATTGTATTTGAAGGTTCCTGGTAGTTTTCCTATACACAAATCAAAGTAAAGCTGATCTGATGATTATTGGAAAATCTTTGGATTATATTTGTATTAGATTTGTAGATTTGTCTTGACAGTGTGTTGAACATTCCACAATTCAGAGATTTTCAATTTAGACTGTTACCAACCAAAGAAAAGCAGAAAATCTACTTGTACATCAATCTTCCAGCAATTCCATCCATGTTTACCAGATTCCTTTATCACTGCCATTGTTGACATGTTACTGCTGTGACTTCATCAGTGGAGTGATGTGAGAGCCTTGTTTTAGTATGCACATATGCACACTCGACCCACAAAGACCACCCCCTGAAAAACAGCTCCATAGAACTAGTGGGAGCCAAAAACTGAATCGGGAACATTTAATGTGCACACTCAATATTTTTATAGGAGGAAATTTCATGTGAACATATGAGAAACTGTTATTTTTGGTCTTAATAGTGCAGGTAAATGCACAGTCTTCCAGTAAACCGAGACAACTTTAGATTCAGTTTCTGCTGATTTTGTCTATAAACACTATCACTATGTCCGATACAGCTCCAACATAAAACCAGTGACTGGTGAAGTTAATAACATCGAATATCATGATACCTATCAGAGTGGGAGATTTCAGGCAACAAAGGAACAGTCTGTTCATTAAGTTGATCTACTGGAAGCAGGAATAAATGGGCAGCATGAGGATCTGAGGGACACAAACCAAATTGTGGTGAAGAGATGACTGGATTAGAGGATCTCTAAAGCAGCAGGTCATGTGGGGTGTTTTCAGTATGAAGTACCTCCAAAGAGTTGCCCAAGGAAGACCAACCCGTTAGCCAGAAAAGGTGAAAGCACCTAGAATGGAGCATCAGAACAGGACCACGGAGCATTGGGAGGAGGTGGTTTAGATGGTAAAAACAACATGAATAACTCTCTTGACATATTTTCAACAAAAAGCTCAGTTTAAAGTGAATCATAAAGATTCAGAAGGATCACAGTCTTTGCAGAAGAGAATGGAGAGGTGTGTTCGCAACTTAATTTTAGTTATTTTTAAATGACCAGCTGTACATTATGGCTAAAAGATAGTTTCTATACTAATATAGTGGCTGATGTTGTAGAAAAAATACAGCATCCCTGCATTTTCATAGATTCAGGGACCTACAAACAAATTGTTTCTAGAAATAGCCAAACCTACCCAACACATTCACAGGAGCATGACTGAGGACACGACCTTGTTGTCACCAGCCCATCTAACAACATTAACAGCAAACAAAGGGCAACGTTTCATTTAAGTGAACAGGAAGTCCTTTCATATTATAAAAGCAGATGCGTGTTAGCGTGCGAATTAGCCAACACAGCTCAGACTGTTTGTTTGTTTTCTCCTCAGCTGTTGGATCCAGAATATGGTGGTCTTCTACATCACCTGCGTCGGTTACTTCTGCCTCGTGTTTCTGCTCAACGTGGCCATGTTCATCGTGGTGATGCTGCAGATCTGCGGCCGCAACGGCAAACGCAGCAACCGCACCCTACGGGACGAGGTCTGCACTCGAGCTCAGCGGTTTGGTTTTGAATGGATGACAGTAATTCTCTGCCATTTCATATTGTCCTCAATTTTTACTTAATTTATTTTAGGATGTTGTCCAAACAATATATGTCTGTTAATGGTCTTAAAATTTAAAAGTTTTCAACCTTTTTTAAATCTAAAATCACTAACAGAAACAAAAAGTTATGAAACAATAGAAAAGATTCCAGAAAACAGTCCAACAAAATAGCACAATATAAAACACCTGTAGAAGGGTGTCAGCTGAAATTTATTGCGCTTGCCACTGAAGTAAGAAGTTTAAGAAAGGACACAAGGGTGCTTTTTATTTTGCTAGCATGTTTTCTCTCTTCTCACACTCATATGTTTGCTCTTAAGGAAGTGACACAAAGACAGAGGAGCTGAAGCTGCCGAATGAGTAATCTCAAGTTCCACACCATCAGTCATAAAAGATGCTTACTTGAGACTTGATGCACAACTGTATCACATGAAGCATCTTCTGTCTTCACTCCTCATATATTTGAGGTGCATTTAAGTATCCGTGAGATTCTCCATGATAGTCGAGGGGAGACATTTTCAGGTCATGGGAGGAGAGAGGACGCAAAGCAGCATGAGTTAGCATCATGAGAAGCATCCAAGGAAAGAGGAGAAACTTAAAAAAACATTGAAATATACAATCTCCACTGCTTTGTTCCAGGTTCTACGAAACCTGCGGAGCGTCATCAGCCTCACCTTCCTGCTGGGAATGACGTGGGGCTTCGCTCTGTTCGCTTGGGAACCCGTCACCCTGGCTTTCATGTACCTGTTTGCCATCTTCAACTCACTGCAAGGTGGAGTAACAGACCTGTTTGCTGTAGTTATGTAGTTAGTGAGTCACTGCAGCTGACACTCATGGCAAGCAGCCATTATATTAGCTAGACAATATCTTCCAAGTGTGTGTGTCCGTGGTAGGATAACAACCAGATGACTCTCAGCTATGTACAAGGTGTGAATCTACTGATAAACGGGTGCTATTCATTCAAACAAGCAACTTCTGGTAAGTTTGTGCAGTCAAGAGAAACAGTCATATGAGCAAGTTGCATTTAAAAAGTAGGAGTTTAACCTTAAGAACCTAATCTGTTCGTATACCCTCTTGTGATCTTGAAGTAGTCAAATTTAATTGCTTAACTTGAATTAACTTTGCCTGGTTTTGTCAGTTTTGCAAGTAGGCTATTGTATGGGAACACTTTAGCAACAAAACCCCAGCATCCCACCATCTGATTTAGATCTTAGACAATTATTCAAAGATTCAAAGCATAACTGTTTCATAATAGTTTTTTCCCTTAATAGAAAGACTAGTATAAAAACATGCAAGCACTGTCATCTCAGAATATGAAAGATCTGTATAGTCTAGACTGTCCTTAAACTCTTAGACTGGCCAAGGTAAGAATTTAGAACTAAAGGTAGTGAAATTATCCTGAAAATAGTCTTGAGCTCATGGGTTTGTCAGTTTGGCCAAATGGACAGTCAGTTAATTCATTCTATATGGCGTCAATTCTGCAATTCTGACCTCTATTAGGGGTTTGTTGTGTTGGGAACAACTCATCTTCTCATGTTTTTCATTCTTTCCTCAGGGCTTTTCATATTTATCTTCCACTGTGCCCTAAAAGAAAATGTGCAGAAGCAGTGGAGGAGGTACCTCTGCTGTGGCCGATTCAGGCTGTCAGACAACTCAGGTATCTGTCAGTCCGTCTGTCTGTCTGCTTATTTGTTCGTCTCAGGTTGAAGCTGGTTCACGTCTCTCCACAGGAGTCCTGTCAGATCTGTCTGCTGGACTCCTGCCAGATTCCCACAGCGGCATAAAAAAGGACAGGGGCACTTTATTAAAACATAAAACCTAAGTCACCACGGCTTTGCAGCTAATAAAAAAAGATCAAATACAGTCGTCTCTCAAAGACGAGGAAGTCCTCCAGGTGCTCTCGGTCTGAGGATGTGCTGTCCTGGTGCCATTTCATTTGTAAGAAGGCACATGAGTCTGTGCACTTCCGTTATGCATTTGACTTCATACCAAAAATATCCACAGTAAGATGCTTTGTGTGCGAAAGCCTCTGAAGTGTTGTCAGTGAATTCTTTCGTTAAACCAGGATTATAGTAAGAAGTACATTTACTCACATGTACCTTTCTTGAGTATTTCCATCGTCTGCTACTTTATACTCCCGGCCAACTGTATTTCAGCGGGAATCATTGTACTTTCTACTCCACCGCTTTTATCTGACAGCTTTAGTGCTTTTTGTTAGAATGGGAATTTAACACAAGAGATAAAATAACACAATGACAAATGGTTTCCAAACTTTGTGGCTTCTTACAAAAAGCAGTGTGTAATCAGGTCACACGTCAGATATAAGATGTTAACGGTGTCGACAAATGGTGAGTTTTACTTCTAAACTTGTTCCAATGATCTAATATCTCAGCAAAAATCAAATATTATTTGAAACGATTGAAAAACTGAAAAGAAATGTGTTTTTTCTTCTTTCTTGTACCATTAATTATGCCCCTGTATAAAAATGGAAATAAAGTGGTTCAAATTAACTCTACCTACAGCAGCTACAACAGTTACATGCTGCTGACATATTGATGATTCAGTAATAAAAATGCAATAATGCTATATATAATAATATATTAATCTGAGGGATCAAACCTGGACTTTAATACTTTAACTACATTCAGCTGCTAATACTTATGTACCTTTACTATTTTTTTATTGCAAGACTTATAACAGAGTACTTTCACATTGCTATATTGCTATTTTCATTTAAGTAAACAACCTGAATCCTTCTTTTAGGACTGCTACAACTGTGCAGTAGACTAAACCATCTCTTTCAACCCTAAAACAGATGATACTCATCCAACTTTCATTACTAGTTCTATTCTGAAACGACGCAACTTCATTTTATGGTCAAACAGCAGGAATCATTTACTGAAGTGAACAGTTTGTACACACGAGCTGAAACAAACAGCAGATGACAAATTGTATTCTGTGAACTTTTGAGTCTCATTTGCGCGTTTTTATTTTTATTGATTGCTGGGTCACAGCAGGAAATACACTTTTCGGCCAAAAAAAAAAGCCACACACTCTATTATTTTGTTGGACCGACTTTATTTTTAATTATGGTACTCATTCGTTTTGGCATTATTTCGATAAGCTTATGCAGTGTCTGTCCAAAGATGTATTAGTTTTTCACCAGGATCTTATATTGATGATGGGAGAGTCAGACCACAGCACAAAGTCTTTTCCAGCACGCCCGAATTCTCACTGCTCAATGGGGCTGAGGTCTGGAGTTTGTGGAGGCCAGTCCATGTGTGAAAATAATGTCTCATGCTCCCTCGTTCACAATGTGAGCCCCATGAATCGTGGCATCGTCATCTTGGAACATGTCCATTCCATCAGGGAAGAAAAACTCCATCGATGTAAAGACCTGGTCATTCAGTATATTCAGGTAGTCAGCTGATCTCGTTCTTTGAGAACATTACATTGCTGAACCTGACCAACCCCAGATCAAAATCCTAACCCCCACTAGCCATGATAAGTGCATCACTTTATCCAACTCTCTTCTTACCCTGATGTGCACATCACTTTGGAACAGGGTAAATCTGGACTCATCAGACCACATTTGTTCCTTGAAGATGATTGCTCACCACTGTCCTTCCAGGTTTTCATGATACGTTGGACAGTTCTTAACTGATTTTAGTCGTTTCAGCAATCTCCTTATTTGTTTTTGCTTGATGCAGGCCAATAATTTGACCCTTCTGAGACAGACTAACATCCTTTCCATGACCACAGGATATGTCTTCCAACATGGTTGTTTAAGAAGTGAGAAGCTTCTCACTGCATCAGCTAGGGTTAAATAGGTTGTTGCTGCTGAACATATTAATCACTGCAGTAATTATCCAATGGAAGGCTCTTACCTATTTGCTTAGTTAAATCCAGGTGGCGACTTTTTTTTTTTTTTTGGCCAGACAGTGTATGATATAATAACAAATAATAGCACATATATGCAGTTCATTTCTTCTTTATTGGTTTTCCTGCTGAAAATTGTGTGGTCAAATGGGTTTTAAATTCCACTTTATGTGGAATTAAAAGGCCTTAGAAAGTCTTAAATTTTACACAGGTAAGTCCTGTTAAAACCCAGCAAAGCGTAAAGAATGTGGATATATATCTCACATCAAAACACACTTTGTTACTGTCAGTCTGGTAGATATCAGTCTCTCCTCTCCTTCACTAAATAAATCATACAAGAGTTTGACATCAAACAAATCATCTATGTAAAGAAATATGAAGGGAGGACAGCCCTGTGATCCTCCTGATCTGGTTTGTATTGACTGATTAGTTTTTTTTTCCTCACGCAGACTGGAGTAAGACGGCCACCAACAACACGAAGAAGGTGAGCTCAGACAACCTGGGCAAGTCTCTGTCCTCCAGCTCGTTCGGCTCCAGCACCGCCAACTGGACGTCCAAGGCTAAAGCTACACTCAACCCCTTCACCAAACGACACAGTAACACAGGTGAGACACACACTGGGAAACACAGAGAGACATGGAGGGAAACAAAGAGGAGATAAACATCTGGTATGAAAATATAGTTAGTTTGAAAAGAAAACTGTGACCTTATTTGGACAGCTTGTCTGAAGTTCATTTCGGTCTGAGAAAACACTGCAGGACGGGGGGCTTTTTGATTTTTATTGCTTTGATAACACATGTCCCTTTAGTAGGTCTCACTTTAGCTTATCCATAAATATATAAACCCAGTTTATTACATTGTCTTTTCTCTATGAATGTGAACTGAGAACAGCTGATATGGAATAAGCAAGTTTGCATGCAGAGTCAAGCATTTTTTGCCTGACTACAATGTAAATACAAAAATGAGGGATAGAACTGAGAAAATAACTTGCGTGTAATGAAGTGCAATGATCCTTTAAATGTCATGGCTTAAAATCTGGACACTGCACTTATTCTCCTGTTCTTAGGAAGTGAGATGTTCAGATAGATGCCAGTCTCATGTCTGTGTTTTCAAGTCTGAGTGTTGGACTCAGGATATGGTTAGCCTAGCTTAGCATAAAGATTGGACGAAAGGGGAAAAGGCCAGATTGCTCTGTCCAAAGTTCAAATATATGCCAATACAAAAGGATGAATATATTGTCACATGTCAGTTTCTGAAGTTCCCACAATGCAAAGTCCAGACATCAGCACAAAAATCGGCCAACTCGGATAACGCGGGCTATTGAAGTCAAATCTGCACAACACAGTGTGATAGTAATGTGATAACTTCCACATGTACATGACATTGAAGAGACTGTAACCATGGCGAGGGTAAAGACGGGCTAAATGGCCCGTACTGTCCTTTTATTACAACCAACAAGACATTTTCCAACATAAGATGTTCCAATCAGACACACCGCTTTGGACACCACTGTTTGTCAAAATTACAAATACTTTGAACGTTTTTTGCACCCAAGTAGAACATCGCCAATGCTACAGTTAAGTAGCTTTAAAACAACAAATCTGAACAACTCACATCTGCAGGCACCGTATCCATAGTGAAAAAACTGCCTTTCAATGCAGCTTTCTGTATAAATATAGTCCTGAAGTAGGTGACTACCTCCCAGGGTAGATATTTACAGTCAGATGGATACACATCTCTTACTGTAGGTTTCATATCTATAGTAAATGTGTCACTTCCCACCAAAGAAAAGGCTTCAGTGACAAGAACTATATTGCTTTCAATTACTGGGATCTCAGGGAAATGCTTTCTTATCATCAAAAAGTATTTTCCTCAAGAACAGATGATGGAAAAATAAGAGAGACATCTTATATCTAAAGTTGTCCCGTTTTCTAACATCTACTGACCCACCACCAATACCAGTTTGGGAACTTTGGACAGAGCTTGAGTAGCTGATTCACCCTCCTTCCAGTCTTGCTGAACTAGGTTAAGTCATCTTGGATGCTTTATCTTATCCACAACTATTAACTCATTACATGGATTTAGTCATGCGCACCTATTTGAGTCTGCATATAAACATGATTCAGTCAGTTTTTTTTTTTTACTATAACTGTAGAAGGTTGTGTAATATCTTCTCTCATGTGATGTTCATGTATTTGTGTCTGGTGTGTAGATAGCTCTTCCAACCAATAACAGGAGTGGAGGACCCACGGAGGTAAAGGTGATTGGCTGAGTGACTTCCTGCTTCCAGCATCATGTGGTCTGCTGTGTTTCCCAAAATGCTTGTGGGTGATTTAAAAGCTTAAATTCTTAAGTTTATGTGTAATTTGAATTGGATGAGAAATAAAAATCGGACATTTTCAGACTTTGCTAACAGACATTTTGGGAAAGCAGCCACTGTGACTGTGTTGTGATTCGCTGGTCACTGCGATGTCGTACAAGTTCACGCCAGCTTGTTTCCAGCCTGAGACACACTGAGCGGGAGGAGGTCCAATTTGAACCGTTGACAAAAGATAAAGCTTAAACTCCACCCACTCAGAGTGCCCTGGGGTGCTGAAACAAGCGCATCACGGCAGATTGCAACAAAGCTAACATCTGCAGTGTGTTTAATGATGTTTGACGTGCTTGGATTTGTAATGCGAGCACCGTAACAACAGGCTAACAGTGTGGTTCATGTTAGACTCAGTTACTGATTATTTGGGTTTGCTTATTAAAATTAACCCCAAATGTTGAGGATGTCAGATGTTGTGTTCAAGTCCAAATACTCCATCATGTAATCAACACCCACTGCGACTAAACTGTTCTGTCTCAGTGGTTGCTGTCACATGAAACATCTGTTGCTTGAATGAACTAGATCCAGCAATTACTAAATCTTTATTTCAATGACTGTAGGCAGAACTGTTTCATGTACCCCAAAACGTGATGGCATGAATACAGCATACAGAACTGATATGTTCCCTCAAAAAGAAGAATATTTATGATCTAGTTTCTGGGAGTTTTAGTGTTTTTCTTGAATCTTTTGCAAGTTTTTAGATCTGTTTCAAATGTCACAGCTAAATACAGTTGAGTAGATCTAAACTGTTGTTCCGAATTTAAGAATGGACCCACATAACCGGGCTGCACAGTGGCGTAGCAGTTAGCACTTTCACCCACCTTGCAGTGAGAAGGTCCCTGGTTAGCGTCCCGGTTTTCCCGGGATCTTTCTGCATGGAGTTTGCATGTTCGCCCTGTGCATGCATGGGTTTTCTCCGGGTACTCCGGCTTCCTCTCGCAGTCCAAAAATATGCTGAGGTTAACTGATTATTCTAAATTGCCCGTAGGTGTGATTGTTTGTCTGTATATGTTGCCCTGTGACAGACTGGCGACCTGTCCAGGATGTCCCCTGCCTTCGCTCGAGTCAGCTGAGATAGGCTCCAGTCCCACCGCGACTCTAATGAGGATTAAATGGTGTATAGATAATGGATGGACCAACATAACCTCGCTAAACCTAACATTCAGTACATCAACCACTGAGTGGGAAACACTTTGACAACCAAGACAGTTTTTCAATAAATATGAATACATCTGGGGCATTTATTTTAATTTATTTAACTTTATGGCACAACACAACTTTTGTTGAAAAGTTTGAAACTCGCTTAAACTTAATATTTTAGAAAGACAAAAATGTTTTTAAAAATTCCCCTGACATGACTTCTGGCAGCCAAAAGGAACAGCAATGTGGCCTTAGCTGAACTTGAACTGTGTGCAGATGACAATCTGTAAGCATTCAGTATCATGGTAAAAATCCATCTTAATCTAATTTTCTGTGAGGATTTCCACATGAAATAGAAAAAGAACCCAAACACACTTCACCCACAAGGGAAGTCATTTGTCAATGACAACTTTCACAACTGTTTTTTGATGCCATTGCTTAAGGGCCACTTTAGAAAACTTGGCTTCTTTTATTGACCACCTATAAATGTGACATAAGTGAGGTGGTTTTATTTCTGTCAGTTCTAAGGAATTCTTCAACTTGTACTGTGCAAAGGATTTTGTTCTTGTTCTGTGTTTAATTCTCTCTAATGACACAGGACAGAAGTGCAGCGTTGCTCATCGTCTGATTTTCTTTCTTGAATACTGGGCTTCCCTCTGTCTCACAGTATTCACCTCATGACTGAACATTAGTCAGAAATTTACGATGAATTCCTCAGTCCAATTGCCAATTTTTATGATCAGGAAGGAAGACAGACTGGTAAACATGCTCAAGTAAAGTCATCATTCACCAAAGCAGGGATAAAAAAACTCAACTGCAGCTGCATCAGGGTAGCCAGACTCCAACTGTGGGCCTTTCTGCCTCATGACTACACTTACGTATGAGAATTTTCAAATTCGTAGTCATACATATGACTCTCCTTCTTGTCCTCTTTATTTCCCTGCTTGCTCATTTATTTATTTCTCTTTCCTGCCAACTTACGAGCAAACAAACGGAAACAATTTTGAATCTGTTGCGGATTAGTAGCTGCTGACGGTACAAACAGAGCTTATACAGACCCAGATTAGCACTGAAACGAGCACAGCAGTTGAATATAGTCATTCAGTATGAATCCCTCAAACAAATTAAACAACCTTAAGTTTAGAACTGCACAAATTTGACGAAAAATGTGTGGATACATAAAGATTCATGGTTGATTGTCACAACAGCTAAATGGAACTACTGTAATCTGACAGTTTCATTCAGTAGATGCTTTTATCCAAAGAGGGACCGATTGAACAGTGTTTGGGGTACCACGGAGGAGAAGAGTCTCGCTGTCGACCAACCCTGTTGCGGTGGTTGCATCAGGCACCTTTTGTTGGCCGAGCATAGTGAGTGGGACCTGAATGAGAGGGTTCAGATAGGAGAGAGCTGTTTTCATTCTAGTTTTATATGCAAGTGTTAGAGTTTTGAATTTTTTGCAACAATTGGAAGCCAGTGAATCGATCTGAGCAGTGGGGTGACGTGCTGTTTTTGGCTGGTTATAAAACAGACGTGCTGCTGCATTCTGGATCTCCTGCAGAAGTTTGATCGTGCATGTGGGGAGGCCCCAATAAGGAGTAGCAGTAGTCAATATTATGAGATACTGTACCAGGAGTTGTGCTGCATGTTCAGACGGGAATGATCTCTCCTTTCTGGTGTTGTACAGGGCAAATCAACACGACCGATCAACGGAGGACACATGAGCCTTGAGGGTTAGTTGGTCATTGATCATGACACCCAAGTTTCTGGAAGACTTTGCGGGTTTGAGTTGGGTTGATTCAGGCTGGATGTTGATTTCTTGTTGTGTAGAGGAGGGACTGGCTGGGATAACGAGCTCAGGCTTGGAGAGGCTGAGTTGAAGGTTTTGTTTTTCCTCCATGCTGAGATATCTGCAAGTCATGATGAGATCTGAGAACTACTGTTCTTCACAGTGAGATCTTTGACCTTACACATAAAGATATACAATGAATTTTAACAATTTGCTCTTAATTTGGTTCATCTCAGAATCACATTTACATCAGCATTCTCCCTCTCTTTAGCTTTTGAAATTACAGATTTGTGTCCTCTTGGAGAGCATCAGAAACATTAATTCTTGGTCTTTGGTATGCCACAAAGAAACGCTCCAACCTGCTGAGGCATGAACTCTACAGGACCTTTGAGGTGCCCTGCGGTATCTAAAGATGTTTTTGTCTCATCTGAAAGAGTCTCGCATAATTAAGCTCTGGTCAGGTCTTTAACACCTCATCAGGGGTTGAGTCAATGACCCACTTCACCATCATGTGAGTTATTAGGTTCCCCTGATTTGAGGTGTTAAACAGTCTAGAGAGGATGTCATCATTGTATTGTAAGTGTCTGATAAGTGGTGCCATAGATAACCTCCGGTTAGTGGTAGTGACTCCCATTTGATATAGTTGGCTTTTTTCCAACCATCGGTCTTCTCTAGCCAGACTGTACTCAGAGTTGTTTTTCAGTGAGTGTCTGTTGTACTCTCTTAGCTCTGCTGGGTTGTGCCCTGGACTTGTGAGGTGTGGTGGTGGCAGTGTAGTTTCTACAAACATAGAGGTCTGTGGTTTCCTCATGTCAGTGAACTGTGCACAGTACATTGCTCTGCCTATACAACAGAGTTTTGTCCTTAGATTGGACAACTTTCTGTCTCATTGTGTTGCTGGACTTGAAGGTCTTTGCTGAAGATCCCCTTGAGCTTTTTCAGCCACTCCTACAACATAACAAATAATATTTTTGTTCTTTAAATGGTTTTGTGGTTCTGACAGTGGTCCAGTTTGGGTAGCCACATGTTTTAAGTGCTTCTCTGATGTGTTTGTCTTCTTTCTCCTTTGTTCTTATGGGTGCATTCTAAGTGTGGTGTCGGGTTCTGATTAACCTCAGCTTGACTGATGAGGACTGAAAGACTTATGGAAGAGCTGTTTCAAAGCCTTTTAATTTGACCGAGTAATTTAGTGTTAATTTAGTGTTAATTCAGTACATTGTTGCCTCAAGGATCAGTATTGTCTGAAATGTCTCAGTGCACAACTTCAGAGCCCAGACCTGAACAACATCTAACTTAGCCAATGCAGATTGGACCAGTGTACCCCTGAAGCATATGTTATGGTAGTAATAATCACCAGCATTAACTTTTTGGAACAGCTGCTTAAGCACCTGATAACATGTACACCAATGGGTTTGTGGCACTTGTAAGTGTTTTCGACATTGGAAGTCAACATAGGCACTCTGATTAGTCAGCAGGGTGCGTCTGCTGTGTGTTCTGATGCATTAATGTCACAACCATCATTAAAATTTTCTGTTATGGTGTCTGTTCTCTTCTGTACAACCAGACAGAACTGACTTTACTACACTTGCCCATCTATTAGCCTTTTGCTCCCTGTCATATTTGCCTTTTGTCAAAGTCATTCAGGTATTTGTACTTTCCCATTTCTTACCCTATGGCCACACAAAACATCTGTTCACTAGCCATCTCTCCCAAAGCCGTATTTATAAGTTGATCAGTGTTATCACAATCATCTGTGAGTGGTCACACTGTTGTGGCTCATCGTTTTGCTGTCGCCTTTAAGTTTCGTTAGAAAGCTGTGGCCTATTTGCATTCCCATTTGGAGTAGTGTTTGTGTCCACCTGATGAATCTGAGTCTGATACTCCCTCTCTTTTTAGCTCTGTTTTTGGTCTCTACCATCTCCTGCGGGAAAACACACATTTCTGACAAATGTTATTCTTTCTTCACCAGTTTAACTGGTCACTACATGTGACATTGTCTACATAAAGTGCATTGATTATTTGAAATGTTGACTAGTGCAGCTTTAAGTAAAGCCTCTAATTACAACTTCCATCAATTTGAGGTAAAATAAAAACATATTACAGTTTTTGTCTGCATATTTTAGTAAAATTTTACACTATCACCCTTTTACTGCCAACATTTTTCCACTGTATTCAGTGGGTGGATGATAAAAAGCAAGCAACCCACTTGTTTAAGTGAAAGCTTGTTTATTGATGATTGTTATTTGGGCTGTCAGCAACTTTCTGACTCGATTATTGCCATGAAACATTCAGTAAATATAGAATACAGAATGTCAGTACGATTTGTTTCTGAAAGTTTTGTTCCTGAACCACAAACCAAGAAATTGAAGTGAAAGAATAGATACAGGTGCCAGCATTTCTTGCCAAGCAGCCGCTCATTTTTTTATGCAGCACTGACATTTTAGTACTTCAGCTCTGGAGAGGTCAACTGATTCTGCCTGCTGGGAAAATGTGAAGTTGTTTATCTTTTCTAGAATGACAGTTTAGTGTTTTTTACAGTCTTATGAGCAGTTGACAGTAGTCGTGACCAGACATGTGTATGTAACTCTTTAAATTGTTTATGTTACTGTTAGCTTATTGTGGGAAAGCATGTTCTTTCTCACACACAGTTTGGGGAATCAACCCATGGCTGATGATGAATGTCGCCATAAATCCTGATTTGTGGTTTTTGAGGCAGAGTTTGTGTTGCAGTCTGCAGGCCTCACACATACTGAATGATTTGTGCTGCACTAGTTGAGCCAGTGTAGGAATCCGTTTATGTGAATGTTTGTGACCCACAGGACTGCAGGCACTTGTCACTTTGCATATTTTATGGCACATTTCTCTTCTCAATCTTCAAGATGGTTGTAAACATGTTTTGCTTTGACAAATAAGCAAATTTTGTGGTTGAAGTTTGGGTGTAATCACATATACATGTTTGCAACATTAGTAAATATTGAATAGTTGAAGGATTAACTATTATCTAATTATTTAGGCTGTGCTCCGCCTTAGAGAAATGAGGAGCTGAGACCTCCAGACTCAGCTCAGAATAGAGTCACTGCTCCTTTGTATCAGAAGAAACCATCTGAGGTGATTTATGCATCTGATTAGGATGTCTCCTGGGCACCTTCCTTCCTTTTCTGAGCGCATCCAACTGGGAGGACGTCCTGGGGTAGGCCCAGAACTTGCTGGAAGGATTACATTTCTGATATAGTGTGGGAATGTTTTGGGGTCTCCCAGGAGGAGATTGGGAGTAAAATGACCTGTTTAGCCTGCTACCACTGTCCTGACCCAAGATAAGCAGAAAAAATGGATTGCTGTTTTATTTAGTTTTCATTGTAAAATGATACCAGGATTTTTACATCCAGCAAGCTGCTGTTTCTTTTGCCACACCCAAAATATTCACCGTACAACTTATTTTGTTTGCGTTTTACAGCTTTAGGTGTGAAAAGATGAATGAATATGGAATGAATAGCAGATTTATTGTCGGCCTTTTAACCACATTTATTTCCTCAAAACTCCGCATTTGCAACAAAGCTCTTCCACTTTGGAAACTTCAACCAGCAGTGTGGAACTGTGAACTCCTCGCTTTGGCAGTATGACTAATTTACACAAACACTGTCAACACATTCTTAGGACCTGTTAATCTCTTTCTTTTTTAGAATGTAATCTCTCCCTTGAGTTTTTTATTTTTTCATCTGGAGCTACAGAAACTATTCTAGGATGCTTCTTAGGTTTTCCTCCTTAGACTCAACCTTACTAGTAATCTACTCCCTCTCCATCACTGTGATTGCTCCCCTTTTTTCCAACTCTGGCAAACCAATCATAGCTTGGAAGCATAAAATGCATCACCACAGACACCAGATTCAAAACTCAGGTGTACCGTGTAATACAAAGAGATTAATCTGGTGCCGTTAGGCTTAATCATGAGAACTTGTTTGGCAAGGGTCTGGATGTCATGGGTATTCATTTAAATGTAAATGTCCTGTAGCTTTTAGACATATAAGTCAGAGCAGGATCTCTTGTTGGGGAAGAATAGCAGATCATGCACACTGCAATAGACATGAATTTGACAGCACAAACAGTACAGATAAATGCACACCCCATTGAAAATGTGTTACATCTTAACAGGTTCACGCTGAGAGAACAAGACTGTGCAACTGTGATTGATAAATGAGTGATGATTCACAGCTCCCTTAATCCTTTTTTTTTTTTATGATTAATCCTACAGTCTGAGCTGATTGTTTCCACTTTGATAGCAGACATACTGGTCCACAGAGCAGATGTCTCTGCAGTGCATCATCATGTCTACATAAAGGAGGGTTTACCTATTTTGACAAGATGTGTGTCCTCATATTACCCTGTATCCAAGGGCGTCAGTTTGTTTTTAAAAGTGGGGGGGATGGAGACCACAGCCATTGTCAGATGGAAATGCACACCCTGGGTGGCGTGCTGGGTAATCGGGAACACCGGGGATATCCCCGGTGGGCCGCTTTATTGTTGGGCCGCTCCAGTCATAAAATAATAATAATAATGATAATAATAATAATAATAATAATAATAATAATAATAATAATAATGCTTTAAATCATGGGTCTCAAACTCGCGGGCCAACTGCGGCCCGTGGGACGATATTTTGTGGCCCTCTACTTGAGATCAAAGTTTAGCATTGATGCGGCACGCCTGCTTTTCTCATATGCTTCCGTGTCGTTGGTAAGACAGCACTTTGAGAAAATGTCGAAGAACGGCAAAATGCCACAAGCTGGGCTCGAACTCACAACCACCGAACCAAAGGCAGAGGCTCAACCTCTTGAGCTATCGGTACATGCGGATAGAGGGGTCTGTGGGCCGCTATAGTACTAATTCTCTCGGGCCGAAATTTTGCCCCTGCACGCCTCTGGTCGGAGCTTCCACTTGGCACGGGCGCAAATTTAGCATCTGCACGTTTTTCTTTTTTTAACCTCACGAAGGTGTGTTGCATGTCTGCAACTCTCGGCCGAGTGCGGATGGTGCGTTCAGGAGTGTCGGAATTTTCTTTACTGCTGAAAATAACTGGGTTTACAACGGCTTACGTGTGAAGAATTTGAATGTGTTGGAGACAAAATGACCCCTGACAAAAAGTGGGGGGGGGACACATCCCCACCGTCCCCCCCTAAACTGACGCCTATGCCTGTATCTGAGATCTATTATTCAGTTGGACAAAAGATCAGAGCACTGACAGATTATGCTTTGCGTGCTGAAAACAGCACAGATACCCAGGATTCATTCTGAAGGCTGCAGACTCTTGTTGTAATGCTAGAGGGTATTTTTTTTCTTAAGCAGCCGTTAAGGTGAGCGCCCTGATTTCTTAGCTGGATGGTCCTGTCATTCCATACATTGTCAGTCATCGAGACTCAACATGTGGACCTGCTGAATCACACATCCATGCTGCATTACCTGAGGCACAAAGAGTTGCCTGTGAAGTGCGTTACGGCTTCCAGATGGACTTTACTAATCACAAACCTCCACAGTGTTCACGCTGCACAGACTGAGTTCATGAGAGCAGTCAGTCAACTCATAGTGGTTTCAAACATGAACACTGTCTAGAGATTAAAACTCAAGCCACTTTGGATGTAGTACCTGATTGGCCTCCAAACATGAGAGACGAAATTTTCCATGTCTTTGTCATTTTGTTGGCGGTGTTGTGAAGATTTGTCCGAATGTCTTCGTCATGTCCAAGCAACTGAAGACGTGCAGGTTTTGAGCAGCTGGGCAGCCAATGAAAAGCCCTCCATATTCCATACCTTGACTGAAAAGTACACAGGTTACATTTTTAGCTTGAGTGAATTTGAACATGTTACAAGAGTAAACAGGAATTTGAGGGATTGGGAGCTTGGAAGTTTTTCTAGTTTTTATCGTTTGGAAGCTGTTTGCTGTATCTTCCTGACATACAAAGTGGGCCATGCTGCCCTGAAGGAAAACACCATAAACCTTTTCCCAGCTTAATAATATATATATATAACTAATAGCATATAATAGTAGTGCAAATAATAAATTTATATTTAAAGCAATTTTCAAAAGCTCTGATACAAAGTGCTTCAGACAAGGATATTCAGAGAAAACAATTCAACACAATAAAAAAGAAACCATCCACAAATAACATAAAGAACAAATAAAGCAGACAAAGTAGAATAAAATAGTATAATAAAGTAAGAAGAAAATAAAAAGAACAATGAAAGAAGCCAATAATCATTTTGTCTTGATTGGAAGCCATTTTTATTTTTGGAAACAGGACTCTACCCATAGCACTTCCTGTTTAATCCGACAGCAACAATGCAGTATTTTTGCATTTAAAGAAGAAAAATATGTTTTAAGGAGACATTTAAAGAAAGAAAGTGGCTTGCAGGGAGGTCTCGTCTGATTATTGCACTTGCAAGAGGCTTATATACATCAAAAGCTATAAAAGTAATCAATAAAATACTTGTTAGGCACAGAGCATTCAGTTACCTGCTGTGACCAGAAACGCTGCCGTCAAAGCGCTGAGAGTGAACCAAGACAGTGAGATTTTTGAAGAAAATCAGAAGACCAGAAAATCAAAGTAGTTAGCTTAGAGATACTCTATAGAGCTGAAGTATATAGATCATATCTGACTTGATTTTTTTCCAGATAGATGACACTGGTTCAGATGCAGGAACAAAGGAAATCATCACAGTGGGACTTCATTTCAGAAGTTGAAAATGAGTGAACAGGGAGAGCTGTGCATGTACAAGGGCATAATCAGAGAATAATGAAGCACAATCAATTAGGAAAGTCGTGACTGTGACCTGTGAACTCATGATCTCGTTGTTTCAAGTTACCCATGAGCACCAGTTGGAAGATATATTGAGCAAGACAACACAACAACTTCATTCTTGATAGCACTGATGGAGATCCTGTGGCTTGAAGGGATGTTTCCAACTAAATTATTATCATGATGGTACCAGAGAGTCAGCATATACACATTCAGTTCACTTGCTTTAGCCTGGTTTTCACAAGAAAGTTCCAGAAATGTACAACTCTGAAGGCTGCTTGTGTTGGTCCAGTATGCTCTTAAACTACAGATTTAGGATGCCATTTTTAACAAGTAGAAAAAATAATAGTCACGAACTTGAACTCATTCTTCACAACCACCACCTGAGAAAAGCCTCAATTCATCATTAAATGTAAGGAAGTTCTTTAGACTATTAATAACAGACAAAGGGAAAACCCAAAAGCTTTAAAGAAGATGTTTTCATGAATGGATAGACTTTTTCCACACATACTCACATTAATAGCATTGACGTTCAGTGTCCTGTCCATTCATTGGTCCAAACTATGGTGCTCTAGAGTGCTCTTTGGTTAGCCCAAAAGAGTCATTCATCTTCTCTGCGTGAGGATTATGTATAGTCCATTAAGTCAAATGACATCTGTGTGGATAATTTTATGATGTTATACTTTCATCATCCCAGATGCTCTTTTACAAATGGAGCTCAGAACAGATTTCAGAGAGGAGTCAATTATATTTTTCACAAGAATTAAAGAATCTCTTTCAAAACAAATCCATTCATCTTGTCAGTGTTTTCATTGGCAACCTCAACAGAACACTGTAGCCAACCATGAAGCTTTGTACCCCAGATGCTGCATCTTAATAATGTAACACCCGTCCTTCCATATGCTTCCCATCCTGTTCCCTGAAGTTTAAACAAAACAGATCTCCAGCTGAACCCTTAACCACAGCTAATCGCTCTCGGGGTCTAAATAACACTGCAGCATAATAATCCCCACACTTTTGACAAATGATCTCGACATTAAATGAAAATCCGAATTTGGAAGAGGCTGATGTTGTGAAGCTTCAGCCAAGCATGGCTTCACTCTGCCTGGTTGTACCATCAGCTGGCTCTTAAGGCTTGGAAACTGCCAGGTCCTGGAAATGAAAAATGCCAAACCAAGTAGTGCCATATGGAAGCGAATTTAACAAAACAGAGAAAAACACCAGACAACAAGCAGGTTGCCTGGCAAGAGAGACAGTTACTCTGTTTGAAGTCGCAGTTAAACGCTGAACAGAGACGAGATACAATAAATGAATTGGAGAATCAAAGGACTGGTGGTCAGCTCTCATTAAGCCTCCATACACTGGGAGAATAACACAAGGAAGCAATTGTGCTAAAACACATTAGAGGTGTTTAGAGTGTAAAACCAATCTACGGTTTGCTCTTAGTCTAGTATAAGTCAGTGTCACAAGAATAGAGTTAGCCAGGAAGTCGTAAGGTCAAAGGGTCCATGGTCACAATCAGTGATATTTACTAACTGACTGATGTTTCACTGAAAGAACATGGCTGCTGTTTTATGTCCGATCTGGCACAGTGGCAGTGTGGTTAGCTCTGGGTAGTGGATGACGAGCCTGCTGGTCAGGACCTCTTCTGTACATGTTCTCCCTGTGCCTGCCTAGGTTTTCTTTGGGTGTTTCCTCTCATAGTCCAAAGACATGCATGGTGGGTTAGTTGGTGTTTCTTCACTGGCTGTAGGTGTGCATGTGTGTTTGCATGGTCTGTCTCTATGTTGGTCTTGGGGTGAACTTGTGACTTGTCCAAGGCGTTCCAAGCCTCTTGGCCAATGTGAGGATACTGTCCACCCCCCTGCAAAGGTTTTTCAGGATGGATGGATGGATGAATCCAATTTTGTTTAAAATCTATAAGGTCTACTCTATGAAGTGTCATGAGATGACTTGCTGTGAATTGTTGCTGTATAAAAACAATCGGATTAAACTGAAATGTTTTTAGACAGCAATGGAAGAGGACATTGGGAAAAAATATGCAAGTGAAAATGGCAAAAGAAAAGCATCAAATTGGCCGACACTTCACCATGTCATTGGAGCACTGAAAAAAGTTGATTTGATTCAGTTCAGTTTTATTTATAGAGTGTCAAATCACAAAATGTGTGTTCTCAAGGCACTTCACAAAGTAAGGTGAAAACCTTAACAAATTTATACAGTGAAACCCAATAGTCCGAAGTTTACTTTGGATTCCCTTTGAGCAAACACTCGGCCTCAGTGGAAAGAAATATCTCCCCTTTAAACCTCCAGCAGCATCAGGCGTAGGAAGAGCGGCCGTCTGTTTCAACTGAGTGGGGTTAAAGTACCAGGTTCATACAACTCATTCCAATGAAAATTATTTGTAGCCAGTTGCTTTTTCACCAGTAGACTGAACACATCACAAAGCATTAGATACTTATCTGTGAGCGACTGGTCTGTGTACTGAAGTCTTTAGTCTCTCATCTCTCTTCACATACACATGTGTTTAGGAAAGAATGTACCTTCTAAATGACCTTACATAATGTTGTGTGTACCTAAAGTTTCATAACAGTTTAAGACAAATATCAAATTCGAATGAAGTAAACCTGTTTTGTGTGTTTTCACAGGTAACATATATTGATATTGTACTTTGGGCTCAGGGCATCATGAGCGTTGCACATTTTTGGATTGATTACTCGGATGGTTTCACATATTATTGCACATGTCTACTTATATACACATTCACCGTAGTGGTACAATAATACATTCTGTTTCTCTTGGACATTTTCACCTTACTCGCATTCCTGTTCTTGCTCTGCTCTCTTGGTAAGTTAGCTTTAAAAGATGCTGTGCAAAGGTAGCTACATAATTTAAATCCTGACATTTGTTTCTTGTGGTCAAATGGTGAATTTCACTTGTGATTTGTAAAGCAGGTCTAAAAACATGAGATATTAAGTCTGTGATCCTTTCTCTGATAGAAAATCTGAAACTTGCAATAATACTAATGCCTGAGAGTTAAGTAATGAGTGTTATTTAACACCACAAGGAAAAGACTAAATTAAAATAGTCTCATCTGTCTTCAAACAACTCAGTGATTACTGTAAAGCATAACTGTTGCATGTTTCTGTCTCTTTTTACTCCCTACAGATAAATGTTACTCCAACCAGACCAGCCCCAAGTGCATCTCTTCATCCTCTTCCTCCTCAGAGGTAGAGCCCAACTCCTCTTCCTCCTCGTCTTCCATCCTTCCTGTCAGTCAGATGATCGACAAGGTGAAAGGTTACTGTTCCACGCGCTCCGACAACTTCTACAAGAACATCATCATGTCTGACAGCTTCGCCCACAGCACCAGGTTTTAGATCTGCCCTCAGCACTCTGGAGCCTCCACAACAGTACACTACAGTGCTTCAGAACCACCCACATTGTTGTAGAAGATTTCTTCATTGTCCTGCTTCTGTTAAAGGTTCCAAAATGAGGTGTAACCCTGGAAGCCAAGTTTTGTCCTGGACCTGCCACCCAACAGTCTGGAACCTTCTTGTGTTCCAGAAGTTCCAGAACGCTGCCGTCCAACATTCAGGAACCCTCCGTCTGCTGGAACTGTTCCGGATGTTCTAGAACTCTCCGACAGTCACAACAGTCCAGAATGTGCCGTGTTCTGGAACCTATCCTAACATTCCTTCCTGGCTATGTCTATGCCTGGCTTAGAGTTGTGTTCTAGAACATTTGTTTTTCCATGCACTGTTTCTTTACCATTACCTTGAACACCTTCACTTGCTGTCCCCCACTGCTCCAACGACTGTGAAACTGATTCAGTTCTAATGTATATTATTTGCAGATACAAAATAAGTCTCCACTGTAGGAACTTGGGGAACGTTTTAAGGGCCATATGACCATTTGTGCATGTTCCACCTACAGAACCAGCCCATGTAGAACCTCTTTCTTTTTGGGTAATAAAAAATACCTGCTGAAGAATGGGTCCTTTTGGGCAGCCATGGAAAAAAAACTTCAGCACAGGACTGAATGTTGATTGGTTAAATTTGGAGAAAATAGCAGAACCCTTTTTCTGCCCTCTTGATGTCTTCTTCAAGATGTTTTCTCTTCTCAAACATCATAAACAATGAAAAATTGCCTTATAGGGTAACACAGCAACTCCGCTATAGTTCTATTTCCTAAGAGTTCGTATAACTGGAGATTAGTAACTACTACCATAAGTCGAATCCATTGGATCCTTTGCCAAAGTAGAAACAGAAAGGGTAAAAGAGCAGATTTCGGAGCTGTTCCTGTAAACATTCATACCACCTCCCACAAGTTCCTGCAGTGGAAACCTGCCAATAGTTGTTTGCAGGAGCCACGGTTTTTTACTGTAAATCTTATTTGAGATTTCACAAAGATCTGGCTGGTTTGTCTGACTGAATACTAATTTGATAGTTTTCTTCAGCACCAATGCAGCATATGCAGTATGCAGTAAAACAGCATGAACAGCTTCATGATGTAATCCTTTGCATTGTATGAAAGTGCCCCCTAATCGAGAAAACTCTGCCTTTTCACGGAACACGTTCAAAGGGCAGCCCGTGAACCTGCTGCCTCAAATTTCTCGAATGCCAGGGACCAAGTTGAAAGATAATCCCAGACTAAGTTGCATGTTATCTTTTGATGTCTCCTGGATGACAAGGCATATTTGAGAGCTACAGGGTGGTCAGAGACGCTGATGCGATTCTACTGTATGATATGAAATTACAGAATCTGCTGACCTGGCTGCCAGACTGTGTAACTAAGAGGAAATGAAAGGGGAGCGAGGGGAGAGAGGGAGGAGAGGATAAACATGAGGTGGGAAAGTAGAGAACGTTCTGGTTTGTGGGGGTTAAAAAAAATTAAGCTGTTATGTTTTGGTGTCTTTTTTTAATACTGTGATATTTGTTAAAAGTGGACATTTGTGTGTGTGGAGCCATATCCTCTGTAAATATTGATCTATCTATTCGATGTGCCTTATTCTGTAGTGTTCAAGTCTGTTCAGATGGTTGCTTTTGTTCATGCCTTTATGGGGTCCTGGAGGGGTCGCCGCGACTGTACATACAAACCCAAACATTCTCCAACTCCCCGTGCTGTGTGGGCACACGTTCTGCTGCACTTTTCACCTCAGCGAGAAACAAGAGGTGGCAACAGAAAGGACAGAAACGCAATTGTAATCAGTCAGGAAAGCACCGTTCAGTTGATTAAGGTTCTTTCTTGTGTTAGAAATCAATTCAATACATCCTCATAGAATGTTTATTATCACGAAAAATACCCACTTTCATCAGCACATATGAATTTATATTACAAATACTGCAAATTTGACGATGTCTTTAAGTTTGGACATGTCAAGATGTCGGGTTCTTTTAAATGATTATCACACTCGCCACATTCAGTTGGCACTCTCTTGCATAAAGCTTGAGATTCTCTTGAGGAATCAATGAGTGGCTGCTTGAGGGTGATGGATACAATCCATCCAGTGTCCGCTGAAACTTCACTCATGTCAGCCAGAGTTTAGCAATCAGATGGGGCGTCTTTATGGAAAACAGGTTTACTGCTCAAGTATTTGTCTTTATTCAAAAATTGGTAATAGCAGGGCAACCCGACAGCCGAGAGGTCAGCACGAACACCACATGGTGCAATTCGCCGTATCGATAATCGGCCAGCTGAACCTCTGCTACGTGACATTCCCCTGCTCTCTGTCCCCACATTCATGTCTGTCTTGACTGTTCCTTTCAAAATAAAGGCAACATGCCAAAAAAATAAAAGCATCTGTTTATGGTTTTGCTTTAATCATGATAATAAGATGTCCCAGCATGATGTAACTCTCACTTTCCTGCTGTCAGGATGATGATTTTATCACCCCCAAAGGACTACTTCAAAATTCACTGAAATCACAACCAAAATGTGGCATCTGACCATGTATTTAGTTTATTTTTCAGTGGGGCTCTGGGAATTCCTGTCATCACCCCTATCCAATAAAAATGATTGTCATGATGTTAGATCATCAAAAGTTGGCATTTAAAAACCTCAGAATCAACGTGTCTGAAAATAAACAAATCATTCCAGAGATCCTGCAGACCTCGCAATGATTAGTTCAGTTTTCTTAGCAAGAGAATATTTCCCAATAGAAGCTGCTGACAGGTCTGTGGATAATCTGAAGTAATGAGAACATTGTTTCTGGAAGGAATTTTTATTATTTCAGGTCCACTAGCGAAATCTGACCCTCGGCCATCCGTGTAGTTAAAACTATAAACCCACTACTGAGAGTTCTTTTACTTGAACATGAATCAAAACTCACCCACACAAACTACTAGAGTGTAGTTCATATTATTCCATCAATTTGTAGTACAGATACTGCTGCAGTGTTGTGAATGTCAACATTTCCTGTCCTTTGTTGGACTTTAAGCCAGCTTGTTAATATCGATATCCTGTCAGTAAATAGCTATTTTTCTTCCCATTTCAACCCAGAAAGGATGGCATGCCTCCTCTGAAAAAATCAGATGCATCTGTGGGATTCTACATGCAGCCACCTGCTCACATAGACAATTTCAAATAAAACGTCCTGGCTTGATTTGCTGTCGAAATAAAAGTCGTTAGCACAGACAGTTTGGCCTATGAAGGGCATTTACTCAACATGTTTTCTGTCTCATCAAAGCTGCAATTAATCTCTGTTTTGTTCACCTCAAGGCAGCTTCTTTAAGCTCATGCATCTGTGTTATGGATACATAATTTCCAAATGATTACCCAGAAATGCATTATTAACTTTTCAATGAAGATTTAATTGTCGTAGTTTTAAAGCAGTTGTTGAATCCTTGATGGCCTTCCACAACAGAATCTTTCATTTAAACCTAAGCAAATGTTTTTTAGTATTAAATTCTGATTGGAAACATCTTCTTTATATGCATTGTGTTCCATTTTTAAATGCCAACCTACCGCTGCTTGCTTAAATTGGTTAAATTATATCTTTGTTTAAATTTGCATTTGTGGAACTTTTTTTTCCCTCTTCTGGCAGTGAGAGCATCTGTAAAATCACTGCAGAGACGTGACGTAAGCCTCACCATCGATCACTCTCTGTTTCAGTCTGTAATACTTCCTTTCAATGCTGAGTTTCTTTTTAATCAGAAACTTTTTTGAGTGCTTCCAAGGATTTTCCACCAGCTGTAGACTTCTCATATTCATGTCACTATGCTTGCACCTCTCTTCAGCTCTGGCATACCAGTCATTGCTGGTTAACGTAAAATGAATTGGTATTGGTGCAGCAGTGCAGGAAAGGCACCACAAACTCCAGATTTAAAACTCTGATAAACTGTGAAATATGAAGATTTAGCTGGGACTGTAAGCTTAATCAGAAGTGTGAGAAATCAGTTGGCGTGAATGTAACAGTTGTTCATTCATATGTAAGTCCTGCACTCCAGCTTTAAAAGTCTGTGTTTTTTTGCAGTTTGGCAGCAGTTTACAAGGTTACAAACCTCCAAATGTCTGCTGCTAGTTTTTACAGAACCGAAATGCACACATTCTGCATATTAGACAGCATTAATATTTAGATATGAAACATGAGGCGTGGTCTGCAAACAAGGTCGAATTAGTTTGTCAGGAACGTTTCATATTAAGTAAAGAAAATTTGCGTTTCTGTGCAAAATAAGTTATTTTGATAAATGACAAGAAAAACAAGTCGATCTTGGTGGTGGATGATTTACGAACATGCTTTTTATGTAAAAGTTTTGTCACTGATCAAATTTATCTTCCCGTCCTTCTTTGCTATTCCCACTAAAGAGAAGCAGGTTGAATAATTTATGGTTGCTTGGATCATTTTATTGTGGTGATTTGTCAGAACTAAAAATGATTTAGTTGCCTAGCAAAGTAAGACGTGTATAACCCATGCCAATTGAAGCAGTTATTTAGATGAGGAAAAAAAATGCTATTTAAAGGGGAGTTTTTACTTTTCCTGTTGTGCCTCTTGTTGGCTTCAGCCGTTGTCAGACGTGCTTTGCGCAGTGAATTCTGTCCTTTTTGTTGCTTGTTGTCTTCCAGAAGCTTTTATGTTTTTTGGTTTTTTTTATGTCATGTCTTTTTTGGGGATATTCTTCCTTATTTATTTTCTGCCTGCCTGGTTAAGCAGACAATCGTCTGAGCTGAGAAGTGGAACTTGGAGGACAAACAGAGAAGCTTGTCTTAAATCTTTTCAGGATGAGATTTACAATCTGGCTCTTTGAACCCCGACTCATCAACTGCTGGCTAGAAGGACTTCCACTGTCCACACGGAGCCAACAGTGTTCAACACCAAAGCACAACTGACTAGTAAAGCACGCATTGCTCTGACTGTCAGGCACACCAGCAGATGCTTCTCTTTTCTGCTGCCCAGAGTGGTGAAAGTATGCATCATTCAGTCCACTGAAGCATGTATGTGAAAGAAGAGTTGAGCCTCTGTTGGCATCTCCAGGTTAGATAGCTTAGCTAATCTGTCAGTCACTGGGTTCAGGCGGAGGGTGGAAAAGATAGCTCCTATATTTTCTATTGGCCCCAAAATGCAGCCAAAGACAGATAAAAAACAGCTCTGAATGAGGAACAAAAGAGAATTAAATTCACTTACAAGAATCTGTGTGACTTAAAATCTACTGTTAACTCATTGACTGTTGGGCTGTCTTTTTTTTTTAAATATTATTTAATTATTATTATTATTTTAAGTGTTGCTATCATATCTTATAAAAATGAAACCTGCTATTAACCTCTCGCTTTTACAAAGTATTTTTCATGTTTTTATTGGTTCTTTAACCCAACAGGAAAGCTGTATATGAGCTTTTCATTTTGGACTGTTAACATTCAAATTATGATGGAAATGTTTCCTTGTTAGGCTCCAGCACCCCCCGCGACTCTAGTGAGGATAAAGCGGTTTATAGAGAATGGATGGATGGATGGATGGATGTTTCCTTGTTGATGTGAATTACATCATCAGCTGCAGCATCTGCCTGTTATGTAAAACTAATAAGCTCAACAACCGAATCCTGAGGGCAATTAAATGACAAATATTGTGCGAGAACAGCATTATATAAAACCCTGTCAATGTCCACTTCTTAAAGTGTTTACTGACAATTATCACTCATAAAATAAGAAATAATATTCTGTACTTTTGGCAACTAGTTCTCAGCTGTATACCAGAAACATCATAGGGTTGTGTATGCTAATCAAGAAAGCTTAAAAAGAGAAGGTTGCAGCAGGAAACGTCAACTACTCGAGTCCTCCATGGCATTTAAGTTTAGTGAGTAAGGTAAGAGCAGAAAGGGAGCTACCACTCGGACGTGGTTCTTCCACCCATAGAGGACCTCTTTGGGTTGTCGCTGCTACACATACTGCCCTAGTTGAGGTTTTAGGTGGAATATTCCTTTTAATCAGCCCCTCAGGCCTCTTTGAGGATTTTGGATGGAATACTCGGTTAAACCAATATTTAAAGTGCATGTCCAGGGATTTTTGGTGGAATGTTTCTTTAAGGTTTATGTGTGAGGACACTGTAGGTGGAATACTTCCTGAAACCAACCTTTTAGGTCAACATTCAAAGATTTAAGGTGAAATATTCCTTTAAACCAACCTAAATTTCATGTTTTGATCATTATCAAGTGAGAAACCTTAATCCAGACTCCTCATAATGACGTTTGAGATTTATACTGATTTGCCCCTTGATGGGGATACAGTGTTTTTTAGGCCAGATTATGCGAATCGTTTCAATTGTAGCTGCAGGCTACTGGAGGTAGCTGCTACTTGTTCTGTATGCAAAGCGAGCTGCTGCAACTAGCTGCTAGCATTCAGTAGCACGTTGTGAGGCGTCTGACAAATTTAAAACGTTGGTCAGAAAACGCCTATTTCTCAAATCTGTGGGGTGATTAGGATGACTACTTAACCACATAAAATAAAATAAAAATCGCCCCGGTCAGGCCACAGAACCCGCGGAAGCTTCCATTTTGGTGAGTAGCTCGCAAAGCATTATGGGGCGGTTGAGTATGACTAGTGTGGTCACCGAGCATACTTAAAAAATTTCCGGAAATAGTATACATCCGCGTATTTGTCGCGTACTCAATCTTTTCATACTATCTCCCAGAGGAAAATTTTACTGCTCAAAGCTTGCTCTTCTACAGCTCAGGAGACAAATTTGAGATTCTCATGTCAGCCTCATTTTAGTTTCTATTTTGTCTAAAGGTTTCTCATACGTTTCTCCTAAAATTCACTAGGAGAAATAGGTGAGACAGGATAATTAGAGGGAGTCATACTTGAGACTTGTGGGAGATACCTTGCTAATCTCAATACAGTGTGTTTAATGGCTCCTTTATTTCTCCTCTGGAAAAGAAAATGAACGATAGTGGAGCTCCTACGGAGCAATATGTGAGACTCACTCACAGCTCCACATGAGCACGACAGACTCAGAATTGAACCACAACCTTCTGGGTGTGAGACAGCCACTCTACCTACTGAGCTATGCCACCCTATGCATATATTAATCTGCACACACACACCTTACAAATGCTGCAACAAATAAGAAGTTGCCAGGATACAGCCTAAACATCTTGAGGCACTTATAACAATATATGGTGGCTTCAATCATGTCACCCTCTCCTCCCACTTGACTGGATTTATCATTCTAAACACCACGGATCATCCACTCATAATATCGTGATGGGCCTCTCTCTGGACTGCAGGACGGAAAGATATAGAAGATCTTTGTACCCACAGCGATCAGGCTTTATAATTCTATAGCAAATAGTAGATGAGCTGACAGACAAATGAATTTCCCTTTTGGGATGAATAAAGTAATCTGAATCTTTATTAATTAATTTAAAAAAATATCATGTGGATTACAATAAAGTCAACATGATAGATGATTAAAAACAACCAAAACGTTGATCTGACTCTGAGAATTCAATGAGCGCTTGTGGAGATCTCTTCATTTGTTCTCTGTGAGCTCAGTATGAGATGCATGAACTGAAGCTGGGATGAGAATAGATTGAGTTCTTAGAGAGAGCTCTCTGATTTCTCTGCCTGAGATCACAAAGAGACACAAAAGTTGAGAAACTCTGAGAATTATATGAGAGCTTGTTGAGATCTCTTCTGAAACTTTAAAGGAGACTAAACTGAGATTTAGTGCATCTTATTGCTCAGGAGAAAAAAATGAGACACAGGAGAAATAAGCCTTAGTCTCAGTTTGGTGTCACATAGATCTCAAAGTTGTCTAGGAGAAGTAAATGAGACATTTTTGAGATCTCTTTTTGAATTTTCTTTTCCTCTGGGCTAATGTGAACGCACTACATACTTATTTTGACGTCACACTTAGTATGAGTAGTACGTTAGTATGCCATTTCAGACACAGCCATAGAAAAGGGAACCAGACTGTACTAAGTGTGGTCGAGTATAGAGGGGCGTTTTGTGGGTGTTTAAGGCTGATAGCGATTATTAGTGAGACATTTGTAGGAGATATTCATTTGCAGTAAATGAAAGTATTTAAAATCTTGGAGTTAAACTTAGAAGAACACAAACTCTAACAGAAAAGTTTGTTGATACATTTTTGTTTTATTTACAGATGTTAAGTTAAATGACTTACAATCAAAGGATCAAACTAAGTCATTGGTGCATTCAGGTGCAGTCGGTCAACGAAGTTGCGTTCATGAGCTTCAGAAATCGCATATCAGTAATGTAAATTTCCAACGAAAATTTTGGAGGGTCACACGGGGTGGCCAATCAGATTACAGGGGGGGGTCACTGCCCCCATGGAAGATCCGCCACTGGTTCTCTGACACTGTACTCACAGCTGACGTACATACATAAACAGAAATCACCTTAAATAAACCTGATCTGTCTGTTTTGCGGTGCTAGGTCAAACTTCAGTAAAGCTGTGTTGCTTCACAGTGTCAGTACTGCATTTCTGTGAGCCACACAGTTACACAAACTGTATTACAACTAAAATACTGTGATGAGGGTGTATTTATGAAATTTTTCATTTCATCTTGAATAAACTGTTCTGACAGCCTGGTTTCCAAATACAGATTGTGTTGCCTTTTGTTTTCCTCGTGTGAGCGTTAATGGCTATAATTGATTAAACTATTTGTGTAAATCTGTTTGGCTGATGAATAGTAAATGCAGATGTTCCACTGAGATTGTAAATGATCTTTGCTCTTATTGTACAACTATTAAACAATACCTTGCTGTAACCCTCTCTGTGACATTGTCAGTTCATGTTTTGCCAGAGATTTTCTGGAAGCTTCAACATTAAAGGGTCGAGAAACATCACACGAGTTGTTTAAATTTTTAGTGTGTGTGTTGGAGTCAAATCACATACTTGAACTTCATGCATGTCTGAACAGCCTGGATGAATATAAATTTCCTTTGCTATAGAGAGACAAACTGAAGTTTTTTGATTTTTTTTTATTATTTTGGCCCAGAAAACCTCAGAAACACACTATCTGTCTATAGATCTGCTCTGGACGACATTACCTTGGCCTCCAATGCAACCATGAGGAACCTTGGACTTATTTCCTATCAGGACCTTTAAAACAGGTGTCTTTTGGCCTTCTTTTAACTTTACAATTCCGTCTAAGTCAGGAACAGGTTTTGATAGGAACCAGCAAAACAGATAATATATCTCGATCTTTTTCACTCTTCGTTGGCTCCCTGTAAAATCCAGATGAGGATTTAAAGTCCTCCTCCTCGCTTACAAAACCCTTAACGACTAAGCTCAGTCATATCTGAAAGACCTCATTGAACCATATTAACCCAACAGAGCACTATGTGGTCAGAGTATGGTTTTACTTGTGGTTCCCAGAGTTCCAGCAGTAGAACAGAAGGTGGATACCTTCTGATATCAGGCTCTGCTGTTGTGGAATCTGGGAGGCAGACAACCTTAACTTTTAGAATTTCAACTTTCCTTTTGATAAAGCTTCAGATTAGGGCTGCTCATAGGTCTCTGAACTGTCCCTTATGCTGCTATAGGCCCAGAATGCCAGAGGACTTCCCATGATGCACTGAGCACCTCTCCTCTGCTGTCTTGTCTGAAATTCACGATGAATTTGCATGTCTCCTTTGCATGTCACTATCTTTGTGTCTTCTCTCTCCTGCAGTTTTTGTCTTGTCCTCTATCCAGGTGTATCTGGATCTAGATCATTTCTGATCTGCAGTTACTGACCTCACTAACCTGCCCAGTGTTTATTCTTTTGTGCATTTTACTTTTTTCTGATTTTTCTGAGTCTGCTATCCTGTTCTATATCTCCTTTACTCTCAGTCCAACTGGTTGAGGCAGACGGCTGCCCTCCCTGAACCTGGTTCTGCTGGAGGTTTTCGTCCAGTTTAAAAAGAGTTTTGTCTTCACGTTGTCACCAAAGAGCTGCTCAGAAGTAATTGTGAGGATTTGTTGAGTTTCGCTAACCTGGCAATAGCCAGATTAATAATTGTGTAGTACTTGATAGTACTCCACATTATCAATCTGGGACCGCTCCATGTAAATCTGTTCGGAGGAAAGAGGCACGGATTGGACAATGCAACAGTATGTCCCGCCTCTGACAGGTTTGTTTTTAGCCAATCGCGGGATCTTCACAACGAGCGGAGCCAACTGGTAGATTAAACTCTTACCAAAACCTGTAGGTAAAAAAGCACAAACATCTTTACCATCCAGAAATGCGCAAAGCGCCTCTCGTTGTTCTTCCTTCAAAGAAGCGATAGGAGATTCAGCTAAAACTGACTTAATAGCAGCATCTACACGATCGTTGTCCTCCATTGCCATGTTTGGTTTGATCTACTGGCGCTTGGTGTTGCCGTCACACCCAGATATCCCGCCCATTATCCCGCCCCACACACGAATACTGCTGCGTGATTGGCTGCGAACCAACTTGGTGCTGTACGAAAAGTGAAGGCGGGACCGGAGCAAGATGGTTTCTTGAGAGATTTGGGAACTCACAAATATCGCGAGAAATCAACTTGCTGGCAAGGTTAGAGTTTCGCTCTTTTATTTGACATTGTAAAGTAAGGACCTCACCAGATGAATTGTCCTCAGATTGCGTATGTTGTGAATGCTTCAGACCACACTTAGATTTTTCATAGGCTTGAATTTTCCGCGAAAACTGTGCTCACCATCACAAATTTGCATCCTGCAAACTGAATCTGCAAGAGACTGTTTCAAGAATTCAGCTCACATTCAATCTAAACACACCTCGAAGAATGCTTACATGAAGCTCTGGCTTTTGTCACTGTAAACTGTAAAGGATGTGAAGGAAGCCTGTTTGACAAACTCTGTATGACCTCCAAGTGGCCTCTACTGGTAGCCTCCTCATTTTCCCTCGTCTTTCTGTCACTTTCTGTCACTGATTTCAGATATGCACGAAGTCGGTTATTAACGGATCTGAGGAGGGAAAACACAAAACCTCTCACATCGTTTATCTCCAAGTGTCCAGAGATGAGGCAGTTGGCAGACTACACTCACCAGAGATTGATAGTTTTATTGGCTTCCCTCTCTTGACTCCAGAAATTGATTTTAATAGCGTAGTGTCTGGTGTGTGGTTTGGAAACAGAGGAACTGTGAGCTTCGCTTTAGATGTCAGAGAGGCTACAGATGCTGGATGGATCAGCATTTTTATTTACAGGCTCCTAAGCTGGAACTAATCCCTTTAATAAAAACGACATGAAACTGAAGTACAACACGTTAGCTTGTCCTTAACTCTGACATCCAAACTCAAAATCTGAGATATGAAGCTTTAAATTTAAAATGGAATGGTGACCTTTCCACGACAAACTTTAGATAGATAGATAGATAGATAGATAGATAGATAGATAGATAGATAGATAGATAGATAGATAGATAGATAGATAGATAGATAGATAGATAGATAGATAGATACTTTATTAATCACGAGGGAAATTTAAGGTCCCTGACATAAAGTGTCATGAAGCACACCGGCCGTGTTGAGATTGTGTCAGATAAGGTGAGTGAACATGATGACAGTGGTTCAGACTTTAATATATCAGCAACTGCTAGGATAAGATGTGTTATTACTAATCTATGTCGGGAACATGGCGGAGCACCACAGAAACAAATTAGGTGGCCAGGGAAGCCAATAATGAGATATTATGATAAAATAAATGGAATAAAGGGATAGAAAGTGCATTAGTGTGAATGTAAGACATGAAATGGAAGTGCAAGAGAGGAGCAGTAATCCAGATATTCAGAATAAAACATATACACTACCAGTCACAAATTTTGACACACCTTCTCATTTAATGTTTTTTATTTATTTGTGTTATTTTCTACATTGTAGATTAATACTGAAGATTAACACTTTTTTGTTTCCAACATAATTCCATATGTACTCTTTTATAGTTTTGATGTCATCAGTATTAATCTACAATGTAGAAAATACTTTAATAAAACCACTGAATGAGAAGGTGTGTCCAAACTTTTGACTGGTAGTGTAGGTACCAGTTACCTAGCATAACGCAGTGTACTGTGGTATATCCACTACTAAATAACACTGCTTCTTACAGTCATTCCTCAGTTTCCTCATCAGTCACATAAAATAGATTTAAATGATTAAATACACATTGTTAATATGTAGAAGATGGAGAAATGCAGTGGTTACCTGTATCATAGAGACGAAGGCTGGAGCTAAATCTGAAGGATTTCACCTGAATTAGTATTTGAAAATAAATATTTATTACTTCAATTTGTTTTTATAATGTGATATAGTCAATATTACACATTTAATTTGTCCTTCAGAAAGACAGAGGTTTTAATACTCACATGTACTATTCATTTTACTGAGTGCTTTGAGTGAAAGCATAGCGAGAGCTTTTCAGGTGTTGTGTTTTACAACCATAAAAATAGGTTTCCAAAAAATAAATATTCTTTTCCTGCACCGGGAATCCAGATGATTGGAAAAGGCTTTGAGGTTTATGGAAATACTTTCAGAATCAGAGTGGGTGTTGTCAAATCACACCTGGATGTCTGGAACATCACCTTGTTTTTTTTGTTCTCTCAAAATCAGATGCTAAGCTCAGTGACATGAACTTAAGGTGCAAACTGGGGCTGTGGAAACCTTCTGTTGTGTTTGTTGTTGTACCTCAGAAATGGAAAGTCAGATGCTGAAGTTTCATCATTTTCCACCTCCATCCACTGAATACATAACGGGAGAAAAAGCACGGCTACTTCTACGTTCACTTTGTTGCTTTTCTGCAATTACTGTAGCAGACACTTGTCAACATGCAGTTCACTTAACCAAAAAGTCAGACAAGTGGGGAAAAAAGCACAACAGGTGTGTTTTCAAATGTTTACGAAACACTTCAAATTAAACTTAGAGACACTATATTTATATTTATACAGTGTAGGCTGCTAGTTTGGGGAACAACATTAAATGAGGAGGCTGGAGTTGAGAAATCATTTTATTGGTGGCTTTTTCCTGGATTTCTCTGAGTTGAAGATCAGAAAATCAAACTTCACTATACCTGTGTTTAGCTTTAGGCACCACTGTGCATTGAAGCACAGCTTTACGGAGCAGTCAGTATGGCTGTAGACTCATGTTTTTTAATAATATGTATGCATTTTTCAGGAGTATATAAGACACATAACTGCAGTCACCACAAAATCTTATATCTGAACCCATCTGGAAGTGAACACAGAAACTAGCCCTGCATAATTGCATAGGAATCTACTTACATGCCCAGCTATATACCAGGAAGATCAAACAGTTTTTATGTTATGATTTATAAATAACATAATTAACAAGAAGCATAAGCAACAGTCAGAAGGGTCAGGGTTTAGACATGGAGCCTTACATGAAAGACACCAAGATTTTTCACTTTATTTCACATAATACAGTAGCTAATCAGCTCACTGTTTGACTGTGGAAATAAGATCACTCATAAAGAAACCCCCTTGCTCGTCGTTAGCCAAACCAGCCCTGAATTTTTTTCATTTTATTTGTGCTGACAGAGTTGGCATGCATGCTTTCAGAGTCATTACATCAGATTGCCGTGTTCTGGCAACCAAACGACTCTGAAATTCCCTCATCTATCATCCCATGAAAACAATAAAAAGACACAGAAACCTGTCAACATAGCTCAGTTCCCCTCAATACCACTATTTAAAATAAACTGTGTACATACGTTTGGACCCGCAGTGACCGGAGTCGAACAGAGAGACCAAAGTGAGAGTACGGAGACGGGTTTTAAAGGCATTACAGGAGATTTAACTTCCTACGACTTTGAACGTAGCATGCGCATGCGCACATGCAACCTCTCCCTCACCCCCTTCTAACCTCCCCCCTCTTAACATTTACGAAGAAACGACCCCCTCCAGAAACTTGCGTAGCACTCGTGAAGTTGTCTTTTACGGCTGGCTCCCCCTGGATCTTTATCTGCCATTATGTAACAAAGGATGAGCAAAACAAGTCGCCAGCTAACTACGAAGCTGTACCAAAGCAACACATACACAAAACATGTAAGTCCAAGGTGTACGTAATCTACGTAACTAGGCCTGAGCCGGAAGATTTTTGATTGACAGGAAAGGGAGCAAACCAAACGCCTCGGTCCGAGCGCAATGATTGGCTGATGTTTTTCAGGTCCTGCCATGTCCACAGTTTTTTTTTTTTTTTTTTTTTAGAAACCATACATACAAGTCCACTAAAGGTCAGTATATTCATTTTATGTGAATCAGACAAATTAAACAACAAAAAAAACATCCTCCATAATGCCTTTAAAGGTGCCGCAGTACACATGATATACAGTAAATACATACAGAGGACTGGCTGTACCCAAACAGAGACTCCTCTCATTCAGGACAAGACATTGATTTTCATTACAGGTCTGCCAGATCAACTGTTTAAGATTGTTTTGTGTTAGGCTTCTTATCAAAAGTTTTTTTTTTTGCCATTTCATGATGCTTCAATAATTAAATTGGTAAATAATTGTAGACTTATCGATGATAGTCCGATGTCAATCTACTGCAGCTTCTCTGATTGGTAAAAGTATCCCTCAGCTGCATAAAACATTTCCCCGGTGAAACTGTAGCCCTTCAAAATCAAACTAATAATATAAAAATCTCTCCAGTTCACTCTAGGGAATGTTTTGGAAAATCTACACTTTTACAGACTGATCCAGCTGATTGTGAAGCAGCCAAAAGATTTTAGATTTTAGAGAGTGCACAGTGAGTCATTTGGCTTCTGGCTTCATGAACATCTTTTAGCTGTTTGTGGGATATACAGTACTTAATCATTTCTGTCCGGCTTCACAGTCCCTGTGCTGCTGTCATTTCAAGCATGATTTAAAAAATTCTTTACCAAGAAGGGTGGGAAACGTCTGCTGGTTTCAAGCATCTGAAAAACTGAGAGATGAATAGCCCCTGCTGCATGTGCAGTGTAGCTCAGTCTCAGTCATACTGGGAACACAGCTGTAATTTCATTAATTAATGTCATATTGGTATGTTAGCTCAGGATTCATGGCATGTGAATATCACTGTTTGGAGGTGAGGGGAGCCTCCAATCTTTACTGCCCCTCTCTTGACTTTTCTCCTCCCATCTCTCAAGAGTCTCCCCGTGCTCCACCTCTTTTTTCCCACATTCCCTTTCTACATTTCCTTTTCCTGCCCAATAAGCGATTAGCGCTGACAATGAATCTCTGGAATGTGAACATGCATCCGGTTTTCAAATCCAAGTGCTGTTGCACTGTGAGCGAGAACAGTGAATATTAATGAAATGTTTTCTTAGTTTGTGAAGGCAAATTCTCCCTTTCCCCTGAGAAGCGATACCATCGAAAACTTCACAGGTCGGGGTAGAGCTGCAGAGAAATGTCATGACCTGTAGAGTTTCAGTGCTTTGCTCAGGAACACCTCAGTAGGCGTTTTATGTGCTTTAATGGAGCTGTGAGTGCAATGTTGACCAAGCTAATAAAGCATGTCATAAAGCCTCGACAGCACATCGGGCAACTGAGTGCATGATGGATCATGTAATTTAAAGTTATTATGTAAAGAACATGCAGCATTTTCATTATGATCAATTGTTGTCCATTGCTGGTGTTACAGCAGCAACAAAACTGAACTGAATTCATAGAAGCATGGATTTTATTATACTGGATAATACAGAGAGGTAACTATCATTTGCACATATGGTGAAATATCCTGTATGCATTCTTCACTGATACAAGAGTTTATTTGCATTTGATTCCGAAAGCAATTTTTGCAAATTGAAAAACAGATTCCGAGATGATGGTTTGAACATGAATGCTTGACTTAGAAGTTTTAAGGTACAGTTACCAAAGATTTGAAGAAATCAATACAGGAGGCATAAAAAACATTTCTGAGCCAACTCAAAATGGAAGATGCTGGTTGCAATAATCAGTTGCCAGTTGCTGGCTGGACTGTTTATTTCATCAATACAGAGCATTTTGTTTCTTTTAGACAAAAAATTGTTCAGGTGCTTTTTGTCAGCTTCAAAAGGAGTTTTATTTGTCCTTTAATGAGCATATTTCCATGTGGCCACTCTGTCATAAAGGCCTGATTGATGGAGTGCTGCACCGATGTCCATCTGTCAGGTTCTTTCATTTGTAGTGACCATTGATTACTTTGTTACCTGACAAACCACAAACCTTAATCCCTGATTACTTAGTTTGGCCAGTTCTAAATGTTTCCCATTAGAGCATTACAAAGGCTACTGTGATCTTTGGTTCTTTTAATGTTGCACAAATTGTCTCTACTTTCTAGCAAGTATACAGGCAGTTCTCTCAACCTCATTCCTGTTTTTCTTTACTTATACAAAATGTGTGTACAGCTAAAAAAAAAAAAAAGAGGATATTCTTTTGGCTTCTACCCCTGAAAACAAGTAAACAAGTGATTATGAAGAAATCATCAACACAAATTTGAATTCAGTTTATTTCAGTTTACATTTTCATGATTTACTTTGTCTCAGCTTTATTCACATTTCATTTCTCAAAGCATGGTAAAGAAGGGTAAATAGACATTTTTCTTTAAGCATACATGTCTAGCTCCTCTAGGTGTTCAAGTATTTGGACCATATGTGTGGGTATTTATTAAAAATAAGGCCAGAATACATACTGTCTATAACATACATCAGGGCTCCTTCAATTCTGAAACAAAGTAAATCAGGCACTCTACTTTTTTCCCTTCTTCCACATTCCCTCTTTTATTTTTCTCTCTGCTGCTTTGCCCTTAAGTCGCCTCTTCTCTCCCCTCAAATCATTATATATCTTCTTCCCTCATCTCAGTTTCTTCTAATATGTTTGCTGGACAAAAGCTGAGCTGTTGATGAAAAATGCACATTCAAGGTTCTGTTTTGAAATCAGAGTTGGAAACGGCAAACCGAGCTGCCGTCTCATTTACCATAAAGCACGGATGACGGGAGGGAGGAAGGGGAGGAATGAGGTTGACCAAACATCAGACCTCATAAACCCGAATATACTGTCGATTTAAAGTGTGGTCGGAAGTAAGGGGAGACGAGTGGGGGGTTGTAGGGAAAGGGTTACCCATAGAGGCCTGTGTTTACAAGAAGCTGAATGTATGGAATTAGGGTGGCAGGGAAGATCTGGATACCCATCCCCCCCCCCACTACAACTCAGTCTAGAAATAGAAAGAAGAGCAAGAAGGTGAAAAGATGAGGAAGTGAATTCAGAAATGTGAGACAAAACACAACATATAATTTAAGTTTTTCAGGTAAAGAGGAGAAGTAAATGTGTTTTCAGTGCTAAGTACATTAACTCCTCCAACCTAAGCATCCATTTTAGTCATTTGATCTCACCTTCTGAGCCTTTCAAAAACAGAGAACTATTTATGTGACATGCAAAGGTTTGGATAGATTCAGGTATAAAAATAGGTTTAGGTAAAGATAATGAAGTGAGGATGTCACAAGGACTAATAGTTTAGAACTAAGTCAATGTCAAAATTCTAAAAACATTTCTGGCATTGCAGCAACAAGAAAAAGTGTAATATTTGTCTCAGGAACAGGCTGTAGACGACCAAAATCCAGAATACAAACAACGTCACAGAGCATTTAAAGAAAGAAACGCCTCATGTAGCTCAAAGAAAGACATCCTGAACCTTTCATCACAAATGGCTCAGATCCTGTTTTTAAACATCCATTTCAAGAACTGACCACTGCCTAGTTGCTTGGTTCCATTGTAACAGGATTCAAGTACCTGTGAGAGATTTTGATGTTATTGTTCAGTGTCTGACTGGTGGAGTGCAAATTTAGACAGCTGTTAAGATTTCAAAAACAGAGCCATGCATAGTTACAATTTTAGTAAGCTCATGTAACAGTTTTATGGCTCTGGCATCACCAGCAAACATGCCTGCAGTACATTTACTCAGGTAACAATTTTATCTGTACTGAAGCCCTTTAATCTTTGGGAGAACACAACACTGGCATAAAAATTAATAAACCACCCATTAACTAAAAGAACATTTAAATTATTTCAGCTTGTTTGACATGAATCAATAAAAACCTGGAGAGAAAAATGGTTTCCTGGGTTTGCAGCTGTCATTTATCCATGAAGCCAGATGTAACAAAACCAGGTACTCAGACTTTAAGCATGTCTTAAAGACACAATGGCCTGGATAATCAACAACTTTCGTATGATTTCCTGAAACATTTAACTGTAAAGTTAATCTGGATGGAATTTCACTGGCCCTTTGCAGTACTGTGAGGAACCTTGGTGTTATGTGTTACAGCAAGTACAAAAGGCTCAGGAGCAGGAAATGAAACCACAGACTGGTTGAAATGTTTAACAATGCTTTATTCACAGGAACGAAGAACTCAATACAGGAACCAGAATTAAAACTGAACATAAATGTCACAACCCAGCTCCAATGGCCATGACAAAGGAACGAGGAGTGCTTTTCCAACAATAATCAAGTAATTTATTACAAATTAAGATAAAAACAAACAACTGTAAACATGAAGTGTGTCTAGTCTTTAATATCAGTAGTGTGTATGTGGCTGTGTGGAAATGATGTGATGCAAGGTGCATTAAAAAAAAAAAAAAAGAAGTTAAATAAATGGTGCGTGTGGCTCAGGCGACTTGAACCAGGAGCATAGAGAGCCCAGATCCAAGACAGATCACAGGAAGCAAGTATAGCTGAGGTGGAGCAGCAGGCCCAGGTGTTCCACATCTCAATAGTTACACCTGGCCAATCCCAGCACCTTAAAGAGAACAGATGTCATTAATTCACCTAATAGATGGACACACGGGGGCCATCACAATAATACTAAAGAACCAAGAAAACTGACTAGAAGCCTCCTAGCAGCACGGAAGACTGACTAGCAAATGAGAACAAAACTACAGTCAACCCCTCTACGGTACAAACATGAACACCAGCCTGGAACCAAAGCAACATGTACAAACTTCCCCAGCCTACAACCAGTTATGCTCAGCATAGAGACAAACATCTAGTAAGGCCAGAAACTACCTATGCACATACCAAAAAAATATCAGTCTGATGTTACTAGGACCTGAGGACCTAACTGACAAGCTGGAACCCAGTTCTTAGGAGGATCGTCCAGAGCTCTCTCTTTCTCACAGTCTGTGATGTCCAAAAGGTAAGTAGTCGTCCTTTTCCTCTGTGCCTCTCCTTTCCAGGTGTGTGACATTGCTCCTCGGTAAATGTTTGTGACAGGTGGAAATTATCTGGAGAAGAAACTGAATCCACTCAGAACCAGCAGGAACCCAGACAACAGGGCAGGCAGGAATCAGCTCACTAAACATAGAAAAACAAAGTTACTCACAACTCAAGGTTGGTGGCTCAGACTGTACAATTCCAGTACTGACTAGAGATAAGATGACAGTCCAGCTTCAAACAGTGACTGCTGTCTGCTTATATGGAGACACCAGCAGACCAATCAAGCTGCTCCCACCTGCAGCTCATCTGCTGATTACAACGCGCCACACCTGCCACCAGCTTCACACCACACACCTAGGAGAGAGAGAGAGAGCAGGGAGCACTACCACAGCCCACAGCCTTAAGCTGTGGCAGCGACACTATGTCCTCTTGTTCATTCTCCGTACATTTATATGACACGGTTCTGGCTACTGAGCTACACATTCTAATTTTCAGCCCACTGTTTATTGTTCCCTTCCGTATTTTTCGGCCTTTTTAAATTCTGCTATACCTTTACCCTCACACCGACCAGCTAAGGCAGATGGCTGCCCTCCCTGAGCCTGGCTCTATGGAGGTTTCTTCCCATTAAAGGGATGTTTTTCTTCCCAAAGTTTTCACCCAAAGACAATCTTTGAATTTGCTGGACTTTCTTCTTAGCGTAACACAGTAAAGCCTTCACTTCAGCATGTAAAGTGTCTTCAGATGAGTTATGTTGCGAACTGGTGCTATATAAATAAACTGAATTTAACTGAATTTGTCCATTATCCATCCAGTAAAGTGTTTTTAATGAGATTATCATATATCAAGTTGGCTGCTGAAAATAACTCTGTTTTGCAACTGTTATACTGACATCTGGTTTCATACTTTTTTTTCCCAAATGAATCATGTAGCCACTTTGTTTTTCTCTGTTGTAAAACAAATAGTCGTCATATTACATCATATCTCTTTGCTGGTGAGATGTATCATTTTAATAAGTTCCTGATGCACATTAGGTGAGCTTCGTGTTTACAGCTTTTCCCAGTCATTAAAATGTGGAGCCCCACAGCACTCAGATATAATAAATCAAATGTGTATACCAAAGTTAAGTTTATGTTCTGTTTTTATGTTTTGTTACTCAGTTTTTAAATTTTCCCTCTTGTTAAAATTACAGGTCTGTCTGTATTTCTGAGTGTCCTAATCATTCGACCTTTCCCCCTGAGCATTAAACATTTTCATCCATTCATTAAATGCTACATCAAACAAAAGCTCTTGGTGAGTTCTTGGCTCCGGCCCTAATTTGAGCTGTGAAACAATTCACTGGACACCTGGCTCTTGTGGGATCTGTGGCTGGATTCCAAAACTAATTTGCTATGATTCTCAGATCCTGATCCAAAAAGCACAAATATGAACTATTATAAGCATTTGACGACATGAGTTTGTTGGTACAAGAAAACAATTCACTCTCTTGTGTTTCCTGGAGTAGCCAGTGTCCTCTGTGGTTACCTTGGAGACCATGTCTGATGCATGCTTGAAACAAAGGCATGTGAAGCGTCCTGTTCTCTCTGCTCTTCTATGCATGTTGACAAGTTCCATGTTCCTCTCATCCAGGTAGTCATTCATGCTATCAGCTGGGGTAGAGGCTACTTGCTCCTCAGCACCGGCCTACACTGCTAGCTTGGTATTTGCAGCAGACAATTCAGCCTCAAAGCACAAAGTCTCCTTTTACTTCCTTATTTCTTCACTTTCTTTCTCTAAACATTCTTCTTTTTCTTCTAGAGCATGTCTCATTGCTGTAGCCTTGGCTTAAAGCGCTGACTTCTGCCACCAAACAAGCTGAAGATGAACTTCACTTTGAGCTTTTACTGGAGATGGAACAATGACCAAAACACATTTTGAGTGGAGGGGAACTTGTCCCCCGTGGGACAAGAAGCCATCTTGAGCTCTCTACATCATTCACAATCCTTGGCAGTGTGTTGAGTATCCCACTCAGTTGGGTTCATCTGTCACAGTTCTGTTCCACGTTGAGTTTGGTCTTCCAGGGTTTCTTTTACTTCAAGGATACAACAGAATCCTTTCAGGGAAGCACTGTGGAATGCCTCAATACTATATGTTACGGTTGTGGCTGCCTGCCAGTGTTCAGAATTGTACATTAGGATGGACTTTATGCTATAGGTTGAGCTTTGTTTTTAAACTGGAGTGTACATTGCAGATCTTCCTGGTAAAATACACCACATGCCATATACCACTCTTGCCTTGACAAATAAATAAATGGGTTTAATAATAATGGATTAGATTTATATAGCACTTTTTTGGCCTCTCAAAGCACTTCACAATGGATCCATTATTCATTTACTCACACATTTTCACTCTGGTGGTGGTAAGCCACAGCTGCCCTGGGGCAGACTGACAGAAGTGTGGCTACCAATCTGCCCCTACAGCCCCTCCAACCACCACCAACATTCACACACCAGTGTGAGAGCCGCACTGGAGGGTTAAGTGTCTTGCCCAAGGACACAACATGACTAGGCGAGAGCGGGAATCAAACCGTCGACCCTTCAATCATTGGACAACCCACTCTACCACCTGATCCACAGCCACCCTAAATACTTCAACCATTGTGTCACAGATCTGACTGGTACTTGGACCTACAGCCCGAGGTTTAGGAGGTCAGTGCCATATCTGTTAAGACATTAGGTTGCACATCAGACTCTTTTCTGCCACTGAATTAGCTACCAACCACAGGACAAAACCAATAACATAAAAGATCACAATACACAATAGTAACCAGAATCAGTACAATAAATATAAGGCATTCATTGGTGGTGGTGCTTATGTACAGACTTGACTGAGATCTAGTTCCAAGTCACCTGTAAAGATGCTTTAGCCCTGCTAGCACGTCCACTGTCAGGAAAAGCCAAGGCCAGGATGGTGCCTTTTGAATAATATACATGGTCATTAATTATGTTCTCAAAAACATTTTTTTGCTTTTCATGCGTCACCTCACACTATGGAGTCTCAATGAACGACACCCTCCCTCTGACATTAACCCTTAACGAAACCACTGTGCTTGTCACTGTAGCACCATAAAATGACACATTAAGAATGCCTGAAGTGACATATTTTCATATGTAACCCCATGATATCACATTAGCCAGGAATCCTCTAAAAGGAGAGGTTGCAAAATTGTGAAATTTATATCAGTCGTGCATCAGAGTAAAAAATTAATTTAAGGAAATGCATAAATTGTGGCACAGTAGCTTGGTGGTTAGCATGTTTGCCTTGCAGCTAGATGATCCCTGGTTTGCTTCCCAGCCTTCCAGGGATCTTTCTGCATGGACTTTGCATGTTCTCCCTGTGCATGCGTGGGTTTTCTCCCACAGTCCAAAGACACGCTGAGGGTAATTGGTGACTAAATTGTTCAGAGATGTGAATGTGAGAGTAATTGTTAGTTCCTATATGCAGTCCTGTGATAGACTGGCAACCTGTCCAGTCAGCTGGGATATATTCCAGCCCACCCACGACCTTAATGAGGATTAAGTGGTGTATAGATAATGAATGGATGAATAGTATTCATTGTGTGTCCAAAAAGCTTTGCAGCTTTTGTGTATAGTTAGTGAGTGATGCTAATTGCCAGTGACCCTACTAATTTGTTTTTTGAAAGACAGGTTTTACAATGCCTGGGTTATTAACATGTTTAACAGGTGTGATGACTTCACCTCAGAATTAACTAAATGATTCTTCAAAACATTTTGACTGCTCACAGATGTAGCAATAATGTTGATGATCTTGTAAACAGCACGTATTAAAGTCTGGAAAATTTGAGATGGCAAGCAAACACTGGCCCTCATAGTTGGATGCTGAATAAAAGGTTAGGTGTTAAAACCACATTGACTTTAATAAGAGCCAAACTGTCACAATTCAGAGCATCTCTGAAATAGCGATGTTTCCGGGATGCTACCAGATGACACAGAAGTGCACCTACCACCAGTGGTCTACCATGGAACACATTTTGAACCGGCCACATGGCTTTGGAGGATGCACTGGAGCAATCCTGATCAGCAGAGGAAAGGATCTGCTGTCAACATCTGGTTGCCAACTTCCAGGGGGTACCTTCAGGGAACTGGGAGAGTCCAGGGGCCTATTTCACAAAGCAGGTTTAGTGAAAACTCTGAGTTTGTTAACCCTGAAATGAGGGAAACTCAGAGTTTTCCGTTTCAGGAAGCGAGGTACCTCTAACCAGGGAATGCGGGGTAACTCAAGCCTGTTTCACAAAGAGGGATAACTTCAACTCTCGGTCAGTTACCGCAGTAACAGACTCTATGACTCTAACCTGCTCGCCAGCAGGTTTATCTGAGAAAACCTCGAGTTTCTCTCCGTCTCCGCCCCCTTTCAGCCACACACGCTGTTTCATTTCCTCATTCATTCAGTCAGTAAGCGAGCGAGTTTTGGCGTAGAACAGCTTTTATTAACGATCCAGTGGATAAAGGAGCAGCATTACTGCACAGATAATTAAATATTCGTCGGTAGATTGTTATCAGACCGCGCATAAATGTTCTCGCATTTCCGGACAATTATCGGTTTGAGCGGTACCGTTTCATAATCGTTTCAAGTCCATAATCTACATAAACAACCTAATCAGTCCTTACATTTACATTACCAGCCGCAGTCATGCTCTCACATCCAGCAGATATTGTGTGTTGCGCTGCGGTTCTTTTCAAATGAAAGTTTTTATATGATGTCGGAGATGCAGAGCACTACAGTTAGACAACTGTATGCAGGACAGTCAGAAAAGTTTTCTGTGTGATTGGCTGCATAGATGCACATACTTCCCCATCACAGTTCCCTCGCATCATGAACAGGAAGTCCATTCACAGCATAAATGTGCAGGTAGGCTACAGGTAGACTGACTACTGTTTCTGAATGTTGAAGACTGCATCATAGTTCAACATCTGTCATTCTCTGCACTGTCCAGATCATAAGTGATGCTGCATGCATCATTTCTAATGTGGAGGCCAAGTGGTCTGGGTCTGTTCATGACTCCAGGATTTATGGAGAGTCTAACCTGAGCAACAGACTGCAGCATGGTCAGCAGCCTAAAGATTTTCACAATAGAATTCTCTTGTCTCCCTCCTTTAATATACTCTGATGTATCCACTATACATTACAGGAGACTTTGATGGCCTTCTGCTGGGTGACAGGGGTTACCAAGCCAACCCAGGCTGATGACCTCATACCCTGACCCTGAACCAGGCCCCCAACAGAACTTCAACCGGACTCACTGCAGAACCAGAGCCCGGGTGGAGATGACCATAGGCCTGCTGAAAGCCCGTTTCCAGAGCCTACATCACCTCAGGGTGACCCCTGAGAGGGCCTGTGATATTACTGTGGCATGTGTTGTTCTTCATAATATTACCACTATTAGAGGAGAGCAACACCCTGCCCTACAAACTGAAGACCCAGATGATGAGCCCATCCACCTGCAGCTATCCAGGACAGCAGAGCAGTCAGAGACACCGTATGCAATAATCACTTTAGAGTTTAAGTCACCATCATCACCACCACAGCAAATAAAGACATGATACACATTTCATTTGGTCTTCTTTATTTCCTACAAATAAAAGAGATAGTTCAGTTCATGTTCCAATATTTAACATAATTCACCTGTGACCATCACCCACCTCTAACTTGTGCTCCAGTATTTCAATTTCCAGATCTGCCCTCCTAATCTGTTTTTTGGATTTTTCTCAGCAAATGCAGTTTGTAAATCTGTTTTACTGATAACTGGGAATACATAGAGGACATTCAGTTATACAGTTGCACATGAATTCCACAGAATGAACCTCTGGTGTTTCCTGAACATCCATCTCACTGTGTCAGTCTGTGCAGTGGAAGATGAGGGACCATCCTGCTGCTGTCCAGCCATGCTCTGTTAAAAAGGATGAGAATGTGCAACACTTCAGTGTAGGCTAAATGTCACACTCTATATTCCACCCAAAATCTGAATGAGAAGAGAACTATCAGTAACATACCTCTATATGCCTTTCTGGATCCCCCTCTGTAAAGGCAGCAGACACAGTTTCATCCTCTTCATCCAAGATCAGTGACATGTTTCAGTACACTTAAACTACCATTTGGATAAATCTTTGGAGTGTTGCCTACTTACAATTACAAGGTATATATATATATATATATATATATATATGCATCCATGACATTTTATACCACTGTTTTACAGTCATCTGCTTTCTTTCTGTTGGCTGAGCAGAAGTCTATGTTAGTTTAAATAGGCTCAATTATTTAGCAGGACATGATATGGATGCAGACATTTAGGCTATGTGTGGATAAAAAAACTGCACAGTCAAACAGCCACTTAATATTTAGGCTACTTTACAATGTAAAACATGATCAACATGAAGCACCTCCATGAAATAATGCCGAGGTCTGACCTGTTTGAACAGTGTTTTTATATTTCATCTTAAGCTGCTGCCCCGTCGGGATTTCACCTAAATGAAATAACTTACTAGGCTGCCATTCAGCCAGTTATTCCCTGTAATATTATTACGATTACAAAGGAATACATTTAAACTTACGTATTGATACGGGCAGCAGTGTTCTCTACGCCGTCTCTCTCTCTTTTGCAGCTGCAGCGGTGTTGCACTTCTTTCTAAAAAAGTGTTCAAATTCGCCATATGAGCGCGTTAAAAACTTCCAGTTCAAAAACGCAGCCTTTCACTTCCCCGTTTCCATGGTGACTCGTCGAATCGGGGTTCCATTGATGCTGTCTTTTCAGACTTGCGGTGCACGCGCGTAACTCCGGGTCAAACTACTCCGAGTTGATTAACCCAACTCATATCAGCCGTTGTGAAACCGAAAACTCAGAGTTTTCTATCTCAGAGTAGATCAACTCAGAGTTGTAGAAGAAACTCAGAGTTTGTAAAACCTGCTTCGTGAAATAGGCCCCAGGACTCAGAAGACTGTAGCTGTTTTTCGCCATGCAAACAGCACATTAAATAAGTCCGGTCATGATATTCAGGGGCTTTGAATAGTCGGGGTGTTTAGAGTAACTCAGGGCTGTGGTTGTGGATTGATGGTTTAGGTGGTTGTTTGGTATTCAGGGGGCAGGAGGTGGGGTGGCTTCAGATCACAAACGTCTGCTCCCAGCCTCAGACTGTAAGATGTGGTGTGTTCTCCAGCAGAATCCCACCGGCTCATGATTGAGACGAGGCAAGAACAAAGCTAGAAAGCAGGCAGGAACACTTCCTGAATCGAAGCAAACTCACTTAACACTGAGGCATAATTATACAAGCCCAGATGGAGCGGTCAACCTGGCCAGACAACCACAGATCTGTTTTGAACACAGTGGCGCGTGTTTGTGAGCACGCCTCTGTGAATCTGTTTCCAATTATTAAATGAAGACATAAGATCTTCATACCATTTAATGACTGAGAGCAAGTTATTTAGACCATCTGTTGGAGCTTCCATGGAGTATTCACAATAGTCAGTCCTGGAAACATTTGTCAGAGAAGAAGACTTATCAGTAATTTATCCTCCTAATACAGCTCTCTTATACCAAGCATATGGTAAAGTCTTTGCTTGTGAGAAAAAAAAAGGAGAGAATGTGACAAAACAGACACCAAACTTTGAAGGGAAAAGATCCTTAAAAAGCAGAAGACACCGAGAGGTGGCAAACCACATGGAAAAAGAAAATTCCAAGAAACACAGACATAAAGTAAGATAGAAAAAAGAGCCGATATATCTTGATGTTAGTGGATTGCTAACAAGGGATCTGAAATCATAGTCTAATCATTTCCCTTCATGTGGAGGAATATGTTGGGGGTTAGATCAGCTGACCAGTATCCAAGAGGGAGATCCTCAATGCAGTTAGTAGCATGTCTGTTCTGGGAGGCTAGTTTTGGTGTTTCTTTCAGTCAGATTAAAATCAAATGTTCAAAATGATAAATGATAAAACTGTGTTTTGTGGAAAGGTGTTTGACTTGCCTTCAGCATGCATATAAAACTTATGCTAATTCCCAGCATTACATTCTGTTTGGGTGCAAACAAATTTGTGTTTTTCCCCCTGATGCATTGCAAGTTCTGTAACAATGTTGTTTAAAGTTATATTTTGTCAACGCCAGTATGCAAATTACTAATTTAACCAGTAATCCGATTCGAGTGTACAATTTAGTCATTTGTGCCAACAAATAAATACTTGGAGAGCACAAAATAAGAATTTGCTTTTTAAAAAATGTGCTTTTTATTGTTTCTACAACACTTGTTTGGCTCTTTCTAAAGGAGCATTTAATGTTAACTGATCACTGATGCTCACTGAAGATTTTCTGTGTAAAATACTGCTACAATGAGCAGAAGTATTAACCTCACAATAATTACAATGCCTTACGAATTTCAATCCTCCACCATCCCAGTCATAAAAAATATCTGCTTCTTTTTATTTGGAGTTAGTTGTGGATAAAATTATAAATAAAAATGTTCTTGTACAGCTGAACGGCATCTAATTTCTGTTTTGAAGAAAATCGGTTTACTCGTGTATTATCTTGTGTGCATCTCTGTTATTTATTTTATTGCTATAATGTTGCTCTTTTTTGGCCATTACCATATGTTAGATGAAATAGGACTCATCAAACTTCCAACATGGTTGGACAGGGCTGAATTTTAAACTTGCTGGGTATTTTCTTATACCTAACCAAAAGATTTCAGTTTTCCTGAACTTACCCAAGCCTCTGACAGGTGATATTGTGAAAGTGTCAGTCAAAGCAAGATATTTTTCTAAACCTAACCGCCTAGAGATGGTGGTTTAACCTATCCAAACTGTGAAAACCAAAAGTAAACAAGAGAAAATGAAACTTATGAGAAAGAATAATGGTCCCACACGAGATGCAACCCACAATCTCCACAGTGAGGGTAAGGTTACTGACTTATGCTCCCATCCTCCCCTCCTACTTCCCTCTGTGGACTTTGTGGCCCCTTCAAAATGGAATTCTTTCCCTCACCATCCTACCTTTCAGGCAGAGAATATGGTTCTTTGTAAACATAGAAGAGAATGCAGTTCAGCTGTTCAGCTCACTGTGTTGTCTCATCCTCTCTTCTCTGCCTTCCAGCTTGTTTGACTTTGCTCCGTTTTTACTTCGCTTTTTTTGCTTTCTAAACAGACTGTAAAACTTTCTCAAGCAATTTCACTCGTGATTTAGTTTGTGAATGGTTATCTAAAGCTACTGAATTCAACTTTATTGAAAAATCATTGCAGGTAAAAAGGAAGAGAGGCCGGCTAGTCTGTTTAGCTTAGCAACCTTTGCTTTCAGTTTACTAGAATCAGTCATATGACACAGTTCATCTTAACCACAGTTGGACCTCCCCATTGTATGACACCACCATCCTCCTTTCGCGTGATAAACTAGCAGACTGTAACACACCCAAATGAAATGCAGCCACAGTCAACGTCATAAGTTACACCTGTTTTCAGAAAAGTCAGCGAGTCCACTGTAAAAAAGATTTCCAGGCAAATCCTAATAGGATCACATATGTTAGTGAGTAATTACATGGATCCCTGCCCTTCCTCCTTAAAATTTCCACACTAAGACATCCAAACTGCTAAATACATTAATTTACTCATGCTCCCAAAAGCTTTAATTTAACCTTTTTCTTCCAATTTTACATTGTAGTTAGAGGATCAGAGGTATGTGTCCAGCTCCAGTCAGATCCCTCTGTAGCTCGTCACATCAGGTTTCACAAAAACAAGATGGTGATGGCCAAATTCAAAACTTGGAGCCCATGACAGCAGTCCATCGGGTAACATCACACTCCCAGCATCAGCCATAATATGCAGTCCATGGTGAAGCATTGCTACAGCAGACACAGCTTGTCATTGTTCATGAATAGTAACAGAAACATTTCAGGGGGGGAACATTTGAACGACGTGTTGTTCTGACTTTGAGCTCCTAAGACAATATTGAGGTGTTTCATCATTTAAATGATCACTTCTTGTTTTCTGGCTTTTGGTTTTCTATCATTTGTCCCTGATCAAAGAATTTAACTCTTAAACATCTCCCTACACATTTCTTACCATGCTGTTTTTTTCCCATAAGTTGTACCTGTTGCTGCAGTCACACTTGCTGTTGTTATCGTCCAGAGTCTCCATAGGAAAAACAAGTAATCAAGGTTTTGTGCGGCATTCCTAATGTACAAAGCTCTGGAATGGCTGTAGAGAGAAAATGTATGTATATAGAAGATGAATAGAAGAAGATACTGATAACGTTCCCCACCATGGCCCTTCCTCACAGCCTTTGAGAAACAAGGAAGCAGCTGATCAATCAGACATTCCTACTGTCCACAACAACATGCCATTTTACTGTGGACAGATGGGAATGTTGAATCAAAAACAGCAGTTGGAGTTATTCCTGGAGCGATGCAACTGAAAAATCCAGAATATGAATAACTCCAATCGCTTGATCTTCTGACACATAATATGTCTTAATATCATTGTGGTTATTCATCATATTGTCCTAGAACTTGCTACTATATTCTTAGTATGTGTTGGTTTGTCTAAAAGCGAAGGTAATTAGTTGATGTGATGTGATATAAAACAGAGAAAAGTAGCAGAATCTCATGTTGAAGAAACCAGAGAGTGTGGGTCATTTTTGCTTACAAAAGTGGCTCTAGATAGCCTAATTGCTACACCCATGTTTCTGACGGCACAAGGGTCTAGGGAAGCTCGACAGGGAGGGAGGCGGGCTAAAAGGTTGTCTATCAAATCCCTCTGCAGCAATTGGGTAGGTATACAACCAATCAACGCAACGAATACGCTGACGTAGTTCCGAGAGCACCGGCGGATTGTGGCTAAGTCCCATTAGCTTCCCAACCAGCAGAGCCGCGGAGCCAACTGGTATATTAAGGATTTGCCATATCCCGTCGGCATAAGTCCAAATACGTCTTTCTTCTCAATGAAACACTTAAATGCCGTCCTTTGTTTATCTTTCAAGTTGAATTTTAGCTTCAAATCTTTAAGGGGGACCCTGCTGACTATTTGTTGAAAGAAGGCCACCTCTTCACCTCTCAATGATGTGTCTTTGACATTTAAAACTAACCTTTCATGTCGACCAAACTGTCTGTGATGTGTGGTGAACTTTTGTAAGATTTACACCCTAACAACTCACCATGTTACCTGGTCCAGGTTCAGATTTGTAGACACAGGCACGCTGTTAGAGTGAAAACCTAAATACAACCTACCAATGTTGCTGCCAATGAGTTTTGTTTGCTTAAATAAGGGACTACGTTGGCTGATTTGTTTTGTTTATGCCTCTAAGTAGGTGTTGGAAGCCCCCTTCTGGCTTTAGAGACTTACTAAAGTCAATAAAAGCAGCAAACTACAAACTCCTCAGTACAAAGTAAACTGCTTGCTTCATCAAATCCATCTGGTTTTATGTTCTTCCCTGTTGCAGAGCTGGGTTAGAACAGCATTATTTTTGTTGTTATTTTTGATCAAATCCTGTGATGTTTCTTCGGAGCGGTGACTAATGTAGCGTGCAGCAGCTACAGATGTCTGCTCACTGCTCTCCTTTTCACACTTGCAGCCGGTGACCTCACATTTATCAAATGTCAGTCAGCTCTCTGTGGAGAAACTAAAGATTCTTTACAGTCTTTTGTTACAGTAGTTCTCCCCAGCACCTGGAAAAAGACACGTGAGGAAATGTAAAATCAGTGGAGGTTGTGAAAAGGAAGACCAGTATCTGTTGCAGGGGTTTTGATGCTTCTTTTTAAGTGCAAAAAGTGCAAAGCTTAATTAGCACCTCAGGATTCATCCTTTCTATAAAATGTTACGGAGTTTCATTCCTGGTTGCCAACTATGTCTCACCTCCTCTCATTTCAACTTTCTCCACCCTCTGCACAACTCAAATTTATGTTTTAATTATATGTTTGCAAAGTTCTTCCTGAGTACAAACAAAAACCTTTACTGCTGCTTCTGATGAACAATATTTTATCCTTGAACTTTTTGTTCCACTGTCATGAAAACCATCCATACTTTGGGCTGTTTATAATGTGGGCTGTGGTGTGCTTCTTCTTCTTTTTTTTTAATCTAAGATTTTTCTGTTTTCTCTCTCTCTCATTATGCTCTGATATGTTGTTCTCGTTGCTGTGGTCGATCCTTCCTCTGTCCTCTTTGCACTGATGTTACACTGTAAAACACTGGAAAAGAATTCAGTTAAAACAACTTGCCTTTCTTCAGTCAACTAAATGTAAATATGCATGTTTTGCTAATCTTTAGCTAATTAGATTTGGAATGTCTGTATTTTTAATTTCTCTCTCTAAAGTCATGTAGCATAAGTAAATGCTGGTGTGGTTTGAATGAGAGAGCGCCATTGTTTATGGTCAGCAGGAGCTCTAGTAGCCTCTGCAATTATCAGTTCCTGTAATTTCTTTGATGTCATCTAATCAACTCGCCGCAGGTCTACCTCTCTTTCTCTTTCAGTTAACCATCCCTTGAATGATTTTTTTCTTAAGGCAGTGATGTCTGATAACATGACAAATTAGCTGAGTTTCCTTGCGATGATGCTAGCCCGCAGTGTTTTATCAACTCCTTGCTCCTTGAGTACAGATGCATTTGTTCTCTTGTCCGTCCATGGTATTCTCAGGATTCTGCAGTAGCACCACATTTTAAAAGAATCTAGTCTCATTTTATCTGCTGACTTCATAGTCCAGGATTCATAGCCATATGATGCCACTGCAAAGGCTGCTGATCTCAGTAGTCTGGCCTTGAGGGATGAAGGAGGTTTACTTTTCCATGACTTTGTCATGTTTTGCACCATGCTTTGGGCCATTGCTAGTCTTCTTTTGATCTCTTGGGTGCAGTTCCCTTTTGCGCTGATGACTGAATCCAGGAACTCAAAGCTTGTCAACTCTTCTATCACATCACCTTCCAGAGAAAAGATTCTATCTGCATCACTGTGGCTATCATCAACAGCCATGATTTTGGTCTTTTTCGTGTTCAACAACAGACCCCTTTCTTCGCTTGCAGTTTTCACTGCTCTCAGCAGGTCCATCAGTTCCTTGCTACTATTACAGACCAGGGTGGTGTCGCCAGCATATCTTAGGCTGAATCCAAATCTCTGGACTTCACCGCACTTGCGAACTCGCGGACTTTGCGGGCGCGTTCACGGGAAGTCCGGGAGTGCTGAGGGCTGTCCAAATCCACAATTCATCCAGTCCACAAGGGGCCTCAAGCGGACTTCCTGCAGACTTCCAGAGAGTCTGCTTGGGGTGCAGACTTCTGCAGACTTCACCAGTTTGATTACCCACAATTCATTGCAATACGGACGTGACGTTTAAATTTTTCGATTTTTTTATTGTGTCTGGCCTATAAAAGCTGTGCAATCTGAAGAAGAAATCATGAGCTGAGAAAAATAATGGCGGAAAAAGGACGAAAGCAAGTCCTCCAATGTAAGTAATACCCAAATTAATTAATATTATAGCGTATACATGATAGTTTTTCAAACAGTGTCACGGAAACGACTGAAACGGACTCCAAGTCTGTCTGTTAGCTCCATTCATAATGCTGTAGACTCCCACTCTTGCAGACTTTACGTGATGACGGTAAAGACGTCACATTACGTATGACTGAAGTCCGCGAGGGCTTAGTCTGCAAGTCCAGAGGGTGGAGATATGGATGCAGCCTTAAATTTGTTAAATGTTGGCCACCTACTTTAACACCTCCATGGATTTCTCTAAGGACATCTCTCATGATCTGTTCAGCGAAGATGTTTAAAAAACTGCGGAGATAAGATGCATCGCTGTCTATCCCCTCTTCCTATCTGAACCAGTCTGTGTCACATCTGCTTGTCCTTACAGCAGACTCCTGGTCTTCATAAAGTTTACTGATCAACTTCACAATGTGATTGGGGAAAACCTATTTCCCTCATGATAGTCCACAGTTTCTGGTGGCAGACAGTCAAATGCCTTGCTGTAGTTCATAAATAAACCATTTTTAGTTTCAGACCACCTAAAAGCAGAGGTTCTTATAACTTCAGTCATTTTGACTTGAATGAACAGCTGAGAGTTGACTCAAGCCAATAAATTAAGTTAATAAGAAACAACACCAGCATAGAAGACGACTTCCCAGGATGCTGTTAGAAAGTTAAAACTCCCCAAAGACTCTTCTTTTTTGTAGTTTGAGAAAACAGGCATAATTGAAATTTGCTGTGTCTTTGTCAAATTAAATTATGGTTTCTTTTCATAAAAATCACAGCAGTTAAATCAAAAACGATTAGTAATGATTTCAGTCCTTACACTCAAAGACTTTGGGAGTTTTGGAAATTTAGGTCACTGTAACTGGTTGCAGCCTTACAGATTGTCTTTATACTGACTCTGATCAACATGGCTGTAAATTTCAGTGATTAAAAGACAGGAAGCTCTTTAAGCAGAAAATGGGAAGAGAAAGCAACTCATGGTTTTCATGAAATATTATAAAATTATTGAAGTTGTTTTCTGAAGCTAATTCAATTCAACTCATCCGGTTTGACACTTTCACAACTCTTATGTTCCCTTTTGAGCTAATTTATCAGCCAAAGTGCAGCTAACTCACATTTTAAGGCAGTAAGGAAATACAAGCTTTTTCTTTTCCTTCTTTAAGTTCCACTGTGTTCCCTTTCTCTCTCTATTCCTTTTACTACACCCCCTCTTCTTCACCTCTCCTGCATTATTTCACCTCCGCCTCTGTAAGTGTGTCTCGGGGCAATGGCAGCGTTGGGCTGTTGTTTTCAGTTTCTGCTCTCTAATTATCTCGCCTGAAGACCTGATGAAAAGTCAAACAGTCAGCTAAATGACAAGCAGACACTTGCACAAACAAACACGCGTGCATTTCCATTTGGGAAACATGTCGCTTCACTTTGCAAATTCAAACTCTTTACATCTGCTAAGATGCAAAGAGCAGGATTACCGTGAGCTTGACTGCTAAAGTCTAACTCTGAAGTTCATAAAGGTTTTGTGGACAAACTGCATCCAACGGCCCGCTTTGACTCATTTTACAGGTGAATCTGTATTGGCATATAGCCAGTTTGCATATTTTGTTATGTAGAATGTGTCAGATTCCTCTTTCCCTTTTGCACAAGCATCACTGTACACGAGCTCTAACATGCACAAGACAGGCTGGCGTAGAGTTGTGTTGATCAGTTGGAGCATCTTTGGGCTTCTGGCTGTGTACGAACATGGATTTTTCAAGCACACACGGAGTAGACAGCTAGCTGACTGTGAGGAGATGCTGGATTAGGCAAAGCTGTGTTAGACTAAAATCCCAGAATTCACTTTCAATGTGAAAAAATAAAGCATAGTCACAGTATAGCAAGACTCAAACACTGTGAATGTGTGGTTGGCTTAGCTTAGCATGAAAACAGTTTGAGGAGGACATAGCTATCGAGTTTAAAATACACCTAATAAAGCCTCTAAGTGTTGATTCACGTTCATGATGTCTGTGTGCGCAAACCAATGCAATGTTTGAATACAAGAGTGGACAGCACAGGCTTCTATTTATACTGCAAGTAATATGTGTTTGTCAGCGGAAGGTTGCATTGCTCTTAATACTGAAGAGAGAAAAGCATACAGCAGCTGGTTAGAGATCACGGTTGCTGTAGCACTATTTATGTGATTGTTCCTGGGGTGGGTGGACATAGCCCAGGATGTCTGGAGAAATTATGACTTCCGCTGTGTTTGGCTTCGGTCGACAGAAAGCTTGTACAAATTCAAGCACCTCCACAGCTGTGACTACTGCAATTAAATGATGAATTACAAAGGTGTGGGTGAGAATATCCTTGCACAGTCTTCTCGTGTTTGCGCAAAGCATGAATTTGCCATAAATCTTAATGATGAGAACTTTGTATCTTAAAAATGCTGAGCCAAATGTCAGTTTGTGATTTCTGGAGGAGGAACAAATTGGAACTGCTACTTGGTGAACAATAGCCAGAGGCAGCAAAAATAACTTTTTTGCCAAAAGCCCAAGTCAGATAATTCTACGCCATATCCAGTGTTTACACATCATGGAGTTGAAACTACAGTCAGACTTGCCTTTAGCTGAGCAGTAACTATGAGATTTTGTTAGCAATAACGAGGTGTTTTAGCTTCCCAATCCTACTCATGCCATATGGATGCTTCATTTGACAGTCTTTCTGTGAAATGTATATTGCTATAGTTCCCATGTGCAGATTTGTATAAAGCAACAAAACATTATTTTTGGGTGTAATCCAGACTTAACATAAATCCAAGCAACTGCAAGATGCATGAAAATCCATAGAGTGGGATAAAATATGTCCATCACCTCATCTTCTACAAACACCTGCATGTGTGTATTTCAAAACCACCTGTGTGTTTGTGTACGTATCACGAAACATCCAGGTTTCTTGCATGTTTCAAACACTGTGAGGGTTCTCCTTCTTATCCTGTATGTCTCTGTTGAATCTATACCAGTTTCACAACTCTAATTTTAAGTGGTTTGGTACTTGTTCAGTTGTCTAATATGGAATTCTCTTCTTGTTTACTTTGGTTTGAAACAGTCCTCAGCTTAGGTATAGTGTGTCATGTACTTACAGTGAATTTCTGTGGTACCATCCCATCATATTTGAGCAGAAAGTTGGCAGATGGATGAACTATTATTTGGGAAGACATAGCTGCAGCACATAACTTCAAATAGAAGCACAATTATCAATTTTAACATTTCTGTTTGTGCATTTATTTGTAAATTAGTAGCTTTAGGCATGATGGTAGGTATACTTTTGAGCTTTGCATAGAATGGGCTGGTATGTCTGTTTTTCAGTCATCATGCTAAGCTAGGCTAACCACATCCAGCCTTCAGCTCTGTCCTGAACACGTAAACATCAGATTATTATCTATCTCAGCATTTCACTCTCACAAACAAAATATCAGCTTCTGCCAAAATTAAAACCTCTTCAACAATTTAACAAACTGGGAATCAAATCTTCTCATTTCCCACAATGTATAAAGGGAAAAAAGGCCTCATGCTTGCCTATTCCTGTCATTCCTCGTTCTCTCACAGCGGTGAAACACTCACTTCCTCTGCACAGAGCATGCCATTTTCATGTCATTTTAGAGAATTTCACGAGATCTGGTTGAGCAATTTGGGGAAACCTAGCTCACCATCGAATCTGCCTCCCAGATGTTTGGATTGTCCTCGTTACCCTCTTTATGAATCTGGTTTACCACAGCGGCCTTTCCACAGTCCGACTGACAGAAGGACGGTGAGAAGGCTTCCCGTAAACTGGGCCAAAAAAAAGATAAAAAGACTGACACAAACACGGGACCACCTTTTGTGAGTCTGTCATTTTCCTGCTCAGTGGTCCACATTTTATTCCAGATGATGTCAGAACAGACTGCAGGCAACTCCTATGCAATTCAGTCCAAAACAAATACAAAGAAAATGTGATTTGCCAAAGTAGAAGGGGAAGCTGAAAATAGCAGATTCTTGGCCAGAATGAGAGATGGAGGACAGAAATATTAGGTACTTTTAAAATACCTCAGTATCCTCTTTTGCCATCTCCAGTTCCAGCTGAACGAGCGAACACAGATTTCAAACCCACACAGTTACACCTGGAGGTTGGCAAGTTGTCCAGTGTCTGTGTCTGTGTCTATCTTTAAGCCTCAGTGACATCTTCTGATGATCTCCAAATGTCTTGTTCTGTTTCATCTCAAGACAAAATACATTTCAGCTTCTTGAAAGAATGAAGTAACTTTAACTCGATTTTGACCTGTGAAAGGTGAGGGGTTCGACTTCTCAGTGTCAGAAGACCTTAATTGCTGGGCGGTACCATGCACCATTTATATTCAGGTGCGCAGCAGTGGAGTTCGCTGTCTTCCACTCTGGTTGCGGTCATGGTGGCTGTGGTTTGTCATGGCGGTGTTCTGGATGTAGCCACATTCTTTGTATCCAGCTGCTGTAATTGCTGTCAAGGTGCGCCGTCTGCAATATGTAAGTGCTCTGGTCCTTTTTTTTGTTGCATGTGTTTCATGCAGTGATTAAAATCACCGCTCCTTTTAGTTTGGCTGATTGCTGGCCTGGGGGAGATGATCAGCTGCAGCCCTGCAGTGTGTGCGTGATTGTTGGTCGGCTCCAGGCGTGTGGCGTGGATGGGCTGTATTTCCAGGGTTTATATCCTCGGCTCACCGGGTATGTGAATTTTGGCCATTTAAATTGGTGGACTTTTAGGTCTATTTAATTATAGATTTTTATTTTTAGCTGTCCAGCGTCCAGTCATCATCACGTGGACCCGTGCTGCTGTTTTGGTTTGCTTCGGTTTCTTTTGGTTTCGTTATTGCTTTGTTTTTTTTGGATTTTCGGCTGCCAGCTGAGGGCGGAGTAACATGTGGGCCCAGCACTGCTGAGTGCAGCCTGGGCCTGTTTTGTGCAGAGGCCGTGTCACCTGTTTGGACTTTGGAGGACTGATGCCTGGCGACACAGGCTCCTGCAATTGTTCAACTGATTTGGTTTTTTTTTTTACTGATGGTGTTGATATTGCTTTAATTATCTCTTTTGCTTTAATTATCTCTTTTGCTAGTTTGGTTTGTTTGTTTTTTGTTGTTTGCTTTTGTGAGTGTATTTTGTTTCCTGTTTTGAATTTAATTTGTCATTCGTTGTTCTGTTTCCTTTTCTCCACACCAGTTATGGTTAGCTTGGGCACATTTTATTAATCTTTCTTTGTCTTCTGTTACAGGTGCTGTGGCTTACTGCAGCAGTTATTCCCTGGTGGTGGTATTTTCTACACGGTCCCCTTTTTTTTTTTTTTATTTTGCGTGTGTGTGATTTGCAGTGTCATGGGTGATTACTTTGCGGACTCTTCTCCCCTTTTGGTTGTCCTGCCGCAGGGTAAGCCTCAGCCCAGGTTTTAATTCCTTGTTGCCCATCTTCCTTTTAGTTGATATGTTAACCGGTGTGTGTGTATTTTCTTTTTAGACAGTCTGTTAATAAACATTGTTAAATTGGACATGTCTCGCCCCTCCTGTGTTAATGGAACTTGTGTGATCTGAGTTGGCCTAGTGACTGGAAACTCACCACAGCTAGAGTTCCTGGGTGTCAGCCCCAGGTGGCGTTGTCAAAACCATAGTTGGTCTGATTAAGTACAAAGATCCCTCCTAAATCTCACCACAGATAGATAAATACTTTGTTCTCCTGTTGGTATTTCCAATAAAATAGAGTATTACAAAGGTACAATGAGAGATTGGGACTAATCATAAGCATATATGGGTGCCGCTGGAGTGTTGCAGTCAACAGATCAGGTCATGATCCACTGTCCTTGATCGAGGTGTTGTGTTGCCTGTTGGCTGTGGGGACAAAGGATCTCCTGTAGCATAAATAAACTTCAATAAGAACTACTAGCTAGTTCAACATTTTTCACATTAGTTTTCATAACAGCACCACAGCCACTCATTTCCACCTCATTCCGTCTGTTTGTGTTCGTTAACTGAGTTTGTCCTTTTCTACATTGGTGAAGCCAAGGGGTCATTTGTGCTTCAGCAGTGTTTTCTTCTGGGTAGTTGCTAGAGGTATGGACCCCTACTTTCCATTTGCCAATCAGATACGTGAGATCTGGTCACGTGACTCCCGGTAGACGCTGGAGGTACGGACCCGTAGCATCGGTACTACAGGTACGGACCCTAAACCTGACTCTAACACTAAGCCTAACCTTAACTTTTGCTTACCTTTCAACAGTTTGCAGTGGTTAGCAGCTTCTTGACTCGCGAGACTCAAGTACGGCAAATGGAAAGTGCCGTATCCGTAGCCCACAGGCTATGGGTCCGTATCTGTAGACACTACCTTTCTTCTGTTGGAATTCTCTTCATTTGACACAGATAAAACAATGTGTGCACAAAATACACAATCAGGAGGAGATCCCAGGGAGAAGAGTGACAGATTTCAGGTTACACAAAGGACGGAAGAAGCAAAGAGATGGATAAGACCACAGTGAGAGACACAGCAAGCACGAGAACATGACACGGGTGAACCTGGGGAGAGGAGGCTGTGATTAATGACGTTCAAGCTGTGAAGGTGTCTGAGTGCAGAGCCAGCCTCCCCTCCTGTGTCCTCCTCCTCTCCCGCAGTTCACTTCTCATCTGTTGTGATAGAGCTTAACACGAGAGCCCGTCACTCTATCCTCCCTCCGCGTGGAAACCACAGCAGCCTCAGGATACAGCCCAACACCCTGAACCAGGGTTCAGTTTAGCAGTGTGTCTGGGTGGTTTGTAGCATTTTACCTGACAGGATCAAGTGGACATTTTGATTGAGGAGCGCCTTATTTTTCTTCAGTGTTGACTGGAATCATTTACACACCCGGGTGTCTGATTCAACTGGACCCTCTGGGCTCTTCTCTGCTGTTTTTATAACTGGAAGAAGGCAACTCTATTGAGGAACTTAACGTGGACACTGAGGTGCTTTATTTTTCTTTGGTTTACCAGTTAGATCTTGAGGAGGCAAGCAAGATGGACTTCACTTACCTTTGGCTCCTCGCCACCACTCTGATGTTGATCCACCAGAATCAAGGTAAACCCGTCTTTAATAGCTGTTCAGGTCTCTCAAGTGCAGTTTGAATGAATAAAAGAACATAGAAAGTTTGCTCCGTGATGCATGAAGCATAACCATCTGTTAAAAATAAAGACTGGATATCAGCTACAGCAGTTTTACTTATAAAACCATCTAAATATGCACTTCCTCTGAAGAATATATATATATATAAATACCGAGAGAAAAAAAACACTACTCCAAAAAATTGTGTAACCTAATAATACTGTGCACCCACTATTATCCATGACTACGTGACTAAACACACTCTGTTGGTGAAGAAAAACTAGTTCTCTCTGCATTTTTGATTTAAAGTATTAAACATCTCTGTACACTTTGGAGACTTGGCTCCAACATGGATTTTAGTATCCAGCGTAAGTCAGCGTGACAGGTTTATAGACTACAGTCCCAGATCGTGAAAGTGGAGCCCTAAAACTGACAGAAGTCGAAGAAAATGACGAGTCACATGTTCAACTAAAACAAATGGTTCGATAATTACAGTTATGAGTGCAAAACAAAATGTAAAAGTAGAATTTTTTTTTTAACATTCGATTTGTTGGTTTGGGGGAATAAAAAGCAAGAAGCTTGCATTTTCCAACTCCTTAATTTTTCTGTTTGTTCTGCAATTATTTTTTCTGCTCCCTTTTGTTGCATTTCCCATTTTCCTCAACTAGCTTTCCACTTGTTTACATGGTAATGAGATGGGTGTGTCTGTGTGTTTCCAGGGAAAACACTGGCCCTGGATTACAGAGTGTGTACGTTACCACATTTTAATGAGTTAACCAAACATATTCCCATCTAGGTTACATTTTCCAACAACATTTTGTTGCTTTTTGTCGGTTTTCTGCTTCTGTGTACAAATAAGAACTTTGAAATCCTGTGACTCTTAAAGAAAAATCCAATTAAATAAACAATCTAAATAACGATATCCTAAAGAAGGCTGAGTTATATAATCAGGAATGCAGTCCTGTACATCACACGGGGGGTTAATTTCTTATCGCAAAAAGAGAATCTGGAATGCATTTACTTGATCTTGCTGCCAGGGGTTTCATCTGCATATTCTTGGCAGCACCTACCTGAACCTACAGGATAACACATTCTCCTGCCTTCTCAGATCAAAACTGTAAAAGAAGAAACTATTTTTCACTTTTGACAAGATGCCAAAATGAGTTTTAAATAACAGAATTATAGTAGTTCTGAGTCTCTTGAGATGAAATCATCCTTCCATCTTCATTCACACATTCGTGTGTCATGTAAGTTGCCACAAATTAGTCTGGAGAGCTGAGTGTGGGCCAGGCAAACATCCAGCTATGAATAACTAAGAATGTGGCCCCTGGCTATTACATCTGTTGATGAAGGTGCTGTACCTGCTAAAGACTGTGTGGTCAAACCTCTTGTATTTCAAATGAATCCTTTTCAACTTATGGGTGAGTTCTGTAACACCATGGTTGTATTGAAAACTGGCCTAATCTCAGATTTAGATGTCTTTGGCTGCCACTCAGTGGTTTAGGTGTTCCTCAGACTGCTGCCACGGGCGATCTGTGGAAAGCTTCTTCAAGAACCTGTAATAACGTGCTCACGAACCTGGACGGTGCATTAGTGATGTTAGAAGGGAAGAAAACACACCACTTAAAGAAGTCAGAATGGCAGCCCATGGGTGAATTCTATAACTCCAAAGTTGGTGGTTGTGCGACACGTGTTGCCCCTCCCCTTAAAAAACAGATTGCCTGCTTTTTAACTGCCAAACGGGGAAACTTCCAGCTAATTGTGTTGCTACACTGTGTCAGGTGCAGTGTTATTTAGCTGTGGGCATGCATAGGGGAAGTACAACCTGTTCTCAGCTTTATTTTGGGATGAAGTCAAATAATTTTGAAGCAGTTTTTATCAGATTTGACTGGTGATTCTATGCATGTAGTTTTCATGTCCCGATGACCACTGAAGTTGCAGTTATGGCTCTCTCCACATTCATTTAGACAGATGTGTGTTATCGTTAGCTCTAAATACCTGCACTGGGGAAATACCGAGATGGCTACAGGGTAGTGAGACTTGCCTACAGGACCTTTTGTAAAGTTTTAGCAGAAGAAAAAGCGTCTTCATGAGCATTTAATAAGCTTGGAATGGAAGAAAAGCCTGGTCTTCACCTGGATGAAGTGTTTCAGCCAGATAAGTTTCCTTTGGCAGAGAGTAACTCCCTTTGGAGTAGACTTTGGACTTTATGGCCTCCTTAAATACAAACTAATTTGGAGAACATTAGCATGGTGGTACAAAAGTGAAAAAATATGGTTCCAAAAACTTGATTTGTTGAGTAGATCCCAAAAGTTGGTCATTAAGGAAGTCATTTAGAGCTTTGGGGAGCCCTCATGTAGTCTTGTTGTTAATTCAGATATTGAAAGCTAATGTAGCTATGATCCCTCAACAGCCTCCCACCCATTTGCATTGCCAATGCTCTACTTTTGAGTGCTGGGGGGTTTTCAAGTGGTACTCAGTCAGTATACCTGTATGTTTAGTTCAGAAACAAGTACAAACTACGAGGAACTGGCTCATTTAAAAGTTTTTGGCATTGTATTAGCAAATGCGGTGAAATGACTTTAACATGAACTACCAGCGGATTATGTTGTACTGTAGGAATTCATATGAGCCTTCCCTACCTCAATCTGTCCACAACCTGCAAATCTGACTATTCCCTGAGCCCCCGTTACACTTTGTGCTTTATTCTTGGAAAGTGAAACGCTAAATGAATACAAATTTGTGGTATCACATGTGCACCACATTTTAAGACCGGACAGCATTTCATCTTTTATATTACCTTGTTTTACAAATCAGCTCATTTACATCTGCAGTCTTAGTAAGTAAGTAAAGCCTTACATCGAAAAATTACACTCATCCAACATCCTTCACATCTGACTCCACAGCAGGCTTAATAAACCTCACCTCTTGATACATCTTGGAACAGTTTGTGGCGGGTTCATGTGAGATTCAACCACTTGTGTCTGCAGGTTTTCATTCGCTCACCTTTGGAAGGAAATGTAGAGATGATCGGTAAAAAACTTCAAGTGGCACATGGCTGACAATCTTCACGACAGAGCAACAGGCGGTTGCTAGAAAAAGCAAAACTTTTGTCATGACAATGCCGATCTTAAGGCAGACTAGTGTGTGGCTTAAGGAGTGTTGCTACTTGACCTCGTCATTATGAAATAAGGCTTGTGGCTTACAGAGTCATGACCAGCCCTAAAGCTACTCATTCCCTCATGTTCCACTCTGATTATTCATTGCTGGGTGCTACTTAACATGGAAATAAAATGCTTCCTTTCTTTTTGTATTGAGCTTGATGAAATGGAACATATCACCTCCACCCACTTAGACAAATATTTTATTGTGTACAGTCTTCGATAACCTCTGAAGAGCGCTCCTCTGTCAGCATGTTCTCCTACTCCACTGGCTGTGGTTTTTCATTTTATTTTCACTGTCCATACATTTCCTTTGTCTACCCTCTTGCCATTTTTTTCTCTAGTATCTCCAGCTGTCCTTTGGGCCTAATCTGTTTTGTGTTCCTGTGTCACAGCCAGACATTTGAGGTTTATTAGGGATTGCTGAAGAAACCAGCAATTTGACATCACAAGATAAAACCAGGGTATCGTTTTTCCCAGCACCTAGGATGCTAAATAAAACCCAGTGACCCGGATAACTGCAGGAATAGTCTGGGCTAGTTAAAATGGAAGGTGTCCTTGAACAGAATCTGTTTGTGGTGATACAATCACCTTTGACATTAAAAATACTTAAATATTCCCACTGGGTGGCTGCAGTAGAAATGTCTGTTCTTCCTCAAAGCAAAATGGTTTATGAATGAATGTATTAGACAAAGGATGAAGAATCCAGACCCATTCATTCCAATTTTCGCCTTGCACATACACTCAGAAAGCATCCACCAGTGTACCTTCATGAGCTGTAGCTTTTTTTCTCTACAACTTTCTTTTCAACCAAACCAAACATGAGCTGAAACATTAGGAATGGGGTCAGTGTTTTTGACTGCTACTGTACACTGAACAGTCTTTACTTTTAAGGTAATGACATGCAATTTATCATAAGATTACAGAGTTATTTGGTGGGATAAAGAAACTTGTGCAGTGTGGCCGCAGCACTTGTTAGATACAATATCTGACTTTGTGCTGAATTTTGCAACCTTGTCCTGATCTCCTGTGGATCTGGGTAAGTTGAAACTCGCTAAACTTATTTTCCAAAATAGTGTAACACTTGTCAAATTTAGTCTTCATCCTCAAGCCTTTTGTCCGGCACATCGCTTCACTTTGCAACGTCAGTAATGCGCGGTTTGACCAGTTCGCTCCATGCGCGAGACCAAATTTTTCACCATAATGCTCCTCTCAAACTGTACAAAGAATCAGAAAATGACATCACTTATCATGATTCTGATGCTTGTGCAATTTTTATGTTTTTTTTTAGTAATTTTGTTGTAAAGGGCTATACAAGTACAATTATCACTTAATTGCTAACTTAAGTGTATCATCCAGATTGGAACTGATGGAGTAACCAGCATCAGCATCCTTAGAAATAATGCTAGGAATATTAAATATTGATTTGTAGAGCCATTTTTTAAGAGAGTCGACCTAAAGCCCTGGTTTATACTGGATTAAGAAACACTATGCCAAGCAATACATCTACCTTAAGGGTTCATCTCCAACATGCTATCTTTGTGGGAGCAGGTCTCATCTGACCTCACAGAGGAGGGAAATGGACTGTTTCACCACCACTTATGTTAAGACATCTTACAAAGGTAGCAATTTTCAGGCCATTGATGATCAAATTTGCAATCATTTATACTATTTGTGTGCAGGGACTCTTTAACGTGTCTTCAGCTGGGTCAGAAACCTGCTGTTGTGGAACATAATGTAATATTGGCCTGTTCAAATAAAACCATCAACCATTTTTTAGAATAAATATCGTGCACCATAAGATCAGTAGATTCCTCAAATTAAGCCCTAACCTGACAAACCTAATGTCAAAATCAACCCTAAAGCATCTTCTCAGTGTCCTCACCTTGCAAGCTGTGCTCTCGCTGAAGGTCAGGAAAGGTACCCGCCCTGCAGCAGGTTCGGTGTTCGGCTGACCTCAGTGAGTCACCAGGGACTTTCACTTCAATAAGATTTTTACAGCCTGTCTGGGGATTCAAGCTGGAGCCGTTTGGGCTTCAAAAGCTCCAAATTAAGTCGAGAGTTTACACTGGCTGTCATGTTGGCCTCAGCATGTTTTATCACCACCCAAGAACCTCCAGTGACCAAGGGTAGAAAAACACAATGGACCTGAAATGCTAAGCAGCATGTTTCAACCCCAAACTGTGTTAAGCTGCACGCCAAACCACTGCATATCTGCAATTCCTTTCTATAAGTGAATGCATGATGATAAATGTGAAGAAAACTGTCCTGCTGTTGAATCCTTTCTTTTTTGAGAGGCTTCTACCTGCAGAGTGACCCCTGCCAGTCCAAACAGCCAGCTCGTGGATTACCGACTGAGCCGCCTGCATATTGTCAAATATTGTCAAACCCCGTGGAGCCAAGCAGACTATCTCATAACCGGGCCTGAAATTAAACTGGCAGTCTCCAAACATTGTAGGAGCCTGAACAGGGGTTTTATCTCTTGGGTTTTCTGATATTATTTTTTTCTGAAGCCACAGATGCTAAGTAATACAGATATTTGCATGAATACTAGCACATGGACACAAAGTATGCAAGCTTACGGGAACAGGCACGGAAATACCTGCACTCAAAGGCCACAAACCACTAAATGAAATTATGAGAGAGGAAGTATGCGTCGCACTGAGGGCTGCTTGGAGGATTGAACGGGTGCCAAAAGGGAAGACGAGAACCTAACATCTAGGAAAAAGTTATGCTTACTTCCATAAAGTACCATCATGGCCTTTAGCAAGGAAACAATAAACTACAACTGTGTCTGACATCACATTTGAGACTGGCACATGTCCAAGTTGGGTTTCCATACTTAAAAAGGGAAATGGAAATATCATGGCACGCATAGTGGCCAAAATTAATAATATTGGTGTGAGCTCCTTAATGTTGACTAGTTTTCACTCTTTCAAAGCTAAAACACACTGGTGGAACAGAAAGGCATGTTACAATTAAAAGGTTACCGAAATGACTCCATTTATCAGAGCCGAACACTGTAAAAACAGAAAGAATAGTGAGAGTTTGTAACTTTCAAATGTTCTGTGAGCTACTTATCTGTGACATATGGTTCCATCCATCATCTGTTTAATCCTGGACAGGTCGCCAGTCTGTCGCAGGGCTACATATGCAGACAATCACATTTGCATTCACATCTACGGGCAATTTAGAGTAATCATTTAACCTCAGCATGTTTTTGGATTGTGGGAGTAAGCCGGACTACTCGGAGAAAACCCACATATGCACAAGGAGAACATGCAAACTCCATGCAGAAAGATCCCGGGAAAGTCGGGACGTGAACTGGGGATTTTCTAGCTGCAAGGCGAAAGTGCTAACCGCTACACTACTGTTCAGCCAGACATACGGTTTGACTTGGAAAATTAATCAAATTGGAGTCTAAAATTGTGAAAAACAATTCAAATCCCTTAATTAGACATTTTTATTTTAAAAATTGCCAAAAAATAAATCACTCAACAACAAAAATACAATAACTTTTCAGATGAACTGCGGGCTGTGTATACAGGAAACACACATAGAAACAAATGAAAAACTAATAAAAACATTATTTTCCAGTATTGATTAACCCCGTCGACACTTGAAAAAAATTAGACATGTTGAGTTTAGGTTTTTTTCAGTTTTGTAAAATTTACTAAAAAATTATTTCACATTTTTTTTTATTAATTTTTGCATTATAACGTTGTTATACCACGCAGAAGATAAAAATGAGCCCACAGTCAGTAAAAATGTGACAGGAGCAAAAAATCGCCCAGAGGCTGCTTGACGTTCAGCAGGTTAAGTTCCAAAATGATTCTTGCCTGATTTTCCTGTCAATATTTTCTTCTTCTTGTTGGCTCGTAGCGAACATTATATAATTTAACTGCTCTGCTACATGTGATTTCACTTCTTCTGGCACTGATTAGCAGACCATGAGCATCAAGTTGAGGGTCGGTTTAAACGTCTTTGCCTTGTTTCATCAGTTCGGTCACAGCTGCTGGTAAATGCTCCCAGAGCTGGTGGAACTTTAGTCTCATTGACACAGAAAACCACAGACGGATTCAAATGTTTGCCAGGATTGTTGTTCACGTTGTTACAGCACATATCGTGGTGTGTGGGGGGCAGCAGGAGTCATCTGGTGGGCGCTGTTTTTTTTCCAACAGTGGCACTGTCTGACATCAAATGGACTTTGATGAGGACTCACTGAGCTGCACAGAGATGTGACTGGAGCAAAAAAATGGCCAGAAACTCAAATAATGAAGTAATAATACACTGCTCAGCCAAAAAAAAAAAGTTTATTTTATTGGACTGCCTTTAGCTTTGAGTACGGCACTCATTCACTATGGCATCATTTTGATAAGCTTCTGCAATGCCACAGCATCTATTTTTGTCCAGAGATGCGGTAATTTTTCGGTAAGATCTTACATTGATGATGCGATAGTCGGATGACTGCACTGTCTTCTCCTGCACATCCCAAAGATTCTCAACGGGCTGAGGTCTGGACTCTGTGGAGGACAATCCATGTGTGAAAATGACGTCTCATGCTCCCTGATCCATTCATTCACAGTGTGAACCCCATGAATCCTGGCATCATCATCATCTTGGAACATGCCCGTGCCATCAGGGAAGAAAAATTCCATTGATGGAAAGACCTGGTTATTCAGTATATTCAGGTAGTCAGCTGATCTCATTCTTTGGGAACATAACGTTGCTGAACCTGACCAACCCCAGATCATAACCCTAACCCCCACAGGCTGGTAGGCGCTAGACATGAAGAGTGCATCACTTCATCCACCTTTCTTCTTACCCTGATGCCCCCATCACTTTGGAACAGGGTAAATCTGGACTCGTCAGACCACATGACCGACCACATCTATTCCTTCGAAGATGATGGTTCACCACTATCCGTCCAGCCTTTAATGATTCGTTGGATGATTCTTACCCCGATTCTAGTGGTTTCAGAAAACTCATTAGTTGTTTTCATTGCTTGATGGAAGCCAATAATTTAACCCTCCTGAGACAGATTAACATCCTTTCCATGACCACTGGACATATCTTCCAACATGGTTGTTTAAGAAATGAGAAGCTTCTCACTGCATCAGCTAGGGTTAAATAAGTTGTTGCAGCTGAAACATATTCATCACTGCAGTAATTATCCATTGGAAGACTCTTACCTGTTTTCTTAGTTAAATCCAGGTGGCGACTTTTTTTTTTTTTTGACCAGGCAGTGTATATAACTAGGGATACATAATATTGGAGATTTGGAGTGCAATCAACATATTATAACGCTTACCCCAATTCTTATGGTCCACTGTCATGTGAAGACATGCTGGTAAAATACAATAGTCTTCAAATACACAAATTCACTTGACCAAATTAAAAAAAATATTTGAACTCACATGAAAACATGATAAAAATGAAACAACAAAACTGTATATTTTTAGCCTGATCAGTGTTATTGGCAGTTTCCTTGCTGTGTTCAGTGATTTATTCAGTTTTGAAGGATTTACCTTCACTTTAAAAAAAATCTTTGAAATTTATATCGAGATTACTGTCTGTAACATTTTTAAAATGGCAGCAATGCAAATGATAAAGTTATTCTAATGCAGTTTAACACACAAACATAAAACGGATGATGAAGTACAAAATACTCACCAAATATTAAACCTTGAGCTGATGAGCACAAATCAGATTTAAAGTCTAAATAATGTGCAATGTGCTCTGCAGCATTTTTTCATCCTGTCAAGACAGGACAAAGAAGATAACAAACCATCAGTCATCAGATTAAATTATACTGAAGATAAAACAGTGCGTGTCAACAGCTGATGCCACTGAAAAGTTCAGCTGACAAGCCCAAGGACTGGAAATGAGGGCTGCGGTGAGCCAGCTCATCGGCAGACTGCACTCTGCCAGCTTATAAAAGAGGAAGGAAATGAAGTCTGTTTGATCCAAGTAATGTCATAAATTTTAGATGCATTTGGAGTGAATAAACTCTATCCAGGACACAACATGGTGCAGGGTTTAAAATCTGAGAAGAGGAAGTTGTAACGCATGAATGTCAGTTGTAGTTCAAGGCTTTAAAGTGACATCTGATGATCTATACTTACAAGCTCTCTGGCAGACAGTTGGCTACAAAGAGTAATGCTGCTAAGCGCACTGCCAAATCTGCAGCTACAGCTAGTGAACTTAAGTTTGTATACTGATTAGTGTGGTTTGTCCAATTGTTACTAAATCTCTCATTCATATCGAGTAAAAATGGTGATTTGCTGCCTTGTCATTGCTGTGTTTGAAATTATTTCTTGGCTCTAAAACAGACACCAGGAAACCAGTAGACTGGAAATATGCTTTTCAGCAAGTATTTAGGAATTGTCTGATGCAACCCAACCCTGATCGTAATTGATTACTTGCCTCAGAGCATCTACTCCAAAGCGACAGCATCCCTTGACATTTTTTCCCGTTCAGGCTGGAATTCAGGTCTTCAGCCTGCTTGTATGAATAAATCAATATGTGTATAAGCCAGTACCAGGATATTGCACTCATGCTGTGTTTTTTGAGGGGCATGTGATGACCGTGGATGAGAACCGCAACATCTCCATATCAAATGGATTAAAACTTGTCATTTTATTCTGCATCAGAACAAAATATCTCAGTTTAGTAGAGTTTGACTTGGCAGAAGGAAAAATAACAGTGCAAACTGTCTGCCAGGTCGAGTTTGCTTTTTTGTGTGTAGGTGCTTCAAGACAAACTGCAGACAAGAAAGCAATGTGAGATTGGACTCTTCTGGAATCTTGTGTCTAAAGTGTATCCAATCTGGAGATTAGTGCTTCTTACCTGATTTAGTGTCTTTAAAAAAGTGGTAACTCCTGTGGATAAAGAGTTTAACAAACAGGCAAGGAATTCTCACATATATCAAATGAACAGTTGGGGTTTGTTTCTGTTATTTTTTACATTCCTTCTTCAAGAGTCGCTCCAATGATCAGGCTTCAAGCCAGTGTTTTATTCCAGACAGGCGATTAAAGTGAAGACTTCTGTGATCTCAGGTCCAAGTTGGGGTCAGAAAGTCAGAGTGAATCCCAAAACTCGTAATAATTACCATTATCAAGACTTTAAATGTAGGCATTGCTTTAATTGTTTGTTCCTGACTTTATGGAGTATTGTGGTGCTTCACACCAAAACTTGGGTGTATTGAACACATTGGCGCCCTGTTCAAAGACCAGAATGTCAGCATCCTCAGGTTAACTAAAACAGTTTTAAAATTCATTTCAATTTTCAGAAAATACCTGTAAAGAGTTCAACAACAATAACATCCACATAATGTCAATTAGATTCAGGTGATCTCCAATTCTGCCGCTTGAAATTCCACTGAATGTGAAATCAAGCAGAACGGCAGCTCCATTATTCTCTCGTTGCCTCATTGTTTATGATACTGCAGCGATGTGTCTGGCAGGGAGCTGCTGTGATGACAAATGTATCTGTGCTCTGCAGCACACAGGTGCAGGGAAATACCTGGCCCATGACTGGAACAGCTTAACGGCAACAAGTGTATTAAGGCATATCCAGAGCCCAGAGCAGGCCAGAGTACGATTGTCTCACTCTGTCAACTCCCCCGCTGCCACCATTCACATTAATGCTCCATACTCAAATATCCAATACACAACACTTGTTTACACAGGAAAATAAAAAATATCTGACTGATGCACTGTCTACATCTCACTTTACAATAGAGCACTTCATCTCCCTCCTGCTGCCTTTGTTTTAGTGAACAGACATAAAGGAAACTGTTGTCTGTTAGTAAAAGTCATCTGTCATTCAAGAAAACAGATGAGAAAGGTTTTGCAGAGAACTGCTTTTTTTATGCATGAAAAGTTGACAGCTGAATAATGTTGCCAGTATTGCACTGGTATTGCATCTATGTTCACCTGATCTGCACCTGAGTCATCAACATAGGTATGGCACAACCAGATATGGTACACAATTATCAAATGTGCTGGACTTTAGCCATATTTGTACTCAAGTACAATACAAAGCAGCAAATGTAGAAGATCCACAGGAGCAGCACTGGGCTGTGTAGTGATTTTGGATTAGTGCCAACTGATTGACCTATTTGAGCACAAATCAATTTTCCATCCACTGGTTGCTCAAGCCTGAAAACATTAAAAGAAAATGAGAATTCATGTGTAGATATTGTGAATACAAATTCATTGGCTCCAAAAGTGCTGGTGGAGCTCATTCTCCGGTTAGTGCCATTAAACTGGTGCTGAGCTTGCCTCAAGCATCAAGTCTGGGGCAGATCTTAGCACTTTAGTTTCATTTGTGGCTATTGACTCTTTTCTCATTCCAGTCCTTTCTCTATGTCTGATGTCACACATTTGTCAGAATGGGAGAGCTTAAGTCGTGTCAAGACATACATATTATTCAAAACAGCTCTGACATTAAGTATCACAGGTCTTTATCATGGTGCCCATAGCAAACTAAACTGCCCGTATGCTTTCCTAACATGAGTCTGTTGCCCAAGTGGCTGCCTTTTCGAGTCACATCAGTGTTAAACAGTAATTGGCAACCAGGTGCTATAGCTAACGGTGACCTTCCCCCACTGTGGGATCAACAAAGTTTAACTTTATCCTAATATTTAATCCATGTTTTGACATCTGTAGACAATGCAGTGTTTTTTTTGCCATCTTTTTGATCTTATCCGTGACTTTTTTAAATCCATTGCAGCACTATTCAGCTGTCAAGTGTCTACACTGAACTGATTTAATAACCTTAACATGCTTGAATGTGTGCATTATCTAGAAAAAATAGTGTCCGACTTGGACTCGACATTAGCAGCCGCTCAGTATTATTCAGATCAAATTTCATGCAAAAAACTTGATCAGCCCATCCCTCCATTAAACCATTGCAGAGGAGGAGGACACAAAAAGATGATGTCATTAAAAGCTTAATGAAAAAACATGTAGAAACTATGATAAAAATATGACATTTCACGCCTCCTGTAGATCCAATCTATGACCAGCCTTCTACCTGACCCCAGTGACTACAGGTAGAAAGTCCGTCATGTTGCTTCATAGTGCAGGTCCTGGATATTAGCTGCCTACCGACAAACTCTCTCCCCGTCTCTAGTCTGGCTCCAAGAAGGGGTTTTATCCATAATCAAAAGAAGGTAGCATGACTCTGAGGTTGTGAGAATCAACACCTCTGAGTGTGAAGCTGGAAATAGTAGACTGCTCGCTCCAGAACATCACAAACATGCCGAAAATGAGCTTCCTCTCTAGGGCGGCTGCGCTCACCCTTAGAGACGGACTAATAAGCTTAGACATCTGGAGGGATTTCACATTAGAACCGCTGCTCTTTTGTGTTGAAAGAAGTTGTTTTTTTTCATTGGAGGCTTTCTGAACATGTTCAACTGGTGCAAGACCTGAGGTTAGACCCAGGAAATGCTGGAGAGTTTATAAGTCATCTGGCCCAGAAACACCTCTGGATCCCCCAGGAGAAGCTGGAAAACATTAGAGGGACGTTCTAAGTAACTTGCTTACTGCCACTAAAACTCAACTATAGCTAAATTGCACAAAAATACTTTTTGATGCTTTTGAAGCTGTTTAACTTCACACATGTCTGTGATGAAAACAAGAGCATCTGAAGTGTCCACGCTGACTGGAGTGTCCCTGGATACTTGCTCTGCTGATGAAAACTGGATAGGGGTGGTCTGTCGTCATTTTGGCCAAATAACATCATCTTTGGAAACTTTACTTGAATAACAAGCTCAAATATTTGATACTGTGGGACAGGACAACCTAAAGAACAGACCTATGCCATTTATGGTGAGAAGAGGTGTTATTTTGTGCCCGTGTGTAAATCGTGTAAATCCCTCTTTAGACGCCCAAACATTCCCGTGTGTGCACAGAGAGCAAGATCAAAGGCTGTCTGTGGGCTCTGTCTGCTTTATGGGCTCTCTGTGTGTCTACGTGTTCTTTTTTTAATATGTACATGTGTGCATGTATGCCTTTGTGTATGTCAGTGTGTGCGTTCAGGTGTAGACACAAGCTTTACAGTGTAACATTTCTGCTCATGCTGTGCTTGTTGTGCAGTAAATTGCGAAGAAACAGGGAGTTGTTCCAATGCCTGTGAAGTGCCAGCCACAAGGGCAAAACTCAAAAACAGGAAAAGTAGAGAAAGGCACTCAGCATTATGTCATCTGACCCAAGCTGTGAACGTGATAAATTTTTTCTGAGGTGTTGATTGTTCCTCCCTGATGAAGATCTTGTGGCTATATAATTGGATAAAGTCATTTCCACCTTCAGACGAGATGTTTCCCCACATTTTTTTCTTTGTTATTCAGTAAAGGCTCCTCTGATGTTTCCTCCTGCAGCAGGTCAACATTTTTCTTGGACCTCCAAACAGTCTACAGCCTCAATGCCTTTGCCTTAACTTGCTGACGTAGAGTAGGCACAGTGTTTACAATGTTCACCATCTAGTTTTAGCAAGTTACTATTTTGTCATCAGCAGTACAGACAAAACGCCGCTGAGGAAAGCTTTTCTAGCTTTTTCATGCAAATCTAACATTTCTAAATACTTGATAAGGATGTGATCATACTATTCAATAAGTGCTATCATCACACAGCACTCTGATACATACGGGCCAGTAGGGAGCTCCTCCACCTTCTAGTGGGCTCAGTAGGCCGTTATCACCTCATTTAATGGCGCTCTGTTATTACCTCATTTAACGGCAGAGGAGCCACAGTTTTGCACTTACAAAGAGGAACAAAAGTCCACATTTAGATGCTTGAGGGAATTTAAGAAGTGTAAATCAGCAGACTTTTGTCCAGCAGTCTCATCTCTGACAGTTACTATAGTGTCAGTATTTAAGTCTTGTTTTGACTTTCGCTGTGGCTTGCCATTTTTCACTGTGTTTACTTGTATTTTCTGTCACTCTTTAGTTAGGTTTAAGCTCCAAATCCACTTGGTTGGGTTTTGAGGAATTAGGGATCTGCATAGTCAGACCATTCTGTAATGCTGTGTAGAATGGTCTGCCCACACCTCATTATCATTCTGCTATAGGGCAAATAAACTCTGGCCGGTTTGTATTTCTTTAAACCAATCACAAACCTCCTTGGTAGTGTTAACCCCAGCATGTAAACGCTTCAAACAAGTGACAGGGAAATGACTTTTGTTACCACTTGCATGCAGTGAGGCAAGCGCTGTCATTAAAATGGATTATTAAAACTTAAGACTTTCAGTGTGGTAGGTTGCTGCATTGATGTAGTTTATCTTCCCCATCGCAAAGGGAATTTTGAAAATGGTAATATAGATAGTGAAATGGCAGGAAGGTGGGAACTTTATACCTGAACTCTAAATTAATTATGTGTCCTTAGTGGGTTAAACATATGAATCACATCTAAAGTGTTAGAGATATATTAGTGTGACTCAAATGTCAAACTCATGGTGGCCAAAATAAAATGTTGTGTCACTGTGTTCCATGGCTATTTAGATATTTAATGTTGAACTGTGGATGGCATGGATGAAATCTAATCACACAGTCCACAGCTACATGGTGGAGGGTGCTAGACAACTGCTAGCAACATAACACTCAAAATGCTAATATTAGAAGACAATGGGATACTTAGTTTTTAAGAAGACATTCTTCTGCTTCACAATTTTACTAGTGCTTGGATTTTTTGGAAAGGGTGAATCACTATACTGGGCCAGATGGAGTCACATGACCTGCAGTTCTTATTTTGTGACTATCCTGAAACAAAATCTTTATAGGCAAATCTCACCACTAGGCAGCCATCTTGGTGAAACTCCCTGGCAGTAATTTTAATAAGAATATGTTGCTATCTAACCGTAACTCCTTTTAAAGTGGTCATAGGGACATAAAAACTGCATGTATAGAATCACCAGTCAAATCTGATTGTAAAAAATGCTTTGAAAGTTTGGTGACGTTGCTTCAAAATATGGTTTAAAAGACTATTTTCTTCAGGTTATACTTTTTTTTAAAAAAGACACCAACCTGTGTTGTGACGAACAGCTTTGGCTCAGTCAACTTTACAAAAAATATAAAGCGAAGGATTTTAAGCATTGTAGGAGATGTGTTTGCAAGGAATACGAAAAAATAGGATGTTTACAGCCAATCTTATAATGATCTAGCCTAGCCGCGCTAGACAACCCATGGCAACGAATTTAATTCTCTGCCAGGGTGGGTCTAGTTACCCTCCGTAAGGCTCGAGGTTGGATGCTCCTAAAACTGGCCGGACCAATCACCATGAAGTGTAGAGTCAGAAGGCGGGCGTAACTAAGTGACGACAGAGGCGCGACGATTCTGACAGAAACAACCGGCGCACAATAAACAGTTATCTTTCGACTCGGCTTTGGCCACAGCCCTTAAAGATTTGAAGCTAAAATTCAACTTGGAAGATAAACAAAGGACGGCACTGAAGTGTTTCATTGAGAAGAAAGACGTATTTGGACTTATGCCGACGGGATATGGCAAATCTTTAATATACCAGTTGGCTCCGCTGGTTGGGAAGCTAATGGGACTTAGCCACAATCCGGTGCTCTAGGAACTACGTCAGCCTATTCATTGCGCTGATTGGTTGTATACCTACCCAATTGCTGCAGCGTGATTTGATAGACAACCTTTTAGCCCGCCTCCCTCCCTGTCGAGCGTGCCTAGACCCTTGTGTCTTAACAGCATGGGTCTAGCGCGGCTAGGCTAATAATGATCTCAAATCTAAATAAAAATGTGACTTTTTTAAAGTGTGAAGAAGTACCCAGGTTTGGTGCCTCCAAAACATCTGTGAGCCAACTATTATGATTAATGTAAGAATTTATGCCAAACAACATAAACATAATCTAATAGATTGTACTTAAAAAGAAAACACAACTTATCTCCCTTTGTCATTTGTGCTTTGCAGCCTCATCCATCTCTGTTACGGGCCCTGCAGCAGAGGAGGGCCCCCTGGTGCAGCTCACCCACACAGCACACCGGCGAGAGAAGCGCTGCTCCTGCGAGAACCAGAAAGACAAAGAGTGTATTTTCTTCTGTCACATCGGCATCGTCTGGGTGAACACTCCGAGGTGAGTCTGCAGGAGAAGAATACTAAACAGTTCAAGCGTTTGTTTTCACTGTAATGGAACATTAGAGCATTTTGATAAATGTTATCCTGTTCAAATGTGCTAATAAACCTAAAACAAAGAAAACACACAATCAATAATCTGACCAGCAGTAGCTGGGAGGTTTCTGTGGGAGGACGGGAGGCGTTCACACACACCAGCTCTGGTCCAACACTAAGATAAACTTTCACTGTTTTGCCAAGTCAGTAGTTCTCAGAATAAAAGCACCAGGTTACAGGATTCTACACACAATCAGTCATCGGCACTTAACAACTATTCTGCCTTTTTAAAAGCTGATGTTAACCATAACTACTCCCTAAAAACACAGAACATGGACAAAAACAGGAACACATAAGAGTTACAGGCCATCTATCTGTATTTCCTGTCAGCTTTTGCAACCTTTTATTTAGTCATTTTAGTATATTTCAGCTTTAATTTTAGTGTTTAGGGAAAGTTTGACGAATACTTCTGTGATATTTCTGCCTGTGATAAATTATGATTACAAGTATAAGTTAGAATATCCATGTAAAATGGCTGCTCAAAGAGAAAGAGGTGATTGAAGCGTCTTGGTCACAAACATTGATGTTTTTCTCCACTTGGTCAATCACAAGAGAGTCTTCTCCCTGAAGGGGGTGTGAACAGCAGCAGAATTTAAAGCTACAGACACTGAAACGGACCGCACTGAACAAGGCTGAAACAAGGGCTCATACAGTCATGGTGAAATGAACCATCTTTGTGGTACTTTAAAATGAAAATTTAGAGGCATATTTAGGAACATGTGAGAAATTCAAAATTTTGCTGAAAACTGGCACAAAGTAGGGCCTTTAAAGGAGAGAGAGCAGAGTCTTTACGGAATATAATACTGATGCAGTGATGGCACAAGATACAGACTATTTTAATATATGATCTGTAAAAAAAACACGTGTACTTCTTTACATTATCTTTTACATTATCAGTCATATCTGTGACAAACGTAAGGATAGCATTATTTTGTTTGTTTTTTGCTACTCAAGTCAGCTTTTCAATGGCTGTCTTTACAGTCTAACTCAATTAGTTATTGTTTTCAAAGCTTTTTCTTTAAAAAACAAACCAAAAAAAAACAACACTACTTTTCTTGAGTCAGGTTTTTGGCTACTCCACCCACCCCTGACCCCAGAAACCATCAAACAGACATTGTTGTGCCATGATGGGTAAACTTGAATGTTTCTCCAGTAAGTCTTTACAAGTCCAGTTGTTCATATTTTTAAGCTGCCTGGCCTCAAATAGAAACGAGGCGCTCGGCTCCTTTCACAATTGGTAGCAATTAACTTCATTTTAGTTCAGTATGCACAAGCAATGAGTAAGCAGTTAGATGTGGTGTAGCTAATAAGAAAGCACACCTTTCCTAAGGAAGGGTAATTTCTGACATGTTTCCTCTCGCTGCTTCTAAATAGCCTGTTTTAACCCTTTAACACCAACCCACCGTGGAGACCACAGAGTCTCAAATCATTATGGTCGGACCCTGATCTGCCCACAGCCAGTTAACTCCTCACAGCCTGTTCCCATCTGAAGTACTTCATAAGTCCAGTTCACATTAAACTGTTTGGAAATAAGACAGATTTGTTATAATACCTGATTTTATTCAAAGTCAAGATATGGAGATTAAAAAGTAAAAATTTGGAATAAAACACTGATCGTGCAACACTTGGCAAGAACAGAATTCTTCAAAATGAGCATTATTTTGGCTCTAAATAGGTTTTAATAGCTTGCATCTAAAGTTCCCGCACTGATCTTTTCCATTTTTACCCAACGCATCAAAACCTGTGTGATTATATTTGACAAACTGTAAGGCATACTGCTTAAAGGCATGCTGTGCTGAAGGTTTTTCCATGTAATGCCACCAAGTCACATTCGAAATTAATTAACTTTAGGGAGAGAAAAAGAGGTGTCACCAAAATAGCTTCCAGAGATTAGCCAAAAACCACTGGGACCGTCTCAGATTGTTAGTTTAGTCTAAACATAGCAGTGTGGTAAAATGGAATCTTCCTGCCTTCGCCATAAAGACGCTTTAAACAGCAGTGGCAGTGCCCACCGTCACTAACTATGCCACTAAATCCTGTGGGCGACAGGGAGCTCCTGACTACTGCTTTCTTCTTCCACACATCCTGCTAAAAATAACATTTTTTATGTAATATGCAGACAGGCCAACATGTGCTTGACACGATGAAGCCTTGTGATATCCTATATCCCCACATACAGTATCCTTCTGATGAGAATCCTCATATATCTTTTTTCTCCGTGCCATAGAGTTCAGTTGTTGTCCAGAAATATGCTCCTTCATGAATACACACACTGTAGTTTTAATCTATTCCACGTACACCGTCCTGCTGCGACAGATGTAGACTAATCCGCTGCTGAAAACTGTTCCCAACAAACACACCATGCCCTGCTATTGGTTTGCCAAAAACTACAATGCCCTGCTGTTTGAGGAAATGAGCAATTATCACATTATTAAACACCAAAACTATATAATTGGGAGGTGTTTTTAATGATTCACACCATCAGTAGGAACCACTGGGATTGGGCTCAGAGCCACAGACAGAGGAGGGAAGTCAGAGACTTTTTTTCTGACACATTGGCGGTTTCTGGTATTTTTGTGGGCTTGCTGAAAACAAAATATCCAGTAACACTAAACTTTGTCTCTAAGGGAGGCCCTCTTCCGACCTGCTGTTATACACCAGGAGAAAACAATAACTGTTAAGCTATTCTTTAGTATAAATTTTAAAAATATTTTTCAAGTCAGATGTACACCCTCATAAGTGTAAAAATAAACACAGAAATCAGTTTTGGCCTCAGTTACAAAGAAATGTCTCCAAACATCCAAAAAGACTGGGATCCAAACTAAAGATGAGCTAAGTGAGAACAGCAAGCCGCCTCTAGGAAAAGAGCCACCTTTGGTGAACTCAAATAAGTGGAGTTTATGTAACATCTGCTATTTGGTTGACAAGTTTACTTTACTAAAAGCCAATAATAAAAGCATTTTTCACTTTTGGCAGACATCAGTACAAATGTGAGCCAAATTTAAACTGTTTAACAATGCGCCTTGATATTATGAGTGTATGTTTCCATGATCACAATGTTGTTTTTCGTGCTTTAGCCCAGTTGAAAATATGGTGTTGTGCCAGAAGTGGCCTGATAATATTTAAGGGAAAGGCTGACATGCAGTATGAGAGTTAATGCTTAATAGATGTTTTTCAAAGTAATAAATCACCAACATATTGTTTGCAACAAGCCCTCCATTCTAAAAGACTATGCAGGTAGTTTGTCTTTTCTCTGTACAGCTGAAAGATTTAGCCAGTGTGAAAGTAGCAAAAACTGAAGTTTGTGGCTCCAAATGTGAGTCAGTTGCCTTAGACTGCCATTTTAAAATGGACAACTTCACAGCAGCAACAAATAGTCAGTTTTAAATGTGCTGAGACAATGGCAGAGGTTTGGTTATGTACTATGAGGACTGTTTTCAGCTCTATGCAAAATCTCCTTATTTCTCGCGATCATAAGTACAAACCAAATCTACACCCTTTTCTACATACACTAACATTCAAAAGTTTGGGATCACCCAGGCAATTTCATGGTTTCTGTGAAAACACACTTTTATTCATGTGCTAACGTAAATGCACAATGGTTGTCTCATCGTCAATTAAGCTTTCAACCTGTCTGATGCTATGACAAGCAGCACACGCAACAAAGAAACGAGAAACAAAGGTAAAAAAAAAATAAAAAATAAAATGAATCTTAGAAAACATTACCTTTGAACCGCATTTGTGACGGCTAACATAGAACAATCTTATAATGGTAGCATTGTGCTACAAACAACTGAGCCAACAAGCTTTCGTCCTGAAAGGTCACATAGAATGGCCTCATGTTTGGAGGGCAGGGGGCTATTTTTCTGCACTCTTCACAGTTTGAGGTCCATAATTACCAAGTATGTCAATCTATGTTTGAGGAGACAATAAAGATACTGGTACAGCAAGGTCCTTTGCCAGTGATGGGGCCCTATTCATTTGCACATTCTGTATACAGCAAGAATTTGGGTTTCAACACAAAAACAAGGAAATGATCATGGTTTGGTGTAAAATAGGAAATTTGCTAAGACTTGAGGACCTTCATTGTCATGCTAACAGTAAATGGTTGAGGTTATGGAAGGGTCATGATTAATAAAAACAACATGCACTATCTGTTTGAAACAATCTCCCATGTTAAAGTTTTGTGGTGTGTTGACTCATCCATCCACCCCAACCTCCTCCTACGCCAACTTTGTCACTCTAGAACGACATCGCCTGACTTTCTGTATCCTACCCTACGAGGGTCGCAGGGGGTGCTGGAGCCTATCCCAGCTAACTCGGGCGAAGGCAGGGGACACCCTGGACAGGTCGACTTCAGCCAGTGTAATCAATGGAAATATGAAATAGGCATTCCATGGTATAACTCCAAATCTAAAGACAGGTTTGAACAGAAGTAAGCAGAGTGGAAGAGTCCTAAGTATTTAGTGCAACGGAGCCATAACTCTCTGAGCTACAGTTCAATAGTTCAGGTAACTTAGATTTATTCATTTGTGTAACTTAAGAAAGGAGCACCCTAACCCTTTGACACATAAGGCAAAAATGTGGAAGTGAAGCCAACAGACTTACTAAAACAACACAGAGGTCAACAAGCAGCAGAAAGGGGAAAAATAAGTGATATTGCAGAAATGAGGAGACAGAGGAGTGTTGACAGAGGAGAGTACAGAGTAGAGGAAGGTTGGGAGATGAAAGGTTCGCATTTTCTCGCTGACCTTATAGTGGAAATGAGGCCCAGATGTGCTGTCATTTAACTAAGAAAAGAAAAAGATACGAAGCTTGTCAGTAGTGTAATGACTCTGAAATAGCATGAAATAATTCCCCCCAAATATCTTTACATTCAAGGTGCATTTTACAAACAATAAAGCCTTCTCTTTATTTTAAGGTACGATCTTGTTTTGACATAAATGTAGTGCTGTTAAGCTGCTGGCATCTGCTGGCAGTTCCTCTTGTGGTTTAGTTAACGCCGCCACTAATCCGGCGGTGGATTCCCCTCCAACCTGCAGCCGGCTGCAGCACAGCCAAGAGCCAACGCAGCGGTCACACCGGCACCAGATGGATCAGGAGCAGGGTGACTCACTGCAGCTAAGCAGCAGTAAAAGAAACTCCTGTGGCTGCTTGTAGTGAGGCTACTCAAACAGTGAGATATATAACCCACAAAGGCAAACTAACACAGACGTAATTGAAAAATGAATCACCCCAGTCATTCTTAGTCATGTTTATGGTGTGGCTGTTGTGATGGTCAGTCGGTACAACACTTAGGTTCAGAGGAAAATGATAGGAAGTAATTGATGGATTGCTGGGAAATTAGTTCCAGACACTCGCTTTCCCCAGAGAACGAATAGCTGAGTCAACAACAGAGACTGTGTGAATTATAGCTCACAGTGGATACGACTGTTGGTTTGTATAAAGATGTACGTGATGTATTATAACCAGTTCACATCTGGGTGCAGGTTCCCTGCTACTGTCAAAGTCTACCGCTGTTCAGACGCACTAGTCCGTCCATCTAGATCTTTATAAAGTGGGATGATGCTGTAAGAACAACTAACCATGACAACACTGGACATGCAAACAAATTAAAATGACTGGCTTGACACAAAGAATCAACAGCTTCTTTCACCTCAAACTGGCACCGGTGTTCTGTATTGATCAACAGACATAAGGAGTCTTAAGACAAAAGACTCCAGACCTTTATTGCCTCTGTTATCAGAACACGATACCAGATGTGTGACCCGAACTTCCATAATGGTGTGAAGTTTGTACGTTTGGGAAGAGGTCCAAGGAACGTGTGGCTGCAAAGACCACCGCAGGTTTTCAATCAAAGGAAACAGAATGTGTTTTGAGATAACAACTGCAGACTCTACAAATTAAGTCAGGGTCAGATGAGGAAACTTCAAAAAGTTTATGCCAGAAACAAGGAGCGCAACTCCCATTGTGGGTCATTACTGTTTACAATACAGCCTTATCATTTATAACTGTCCACAAAAACTCAAATATTTGAAGCAACCATAGAAAAAGGGAGAAAAACTTGGAGCTTACTGTTGTTGTCCTCGGTCCTAGGACAACATATCCTTCCGCACAGGATCAGGTGACTGAAGCAGTCAAATGTGGCTTAAGTGTTGCCCATTGAACCTTACTCACCTGACCTGCACCGTCTGATTTCTATCAGTTTCCCAAACTAAGATCCCACTTGCGTGGTGGCCATTTTCAAGGTGACGATGAGGTCATGCATGCTGCTCACGATGTGATCTTCTGCCATGATTGTGAAGCTTGAACAATGGTCGGCCAAGTGCATTGAAGTTAAAAAAAACTATATTGCAAATAAATGCAAGAACAACGTTTCACCGGTGACGTTTTCTCGTGAGGCTGAGAATTTCTTGAAGTGCTCTCTTAGTCTGTATAGCTGCATCAGAAGAAATTTCTTGGAGAAACCTTTGGATTTTGGACCCTTCGACCTGGTCTCTCATCTTCATGCAATTTGCTTTATCACCAATCACAAAGAACATGAAGGCAATTGTTCTCATTACTTGGACTCAGTCTTTTCTTTGTTAATTTGCCCAACAATCCACAAAACATAAAACTTTATAACCTTTCCTCAGTATCTGTTGGTTTATATGTTTGGTTGTCAACTGGAAATCCTCAATGATCTTTTATAACGTTCTCTCCAATCATTTGCAGAATCCCTTTTCAGGGATTCTAAAATATTTATTATATCTTTGTGTCCAATTTGAAATTAATGGTCAAAGTTACTATCATCCTGAATCTCATTTTAATTGCCCGAATCAGTCATGCAGTCTAAATTGTGTATTGAACTGAATCTAATAGTACAAAGAATTTTATGTAACTATTTGATTTTCTGTTTCATTAAGTAGTAAGTCTGAAAGCAATCATGGTCATAAACCACAAAGGAAAGCCTTGAAACTCGTGAAGCTAAGTTCTCATTATTTTTCCCTTAAGGTGCTCTGGAAAATATTTTTTATTATTATTGATTCCTATTTGTATCTGTCTGGTTCAAAAGTGCATAGCATTTTTTAAACATGTGATCATCGGAACCTGTACTTCTACATGTATCTCTGTGAAGAATAAGAGAAGGAGTAACCCCTTGTGACTAATGACTGAAATAAAACTTGCTCTGCAAACTCGTGCTTTGACAGATTTACAGAATTTCCATGGATTAAAGTTTAGCTCAGCTTTAAGTAAAAGCTAATTGTGGATATGGGTTAAAGATTTTGAAAGCAGGAACTGACTACATTATCAGGCTTGAGCCACCAATGGCCTGTGGTAATAGATGTGAGGAAGGATGGTATCTATGTTTGCATATTCCTGGGATGCAGTTACACTTGGGTCTTGTATTGTTATCCTATTGTTTAACAAGCAGGAACTCACCAAAATGCAGTGAAAAATGCCCTGAAAGCAAGAGTCTGTATTTACAGTCTAAAGTTCAGAAGATATTGTTTACACGCATGAAAGATCAGACACTTCAGGTTGTATGACTGTGTTGATGCTTTGTACCACTTAAAAAATCTTAACACAAGCAGCAATCGGAGTCCTGGAGCTTGGCAGCTCTGAAGCATGAAATCTCAAGAGAAGTTTTAAACAGAAATACTCCATCCTTCAGTTCAAAGGTTGCACATCCTGTCTGCAGATTTTTCTCTTCTGTCCTCGTTACTTGCCGTAAGCAGTAGTGGCAGAGACACCGTTGTAGGATCCACCAGCCATTACCAACAGTGAAACAGATCCAGGACAGGGTTTTGTTTATTCCCCCACCTATAGCTCTGGAGTCCTATCACCTCTGCAGCCACAGGATGGAGACGGTCTCCCCTTTTGATCAGCGAAGCAAGAGGGACACCAGGACACCACGCCAGATGTGGGACATGTCTGGCATGGGGGCACGAAGCACCAAGTCAGCAGGGAGCGAGGCCGAGAGCTGACTTTAAAGGATTCCCCCCAATACAGACCTCCAGGATGTGTATTGGACCTGTCTTAGCAAGAGACTGGCTCAAAACCCCCAAGTACCACCAAATTCTGACTGATTCTTGAACCACAGAAGGGAAGAAGCTCAGAAACCTGGAGGACCACTTCAAATACATCCCACTCACTGACAAGGAACTCTGAACTCCAGTCAGAACCAACAAAGACAATCATCCCACAATTCTGGACAAAACTCCTTTTATGCACATCCATTTTACCGAACAAGTGAACTTTTCAATGACTTCATGATTAATCTACCTCTTGCTTAGTTTTAATATTTTATTCCTCCTGATTAGTATCAATGTCATAATTTTAACCTGTCTGCTGATCACGTATGAGCATGTTTGGTACCATTTTAATCAGCTATCTGTCAGTAATGCTCCTAGATAAACTTTCACACTGGCTAAACTTGTATTTGATTCCAGCTACCGAAATTCTACTCATAATCTTATTGAGCTAAAATAATTCCCTTGATTGCTTTATGAGGTTTTTCTTGTCTGCAGCAAGAGATGTTTCAGATGCTGCATTATTATTTTTAGGCTAACTCAAATATTTCGCTGGCCAAAAAGTAGTTAGACTACTTAATAATTCTGTATAAAGTAATCTTAACCCCATTTACCCTAACATGTCATTATTTGGTGGAGAAAACAATTTAAACTTTACAAACACACATTAAGAAATCCTACACCATGTTTATGATCACAGAAACACTTGATTAGTTTTAGCTAGTCTCCATAAGGACAAGGATTGATCACATCCAACAGTCTGTACATTGTGTAAAACCATGAATGAGGAGTCACCACATCCTCAAACTGCACAGAAGCGAAGCCGAAGTGTGGCACAAATGGGTACTAGTATCTCCTATCTAGTGACCCAGTGTTGGAAATAGATTTTCAAGGTCCCACATCCAGTCACTGTTGCACAGACTGCGCAGAGAAAATGGCTTAAGAGCAAAACACTGATTCTATTCATGGAGGTCACATGTTTGGACCACTTAGGCCAGTGGTGCCAAACTCATTTTAGTTCAAACGCCACAAGTGGGCCGGACCAGTAAAATCATAGCATAATAACCTAAAAAATAACGACATCTCCAAATGTTTTCCTTTGTTTTAGTGCAAAAAAAGTCCATGTACATTCTGAAAACGTTCACATTTAATGATTTCTTTTTTTTTTTTTACAAAACATGAACAGCCTGAATTTCTTAAGAAAATAAGTGCAGTCTCACAGATATTATGCCTCAGTTTATCAATTAGGTGTGAGCATTACAACTTGCAGATAACAATGTATCTTCAAAGACACAAAACGTTCAGTCACAGGTATCTGGAACTGAACAATGCAGTGTTTTACTTTATACTCAAAACAACTTGTCAAGATGAAAAAAATGTTTAAAATTTGCATTCATGTCCACATTTGTGTAGTAATTCTGACCACCTCAACAAACAAACTAAATGGAGACTATTAAGGAAAAGGTTAACCCCCTGCCTTGTAAATGTATAGGATTATATATAAAAAATACATAAAGGTTGTTGCAGTGTATCCACCATAGGGTTCCACCAAACCAAACTTTATTGTTCTAAAGCTGCTGACTGACATTATATTGCACAATCTTCAGTGTCTCCTGTGTAATTTTGAGGGCTGGACTGGACCCTCTGGCAAGTCAGTATTGGCCCGCTGGCTGTATGTTTGACACCCCTGGTTTAGGCCATACATAGACTTGCATGCATCATGTTTGTGGTCTGACAGCGAGATCCGAGCGTGAACAATGGCTTTGTCTTCCAGCCACGTGGTTCCTTATGGATTTGGTTCGGTGCGTCTCAGGAGGGAGCTCAGTCGCTGCCGCTGCACAGATCCACAGGACGCCGAGTGTCTGAGTTTCTGCTCTGTCCAAACGCAACCACAGTAAGGACACATTCACACACACATTAACTAAAACAGGCAGTACACTGAGAACACAGAGTGATGAAAACACCCTGTTGTCCCATTTTTTCTCCTCAGAGGTGAAAACGCTCTCATGAAGAGGAAGACTGACAAACGGCTGAAGAGGTACAGAGATGCATTCTGGGAAAAAAGGAGCAGACACGCACTCAGACATCAGACCTGAGAGAGAGGAGACAACTGTAACACCAGCTCTTCTGAAAGGAAGTCCTAATGTATCAGAAATATCAAATAATGGACCCTTTTGATCGTCTGGCTGCCTGACGGCACTTCAGACGTGTACAGTGTTTGTTTGTGTAAATGTAATGATGGTGAAGTGTACGAATATGTGTGCCGACCACTGACAAGCTCATCCTTTTAGCATTTGGCTGATGTCTTTATTTAAAGCAGCCCAAGCAGCACTTCACTGTCCAGCTCAGAGTTGAAGGAGTTGAACCTGTGACACTTTGCTGTTAGAAGCTGTGGGACAGAAAACACAGTCAAACACCAGAGTTCTCAGCTGAAAACCTCACAACTCCAAAATCACCAAAACTTCAGCATTTGTCCAAATTAGTTTCAAAGAGTTCTAAGAGCAAAACACCAACCACACAGACAAAAAAAAAATCTGCAGAGTCAAAGATTTGTTTTATGAAGCCAATTACAGCAAAACAGTTACACAAAAAAATTACATAATGATGCATTATTCTGCAAGGCTACAGACCACTAGTAGATGATAAACACATTTCAGAAGAAGAAGTCACAACATTCTGTGGAAAAGTTTTCATTTCATGAAGTGAACCATATGAGGAAATTGTAATTGTACCAAACAAAGTTATTATATGAATAGATAGTGGTGATGTTACGAGATAGAATAAACTTTTTTATTGAAGACTTTTGTTGGAAAAGACAAAATATTTTCTGATTTTATGAGAAAAAAATGACGTGAAATGTTCCGCTTAGATTAGTTAGTTTGGACTGTATGTGGATGTAAACAGTTATGTTAGTTTATTTAGATTTGTAAAATTAGAATTTTTATTGAAATTACTCTTAATGTTTCTTAAAATCCTGATCTTTTTTGTAAAATTGCAACTTTTTCTGAAATATTACAATCTTTTATTACTTTTGCAACTTAAGCTGAAAATATTACTTTTTCTTGTAATTTTGCACCATCTCGGCCAAATTATGACTTAATCTTGAAATGTAATGATTTTTTTGGTACATTTCCTACTTTTTTCACGTGAGCGCATTGTTATCTTATAATAGATTTACTTTTCCCATAAAACACTTCAACTTCCCCTTAGGCTTAACTCTCCAAATATGAATACGTCCATATTTAAATTTCTGATTTTACTCTTCAACTACATCACATTATCTTGAAATGTTAGGACTTTTGCTTGTAAAATCTAGATTTATTCATGAAATAATGCAACTTTTTCAAACAGTTTGTCATTTTTCATTATATATTTCAGTCTTATCCTGTAGTATTATGAGATGTTTCTTAAAACAGAACTTTCTCTTCAAACTTTTACAAGTTTATTCCAGAAATTAGTATTTTTGTCAATCGGTGGCCTGTGTTCTTCTAGGTGGGACTCCGATAAATAATAAGCTGTTTTGAACATTGTGACAAGTATAATGTGAATCAAGTGCTGTATTGTATTGAAAGGCTGCTGTTCGTACTGCTGTTAGCTTAGCTGTTAGCATCCAGAACTATCAGCGTACTTTATTATTTTTACTCGAATAGAAAATGATACAAAACATGTAAAATTGAAATGTTGCTGTAAAGGGCAAAAATTTACTCTCTGCTTGCTGACTGCTTTCTGCATAATTGTGTTGCTTTTCTCAATTGAACACACTGCAAACTAAAAACCTGAGTCAGTATGTAGTTTGGAGTTTGGATTCAGTGTTTGACATCACCTCAAAAAGCTGTTGGCTTTGAAAGTGTTTGTGAAGGATAAAATTGAGCATAAATCTGGAACCGTTGGCCGGATGTCAATTACTGAATTGGAGTTGTGAGGTTTTCACACGATGTCAGAGCTTTACAAATCACTGTCTGAATGTGAATAATAATATAGTATATATATTATATATATCAACCATGTCGCTGTCTGTCTTTATTTATATCTGTTAGCACCTTTTACTTAATCCTCCAACGAGTCAAAGCATCCCTGAAATGAAACGATACAAAGAGATGTGGGACTGTAAAACAGAAATATTTATTTTATGTATAATCCTCTTCTACAAATATGAAGTATAATCATTTCAACAGAACAGTACCAGGAACTACCATCATAACTGTCACCATCTCCTCAGCAGTTAACAACTGTAGAGTCATTCAAAGATTTGACCCCTAGACTCCAAAAACATCCTTAATGTACTAAATGAATGGTTGAAAATTTTGTGGAATATGTTTTTTTGGTTTCCTTGAGTAAAATGTCAAGATGGACTGACTGTTTTCAGAAACATCTCGTTTGGCTAAACTTAACGCAAAATGTTTCAGTTTAATTTGACAGAAACAAATTGCTACACCGTGTCCCAAAAGTTTGTTCTCCCCAGAAAAACCAAGCTCAAAGGCTGAATATGCAAAATAATCAGTTCATTCAATAACCAGTGTTTCCCCCTTTCACTTTGATCCCAGCTTTCAGTCTTTCAGGCATGGAATGTACAAGGTTCTTGGATGGTTCTGTCTTCCTCCTCTCCCTCACAGCCCTAAAGTTGAGCTGTTTCATGCTGGTTGGTAGTGGATTGGTAAAGATGCAACTCCTCAGGATTTCCCAACAGTTCTCGATTGGGTTGAGGTTAGGGGAGTTTTTTGCCATTACTCCTTAAAGAGAAAGCCAGGTAGATACTCAAAACACCATTGCTGAGCCATATGGGTAATGTGAGCAGGAGCTCCATCTTGCATAAATATCATTTCCAAAGGGCTCCTTTTAAACTAAAAGAGCTCCCTCTAAGGGAAGAAGACCTGCTTCCTCCCTCTGAGGGAGGGAGCAGGTCTTCTTCCACTGAGCCCACCATGTTGCTCCACCATATTTCTACAAAACACTGACTATAGGAAAGCACCGTTAATGTCTCCACTGGCATCCAAAGATTCTTCTACGCACTCGGAAGGGAAGCATGAGGCGAGAAGTAATCCGTCAGTTGTGGTCAGCAACCTCACTGAGCCTATGTCCATACTAATATGTTTTAATTTTTTAAAAAAAATACCTGCTAGAGATAATTCCTGAGCATGCTAGTATGTCTGGAAATACAAATCACATAATCTTTACAAAGGTGCACAAGGTTAATTACTTAGTTGTAGAAAGAAAGTGCAACAGAGGAAGAACAGCAATGTCGAAAACTACAACCAGAGATTTCCTGGACCCTGCTCTCCAAACCTTCTCATGCTCAAACGTTTCAGTGAAGCAATAAAACATTCAAAGAGTTTCCCTCCAGACTGAACCAGTAAAACATACACGGGAGTGTTTCTCCCCCAGCTGAGATAAACAATGACTGATGTCACATAATTAAAAACCCATTACATTGATTTTATCTCCCCCCAAGTGCAGCAACTACCTTCTCTCAGCTTGATGGAATTGCAACATGTAATATTTCATCCTGTTATTAATAAAACCCAGCGTTTTATTGCCTGTTGTCGCTTCCTGATTTTGTCCTGATGCAAGCAACAAAACGTATAGATTCTGTGGCCTGTTCCTAACACCAACTTTGTAAAGTGTATAGCATCATACATCTATATTGACTATTTTGTTGCAGGATATTTACTTTGACAAATATTTTTTCATTACTTAAACAAATTGAAAACGACTCCTAAGTACCGTCTGTTTGTGTGTTAGAGGTGGATAATATTTCATAAGACAACATGAGGGTGAGATACAACATCTTATTACTTCATCCACCTCTAGACCTGTTGCTGCTCAGTGTGCTGCAGTAATGTCAGACCTATGATCTCTACACTCTGAAGGTCAGGAGAACTTCAACAGGTGGATCATGATGTCTTTTATTGGTCTGCTATTGATTTCATTCTTCACATACTTATTTTAAGATGTAACTGCTTTTCCACCAAAGCAGCATCAAACAAACATCATGAGTAAGCCAACCTCAAATTTGTTGTCCACATGTTTTGAAGTTGGGACTTCAGAAAGCTTTCAAACAAATAGAACAAATGGAAACACATCTGTGTTGAAATTTTAAAATTCATGCTTGCAATGTCACCACAAATTGTTGCTGCCAGATGGAAATTTGGTTCAGATTAATAAAATCTGATGACAAAGTCCAATAACAAAAAGTAGTTTGGTGTCGGATCAAGAAAGAAGAAAGCATCTGTTGAAACAAGAACTCACTGTGCTGAAATATAAGTAAGTTTTCTTTTAAAAAAGCAAATTTGCATTTGTTGTCCCTTCATGAAGTTCAAATGTCTGTCAAGGGAAGACAAATACAAAACTAAATCAGTGACCAGATTCTGCTAAAAAAAATATCCTAAAATATTCTGCGCTCCTTTTCTAAACTGTAAAGACATTACAGAGTAAACTAGAAGCAACAGTCATGTGATAAAATGTCAGGATGCTATAATGTATGCTGGCCTGAACTACAGACTGTGTACATGGAGCAGGTACATACACTACTGTTCAAAAGTTTGAGGTCACTTAGAAATGTCCTTATTTTTGAAGGAAAAGAATTTTTTTTCAATGAAGATAACATTAAATGAATCAGAATTACAGTCTAGACATTGATAATGCGGTAAATGACTATTCTAACTGGAAACGGCTGATTTTTAATGGAATATCCATAGGGGTACAGAGGAACATTTCCAACAACCATCACTCCTGTGTTCTAATGCTACTTTGTGTTAGCTAATGGTGTTGAAAGGCTAATTAATGATAGGAAAGCCCTTGTGCAGTCATGTTAGCATATGAACAAAAGTGTGAGTCTTCATTGAAAACATGAAATTGTCTGGTTGACCACAAACTTTTGAACAATACTGTAAACACATTGAAAGTAAGCCGCTAAATATTTACAGTATGTAGAATCCATTTTCTCATGCTCTGTCTACTTCTCGTTATGATGGCGGTGTTTCCACTGAGGTGCAGGACTTTATATTACAGTGAACAATGAGCCCACAATGAGTAACAAGAGCAATCCGAGATTTCTGACCTCCGCCAAGGGAAGATGATACGAAGTTGGAAAGTCTAAATCCGGATCCAGAATCCAGATCCTTAACCGGATCAACACAAAATTTGAATGGAGTCTTCCCTGGGCCACTTCAATTTCATGAAGATCCGACAAGTAGTTTCCGAGAAATCCTGTCCACAGGCACGCACACAGACAGATAAATAAATAAACGGACCCGATCGCATAACCTCCTTGGCGGAGGTAAAAATGTAACAGAAGCAGAAAAAAACCCCAGAAACTTTAGACAGGCAACAGTAATGATGAAAATGATGCAGGAAAACAGCAAAAAGTTCAACATCAGTGTCACTGTCTCATTGTTAAAAGGCGACTCTTCACTCCAATTCAGAATTTTGAAGACAGTATGAAGACTTGTTTGTAGAAATGTTCATTATCCACACAGACAGAAGAATTTCAGCTGTGAAAGTGTTACAGGCAGAATCTCCAAAACTTAGTCCAGAGCTTTCCTCAAGTCTTCCATATCCACAGTCGTGACATTTAAAGACAAACTCTTTCTGTCCACCCCCTTTCAGAGGCTTTTTATTCCCATAATCTTTAAATAGTCATCATCAAAGTGTCTCAATCAAGGCAGCCTCAGAAGTAGACTGAGTGAAGGAAGTGGAAAAGAAGTTGCTCATTTAACAGGAGCGCAGGTTTCACATGATCTAAGGAAGATAAATGATGCCGTTTGAGTTTTAGTTTGGTGATTTATAAAACTGAAGGGCATGTTTGGGCCAGTCAATGACTCTGTGAATCTGCTGAGAGAAATATCTGTCATCATCTGAAAATTTGTCTCCGTCCACAATGTGAATCCTAAAGCAGAATGTTTTCAGACTGACAGAGGTGTTCAGAGTCTTTTACAACACCACCACCTTCTAGGAAACCTGCAACGATGCATGAAATCTAAGAAGGAAAAATGGGTTTTTCTCAATGAAAAACAGGTTGGAGTTGTTGTTCTGGGGATTTCGGAACATGACTGAACATGAAACACTAACTGAAACAGTCTGAAGGAAACATCTAAAACTGCACAAATAGTGTCCTGAAATAACCAACATGCAATGAATAACAAGCAAGTTAAGCTATAAAAGACGAAATAAAATGAGTCCTGGATGAAGAAAGGATGGAAAAAGTCATACAAAAATGGTGCCAACATGTTTTTGTTCGACAGAAACCAGGAAGTTCCATTACAGCAGAAGTTTATATGATAAAGCAATAACTTAATTTCAGGAAATTATTCTGTTATTATTTACTTCAATGCCATATGCCAACACAATATAGAACATCTCCTCTAATGTTAGTCCCACAGGGGGATAATCTGGGTGATAAGAATAGAACTTTACTGTGTATATCACTTGACACTGTTGCCCCTCTGAAACAGAAGGCAATGAATTCTAATAAAATAGCTCCATGGTATAATGAAAAACTGTGCATCGGAAAGCAGAATTGAAGAAGACTATGAAGACAGTGGAAGAATTCAGAAGAATTTTACTTGGCCTGGAAAGGCAGTTGAAAAAGCTATTTATAGGACAAGAACTGCTTTTTATTCATGATCACTGGCCTCACCCACCTCCAAAACGCTCATTGTTCTGTTTGTTTAACTTGCTCTCCGTCTGCTATTCCACACCTCCCTCATCCTTACTCTCACCCCAAGAGGCAGATGTCCGCCTTCCCTGAGCCTGGTTCTGTTAGAAGCTTGTTTTTCATCAACATTAAAGTTTTTCTTGAATTTTTCTTCCTTCCCACCATTGCTTACTGCTTGCTCATGGGGAATCCACAGGCAACTTTGGATGGTTGTGTTCTTCGTTCAGATTTTTTTGTAACATCTGTCTGTCTACGTGAAGTGCTATGAGATGGCATATGTTGTGAATTGGCGCTATATACGTAATATTGAGTTTAACTGAACTAAATTGAACTGAAGTGAATAAACTTTATGTTGGACACTGAAATAATTAATGGAAAATATTATTACTGATTATATTTCATGGAAATCAAAACTTAAACATAAAGAAGCTTGATGACTGAAATTGGTCACAATAAATGCATCTGACATATGCATATAAAGATTCAAAAATATATATTTTTAGGTCATTTCTGACATCGTTCATAAAAACAGAGATTGACACATTTTCATTCTATTGAATTTTGACAATTGGATGTAACATGTACCTGAAAGGTGAAACACATTTGGTCAAAACTATAAAATAATATATATAGAATGATGTTGTAAAAAGGGTGTTCATCTGCAGTATTAATCCACAATGTAGAAAAAATACAAATAAATTAACATTGAATGATAAGCTGTGTCCAAACTTTTGACTGTATTGACTTTTGACTTGTATATATTTACAAGTGTGTGTGTGTGTGTGTGTGTGTGTGTGTGTGTGTGTGTGTGTGTGTGTGTGTGTGTGTGTGTGTGTGTACTTGTTTCTGCTATTCCGGTGGGGACTTTGACCTGACTATTTGCTATAAAGGTGGGGACTTGTCTTACGGTGGGGACCTAAAATGAGGTCCCCACGGGTGGCAACACCGTTTTCTTGGCCATATTGTTGTTAATAAAAAATGTAAAAGTGCAAAAACGTTTGTTTAGGGTTAGGCATTGATTTGGTGATGGTTAAGGTTAGGGTTAGGGTAAGGGTTAGGAGTTAGATATGAATGGGAGTCAATGGTAAGTCCCCACCGGTATAGAAAAACAAACATGTGTGTGTGTGTGTGTGTGTGTGTGTGTGTGTGTGTGTGTGTGTGTGTGTGTGTGTGTGTGTGTGTGTGTGTGTGTGTGTGTGTGTGTGTGTGTGTGTGTGTGCGCGCGCGTGTGTGTGTGTCCGTTGAGATATCGCTGCAAGTGCTGAAGTCAGGATAATCAAACTTGGGACTGAAGATCGGTATAAGGTCCCCTGGACAGTTGTGGAGTTACAGGTCAGCAGATCAAGTAGGAAGGGATATACGTACACACGTGGACAAAATTGTTGGTACCCCTCAGTTAAAGAAGGAAAAACCCACAATTCTCACTGAAATCACTTGAAACTCACAAAAGTAACAATAAATAAAAATTTATTGAAAATTAAATAATCAAAAACAGCCATTACTTTTGAATTGTTGGTTAACATAATTATTTAAAAAAACAAACTAATGAAACAGGCCTGGACAAAAATGATGGTACCTCTATAAAAGATTGAAAACTATTTGACCAGAGTGACATGATTAACTCAGGTTTGTCATTTTATTGACATCACAGGTGTTTCCAAACTCATAATCAGTCAGTCTGCCTATTTAAAGGGAGACAAGTAGTCACCCTGCTGTTTGGTGAAAAGGTGTGTACCACACTGAACATGGACAACAGAAAGCGAAGGAGAGAATTGTCCCAGGACATCCGAAAAAAAATTATAGACAAACATCTTAAAGGCAAAGGCTATAAGACCATCTCTAAACAGCTTGAAGTTCCTGTGACAACAGTGGCTCATATTATTCAGAAGTTCAAGACCCACGGGACAGTAGCCAACCTCCCTGGACGTGGCCGCAAGAGGAAAATTGATGACAAATTGAAGAGACGGATCGTTCGAATTGTATCCAAAGAGCCCAGAGCAACCTCCAAAGAAATTAAAGGTGAACTCCAAGGCCAAGGTACATCAGTGTCAGATCGCACCATTCGTCGTCGTTTGAGCCAAAGTGGACTTCATGGGAGACGACCAAGGAGGACACCACTGCTGAAAAAAACTCATAAAAAAGCCAGACTGGAATTTGCAAAAATGCATGTTGACAAGCCACAAAGCTTCTGGGAGAATGTCCTTTGGACAGATGAGACCAAACTGGAGCTTTTTGGTAAGGCACATCAACTCTATGTTCATAGACTCAAAAAGCAAGCATACGAAGAAAAGAACACTGTCCCTACGGTGAAACATGGAGGAGGCTCAGTAATGTTTTGGGGCTGCTTTGCTGCATCTGGCACAGGGTGTCTTGAAAGTGTGCAAGGTACGATGAAATCTGAAGACTATCAAGGCATTCTGGAGAGAAATGTGCTGCCTAGTGTCAGAAAGCTTGGTCTCAGTCGCAGGTCATGGGTCTTCCAACAGGACAACGATCCAAAACACACAGCCAAAAACACCCAAGAATGGCTGAGAGAAAAGCGTTGGACTATTCTAAAGTGGCCTTCTATGAGCCCAGATCTGAATCCCATTGAACATATGTGGACGGAGCTGAAACATGCCATTTGGAGAAGACACCCATCAAACCTGAGACAACTGGAGCTGTTTGCTCATGAGGAGTGGGCCAAAATACCTGTTGACAGCTGCAGAACGCTCATTGACAAATACAGAAATCGTTTAATTGCAGTGACTGTCTCAAAAGGTTGTGCAACAAAATATTAAGTTATGGGTACCATCATTTTTGTCCAGCCCTATTTCATTAGTTTGTTTTTTTAAATAATTATGTTAATCAACAATTCAAAAGTGATGGCTGATTTTGATTATTTAATTTTCAATAAATTTTTATTTATTGTTACTTTTGTGAGTTTCAAGTGATTTCAGTGAGAATTGTGGGTTCTTCCTTCTTTAACTGAGGGGTACCAACAATTTTGTCCACGTGTGTAGGATGATCAAAATTGATAGAGTATCATGCATGGGCGTGGTTCTGCCCTCTACTGAGGGCTCGTCTAGTTTTCATTCTCCACCGTTGGACTACACAGCAGCACACAGGAGACACAGAGAGTCAACCTGGTCTCACAAAAATTCAATTCAATTCAATTTTATTTATATAGCGTCAATTACAGTCAAATCGTCTCAAGACGCTTTACAGAACCCATATGCCTAACCCCCAGAGCAAGCCCAAAGGCGACAGTGGCAAGGAAAACACCCTTTTAACAGGGAAAAACCTCGAGCAGAACCCGGCTCTATATAGGGGGGACCCATCTGCCTGCTGGCTGGGCAGGTTGAGAGGGACAGAGGAGGGCAACCTTGTTTGGCAGGGTGTCTTCATGAAAGAGTTTGCTCAGAGACCTATAAACTCAGCAAATGTAAGTTGTTCACATGTACTTGCAATATTATATTTTTAGAAGGCTCAGCAATAGCCTGCCTAAATATACAAACTGCAAAAATATTACTCAGTACTCACTGTGTGCGATCGGGGCTCCATCTTGTCCACACCCTGCCCCACAATGTTGCGACCGCTCAAAGACTCTGAGGCATAGTGCTGCCTGATGCCTTGCAGACGGCGAGAACTGCCGAGGTACAGGGCAGCAGAGCGGAAGGCAGCCAGCATGGACGAGCCTGTGAGCCTGAGCTCAGGGAGCTAAAATCCAAAAGTTTTTCAGATCCCAATCTCACTTATGGCAGAAGTGTAGCAAAAGTCACGTGTAATAAAACAGCCAATTGTGAAACCGAACGACTCATACCTGGTGATTTGTCTGTATTTTCTGCTGATGTGTAGTGTGACACGTAAATTTTTCAACTACGAATGTCTTTGTACGCATTGACAACTCATTTTATGCATGGACAACTCTTTGTACGCATGGACAAATCTTATTACATGTACAAATTTTAATACAGAATGGCAGACTTTTTACACATCTGAAAACCTATTTACAGACGGACAAATTTTCAGACGACCTTTGAAGATTCCGGTTCGCATTGACAAATCTCAGTTCACATAGATAAATTCTTTTACACATTGACAAATCTCACTTCAGACACATGGATTGAAATACAGACAGACAACTCTCGCTTCGCATTGACAAATAGTTTTGCTACAATAATACCCCCATACCCAGTCCCTTGGTTGGAGACAGGCCCAACACACATCCTGGGAGTCTGTATAGCGTAATTCTTTAAAGTCTGATCTTGTGCTCGCTTCCTTCTGACTCAATGCTTTACGCCCCCATGCCAGACATGTTCCACATCTGGTGTGGTGTTCTGGTGTCCCTCCTGCTCCGCTGATCTAAAGGGGAGCCCGTCTCCATCCTGTGGCTGCAGAGGTGATAGGACTTCAGAGCTGCAGGCAGGGGAATAAACAAAACCTGCTCTGGTTCTGTTTCACTGTTGATAATGCCTGGTGAATCCTACAACGTGTAATCAGGAATTTGTAATTTGATTACAATAATAAGTGACTAATACTAGCTCATGTGTCATTTTAAAAAATGTTCACTTACATTATTGTTACATTGTCAAGATTACTTCCCAGATATACAGAGATTATTTTATGGAAGTGCTTTGTTGTGTGGTGGGGAAAAAATAGAGTCAAGATGGAAAACATGGAAATGTGTAAAATGTCTTTTTGTTTACACTAATATGGTGACTGTGAGACATCCCTGTACCGATGAAATCTACGTGTGTGTCTACATGTTCATGCAATGACTGAGAAGTTAAATCAGTTCAGTTGTATTTATATGGATCAAACCACAAATCAGTAATTTGTGCGTCCTCCATCACCTGCTGTATGCAGAATGTCACAAACGAGTGAGAGGGTCCAGGCAGGAATGAGGGTCCAGGCAGGGGCAGAAGGGGTCCGGGCAGGAACGGAGAGGTCCAGGCAGGGAAAAACCGGTGATGACTGGGTTGGGGAGAGCCGGAGGGGAAGGAGGATGGCAGGGATCCCAGACAGCTGACCAAGGTGAGGAGGCAGGAGAAAACAACGTAAGAAAACAAAGACAGGAACTCAACAGAAAATGCAGAAGGCTAGAGAGAGAACTGAACTGCGTGGTCTTAGTTCAACAATCTGGCAGGGAGTGGAAGGATGAGCCGGTTCTTATTGCAGGGGTGATTAATCAGCGTGATGTCTCTCAGCTGTCCGGGAGCCGTGGAGGTGGTTGATTGCCTGAGTGGAGTCAGCTGAGAAGCTAGACTCCACTCAGGCACCGAGCTGTAGGGGGAGAGACAGGCAAGACAGACAGGGCAGAGGAGCGGATGGGAGACAGGCAAGACAGAGGAGTGGATGGGAGACAGGCAAGACAGACAGGGCAGGGGAACAGGAGAGGGAGGAAGAACCAGATGGGAAAAGGGTATTGGGGAGGTCAGGTGGGAAGGACGGCGGTGAGAAGGGAGCCGTGACACAGAATGTTGATTCAGGAAGCTTGTCCACCTGATGCACCAAATGTAATGACAACAGACAAAAACAAATCACATGTTACTTAAAAACAATATATTGCCATTATTTAAATGTGTAGAGAAATGAGTACAATGACATAATAAAATGATTTAATCACATTTTATTAAAATGAATACAAACAAATTCATTATTCATTATTATACAAACTGAAAGAGACAGATACTTAACTTACTAATTTACTGATTATCTCATTATCTACTATATAATGGACTGAGTTACAAGCTTCTGTTCGATTGGTCAGTCCATCTCTTCTTCTCTTTATTCCAACCAGTCATCATCCACGTCTACTTCTGTGTCGGAACAAGTTCATCAATGTCTCCGTTGACTTTCAGCCTCGACTCCATGGCGATAAGCAGTTTGACCCCATCCACCACTAGCTGGGTCAGTGCCACCTCACTCTGGCCGAAAGTCGCCACATTGCTCACACGATACAGGACAGGGGATTCTGGGAAATGAAAAAGCAAGCTGGTAGCTTGTGTTGACTTTTAGAGAAAATAGCTGGAGAGGGAAAGTTAATCAAATGAATCAGTGCAGCTCTACAGCACTGCTTCTACAAAGTCCCTGACTCACTCTCTAGATACCCCTCTGTTGCTTACTTCAGCTCAAGCTCACCAGTTCACCCAAGACTCTGAGAGGATTGGTATTCAAGGTTTTTTTCCATTTGAAACCCTCCCAGTGTAAAAATTTAAAAATTAATCATATGGATGTATTAACAAAATAACAAAAACCTACGTGGTTTTCACTGGAGGAAGTTTTTAAGATTTGTTTAATGTTAGCTCCTGGAGAGGTTGTACAGTAATCTAAAGGTCACAGATTTGATCTCAACTGCAGATAACAGCTTTAAAAGCAACTAAATCCCTGAACAATTACATCTGTAACATTCCTAAAGATTCTGCCTTTGCATGTAAGCCACCTATAGGAAGAGATATTCAGTTTAGTTTAGTGAATTCAATGTATTTATATTACACTAAATCATAACATATCACGGGGCTGCACAGTGGTTGGTGGTTAGTGCTGTTGCCTTGCTGCCAGAAGATCCCTTGGTTCATGTCCTGGGATCTTTCTGCATGGAGTTTGCATGTTTTTCCTGTGCATGTGTGAGTTTTCTCCGGGTACTCTGGCTTCCTTCCACAGCCCAAAAACTTGCTGAGGTTAATTGGTGATTCTAAATTTACCATAGGTGGAAATGTGAGTGTGATTGTTGGTCTCTATATGTAGCCCTGAGATACACTGGAGACCTGTCCAGGGAGTCCCCTGCCTTTGTCCTAAGTTAGTTGGGATAGACTCCAGTCCCCCAGCGACCAAATTGAGGATTAAGTGGTGTATAGACAACTGATGGACTGATAACATATCATCAAGGCCTTACGACATTATAAATAGAACTGCAGCAACTACCACCATGAGCAGCACTTGGTGAACGAGCACTTGTACATGTAGGGTCACTGGGTAAAGTCAGTTCTTGAACATGCTGAGGTCTGCTTGTGAGACACATCCAGCCTGTAGAGTAATGGAAAATGTGATATCTGACTTACCATTTAGCATGCCAATGTGACAGACTTAACACATTTAAATTCTAAAGATGCCATAATGGAGCCATGACTCTGACAGCAGTTTAATTGAATGCAATAAAATCTGTCATTAAAAGCTGTGCGGTAGGTGCATAAATACAAAATCTGAAGTTATGAAGTGACCTGCATGCCCAGCCCGATCTCACGAGGATTCGTGAAACTGTCACGTAAGTTTTAGTTTCGGTTTCGTGCGCACCAACACGATTTCGTCATGTTTTTCGTGCCGCTCACCACGAAATGCGCACCAATGTATTTTAAACGGCGGACTTTTCGTGCCACTCAGAACGTATTTCAAAAGAATGTGTATATTATATTTTTAATGTAAAACCGTGGCGAATCCAACGCTATATTTTGCATGACATCGTCCCTAAACATAACCCTAACCATAACCCTAACCATAACCTAACCATAACCTAACCATAAGCCGGTGGTACACTTACCAATTTGCATAGGAATTTCAAGAATGTCCGGCGGCCGGCGGCCGCAAACACGATCACACAAGCAGTATACGCCGATGGACAGCTTAGATCGTCATGAATCCGCCGGTATAAACCACTTTCAGATGTGATTACCACAGCGAAAAACATTTCGTGGTGAGCGGCACGAAAAACATGACGAAATCGTGTTGGTGCGCACGAAACCGAAACTAAAACTTACGTGACAGTTTCACGAATCCCCGTGAGACCGGGTTGGCATGCCGGGTATTGTCGATACCTGTGTTTATGCCAGTGTCCTTTGTTTGGCCTTGATCTGAAATATATCAATAAATACAACCAACTTTGCAACTAAAGCAATAACATTTAGGGTAAAGAGAAAGCTGACTGGCTAAAATACAAGTCTGAGTAAAAATGAAAGTAATAGGTACCAGTTTTGTCCATGTGGACCCTCAGTCTCTTCAGGATGTCCTGTAGACGTTTGTGTTTGGGCAAGTGTTGCAGTTTAAGATGCACACTGATCTTCAGACCTGTTCCAACATCAGCCGGGGAACTCGTCACCCATCCCAGTTGCTGCTTCCAGATGAATTGGTGTCTGAGCTGCTTGTAATACTGCTCCAGCTGATCACACAGACACATGAGGACAGTCAGACACCAAGATCCTGACAATTAAAGTCAGTTCTCTGTTTTTCAGGTGAAATTTTTTCATGGACTTTTTTAAAGGGCCTCAAACAGTTTAGACAGACTTTATAGGACTTCATTAATAGAGTAACTGACAGGTGTTCACACTTGTGACAGTTATTAACAAGTTCCATTTTTAATCACAACAAATCTGAACCAATTAATCAGCACCAATGACCTACAGGATCTATACTGGCAAATAATTACAAAATAAACACATCTTGATGCACTTGATACACACACAACTTCAATTTCTTTTTTGTAAATTGTGGCAAAGACAAGTACTGACTGGAACATCTTGCAGTTTGTAAACAAGCACCCTCTGATGTACAAACTATGTAACTGACAGACTTGTTCAAATTACCTCAAATGTAGCATCTCTGTATTTCAGTTTCATATAATCCAGTACATGCAATACTGTTCAAAAGTTTGGGGTCACCCATACAGTGTCATGTTTTTCATGAAAACTTACACTTTTATTCATGTGCTAATATAATTGCAGAAGGGTTTTCTAACCATCAATTAGCCTTTCAACACCATTAGCTAACACAATGTAGCATTAGAACACAGGAGTGATGGTTGCTGGAAATGTTCCTCTATGTAGATATTCCATTAAAAATCAATTGTTTCCAGCTAGAACAGTCATTTACCACCTTAGCAATGTTTAGACTGTATTTCTGATTAATTCAATGTTATCTTCAGTGAAAAACATGCTTTTCTTTCAAAAATATGGACATTTCTAAAACTTTCGACCTGTAATGTATATGTAAATGTAATGAGCTAATATTAGATGGTATGTTAGTCTACTGGTACAGCACTGCAGGAAACAGTGGTAGTAACATTGGCCCATCGTTATAGCAAAACCGCACTTGTGTCTACTTGATTTGACTTGACATTTATTTCCTAAGAAGCTGACGTCGCAAAGCATCTTGGGATTTGTGGCCTGCTCACTAGCGGCCTCATTAAAACCTACACATTTTTACATGTTTTTAGCACGCAAACTTTCTGGTCATCAGCAACAATGGGGCGCAGATGTTGTGTGGTGGGTTGTGACAGTAAGTCTCACCACTGGTCAAGCAGAAAATTGACCAACGGGCTAAAATATTTAGGTTTTCCCGCTTGAAAAAGACATTAGGGGAGCGACATCTCTGAAATGACAAAAAAACGCTGAATGGCTTGGATTGCTGCCATTAAACTAAAGTTAATCTCTTTTGGCAATATTCCCAAAAAGATGTTCGTTTGTTCCAGGCATTTTCATAAGGGTGAATTGCCTTTTTATTCTGGTTTCTGCCTGTCAATCGTGATATCCTTAGCCATAGTAAAGAGTCTCACTGAGGGAACACGTGTAATTTACTCTGTAATTATTGCTCCCCGTTTCAGGTATGCACACGGCGTTTTGCACTATTAACACGATCATAGTTATTTTCTAATATGTTCGGCATGTGTTAAGAATGTTGTTGTTATATTTTTAGGAAGTTAAAACTACGTTTTGCCAAGGATATAATGTTCGTGAGTGGGAGCGGAGCCGTGCTTGTTAGCAAAGTGCAGCGTGGTACTACAGAAGGTGTATTTGCCATTTTGTAAAGTCACCTGTTGTCATAAGACGCTTAAGTGTCATTGTGCTTCATCTGGTTGCACTTATCGTTATGCAGTAGTGTTAATGATATTAATGCATTAATGGGTTTTAATAACTTCGTCAGAGTTTGCCAAGCTAAGCTACGTGTTATTGTACAGAGAGTTATGAGTTATGCTAACAGCACTGCTGTAATACAGAAGGTATAAAGTACTGCATTCATCCTGTGCGGCTATGTTTCTTTGTAAATACGGTTATATGTCATTATCTCATTCGAGTAAACAGTCTCACTGAGGAAACATGTGTAATTTACTCTGTGATTATTTCTCCCCGTTTCAGGGGTGCAACATGACCAGTCTAAGACTGTCTGAACTGGACTGTGTGCAGACTGTGTGACTGAGTAAATTTGTTTCTGAAACTTTTAATATTATTAGGTATGAAATTTCTTAAGTTTGCTGTACTATCTAGCTTAAACATCTTTTGTTCACCTCTAAATGATACATAATAACAAGCCTTAAAAGGTCTAGGGTGGACCAACTGACCTTCTGTAGATTGGTGCAGATGCATTTAAAAGCCTCAGCCACGTTGGCATCGTCTCGTGTGGACACCAGTCTGAGGTGGTCCTCCATGTTGACCCAGACCATCAGGGTGCCATCTTTACTCACCCTGCATGAAAAATTATAGGGGAATTAAATTTTTGACAAGAAGATCTTCTGAAACGGGTGTTTGAAATGCAGGATTTTGATTTCCCTCCTAAAGCATCACAGGTACCCAAAGCTTTGGCCAAATTTCAATGATTGATCTGAATGCATGTCGGTGCGTAACAACTCTCTGACATTAGCTGCACCTCTATAGCCAAACACCAGAAGCCTGCTTTTCTGTTTTGTTAAGTTGTTTGATGCACATTTTGGGTTTGTATTTGGTTAAAATAAATATATACTTTGTCGTCTCTGTTCAGTTTCAGCCATTCTGTAACAACACAAGAAACCAGACTGACCAGACCGCCCTGGCATCAGGCCAGTCCCGGGCCACACCGATACGCAGTTGGGAGGAAGATGGAGGGTTCAGGTTCAGGTTCCTCTGCTGCTCCTGGTTCAGCTCTTCCAGCAAGAAGAGTTGACCTGGCAGCTCTTCCTCCTCAAGTTGCTGCAGTGCTAAAAAGAACAAAAACACAGGTCAGCTGGTTTAGTACCTGAAGTTGTGCTGAACAAACATCCTGAGGCTAAAAGTGGCTCCTAATTGCTTCTAACTTTAGCACTCCACCATGGCTAAATTCATTCATGAAATATTAGTAATGGTGTCAAAACTCTTCCACTGAGGAGAACATCTAGCAATAATATAAGGTCCTCAATGAATACCACTCTTGGTAAACAACTTATCACTACAAGCACAATTCAGATTCATTGTTCAGGTACAGTCACAATGCTTGGCTGTCCACATTTTTTTTTACAAGTGGCCAACCTTAAGCTAACAACATGTGGAAGGTTAAATGACTATCCTCAGTCAGCCTGATCTACAGACATGCAGTACCTCTCCTGGCCAGCTTGAGGAGCTGTCTGCGCTCTCCTCGGCTGCAGTGTGTTGGGAAGCAGAAGTCTTCAACACCTCGAACGACACTGATTTCACAGCGTACAGCAAATGACTTATCCAAGTCATCACCTCCCTGTGCACATAGACACACACACAATGATTTATGCCATTCAAACCGTACAGTTCCACTGCTAGCATGTTTCTGAAGCTTACATTTTAACATTCAAATGCTAAGTTTAGACACATAAAGAGGATTCATAATGTAACACCATTCTGCTCTGAAGTTATGATAATTTTTTTCCAAAGGGCCACTTCTGTTTATACTTCATCAGGAATGTTGATACATGAATGTTTTCACATCTTGCTGACTGTGTACAGTACAGCTGCCCACAGGTTATGACATTTTGGGCTGAAACCAAACTGATAGCATTCCCTGATTTATTGATAATGATGAGTATTCTATTTTCAAATCAACAGTAGTACTGTGCACCCAGTGTTCTGAGCAGCTACCTTCAAGTTGTCGTAATTGAAGTCACTCTCTGGCGTCTGGCTGGTGATCTTGTGTTCATGGTACGCTTCGATGACTCGGTCGAAGAAGTCACAGAACAAAATGTAAGACTGAGCATCGCCCGCGACACACCCGACAGTCACAGGACCTGACCATTCACCTTCATACACAAACACTACATTCACTTTTACGTTTGCCACAATGACCACAACTGTTATGGTTACAAATAAAAGGGTAGGGAGCAGGGAGGTATGACTGAGATGATGTGATGTTGATCTTCATGTTTGAATTTTTAAAATAAAACAGCAATTATGAGAATGTAACCAACTTTAAACCAAATGCTGTATTGAATCAATTGATAGCAGATCTTTTAATATAAATGGTCATACTCAGGAACTGTCATTAAATTATTCATTTTACATCATCCTGCTGACTGTGACATCACCTGGTTCCTCAAGGCCTGGACGGATGACGTCATCAAAGATTACTCCACTTTGGGTGCAGCGATTAAACTGTCGGCGGTACATGGCCGGGGTGAGGATCCGTCCCATCCAGGTACAGTTTCTGCACAGGTCAGGGAACTCCTCCTCAGGAGAACCTCTCCTCAAGTGGAACTGGGACATGGGGTCAGGCGGAACCAAACTCTGAACATATAGAAAGTGTATTTAGAGAAGAGAGCAGAAGTTGTTGTATAACTAACCTCTACATCATCATGCAGTGCTGTTTACATTGAAATTACCTTGATCTTTTGTGATATGGAATGGAAATCATGGAAACAATGTCCACCTTCACTCTCTCTGACCTCCACACCCTCTTCAACCTCCCCAACTACTACAACCACATCCTCTTCTAAAACCTAAACTAAATCCTGACATCCCAAAGAACTACAGACCAATCTCCAATGTTACTTTTCTGTCTAAAATATACTAATGTGCTGTTGCATGACAACCCCAACTGGCATCTCTCTGCTAACAACCTGTATGAATCTTTCCAGTGCAGATTCCACTCAAACCGCAGTGCTGCAATAGCTCTCTTCAAAGTCTTCTCTCTTCTGATGCCAGAAACTTAAACATTCACATCCTCCTGGACTTCAGCACTGTCTCTGACACAATCAACACCTCCATCACTCTCACTCTCCTTGAAACAGTCTTCAACAGCACTGCCCTCTCCTCTTTGAAATCATACCTCACTGACAGACACCAGTTCATCAGCATCAAGGACTGCAAATCCTCCACTGCTCCCCTCTCCCAAGGTGATCCCCAAGGTTTGGTTCTCAGTCCCCTCCTTTACATCCTCTACATGCTCCCTCTTGGTAACATAATCCACCATCATGTACTCCAGTTCCACTGTTTTGTTGATGACATCCAGCTCTATATCTCCACCAAAACAATCACCACTGTCGCACATTCAACCCTCACCAAGTGCATCACAGAAATAGTCATGGCTGTAAGCAAATTTCCTCAAATTAAACTGCAACAATTCAGAAATCATAATCGTTCCAAAAATACTCACCAAATCCAATCAGAACTTCTCCCTCACCATCGATGGCTCCACAGTACTTTCACCTCTCTATAGAAGCATTCAAAATCCTCCTCTTCACTTACAAAGCTCTCCACAACTTGGCTCCCCTCTACCTGACTGAACTCCTCCACTGGCACACTCCCACCAATGCCCTCTGCTCTCCTGATGCTAGCCTCCTGTATGCCTTCATCTGGACCAAATACCAGACCTGGGGTGACGGGGCTTTTTTCCATCACTGCTCCCACCCCCTGCAACTCATTCTCCAACAGCATCAGAGAATCCTACTCTCTTTCCATATTCAAGATATCCATGAAGACAAATCTTTTCAGCACTGCCTACAACTCATGATACCCTTTGCCATATGTTCCTTTCTCCTCTACATTCTATTTTTCTTGATATATGTTATGCATTCTTAACTACTTTGTAAAGCACATTTGAGTGCCTTGAAAAGTTAATATATTAAAATTTAGGCTTTTGACATAACCTGGACAGTATGTTTTTTGTCAACTCCATAACAATAGACTTTGATTAATAATCAAGACAGTCTAAAGGTGTATATTCAATATTTCTTTCATTAGTGGCATATAGCGTACACATTCATATTCACATAAATACAAAGACCACTGCAGGTTAAATGTCACCAACTGAGGCAAGGCCATCGCTGAGTCAGATCAGTGGTTAGTTTGTGCATTTGTCATAAGAAAAAGTCTGCACTCTCTCAAAGAGAACATAAATAAAGCAATAACTCTGTCATATGACCTATTAGAATACGTACTTATAGTTATAAAAGACATGAGAGAAGTGATACACCCTTGTCCAACATCATTAAGATGTACAATGATTTCAAATTGCATCACCTACCTGTCACCAAATCAAACAGTAGAGAGTCTTCTCTTATGAATGAAAACAAAGACTTAAGAAAAATTATACAGAAAATACAGACCCCAAAGCAGAAACTCAATACAACCAACCTGAATACACTTATATTACACTTATGTTCTGATGAAATAACCCGCAAACACCAGAATTCTTTCACTTTAAGACCTAAGAACCGAGTCTATCTGTATGTCCTCATCATTGCTCCACATGGAAAAGAACTGACAGAGAAACTGAAAAATCTGACATAGCAATGGAAAAGGATAAACGAAGATATATCAGTAGCAAAAAACAGTAGAAAAACAGTTGCAGCAGTAATCAGGAGGTTAGAATGAGCCATTGGATCAGAGCTGCAGTGGTTTTGTGTGATATATGGAGCTGTAAGTAAAAAATCAGACGACATTTACAGATGGTACCATGAATGCCTGTGGATGTACAGACTGACAACATGGGTCCCAGTCTGCAAAAGCTTGTCAGAAGATTAATTCTCCAGCATGATAATGATCCAAAGCAATCTGTTCAACTCAAAAATAAAGCATTTATGGGGATACAATTTTGAATCATTTGACATTTCATTGTACAGAGGTGTGCTCACTTCTGGTGTATACTGTAACATGCTGGATCATAATGATTACCTCTAAAATGGGCCGGTACCTTGTCTCCTTAGGAAACACAACTGGGGCTGCAACAAAAACCAGTCAGTAAACATTTATTATAATCCATCCGTCATCTATACATCACTTTACTCTGTGTAGGGTCGTGGGGGGCTGGAGCCTTTCCCTGCTGACTTAATGTCAAAATGATAATAGAAAGATTTGAAAATCTGTAAATAATGGCAAAACACAGTTAAACATTTATCGCCATTTTCAACTCTTGTTCTATATACATTTCAAAAGTTTAACATACTGTGTAAGTGTTTCTGGATTGATCAATGAGTCACTCCTTGAAAATTAGAAACAAGAAATGAAAGGTGCAACATCAAAACTAACTGTCACGTTAAAAAATAAACATTTTGCTGAGGATGTAGTAGTAAAACTTAGTTCCTGTCCTGGTTCAGATGTAAACATTGTATGTGTTTTCTCACTTATATGTTTCAAGTGTCCACTCGTGATAAATGTATGTTGGTTCTTGTATGATTAAACGTTATATGAAATGTAAACACTCTATATATCCACATATTTAACTTTAACATATAAGAACTTGATAAGTCTGGGAAAAAAAGACATTAATGATGCAAACCACATGTCAAAATAATCAAACATTTTGTCAGTGATAATAAGACTGAAGGTTCTTGTGCCCTTCTACAGGTGTTCACTGTGTAAAACAAACCTTAAATCTGTCAAATGTAACGATGTGTGACTGAGTTATTTTTTTGAAGCGAAAAACACAGCGGCATGCAGTGAAAACGAGGGAACACTCACGTTTCACCTTCCACATGTTGTCAGCTTGATGGCAGAGGCAGAGGGCTGTCAGCACAACAAAAGGTCTAAGAATAGTTGTGTTGGTCCTCAGCAGTTCATCCTGCAGCCTGCAGGAGTCCAGTTACAGTCCAAACAATGTGGCCTTTTTATAACTGCACACAGGACAGCGCTGCAGCTATGTTTGTACTGCTGTGAACGTCTGCGTGTGTGAGGTCACTCTGTCATCCATCAGTAAAGAATCTATGACATCATTTGTTTTTTTGTTTCAAAATAAGTTACTCCTCACCCTGTTAGTCTAATGTTGAATCTTAATTCTGCAGTCCACATGTCTGTGAACATTCCTGTCCTCATCCTTTATTTTAATAGATTGACTGAAAAATTACAGGATGCCACAGACTCTCAGCTGAGGGGATACATATGAACATACAGTAGACTGTATATAAACTTTATACACAGTCTATGCATATAAACCACAGCGTTTAACGATGCTACCGGACGAAGCCGTGCAGTTATGGTAGCGCTCACTGTATACGTTGCCGAGGGAACCTGTAGCTTGTCAGTAACGATGGGCAAATGACACTGAGGCCTCGGAGCTTCGGAGCATGTGCCACTCTTCCTGAAACAGTGATTCGAAGCTTCAGGCTCGACCCCGGGGGGCTTGATTGGTAGCTCCCCAGCTGCTCCTGCTGACAATGATCACAGATGAGGAACACCTGCCGCTGCCGCTGAACTGCTGAACCAACCTGAAAAGGAAAAAGAGGTGGAGAGAGAGGGAGAGGGCACTATCTTGACAGCTCTATCTCGAGGTCGTGTTTACACTCATAACTAAAAGACAACCAAGAACATGAAGAATTTTATACAAATTCATATCACATCAGGACCAAATAAAACTGGACACACTTTGTTAAACATCAGCAACAAATGGTTCTTATGACAACAACCAGTTGCAGTTCCAAAGTTTAAGTTAAAAACCATACTTTGTCTCCCTGGCGAAGCCTTTAGATGTGTGTATAATAGTTTGTTTTCTGAGAATTAAAAGGACATTCAGTGAGACACCATCTTCACGAAAATGTTCAGATGCATTGTTCGAATGTGATTACCTCACAGATTTTTACTGATGTATTTTTAAACCACAGTAAGTTTACTCTTGCTGACTTCAGTCAACAATTGTTTTAGTCTCCACTCTGTGTCAGTGTGAAAATTAAACATTTATACTGGTTTCTCATATACATTTAGATATATAGATATTATGTTATACGGTATATATTATAACTTGTCCAGCACTGTAAAACATGCTGCAGACTGTACACAAGGACAACATGGATCAAAGGACACAGACAAACTGCTTGGCATGCTGTTCATTAGTGATTTAATTAATTTTGATTTCATTGCAGTAACTCAGTGTCTAGCAACAATACAAAAGATGAACAATACATATGCTGGTAAGAGTATAAATGTATATATAAATACACATTCTGTGCATCCTGTCCTGTCTGGATGGGATGTGTTTTATTGCATCATTTTAAAGAGCAGATTTCTGCACATGCAAAAGAAATGTTTTCCTATTTCATGCAAATATTGCAGGCCATTCTACAGGCCATTAAGAGATATTACATGGATTCTCATTTGTTCAGATTAGGTCAAGGAACCAATTTCTGTAAGATTATTACTGAAGCAAAGGAAAATGTTTGATTAAACATAGAAAAGACAGCATACCTGCAATGAAACATGGTCTACATAAGAAAAACCTAATAAAAAAAATTCAGATCCTTTACTTATGTAAAAGTAAAAATACAATAATTTGAAATGTAAGTCCTGGATTTAAAATTATAAGCAAAATTTATTTATACAATACACCTCAAAAACTGCCCAGGAATGACTCAAGAAAAGCAACAAAGAACTAAGATGTTGGACATGGACCTGGAACAAGTTCTACATATTGAGTCCCACCACACAACCCACAGAACTCAAGGGATCCACTGCTGATATCCTGATCCCAGACACCACAGGACATCCCATGAGGTCCTAGGTCTATGGCTGGACAAGTCAGGCCTGTTTTGGCAGCATAAGAGGGGCCTACATGACATTTGGCAGGTGGGTTTAATGATGCATTACATCCCTCCTAAGTGTAATGAAGTCAAAGTACAAAACACCATAAAACGGAAATACTAAAATATCCAAAGCTGTACACTAAATGTACTTAGTCACGTTCCACCAACAGAGAAGAAGGTCTGAGTGCAATTTGGCAAGACAACAAAACTTTTTAATTAAGCAGTTAGTCAGTAAATTAGCAGATCTAAATGACCAAATTAAGACAAAGGGTTTGCTGAAGTTTTTAATTGGGAAAGCATTTGGTGGTAGAAACATTGTATGTTTTTACTTCACATCAATTTTTAAGACAGTCTTATATGTTTAGTTTGGAACAAGTTATAATTTACAGCGTGCATTATGTGCTGCTGTCCTGCCCCACCTGTTAATTGTAGTATTGTTACAAACTGTACAAGAAAGTAGAAGATAATAGCCAAATTTCCATAATATATTTTCATGTCCCTTAGACAAAACTAATGAATGGTGAATTTGGAAAAACAATTTTTCTTACACTCACGCAGTGTGAATATGCTTAATGGAAGATGGAAATATATTTCTGGATAAGTGTTTACATAGCGAACTTTTAACTCACGACTGATCAGTTGTTTCCACTTCTTTGTCTGCAGACAACATGATACATGACCAATACCAGCAAACATGCAAGAATTATTCTAACTATCCCAACTGTAAATGATTCTCTCCATTTTTGTTTTGTAGATGAAAAAAGCTCTATTGTTTATTACAGCCTTCAAAACGTAGCCTATATGTCACTTTCTGACACTATGCGGCCTAGTTTGTTAATTTAAAAGCGGTTAATGGGGACAAGCCTCACATTTTCTTTTCTTTTTTTAAAGAAATTTTAGACAAAGTTATCTTCAAATTTACTTTGCAGTTATATGTTTATTTATTTTGTTTATTCATTAACTTATTTGATCAAGGACCATGCAATTACCATAGAACACATCTGATGTATTATTAGTAGAGTGTATAGCATTAAGCTAATTTATATTCCTGTCCCTGGTTGGGCTTTTCAGTAAAAGTAGTCAGAGGACCAACAACACCCATAAAAGCAGTACAGACAACATTATAAACCTATAACCTATAACCCACACACAAACTAACAATCCACAGTCAGTCGGACCTTATAGGTGAGTACATTCTTGTTTTTCTTTCAGCCAATACTTAACTTTTGCTCTAAATCTGCTATCCTATTAATTTTGTTTGGCAATGTGTTCTCAATGTGACAGCCTTTGATTGAAAAGGCTGTCTGTCCAGATGTAGTTCTGCGGGAAGCTGTTCTGCAGTTGTTGGTGAAGCTTCTGGTGACCCTGCTGCCATCCTGTCTTTGGATGAATCCACAGAGTGGCCGTGGAACTGATTTATTGAGACATTTAAAGATTCATTTGATGAAGCAAAGATCTAAGAAGCTTTCAAAACTCAAAAAAGTATTTTTTTAAAAGAAGACAGTGATGCCACCAAATTGGTTTTTCATCCATAATTTTCAGGGCTTGATTGTATGAACCTATCTGTTTTTGTCATGGCTGCTCCCTCTCCTACTCTGCTCTCCGGCTGATTAAGAGCCGCTGTGCAGGAGCACCGCTGGCTCAAATCAGCAATCAGCTGCAGATAAGAGCCTGGCTCTGCCACTGCTCCTTGCCGGGTCATTGCCTGCGGTTCCCCGTCAGATGCACACCTCTGTTTGAGCTCTTTCTCTCTCCCCCGGCCCTAGGGCTTCCTCGCCTGCTCCGTCTTCCCCCCTCATCCTGGAAACTGCTCCGCCACCAACTCTCATCAGCTCCGTCCACCCCCACACACCCCCCACACCCCCCTGGACAAAGATGTGAGTCACCCTCCCCGTTAGTTATTAACCGCCATCATGGCCACCTGGTCCATCGCTTTTATTTTAGTTTAAATCCCCGTCCTGTTGTTTTCTGTGCCTCCCACATGGAGAGCTTCCTGTTCATTTAATATATTAAATCCTTTGTTCCGAACCTGCCTGTCTGCTGTGCCGGCTTTTGGGTTCTAACACACCGCGTTCTGTAACAGTTTTATTGTAGATGGAGCTGCTTGAGCCCTAACTGTCAGACAGTATGAGATGTGGGAGAAGATCAGAGCATAGTACGGCTGCCTGGTCAGGAATAGAATGTCTGATTAACTTAAAGCAGTTCAGATGTCTTTTTTTTTTAACTGTTTGTGAAATCTTCTTTACGTGGAGAATAAATTTAAATTGAGGGTCTAATACAACCCCAAGATACTTAAGTTCTGTCACTGAAATGATTTCTTGATTTTGTATATATGTTTTCTAAAATATAAATTTGTAAATGATAACAAATATGTGGGCTGTAAAAGCACATTATAACTGCCCTTACCTTTTCACTGTTTATTACACAGCAAGAGCAAGAGTGTTAATTTAATACTGAACAGAAATCCCAATGATCTTCCCTGTGTGTGTATATACACACAAAAAGGTATCATAATTTTACAACATTTGACTGAATAAGGCCTTTAAATGTAAGTATTTTTGTAAAGGCAGTAGTACACTGAATATAGAACACTAGTTACTGTACTTGTTCCTTTGATTCACTGAACAGTCTAAAGTAAGCTGTTTTGAAACCATATGTTTGCAATGGAGGGGATTGATCCCCTTTAGCTAAAGATTAACTATAGATATTGATCTGGTTTTATCTAGATTGCATAGTCTTCAGCAGCAGATTGAAATTTTGATCTGCAACGTTGTACCATTAACACATACATTATCAATACTGATATATAATGCTAATTACAGCCTCTTATCATTTAATTTTTGGCAAAAATGTTTAATTCAACACAGCATCTAAACAGTGAGTCAAAATTGGTATGTTGATAAGAAAACTCGAAGTGTCAGCAAAGTCAGGGGCAGTCTCCATCATTTAATGTGGAAGGTGTGATACAGCTGAAGGTTAACTGCCTCAAGAAGCCTGTCGGAGAATCTCTGTACTCTCCCTACTCTCTAAGCAATCGGGTTTCATGATTAGAATATGGTAATTATTAAATAGCACATGGTACAGTACAGGACTACACCTTAAATTTTCAATATTAATCAACACTTAATAGAATATACAGTGTTGTGCTGCTCTTTTGCTTGTTCCAAAATCTCCCCAAGAAAAGAATTTGGACCTGTTGCTGTTTTGCTGTCCTCATTGGGCAAATGATTGACTAATAATTGAGCTGTCCTATTTGTCCTACTGACGTGCTGAAAGGACCCCAGTAATCTACTAGGAGGCTCCTCTGTGAGTTAGTTGACTATGAGCTGCTAGTGTAAGGGCCTCACCATGAACCTGTACAAAGCAGCTTTCCTCCTGGGAGCCTTGATCTGCACTGGTAAGATACTACATCTTGGAGGGAAATTTAGGAACAGATCTGTAATTATATACTTGTCATAAAATATAGAAAAATATGAGACAGTGATTAGATTAATTTTGAGAGCACCTCCTCGAGACTCTAAAGGTCTTTCAGTGTTATTTTATGATACAGTCAAGCCAAGATGTTGAGAGACAACAAAAGCAATACTGAGCCAAGTCTGCACGTGCCTGTAACAGATTTTCTTCACTTTGATTCCTGGAGTTGCACCTAACAAAATCACATTGAATTGCCTGACAGTTTTGCATCAAATCGCACTGATTATTCAAAGCTAATCCTTGTGGAGCAGGTATTAATTGATGCAAGGGATTTGATCAATTTAGGCTCAGATTAATGTAAGTTTGTGCAATGGAATGTATTTCTGTTTCAGATATTGTCTCTTCAGTTTTGCAGGGACACTTCTTTTTTGTTCAAATGGTAAGTATTGATAAAATTCAAAGAATAAATTACAATACAATTGGTCGATATGTGTCCCTGTCATTGTGATGACGTAAATCAGATTGTTTGTCTTCACAAATTCTTGTTTACCCCCTTCTTAGCATTGCAGCCTTGACTGTTTGGACAAATTTCACTCACTGACTCAGAATGCACCGATCAGAAACATCGTTAGGACCACCTGCCTAACACTGTATTGGTTCCCCTTGTGTGGCCAAAGCAGCCCTGACCCATTGAAGCATGGACTCCACTAGGCTCTGAAGGTGTGCTGTGGTGTCTGGCACCAAGATGTTGGCAGCAGATACTTTATGTCCTGTAAGTTGTAAGTTGGGGCCTCTGTGGATCAAACTTGTTTGTCCAGCACATCCCAGAGATGCTCGATTGTTCAATCTGGGGAATTTGGAGACCAAGTCAACACCTCAAACTTGTTGTTGTGCTCTTCAAACCATTCTTGAACCATTTTTGCTTTGTGGCATGGTGCATTAACCTGCTGAAAGAGGCCACAGCCATTAGAGAATACCATATCCATTACAGGATGTACATGGTCTACAACAAAGCTTACGCAGGTGGTACCTGTCAAAGTAACATCCACATGGATGGCAGAACCCAAGGTTTCCCAGCAGACCCTTGCCCAAATCATCACACTGCTTCCACCGGCTTGCCTTCTTCTCATAATGCATCCTGGTGCCATGTGTTCCCAGGTAAGTGATGAACACACACCCGGCCATCCATGTGATGTAAAAGAAAATGTGGTTCATCAGACCAGGCCACTCTCTTCCGATGCTCCGTGGTCCAGTTCTGATGCTTGCATGCCCATTGTTGGCACTTTCGGCAGTGCACAGGGGTCAGCATGGGCACCCTGACTGGTCTGCAGCTATGCAGCCCCACATGCAACAAACTGAGATGCACTGTGTATTCTGACACCTTTCTATCAGAACCGGCATTAACTTCTTCAGCAATTTGAGCAACAGTAGCTCGTCTGTTGGATTTGACCACACAGACCAGCCGTCGCTCCACACATGCATCAGTGAGCCTTGGCCGCTTACGACTCTGTCACCAGTTCACCACTGTTTCTTCCTTGGTCCACTTCTTATACTTACTGATCACTGCAGACCAGAAACAGCCCACAAGAGCTGCAGTTTTGGAGATGTTCTGACCCAGTCGTCTGGCAATCACAATTTGGCCCCTGTTAAACTCGTTCAAAACTTACGCCTGCCTATTTTTCCTGCTTCTAACACATCAGCTACGAGAACAAAATATTCACTTCCTGCTGAATATATCCGACCCACTAGCAGGTGCCATGATGAAAAGATAGTCAGTGTTGTTGACTTAACCTGTCAGTGGCTATCATGTTATGCCTGATCGATGTGTATATAATCCTTTGAAAAACCATCCTTGTTCTTTCTGTCTTGTAAAAGGATCAGCTGCTTTTAACATCACTGTCTACTCTGCTTTATAGAACGTCCTGCTGTAGTTAAATCTGGCATCTCAAATCTAACTTCCTTGGTCAAAATACAATTGCTGTATCATCCATGGTGTACTGAAGTTTTTCAGTCAGAGTTCTTGGTCCTATAGTATTGTTCTTTGCCATCGCTTTGTGCCACTATAAGAAAATACATAATGTATTGATAAATATTATGCCGATGATACACAGTTTTATCTACCTACCTATGAAGCTGAATGTTAATGACCTGGCATGTGCCAGACATTGTGAATGTCCACTGAAGACCCTTGTACATATTCATTTAGGCTTTGTGGTTTGAGATCACATCTTCACTGTATATCTATGATTGTAATGAAATGTGATTAAAATCTAGAGTTAGATGAGGTAACCATTATATTCTTAGCCTCAGCTAAGAGGTGGTTAGCTGATCATAAAGTCTTAAAATAGAAGAAACAGCTAATGGTTTAAAAAAATGTTTTTTTTGTTTGTTTTGTTTTGTTTGATTAAACCAATAGAGCAAGGCTAGCTGTTGCCTCATGTTTGTAGTTTTTATGCTAAGTCAAGTAAATGTGCTGTGGTCTGTATTTTCATATTTGTCACACAGATATTTGAGTGCCTTCAGTCTTTTCATGCAACTCTCAGCAAGAATATATAACATAAACTGTAACTTTAAGAATTTTGCATGAATTCTTGATTATTTTATTTTTTCGAGACTTTTTAGTTTGGACAAAGATTTTATTTTGTGTGTGCCCCTTTGTCGTTTCACTTAAGTCAATCCAGCAACACTTCCACAACCTCTAGTGTTCTCTTATATCTCTACATACACTTAAGCACTACAGCAAGCAATCAATTAATTGATCAGTTGTCAACTATTAAATTATTTGTTTGGATATTTTTGTGTTTTCGGCAAACTGAATGTCTTTGGTTTGTCACAAAACATTTGCCATCTTTAACTTTTGAAAGCACTGATCCATGTTTTTCACCATTTTTGAACTGATCTCCAAATTCCAGTACACAAAACACATGCATCTGAAAGTGGATCATCACTGGAGGTAGTGTTGGACAAGATTTAAGCTGAACTCGCCATCTTAATGTTTTTTTCCCGTGTTACAAAGAGTGATGCAATCACAATGACTTTCTTATGACTCCTTAGACTTTAGAAGAGACCTAGAGTTTTTCATCTTGCAATTTACAACAGTGAGAACAGGCCATTACTTTAATATAGACAATTGTCTAGTGCTTTATTTACTTCCAAAGTATAGATGTATACTATCAATAGGTAGGCTTCAGTTTGCAGCTAAATATTTCTTTTTTTAAATGTTAATGTAGTTGTAAAATGTTAGCTGTCCTGTCAGTAGCTGTGTTCTCTGACACGTAGCCTCTGGTGACACATGATATATTTTATATGACTTTTTTTTTAACAAGTGTTAGGTTTTTGTTTTTGTTTTCTAAACATATTTACTCATAACAATTTAATCCTTTACTGGATGGCTTCATTCATTTCTGCAGTCATGACCATGAAAACATTTTCAGATGCTTTAAATCACACTTCAACCCAGATTTGTGCCTTGATGGCATTCAGTCATACACCAACCACAGATACTGTCCTATATCTATAACAATAACTCTTTCTCTGATTCCAGTTGGTGGTACCGACGTGGACGGCTACTCCAAAACTGAAGGGGCATCGATCACCTCACTTCATAAAAGACAGTATTCAGTCAACACTGTGACTGACTGTGCAACCAAATGTAACACTGAAACAGCCTTCACATGCAAGTAAGTTCACACTTTACACTCAACCTTTTTCAATCAAAAGAATTGAAGTCTGACACCAGTTTTATTTTCACAGATCTTTCATATACATTGAAAAGGATCAAGATTGTTGGACAGGAGGCTCAAACTCTAAAACAGAGCTCATTCTGCGTAGAAACAGCACAGCTTTATATGAAAAAAATGGTAAGTCCTCTATTGTTCTTTAAGGTAATATAAGTTGACTGAAGCTTTTTTTAAATTTTTCATTTTGGTGTCCTTTCTTTGTCCCCAAAGAATTTTCCCCTATAGATTCAAATTTACAGGACGTTTTTCGTTTTTATTGCACTGTGGTTCATGTTTAGCCTATGTTACTGGAATCAGATAAATGACTCACTCACATTACTATCCGATGAATTTGCTTATTATTGCACTCTGCGGAGCAGTTTACAATACGGCTCTGATAAAATATTGGTACTGCAATACACAAGGTACAATCAAAAAATCTCAGTCCATACCTGATTTGGTAGTCTCCTTGTGCAGAGACACAGCAATCAAAGTGCTTCTGCAATGCTTCTAATGCCCACTGGGAACTCTGTTATGTAAACAAAACATGCACCATCTGCAGTGGGTGCTGATTGTCCTCAACTGTGTCCAAACAGTAACCATTGAACTTGAGTTTCTTTTTGAGGAAGATAAAGTATTCACAGGGAGCCAAGTCTAGCAAGTGGGATGGTTGGAGAGCAAAGATCGTGTTGTGACCAAAAAAAGGTGCATAATCATCATCCTGTCACCGGCTGCACAACACATTGGAACACCCACATATCACTGCGCCACAGTTTAGGTCACTTTCAGCAAATGTTCACCTCAGGATTACAGTAGAACACTGCTTTGACTGTCGGACCATGAGGGGACAACAAACATGCTCCTGATGTGCTCAGGACCTGATGCTGCTTGTCTAGTTTTGGTAACTGCAGTCTCTTCCACTGTGAAAAGTACTGTTTTTTCTCTTGATGGTAGCCACAGGCACTCCATCACCAGTGATGATTCTCCACATGAAAGTCAGATCATCCCAATGTTTGCTGTTTGCTCTGAAGAACTGCTAATTTGCGCCTACTAGTGGTCACAACAATGTTTATCACACAGGTCCTGATGTCGATAACGTAGTATCCATGATATCCTGACTCCTGACAGTTGCTACTTGCACATGCTGACATGAGTGTGATGAGCTCCATGCACACGCACCATAAACGGTCACAGTTTTCTATTCATACCTCGTATTCTATTAGCCTAGTCGTGCTAGACCCAGCTCTGAAGACACAAGGGTCATGGAACTCTCGACAGGGAGGGAGGTGGGCTGAAAGGTTGTCTTTCAAATCACTCTGTAGCAATTGGGTAGGTATACAACCAATCAGCGCAACGAATAGGCTGACGTAGTTCTTAGAGAGGATGCGGTAGTTCAGTGAAGCCTTATTTATACAGTCAATGGGTGAAGCTCAAGTATATTACAGACATGTTAACAGAAAGATTATTCAGAGTCGGTGCTAATGGAGCTCAACGACTGTTGTCGTTTTTGTTGTCGACCCTGGCAGAGAATTAGATTCGTTGCCGTGTGTTGTCTAGCGCGGCTAGGCTAGTTGTTTCCGGTTGTTTCTGTCAGAATCGTCGCGCCTCTGTCGTCACTTAGTTATACCCGCCTTCTGACTCTACACTTCATGGTGATTCGTCGGCCAGTTTTAGGAGCATCCAACCTCGAGGCTTACCGAGGGTAACTAGACCCACCCTGGCAGAGAATTTAATTCGTTGCCATGGGTTGTCTAGTGCGGCTAGGCTAGTATTCTATTGCTTTCTTCAGCAATGCATTATCACTACACTGACGTCAAATATTGTATCTCTTAAACATGCACACACTCAAAACATGCTCGTACAACTTACTTGACTCAGAGGAGCTACTTCATGACTCTATGTGAAGACGCTCATTACATGAATCAGGGTGAAGCCAGCAGAAGCTAACAGTCACAGTGACAGCAGAGTAAGGTAAATCTGAGGATTAATTAACTATATAGACACAGTATTAAAATTGAATAATAGTGATAACTAACACACACGGACACTATAGTGCAGTAAATAAATGCATAATTTCTACGTTTTGACTTTTGATGAGTATTTTTTCTTCTTTACAAAGATTTTGTGATGTATCATGATGATTGTCTTTCAGTGTATCAAATAATTCTGTCTTGCAGTAGCATTTGTAGACAGCGTATTAAGAGACCAGTGTGAGTTACTCTGATTCCTGCCTCACTACACAGTGAATGTGTCACCCTAAAACGCAGACAGGTTTCACTGAATACACAAACGTACAATATTTACTTTTTTGTCTTGTCCAGAGTTTCTTCTGGAGTGTGTAAATGGAATAGGAACAGATTACAGAGGAAAAAAGACCAAAACAAAATCAGGCAAGGTGTGTCAGAGATGGGAAGCAAGATATCCACACAGGCCCAAGTACGTATTCACATGTGATCATTTCATTTTGCATGTCACTTCATGTCCTTTCAGATCAGTCTTTAAGTTTTGTAAATGTGTTTACGTAGCATCACACCACAGACTCATCCTCAAGCAGACCTGGAGTCTAACTTCTGCAGAAACCCTGATGGGGACAGCGGGGGACCTTGGTGTTACACCACAGACTCCAACACCCGCTGGGAGCACTGCAATGTTTCCAACTGCACTGGTAACAATCATTTTTCTGTGTGTGTTTGTACTAATTCCAAAGCTCATGCACTATATGTGTGCCTGAAATGATGCTCTATTTTTCTGTTCGGCTTGATTTCACTTATTTGAGAGTCCAAATTATCTTGATTGTTGGAAGTGGTAAATTGTAGGCACTATATGTTGCAGTATCCTCAAAAGTTTACTCAATGAATGGAGAAAAATATCCCTGCTGGGGTTGGATCTCTCTTTTAATGTCTTCCTGAAATTTCTTGCTTTTCTGGTGCTCATGTTCTTGTTCCCTTTGTTTTGTGTGAAACGTTCTTACTATAGACCTTTAAATTGCAGTAATTAACTGAAAGACACATTAGATTAAAAAGAAACTAATATATTTTCTATTATACCAGAAAAATCCTGTAACGTAAAAGACTGATGCATAGGGAAATACTTTGTGGACAACAGGTCAACTAAAACTTAAGTTGTAGTTTGCAGTGTTGTTATATTTTTTTGAAAAGCACAGTAATGAGCATATTGCAGTACTTCTCTTTATGTATTATGCAGCACACATACTGTATGCAAAACACGTGCATTGGTAAACACTGTAGAAACATACAGCAACAGCACAGCATTGTATTGCACTGTGATGTGTCTGTGCCTGTTTCTTCACAGACTGTATGCACTGTAGCGGAGAGGACTACAGAGGAAAAATCTCCACCACTGAGAACGGCTTCACCTGCCAACGCTGGGACTCTCAGAAACCTCACAACCACGGCTACAATCCCAGCGCGTAAGACCACATAAGATAAAACTCAGTATTTCATAAAGTTTAATAAACTGGAAGGAAAAGCTATTTTTTCTGAAAGGTCAAATATAGCTAAAATTCTCCAATGTGTGTTTCCTACAGTCTTCCAGAACAGTATCTTGAGGAGAACTACTGCAGAAACCCAGACGGAGATCCCCGCCCGTGGTGCTTCACCACCAACCCGTCCAAACGATGGGACTTCTGTTCCATACCCCGCTGCAGTGAGTCCTCACATTTTAATATGTTTTCTTTCACAGTTTTTTTTTTTTACTGTCTATCTTCATAGCTGCACATGAATCCATTACTGTATGTCAGGCACATGATTTCGTATAGATTTTCAGCTAGTTGCAGATTTTAGGAGACTAGCTGCTAAACCTCCCTCTTCTACAGGATTCTGAACTGGCAAACTGACCCAGCATCATAGCCTGTGTGGAAAAAAGATAAATTCTCATTTTAAAAAATCTATATATTATATTAAAGAATGCAAACATGATTTAGCATCGAGGTACTTGTTTGATGAAGCTACCTGCAGCTTTCAGCCACTGAGAGAACCTCATAAATAAAACTAATAATGATAAAATGTTGGGTGAGCATTTCAACACAGGCCATCGTCAACTACATCAAGGACAAAGCACCTTAAAGGTATTTCTAGGAATGAATATAACAGAAAACCAAAAATTATACAAGGCAAAAGAAGATCATGTACCTTTAATATAGTGCATGCTTGGCTTGGTCTCATGACACATTTTACTCTTCTTCTTTCCTCAGCATCTCCAGCTCCCACCATCACCCCAGAGCTAACTTGTGCCAGCGGTGAAGGTGCAGCGTATCGAGGCATGATTAATGTAACTGAGAGTGGCAAAACATGCCAGAGCTGGTCGTCGCAGACGCCACATAAACACAACCGCACCCCAGAAAACTATCTCTGCAAGTAAGAGCTGTAGCCACAAAAAAAGTCTTCCCTCAGCGATGCAAATGAGTCGACAAAAAAATATTAGTAAGACTTCTCAACAGCAAATAAAGAGGTGCCAATGGAAAAAACACAACTTGAGGGGAGCCCAGAAACATAAAGAAATACAGTAAGTTTTCATAACTTTGTATTTGGTTTGTCTGTGATCTTCTTTGCCAGGGGCCTAGAAAATAACTACTGCCGTAACCCTGACAACGAGAGGAAGCCTTGGTGCTACACCACTGACTCAGACACTCGCTGGGAGTACTGCAAGGTTCAGCAATGTGAAGATGCACCAGGACCAGGTACAGCACTGGTCAATGATGCTGATGTTCATTTTAAAAACAGCAGCGCTTGATTCCGAAAATTCAGAAAGACTGAGTCAAAAATAGGAAAGTTGGACCGTAATTACACCCCCTGTCAAAAGTTTTAGGACACTGTCTCATTCAAATAAAGTAGAACCTCTCCTTTTACTTTTGACAGGGTGTTTCATCATATGGATGTGATCAGGGCAGGACTCTGATCATACATGTAAAGTTTCAGGCAGATTGGAGCATGTTCAGGGTATTTACACAGCATTTGAAGTTCATGGCGAAGGATCAAAATTCCAGAGGCCGCCATGGACACGCCCTTTGACTTTGGAAAAAGATTTAAATAACTTTGGATCATTAAGGCCTCCTGTATGTACTGGCCGAATTTGAGGTGAATTGGAGTTTCCCCCTAGGAGGAGTTCGCTCTAGAAAAAATGAAAAATGGGCAAAATCTGACATTCAATGCAAAATAGCTCACTTCCTGTTGGGTTTGGAATGTGGCTGTCACTGACTTTTGTTCAGCCTGATGTGCTGCATATGTGTACCAAATTTGGTAGATGTCAAAAGTTGTAGGACAGGTTCTACTTTATTTGAATGAGAAAGTGTCCTAAAACTTTTGACAGGGGGTGTATCTTCGCAGTGATTTGATTTGAAATTTGAAAAGGAAAGTTAAAGCACCCACAATGATTAACAGAATAAGCAAATGGAAAACTACATTTCAGTCTGAATGGGGTCTTCATTTCATATGGAAATGCACTGCAGAATCTGCAATTTTTTAAGCGTTTTGTTGTTTGTTTATTTCACTCTACCTCTCCCTTTACTAATTCACTTAATTAAATATTCTTTTTATTTGTTTGCTATTACTATTGTCTCTTGCTGCAGACGAGCCAGTGATCCCCCCAGATGAGGACGACTGTTATGTTGGAAATGGGTCCAGCTATCGGGGCATCACATCGGAGACCATCAGTGGAAAGAAATGTCAAGCCTGGAGCTCCATGTCTCCTCATAACCACAACAAAACTCCCAAACTCTTCCCCACAGCGTGAGCATCAAATACTCTTAACTGATACGTTTCAGAGTGTATTTTGAAGGTGACAAAACAATTAATTTTTTCCCTCAAAGTAATTATCAAGCAGACTCTACCCACAGAATGACAGGCACTTCTCATTTTCAGGACGTGGGTGACCCTTTCTATGACTTCAGCCAAACTGCCACAAAGTGGCTTTCAAGGCACTCAGATTCAGTAGACTTTAAATAATGCATTGCAGTTGTTAATTTAACAAAGATATTGTTTATTAGGCCTAATACACATGCACATAATTTAAATAGTTTCTATCAATGTTGTTTTCACTACATTTGAAACACAGTGTATGAAAGTGAGCAAAGCATTTAAAATGTGAGTTAGAGCTCGAACAAATAGCTAATTTTTTTCTTTAATCTATTGACTACTACACCAATTAGTTGGTTAACATTAATGATTTTGTCAAACAAAGCTGGAGTGTTAAATCAAGATTTTAGAACAAAAGCTTGGGTCACATGGGCTGCATTTCAGTCAAGATTTCACACTTAGTCCACGGAAGCTGACAAAAAACAGAAAAACATGTAAATAAGAACAGCTTTATTTGGAATTTGATTGTATTACAACACCGAAGATGTGAGCACAGAGAACAGGAGAGAAGCAACCTGGTTTTAGCACTGGCATTGTCCCATGATAAAGATTTACCAGGGGTATGTGTATTTTTGTAGTCATAGGAACGCAGCGATGTTCACCAGTCAAAAAAAGAAACTTGCTTTAGAAGCACAGTCTACAGTTTAAACGTACTCATGATTTATAAATAAAGTTCTGTTGATGTAGTTTTTGTATGCAGATATATGATCTTAAGAACATGAGTCATACTAAATCTCCTCATCACCAACCTTATCTGCTGGTTCTATGATGATGGTCTCATTAGATAAGGTTCGTGTTTTTATGAGGCTCTACTGAAACATCCTCTGAAAACATATTTCAGTCCTGGATAATTTGTAATCATCAGAGCTGCACTCTTGCTCTGAGCTGTTGTCGGGATGCCTTTCAAACCACAAATTACTTGTGCATCTTTATCGTAGATGTGTTTCTTAAAGCTGAGCAGATCATTGAGTATTTTAGTTTTTGTGACGGTAAATTAAGATAGTTATGATGTTAAGCAACATGAGGCTTATCTCACTGCGATCAGCAAAATTTATTGTTGTCTCTCCCAATGGTGGGTTTTTCTGTAAGCCTTTTTTTTTTTGACTTTCCAGTACTCTGACCATTTTAATCCAAGCAGAGATGGTCCAGAGTTCCAATGAGAAACAAGCCACCTCAGTAGTTGCTCTCTTGGTTTGTTCTTAAAAGTAAAATGTTATCTGCTGTCCTGAAGATACGCATCTTCTTATTCTACAGAGACCTCAGGAGGAATCTGTGCAGGAACCCTGATGGAGACAGAGCTCCCTGGTGTTACACTACAGACCCCAGAATCCGCTGGGAATATTGCAACTTGGAGAAGTGTGCATCAGTAGCACCACGCACCACTCCTCAACCAGCCAAACCTACTCAGACCCCAGCGGAGGGAGGTCAGGCAACTTTTTAAATGTGTGTTTGTCAGTTTGTGTTTTGTAACTAATTTTTTACCCTCTTGGTTTTCTTCTGCTGCTTCAGATTGTAAAGTTGGAAATGGAGTAACATACCGAGGTCCAACTTCAAGCACAGTACTGGGTGTGACCTGCCAGGCGTGGAGTGCTCAGAGCCCTCACCAACACAACAGCTTCACCCCGCAGACTCACCCCACCAAGGGTCTGGAGGGCAATGTCAGTGTCTGTCTTCCTGTATGAACCATTCTAGGTAAAAAAAAAATGTTTGATTAATTCTCTTTTTGTCTGTAACTGTTAGAGCTGCAGAAACCCAGACAATGATGTGAACGGACCGTGGTGCTTCACTACAGACAGTAACAAGAAATGGGACTACTGCCATATCCCCGACTGTGGTATGTGAGCGTGACTTGTTGGTAGAACATTAGTTTTTAATTATTGTATTTTATAGTCTACCTACTTGCATTACTCAGTCACTCCTGAACTGTTACACTGGACACCAAATTCTTAATGCTGGCTTTAAACCCTGAACTGTTTTCTTACCTGAATACTAGCATTTTACTATCAAAACGAATAAATCCTGTGTTCAGACATTTCAGTTTATATATCCAAATTGTTGTCCCAGCTACATTGCCGTGACACGTGTATCTTATTGATGTTAGGGAAAGATTGTGGACTTCATTACACTCTGTATACCATATTAGATGTTTTGGGCTGCATGGTGTCTCAGTGGATAGCACTGTCAGCTAGAAGATCCCCGGTTCATGGTCTGGCCTGGGCATGGGATCTTTCTGCATGGAGTTTGCATGTTTTCACGTTCTCCAGCTTCCTTCCACAGTCAAAAACATGACAAGGTTAACTAGTGACTCTAAATTGTCTAAACTGGATGAATCCTGTCTTCATCCTAAGTCAGCTGGGATAGACCATCCTCCCTCAACCCTACAGAGGATAAAGCGATGTATAGATAATGGATGGACAAAGACTTTAGCTATCTTTTTTTTAAATAGTTTTTGAACTTTGATGAATTAATATTTATCTTAATTCAGTGAATAAAATCCCACCTTAATTGCTGTTGGACATCCTGTCAGCAGTTCTTCAGATGCCTTTTATAATGGTGGTCTTTTGGGAAATAACAAGGCTGAGTGATGGAGCTGTACTGACGGTGAAACTTTGATGATAATAGATTCTCTTTTGGCTTTTAATGGCTCTTTAGAAACTATAAATAATTTGAAGACATCCTCAGTAAATGTATTCCCTTGTTTTATATCTTTTTTTAACCTCATAGACTGATTCATTGATCAATTAATTGAGAGAATAATGCGATCAAGAGACAGTAAATAATGGAAAAAATCATAGGATGTGTGCTAATCTGGCAACTGTACAGAGATAAACTGTTTCTGGTAACACCCCACTGTCCTAGCCTTATAGTTTCTCCTCAACTAAGGATAAGAATCTAATGCACCTCTCTTCATGACTGTGAACTTGCTCTGTAGCTGGACAGAACTGTGGGTCTCCAGTCATTAAACCGAAGCGCTGCTTTGCTCGTATTCCTGGCCCCTGTGTGTCTAAACCTCACTCGTGGCCTTGGCAGATCAGCCTTCGGACCAAGTGAGTAAATACTAAAGGAGACTTATGCAGTTATAAAATATGATGCAAAGGTCTAAGTGGTGTTCTGTTTTGATGGAACATGCTCTGTTTTTCCTGAAGCAAACAATAGGCAGTATTTTCACTGTGATTATAAAAGTATGATGTTAAGATACTGAAGAAATGAAATTAATAATGACAACATGAATATTTTTTTAGTTGTGGAAATGGAGTAACCTCATATTAGTAGTAGCTGATATGTTACAGCGTTTTATTTGGTATCTGTTTCTATTTCCTTTTGTTTTTTTGCCATGTTCTCTTTGATATCAGTGCTTTGCATCCTCCTTTAAAACAAGATGCTGCTTTGAAATGAAATAAATGCCTGACACTAAAACCTCAACTGGATGTTTGTTCTGCTCTACTTAAAAACGCATGCCTTTCTGTGTACCAGTACAGGAATCCATTTCTGTGGAGGCACTTTGATTCACCCTCAGTGGGTTGTCACTGCTGCACATTGCCTGGAGAGGTCAGAGCACAATGACTGTTAATAACATGTAAAGACCAATTTCTGCATTACCACAAACCCTGGATAAGTGGTGTGCCTGTGTACACATGTTCTGTGATGTAGGTCCAAGCGGCCTTCAGCCTATAAGGTCTTCCTGGGTGTCCACACAGAGAGAGCCAATGAGCTGTCAAAACAAGAGAGGAACCTGGAGAAACTGGTGCTGGGACCCAACAGAACTGACATCGCTCTGCTCAAACTAGAGAGGTCAGTACACGTCTAATTATCCTACAACCTCTACCAGTGACATTACAAATTGGCAACTTTGTGCAGATATCCATGATGTGCTGAAAGATTTAAGTATCTGCATGAAGATTCAGCTACCAGGTTTGTTACAAAAACTGTCTCTGAAACGTGAAGATCTTCCGGCAGCAACTTTAGTACTTTAGTTAATATGGTGTCATTCCAGTTGCGTGTTCTCGCACCATGACAGAAATAATCTTCATCTGTGCCGACACCCCATAAACACATTTCACGTCATCATAAATGTACTTGTAGAAAATGCTACAGAGAAACAACAACTTGGTGAAACTGATAAAGAAAGTAGTCCAGGGTAATATCTTTGTCTTCTTCGGGGGGAAAGTTACTTGATGAGGGTGTGACAGGAACAGGTCCTGAGGCCTAGGAGCTGTCACACAAACTATGGACACGTCGCCATCTGGGTGTCTGGGTCATTATTTCCTAAAGGCTCCTTTTTTAGCCCATTCCAACTAAAATCCAGCTGAAAGGGGTCAGCATCCCAACTATCCATCCATTTTCAGGTCATAGTTGCAGCAGGCTAGCATCAGTCACACGTTCCTCTCCCCAGCAGTGTTTTTCAGCTCTTCCTGGAGGATCCCAAGGTGTTCCCAGGCCTGATGGGATATGTAGTACCTCCAGTGAGTTCTGGCTCTACCTGGAAGTCTCCTCTCTGAAAACTCCACAGTCGCCCTAAAAGCATTCTGATCAGAAGCCCAAACCGCCTTAACTGGCTCCTTTGATGGAAACAAGCAGTAGATGTGTGAGCTCCTCACCCTATCTCTCAAACTGAACCCAACCAGCCTACGCCCCCTATTTCAGCCACTTGTAACCATTATCACATTCGTTCAGACACTCCTGAACTTTGTAACCATGAGTGAGGGTTGTAACCTGGATCTACTAATAAATGAAGAGTTTTCCTTGCGGCTTAGATCTTTACCACATAGAGTGCAGTGCAACACCAACATTACTGCTAACGTTGCATTTCATGGAATCTCATGTTCCATTTTCTCATTTGTGAGCAAGAACCTGAGACGCTGAAACTCACCTCCAACCCAGAGGAGCAATACAGTGTTTAAAGGAACCTAAAATACCAGAAGTGTGGGCACTGGATGATAATGATCAAAATGTCATGCAATGACTGACTCAAGACTGTCAAAAGCAAATGTCATTTTAGTTTTTTACAATTAAACTGAAGCACAGTAAAGTCAAGGTTAACTTCAGTAATTCTGCCCTGATTGTTCTTGAATTTGATGACTATTACACCCTAGAAGAAACTCCAGAAACATTACCTCGTATCAGCTACTAGTTTCTTTAATATACCAATGACACTTAATTATCTTTAAACTACAGTACAGTAAAGCTGTTTCTTTATTTCTCTGTGTTCTACATGGAATATCTGACAAATAAGCTATATATATATATATAATATATATATATATATATATATATATGTATGTATGTATGTATGTATGTATGTTAAATGCATATTTAAGACACATTTTACAAGATTCTCATTTTGATGACAATAGTCTAAAAACATGAAGTGCGCTGGACTGGCTTTCTCTCCAAAACTTTTTGTATTGGGAGATCCATCTGCCCTCGAGAGCTTTCTTCCTAATGATGCAGAATGGGTTCAAACTGCACTAATGGTGGGACGAAAGCTGATTATTTCTCAGTGGAAGTCACCTTCTGCCCCGTCAGTGGCTCAATGGCTCAAGGAGCTTGGTAAACTGGCTGTATTGGAACGCCTTTCATATAGACTTATGGACAAAAGTGGACTGTTTTCATTCCAAATGGAAGTCTTATCTCACCTATATTGGTGAGGTAAAATAAGGTCTGTGTCTGGAAGAGGTGCCAAGGTGGAAGGACCTTTTGTGATGTTGTTGCCTACCATCCTCTCACTGGGTGTATTTGTATCTGGTGCTATTTCTGTTTTTGTTTTTTTCTGTTTGTTTGTTGTTGTTGTTTTTGTGTTGGTTTTTCACATATATTTCGTTGTTGATGTTTCATATATATATTTCTTATGCTATATGACAAATTTGCACTATTTGTAATTCTATGCTTTGAAAAAATGCAATAAACTTTAAATCATAAAAAAAAAAAAAGTGCGCTGGACAGCTTTTTAACTAACCAACTATGGGAAATTCGCTTTTAAATTAGCTACAGGTAATCAGATCTGGTCAGAAATAGTTAGGTTTGCTGTTTTTACATGACACTGTTATAACTGTAAACTAAAAATGTGCGGTTGTAATGAACAGAATCTATTAAGCCAATCATTTTAAATATAAAATGCCTTCAAATTGCATTCACTTGCTTTTATGTAACTATAAATGAAATATTTATTTTTTAGTTGTTAAAAATAATGTGATGTGATGCTCATTAGAATGAATTACTAGTCATCATTAGCTGCATCCCTCCTAATTCCTGGGCACTGATGTTTGTTTGTGTGTTTGTTTCATTTGTGTTTTTAGACCGGCACTAATAAATGATAAAGTGCTGCCAGCTTGTTTGCCAGATGAGGACTACATTGTCCCCAGTTGGACTGAGTGCTACGTTACTGGATGGGGGGAGACTCAAGGTACGTCACATGTTTATGTGTTCTGCTGTCGGCTTGTGAGGACCAATGTCAGTTTGAGAGTGGGCATGAATTTCTCTACAGGCTTTAAGTTCTAGAATTAGATCATTTTGTCCAGACATTTCTTGGTTGATTTAACAGTTTGAGCTTGACCAACAAGTAGAAAGAATTATCTGCTTCTTCAGCTAATTTTGAGAAATGTTTTCATCTTTTTAAACCAATGTACTGACTTTAAAATTCAAAAGAAGCTGGTAAACATATTAATCTCCAGACATGTATCCTCCAAAGAAACCAGCAATTTTTTTTCAAGCTCCCAAACTGTACTGCAACTCATTAAAATTCCCCAACTGAAAGAAATCCTGCAACTATGAGGAGAATAAGTGCAGGAGGGCAGTGATAGTACAGTCACCTCAGAGCTAGAAGGTCCTGGGTTTCGACCTGCGATCTTTCTGTCTGGAGTTTGCATGTTCTCCCTGTGCCTGTGTGGGTTCTCAATGGGTTCTCTGGCTTCCTCCCACAGTCCAAAAACATGCTGAGGTTAATTGGTGATTCTGAATTGTCCATAGGTGTGAATGTGAGTGCACTTGATTGCTTCTATGTGTAGCCCTGTGATAGACTGGTGACCTGTCCAGGATGAACTCTGGAGTAGACTCCAGCACCCCGATACCGTACAGAGTTTAAAGCGGTGTATAGATAATGGATGGATCTGTTGCAGGAACGGGAGGTGAAGGCATCCTGAAGGAAATTGCTTTCCCTGTGTTTGAGAACAAGATCTGCAATCGTCCCTCCTACCTGAACGGCAGAGTCAAGGATCACGAGATGTGTGCAGGAAATATCGAGGGAGGAGTCGACACCTGCCAGGTATGGAAAACTCAAAAGGCTATAGTGTTAGTGCTTTGCTGTTCACTATAGTGTTTTGTTGCTCTGTTTTAGTTATCTGTCATGTTTGAATAATTTTCTCAAATTTGTGAGAAAGAAATCTGTAATTGACACTAATTATAGCAAATGGTGACAGGAATTTAAATGAATTGCTGCGTAACAGTGTATCGGTCAATAAACAGCTTGGCAGCTGTGTGGAACTCACTGTTCAAATTTTGTTCCAATTATAAACTACAGACTGGTAAAATAATCATACCAAATTTTCTAAATCAAATTCTTTGGATACACTCCATGAGAGAATTACATTTTTAATGCTTTTTAACATTCAATCTTGAAGTGTGTGAAGATTATTAGACATTCAGGTCGTTTATCAGGTGGACGGTACAGTGGAAATATAGTATAATTGTGAAAAAAAATAGTTTCTTAGAATTTCATAAAAAAATGTCATTCTACAATATGTTGTCACTGTTTTGGCAAACAAAAAATGATCAAAACAGTATGCTTGAAGGTGGCATTGTTATCACTTAACTCTTTTTGCTATATTTTAACTTTTAACGTATATTATAGGGCTGCACAGTGGAGTAGTGGTTAGCACTTTTGCCTTGCAGCAAGAAGATCCCCGGTTCAAATAGCGGCTTGGCCTGGGATCTTTCTGCATGGAGTTTGCATGTTCTCCCTGTGCATGCGTGGGTTTTCTCCTGGTACTCCGGCTTCCTCCCACAGTCCAAAAACATGCTGAGGTTAATTGGTTACTCTAAAATTGTCTGTAGGTGTGAATGTGAGCGTGATTGTTTGGCCAGGCTTCCCTTGGCCTCCGTGAAAAACCGCCACTGATCTGGAGCAAATCATATCAAACACTGGGGAGATAAATTCACTAGCTGGCAACATTTACGTGCATTTAATTATCTATTTGACTCAGCAGTAGTGCTTAGGTGTACCCTCGTAGTGGTGAGTCGTTAACCTGGCAATAGCCAGATTAATAATTGTATAGTACTTGATAGTACTCCACATTATCAATCTGGGACCGCTTCCATGTAAATCCGTTCGGAGGAAAGAGGCACGGATTGGACAATGCAAAAGTATGTCCCGCCTCTGACAGGTTTGTTTTTAGCCAATCGTGGGATCTTCACAACGAGCGGAGCCAATTGGTAGATTAAACTCTTACCAAAACCGTTGGTAAAAAAGCACAAACATCTTTACCATCTAGAAATGTGCAAAGCGCCTCTCGTTGTTCTTCCTTCAAAGAAGCGATACGAGATTCGGCTAAAACTGACTTAATAGCAGCATCTACACGATCGTTGTCCTCTGTTGCCATGTTTGTTTTGATCTACTGGCGCTTAGTGTTGTCTAGAGTGCTGTTGTCTTCACACCCGGATATCCCGCCCCACACACGAATACTGCTGCGTGATTGGCCCGTGCCAACTTGGCTCTGTCCGAACAGTGAAAGTGGGAGTGGTACAAGATGCTTTCTTGAGAGATTTGTGAACTCACAAATATCACGAGAAATCAACTTACTGGCAAGGTTAGTGCGTAGTAATAGCACATCAAATGGCTGTGAACATAATTTACATCAATTCTTGTATTCCGGTGTTGCCGACTCTATTTGTTTGGTAAATTAAGTGCGCCCCCCCCCCCCCCAAGAGAAAAATTCACCAGCCGCCACTGGTGCATTGTCCTGCTGAGGGTGACAACTGCATCAAGGACTGCTGTTGACATGAGGGGTTGTGGTTTGCTTGACCTGCAATGTTAGGTGGTGGCACACGTCAGACATCCACATGAATGTCCAGGACTCAAGGTTCCCAGCAGAAACATTGAGTAATGTAATGTTATAAAAAATGTCATCGTATAATATATCATCAAAAATGCCAGTATAATAAATGTTATAGTGCATATGTTTCATAAAACTATGGTATAGCATTAAAAACCATCAGTAAAGAAAGTATTTTTAAAACGTCAGAATAATACATCATGCATGTGTAGTTGGTAAACTGTCACTAAGTTAAATCCATGTGTGTATACCTGTAAGTTTGTTTTTTAAGAAAGGTCATATTTGTATTGTCAGATTGTAAAAAGCCCTGGTGCTCTGTGGTGTGTTGTTCCTGCCAAGGGTGAGCCCGGGGACCTCTAAGTGTGGGTAGCACCCTAAACACGTTTGTCGCACCTCGGCCGTCACATGTCGGGTTTGGGGCGTGCCGGCATCACACTGGGAAGACGCAGCGCGTGCTAACGCCTCGAGTTCCTCTAAGTTTTGTCGATTGGATTAACGGAACAATTACGAGCCAATTAAGAAACTGATTCACTTGCAGATGTGAGGTGGTTGCAGAAATCAAATATACATTGTGCTTTGGAGGAGATGTCTGCGATGGCATGCTGCAACATGGCTTATGTTGGATAGGACTTGTATGTTATGTACGTGTTGGTTCGTCCTGTTGTGAGGCACAATAAGCAGAGCATATCGCTGGTTTTGGCATTAAGGTCTGTTCTCTTTAAGAATTTAAAAAAAAAAATTAGTTCAAAGAAGCTGAGGAAGTCATACTTTATAAGAATGTCTAAAGAGTAATTTCCTTTTTGAAAACTGAAATAAAGCAATCAAACAGTTGTTTCCTTGTTGTTGTCAGGTCTGATTTTAAAGGTTTCTTCAGTTCTTGATTCGCCTTCTTCCTAAGGGAAAAAACATCGCGCCATAACTCGGAATAAGGATCGGGATTACAGTGCGTTATATAAATGAGACTCCCTTATCTAGTCAAATAATTTCAAAATTGATGTGTTGGCAATCATTTAACACTGACAGGGTTCACCTACCCTAAAGTGCCCACATATTTTAGAAAATTGCTTTGAAGACATAGCCTGTCTTAAAGTGCATAAGTTATGTTTTTTAAAATATCTGATTTTAAGGTGGCCTGATTCCTCAATGTTCACATATTTGATTGTCAATCAGCCAAGTTCTATACTGTCTCTTAAAACTGACAAAGTGGAGCTTTCTCTGATTGCTATAGGACAGTTAAAATAATGGAAACTGACAGTTATGTACCACAGTAAATCCAACAAGACTGAGATCAACGTGAAAGAGCATCAAGGCTGCATCACTAGACGGTTGTCAGTCCATCAAAATCAGACCGTCAAACTTGATGCCTTACATGAAATATCGATTGAATTATTCTTAATGGCCACGATTCTGGTCTTAACTAATGGAGAGGCAACAACTGTAGAAGCAGTCTAGATGATCTGCGCTTTGCTGTGTAGAATCAGGGTTTATGGAGCCAGAGCTTTTTGGAGCCAGTCCCTGTCAGCAGAAGTGGTGTTGCAGCTGTTGGACATTTCCAGGACTCTTTTCTGGGCCGGTTGCTACGTCCACCCTTCTTATACAGTTCACATTTTCACTTTTATTAATTATTAGCCACCATCAGAATCAGAATGCCTTTTATTGTCATTGCATTAATTCATGCTCCAGTAAAGTGCATCATTCAACACATTTTGTACCATAAAACACACACAAAGCCACAATAAAACACGTCACACAATCAGTCACACATAAGGTAAATTAATTCACCAGGCATTCATTAATCATGATAGTTTTTGGGTAAAAGCTGTTCCTGATCTGGTAGTCCTAATTCATCAAGTGGACAGGTATACATACGTCATCTGATGTGTGATTTCTCTGACTTCATTTACAGTCCAATGTTATAGAGGGAATGTACAACACAATCTAAAGTTGAAATGGAAAGCCTTTTCAACATATGAACATGTTGATGTTTCACTCTAGGAACCTGCATTTAACATAAAACCAAAGACAAACAAATACACACAGGTGGAAAAGATGGACAAGTTAGATAATCATCTCCGGTGATTAGAGGGATGGAACGCCTCTCACAGGCAAAAACCTGTTGGACTGGTTGTGATGAATATAACGACATAGAAAGAAAAAAAAAGGTGTGGCCATGAAGTATTTTAGACTTGGACTCTGAAGTTATGAGGTATGATGGTATCCTCAGATCAGTTCACACAGACGGCTGGACTGACAAGGAACAATAAGCAGCTTCTCCTCTTGAAATGTTTCCTCAACACATGGAGGTGGAAAGTGTCTGAAGTTGATCTGAAGTGAGTTCAGCAGGTGAGAATCCTACCAGAGAAATCTGTACATGTCTGATCTACAGGATCACTCTGATCAAAATGTGTTGTTTTCACTGACTCACAGTACAAATGTTACCTGATGAATATTTGTTGCTTCAGTTTACCTTTTTATTCGTGCAGGTCAAATATTCTTTATATAATTGTTGGATGATTTAAATGCATCACAGAAAAATACTCTTTGTTTATGAATGCATTATTGATGTGTGATTTTAACACAGCAGAGTCTGTTTTAATCAAGTGTCTCACAGGATTATCACATTGTGTTGAATCACTGACTGAACTGTAGAAGTCTGTCTGTATCCATTTCAGTACATGTTTAAAATTTGCTGCACAGATTATATATGTAAGTTAAATTACAATGAATGCTGAATGATTTACTCGTGACATTGTTAGTGGTTACTGGGAAAAAACTGCAGTTTGTGATCTCATGTGAAGTTTCAATGAAAAATATATGAACTGATCTGACAGGTTGGATCAGTTTGTGGATAAAACACTGCAACAGATTTTTTTTTCTTCTGCAGCACATTTTGCAGGTTGGGTGTCTAATGTCCTAAAAGAAAGTAAAAGTAAATATTTTCTAGATGAAGCAGAGTGGCCCCAAGTGGCCTCTGGGGGGCCCTCAGCCATGTACACAGCAATACAAGGAGAATCATCCTGGGTGTCAGCTTGTCTGATATTATTTAGTTATACATGTAGACAATTAAAAGTAATTTGCTCAAAACATATTTCCTAAAATGCATGTTGTTCTTCAGCTTTTAACAAAGGCCAAACTTAGAACCTTTTTTTTAAACATTACATCAGTTTGATGACAATAATAAAGAATACATTTGTAGAGACATTAACAGCACTGGCTGCAAAAATGTTGTGCACGTTTGGGACGACCTATCTTTGTGAGCAAGTTTTCTCAGTAATGAACATTAATAAAACAAAGCTCACACATAAGTACTTAACTGACATGCTGAAGTTGGCTGCTGCTCACGAAATGATGCCTGATATTGATGCACTTGTGCAGGCTAAAAGATGTCAAGTTTCAGGAGCAAATACAAAGCAAGAATAAATCCTGTAAAATGCTGCTTTAAACATCGTTGCCCTAAAAAACAGTTGCTAAATGAAAACTTGCCGTAGTAAATACTGTGAAATTCAGTGTTGGTCATCAGATTCACTTCAAAATTGTTTGGTTGAGTGGAATATTATTTCTAATGGATGCATCCATGTTATTTATGTAGTTTTTTATGTATATTTGACATTTTATATCTTGATTTTTTTTTCTTAATTCAAGGACTATGTTTTTAAGTTACACATACCTGTGACTAAATATGTTGTGCCATTGTACAATCACTGTGATCAGCTGTAATCCACAATGCATACAAATGTTAAACTGAGTCATAGTGGTTTTTTTAACTTACTTTCCTTGATAAATCTCTTTTTTTTTAAAGGACAGTTCATTACATATAAATATTTTTATAATATACAGTGCTTGTTCTCCTTTGCACTAAAACATTGGAAACACTTGGGCTTACTCTTACTATAAGTTTACTGGTCCGGCCCTCCTTTAGGTCAAATTAGGCGTCAGACCAAAATGAGTTTGACCCCCCTGATATAGACACTTTTAATAAAAAGCCTTCCTTAGTGGATCATTAGTACAAAAATGACCCAATACTCAAAATTTCTTATGCACTTTTATGGAACCAATCAATTTTAAGTTTTAAATGGCTTTTTTAGCCGTTAAGAAATTGCACTTGAAGATCTAAGAGTGATTCTTAATGCCAATATTTCACAATTGCACAGGCTTTCGAAAACTTTTTCCACCACTGTACATGTTAATCATGGTCAATACATTCATCTTTTTGACAAGAATTTGCAAAAGAGACAAGAAAAAAAACAGTGATAAAGTGAAAAACAGAGTTTTACTTAATTGTTCAATTAATTCAAAACATAAAGGAAAGCAAATGGTTTGCATAAATATTGACCCCCTTCAGGGCAGTATTTGGAAGAAGCACCTTTGGCCGCAATCACAGCACTGAGTCTGTGCAGATGTGTCTCAATCAGCTCTCTGTTCTCGCTGTTGGTCAGAAATGATGGACAGCAGCTGATGATGGTTTTACTGACAGCTGAGTGCAGAGAGAAGGACGTGTCTCAGCCTTTTCATGCCGCTGGACAATAAATGCACTGCAGGTTTTTGGTGAAAACTGATAAGAGTTTATACTGTTAATGACTGATCCAAAAAGGTTCAGGTTCAGGTCAGAGCAGCTCTGTTGTCACATTTCCTTAAAGTAACTCTTGATTGTAGACAGCTGAGACTCATCTTTGAAACTTCCCATTGTGAGATACATGTTTATCCTCTCTGGGTTGGTCTCATGGGTAATTAATTTCATCTTCATTCATCTGATTATTTCACCATCCAAAGGTAACGTAACCCATCAGTTTTACGTACAACGTGGACAAAATTGTTGGTACCCCTCAGTTAAAGAAGGAAAAACCCACAATTCTCACTGAATCACTTGAAACTCACAAAAGTAACAATAAATAAAAATTTATTGAAAATCAAATAATCAAAAACAGCCATTACTTTGAATTGTTGATTAACATAATTATTAAAAAAACAAACTAATGAAACAGGCCTGGACAAAAATGATGGTACCTCTATAAAGATTGAAAACTATTTGACCAGAGTGACATGATTAACTCAGGTGTGTCATTTAATTGACATCACAGGTGTTTCCAAACTCATAATCAGTCAGTCTGCCTATTTAAAGGGAGACAAGTAGTCACCCTGCTGTTTGGTGAAAAGGTGTGTACCACACTGAACATGGACAACAGAAAGCGAAGGAGAGAATTGTCCCAGGACATCCGAAAAAAAAATTATAGACAAACATCTTAAAGGTAAAGGCTATAAGACCATCTCTAAACAGCTTGAAGTTCCTGTGACAACAGTGGCTCATATTATTCAGAAGTTCAAGACCCACGGGACAGTAGCCAACGCTCCCTGGACATGGCCGCAAGAGGAAAATTGATGACAAATTGAAGAGACGGATCGTTGGAATTGTATCCAAAGAGCCCAGAGCAACCTCCAAAGAAATTAAAGGTGAACTCCAAGGCCAAGGTACATCAGTGTCAGATGGCACCATTCGTCGTGTTTGAGCCAAAGTGGACTTCATGGGAGACGACCAAGGAGGACACCACTGCTGAAAAAAACTCATAAAAAGCCAGACTGGAATTTGCAAAAATGCATGTTGACAAGCCACAAAGCTTCTGGGAGAATGTCCTTTGGACAGATGAGACCCAAACTGGAGCTTTTTGGTAAGGCACATCAACTCTATGTTCATAGACTCAAAAACCAAGCATACGAAGAAAGAACACTGTCCCTACGGTGAAACATGGAGGAGGCTCAGTAATGTTTTGGGGCTGCTTTGCTGGCATCTGGCACAGGGTGTCTTGAAAGTGTGCAAGGTACGATGAAATCTGAAGACTATCAAGGCATTCTGGAGAGAAATGTGCTGCCTAGTGTCAGAAAGCTTGGTCTCAGTCGCAGGTCATGGGTCTTCCAACAGGGACAACCATCCAAAACACAGAGCCAAAAACACCCAAGAATGGCTGAGAGAAAAGCGTTGGACTATTCTAAAGTGGCCTCTATGAGCCCAGATCTGAATCCATTGAACATATGTGGAAGGAGCTGAAACATGCCATTGGAGAAGACACCCATCAAACCTGAGACAACTGGAGGCTGTTTGCTCATGAGGAGTGGGCCAAAATACCTGTTGACAGCTGCAGAACGCTCATTGACAAATACAGAAATCGTTTAATTGCAGTGATTGCCTCAAAAGGTTGTGCAACAAAATATTAAGTTATGGGTACCATCATTTTGTCCAGCCCTATTTCATTAGTTTGTTTTTTTAAATAATTATGTTAATCAACAATTCAAAAGTGATGGCTGATTTTGATTATTTAATTTTCAATAAATTTTATTATTGTTACTTTTGTGAGTTTCAAGTATTTCGTGATGAATTGGTGGGGTTTTTCACTTCTTAAACTGAGGGGTACCACAATTTGTCCCGTGTGTACATCATTTCAGCATGTGAGTTGGAAGTGCGGCTGTTAAACTGATCATTACAGCTGAGTTAAAGTATGCTGTGTTTGGTGGAACGGTCAGCAGCTTCCATGTTGAAGGAAACATCTAGATCTCCACAGGAAACAAAACAAGTTGACTCCTGGTGAAAATTAAATTCTGCCGTTTTGTCAGATACACTGAGAGACAGAAAACCAGAAACAGCTGTAAATGTTTGCATGAATACTTGACTTATTTTAGCAAATTCTCTGAATATTTCTGAAAGCCACAGTTGATGTTTAACTTGAATTTTCTGTTCTTTCTTGTTACACCACCATAAACCAATAACTGAGTTGTCTGATAAATGTAGACACTAGTATCTTAGTTTCTGGAGTGAAACTGAAAGTTAAAAGCCATAAAGTAATTTGAATATTGCTGATGTTGGTGTCAGCTGGTGGTGAAATCGAAAATGGCACTGTGGAAGACCGCAGAGTGAATGTTGTTATACTGAGCAGTTTGTTGTGTTTGTGTGAAGGTGTGTCTCTGCTATGAATCAGAGTGAGGACAGAGAGGAGGGAGTCGATCCCTCTGAAACCACTCTGTGTGGGGAACATGAGAACCAGACCAAAGCTCAGAGGTGAGATGAACATCTGTAACTGTCCATGACTCCTCTCCACATCAGAGCTCAGCACTCATCACTGACCATCAGTATTCACACTCAAAACTCTGTTTTGTGTTGAAGAACAAAGCAGCAGAACAGACCTCAATCTGAAGCTGAACCTGAGTCCAGTTCTGTGTCCATGAGCAGTGACTTGTCTACGGACAAACCTAAAGACTTCAAAGATGGGCACCACTCTGGTGAACAAAGGTAATAATGAGAAATGTACTCAGCCCCCCTGAACTCATTTCAGAGTCTTCATGTCTTAAATTCTCCTTGGTTGTGTTTTCTGAATTCAACTTCCACGCTCTGCTGTAACCAGTGATGTCCAGTAAACCCAGTAACAGAGTAGGTAACAGCCAGTAGAGGACTGCTGACAGCTGGAGAATCAGTTGGTACTTTAAGAAGATGCACTCAGGGCAGAAGGTTGTAGCATTGAAATGTGTATCTTCCATGAAAGGAAACAATCTTCACAGAGATGTTTAGAAGGATGTTCAGGAAGACAGAAAGGAAGGAGAATCATCTTTACTTGCATCCAAAAGGCCTAAAGACAATGACTTCGTGACCAGCAGCAAGAAAAGTTTCAGAACGTGGCCGTGATGTCTGAAACTTCCCATCAGGCATCATGTTTAAACTAACAGGTGAACATGAAACAAAGAAGCCAGTAAGATTCAACACCAGAAATATCAGAGACGTGTTGAACCCACCACTGCAGACCATGAGACAACAACCTTTAATTATTCAGTCACTTTCAGCAACATCACAACACAATCAAAAGCAGTTTGATGGAGCTGTGTTATCAAGTTTCCTCTCACAGGTTTATTCAGACACAGTTAATGTAATTCACAGGTGCCATCCAACAAAATGCACAATTTCAATATTATAAACTACATTTTTCTGTTGTCATCAGGATTCAGCAGCAGATACCAGCCTCTCCTGAACCCAGCTGTGTGTCCATGAAGAGTGATAAGTCTATGTTTGAACACATTGACTTCAAAGATGGACATCAGTCTGTTGATGAAGGTGAGAATGTAAAGTGTTTATTGTGTTTCATCCAACATTAAGAACATCAGTTACATGAAAGACCACTTTGTGTTTCTGCCAGAATTCATCATTATAGAACACAAAACCTTTAACAAAGTCTGCATGTGCTAAAGTTGAATGTTGTTGCAGCGTTAACCAGCAGAACTCAGAGGATCTCAGAGGTCAGTCTGTCCCTCAGCATCGAACAGATCTGGACTCCATATTAATGGTGAGAACTTTTCTACATTCAACACTTTACTGTTGCATTAACTTGCAGGAAGAACTTGTTCTGATAACTGATGAAACATGAAACAGACTCTCAGTGAGATGTTAAGCAGATCCATTCAGATCCAAATATTACCGTCTGATACATCAGTGCTGTGATGAATCCAACTTTCATGAAGGTTATAATGTTTAGTTGCTGTTAAAACTGTTTCACTGATTGATTCCACTTCAACTATGATTTTGGTCCAAATATTGTTCACACCGTTTTTAGTCCCGGATTTTAAAACAGATCTAACTTTAATCTTCAGTTTCAGCTGTGAAATAAACTTGATATATTTCTCTGTTCCAGCTGCTGGAGGAAACATCATCAGTTACGTGAAGAATGAGATGAAGAAAGTCCAGAAGGTTCTGAGTCCAGATTACCCAGAATGCTTAGAGAGTCCAAGGGAGGAGGAGGAGGAGTTGGAGGGTGAAGATGAAGAGCAGAGGAGGAGCAGCAGAGAGTCATTTCTGAAGATCACACTGCACTTCCTGAGGAGGATGAAGCAGGAGGAGCTGGCTGACCGTCTGCAGAGCAGACAGTCAGAGGATTTAACAGATTTTAACAGTAAGAGGGAATTAACATGATGGAAACAACAAATGAAGGGAACTTGGGAACAGTTTAGATTTTACAAACTGTTCTGTTAAAATTATGCAAACATCTGCATCACATCTATGCATTTTGTGGATTGAAAACAATCAGAAACTGCATATCTCTGTGCTGAATAGATTTCAAAGAGGCAAAAAAAACTATTGCTTCATATCTAGCTTATGAAGTTAAATATTACAAATTTATTGAGGCATTTACTTATTCATTATATTCCTTGTTTGTTTGTATTTTTGTTTGTTTGTCAAGAGACTGTTGTTGTGAAGTGCCAAAAACAACTCAAGTCTAACCTGAAGAAGAAGTTCCAGTGTGTGTTTGAGGGGATCCCTAAAGCAGGAAACCCAACTCTTCTGAATCAGATCTACACAGAGCTCTACATCACAGAGGGAGGAACTGCAGAGGTCAATGATGAACATGAGGTCAGATGGATTGAATCAATATCCAGGAAACCAGACAGAGCAGAAACAACCATCAGACAAGAAGACATCTTTAAAGGCTCACATGGAAGAGATGAACCAATCAGAACAGTGATGACAAAGGGAGTGGCTGGCATTGGGAAAACTGTCTTAACACAGAAGTTCACTCTGGACTGGGCTGAAGACAAAACCAACCAGGACATCTACTTCACATTTCCATTCACTTTCAGAGAGCTGAATGTGCTGAAAGAGAAAAAGTTCAGTTTGGTGGAACTTGTTCATCACTTCTTTAGTGAAACCAAAGAAGCAGGAATCTGCAGCTTCCAACACGTCCAGGTTGTGTTCGTCTTTGACGGTCTGGATGAGTGCCGACTTCCTCTGGACTTCCACAACAACGAGATCCTGACTGATGTTACAGAGTCCACCTCAGTAGATGTGCTGCTGACAAACCTGATCAGGGGGAAACTGCTTCCCTCTGCTCATCTCTGGATAACCACACGACCTGCAGCAGCCAATCAGATCCCTCCTGAGTGTGTTGACATGGTGACAGAGATCAGAGGGTTCACTGACCCACAGAAGGAGGAGTACTTCAGGAAGAGATTCAGAGATGAGGAGCAGGCCATCAGCATGATCTCCCACATGAAGACATCACGAAGCCTCCACATCATGTGCCACATCCCAGTCTTCTGCTGGATCACTGCTACAGTTCTGGAGGAGCTGTCGAACACCAAAGAGGGAGGAGAACTTCCAAGACCCTGACTGAGATGTTCATCCACTTCCTGGTGGTTCAGACCAAAGTGAAGAAGGTCAGGTATGATGGAGGATCTGAGACAGATTCACCCTGGAGTCCAGAGAACAGGAAGATGATTGAGTCTCTGGGAAAACTGGCTTTTGAGCAGCTGCAGAAAGGAAACCTGATCTTCTATGAATCAGACCTGGCAGAGTGTGGCATCGATATCAAAGAGGCCTCAGTGTATTCAGGAGTGTTCACACAGATCTTTAAAGAGGAGAGAGGACTGGACCAGGACAAGGTGTTCTGCTTCGTCCATCTGAGTGTTCAGGAGTTTCTGGCTGCTCTTCATGTCCATCAGACCTTCATCAACTCCGGTATAAACTTACTGGTAGAGCAACAACAAGCAACCTACAAGACACCAAAACCAATCAAAGACAAAACAAAACTAAAACATCTACACCAGACAGCTGTGGACGTGGCCTTGCAGAGTCCAAATGGACACCTGGACTTGTTCCTGCGTTTCCTCCTGGGTCTTTCACTGCAGACCAATCAGAATCTCCTACAAGGCCTGCTGACACACACAGAAAGTAGCTCAAAAACCAATCAGGAAACAGTCCAGTACATCAAGAAGAAGCTCAGTGAGAATCTGTCTGCAGAGAGAAGCATCAATCTGTTCCACTGTCTGAATGAACTGAATGATCGTTCTCTAGTGGAGGAGATTCAAATGTCCATGAGATCAGGATGTCTGTCCACAGATGAACTGTCTCCTGCTCAGTGGTCAGCTCTGGTCTTCATCTTACTGTCATCAGAAGAACATCTGGATGTGTTTGACCTGAAGAAGTTCTCTGCTTCAGAGGAGGCTCTTCTGAGGCTGCTGTCAGTGGTCAAAGCCTCCAACAAAGCTTTGTGAGTCAACCAACGACTGTGTTTCAAAATTAATTAGCACATTCTACATATTGATGACATTGAAAGTATTTTGTTATTCATAACTGATTGTTCCACAGGCTGAGCAGATGTAACCTCTCAGAGATAAGTTGTAAAGCTCTGTCCTCAGTCCTCAGCTCTCAGTCCTCTAGTCTGAGAGATCTGGACCTGAGTAACAACGACCTGCAGGATTCAGGAGTGAATCTGCTTTCTGCTGGACTGAAGAGTAAACACTGTGAACTGGAAACTCTTGGGTGAGTATAGAGGACGAGTGCAATACATAAAAAGTCATGAATGTCAAGTAACTTTTAGTTCCATCAAAACAGAAGTTTCCTCATAAATCGACTTGTATTTTGTTGTGTTCCCAGTAAAACATTGTACAGCAAAACATATTAAACAATCTGACTAAACATTTTAAACCAGTTCAATGATGCATTTACTGATTAAATCTGACATTCAAAAATAAATATGGACAGACAAACCTAAATAACTACTACCCAAAGGAACAGTTTCAGTAAATGTCACATTATTCTGATCAGTGCTGTCAAATATGAACAAATAATTTTTCCTCAGGCTGAGCAGCTGTAACCTCTCAGAGAGAAGCTGTGAAACTCTGTCCTCAGTCCTCAGCTCTCAGTCCTCTCGTCTGAGAGATCTGGACCTGAGTAACAACGACCTGCAGGATTCAGGAGTGAAGCTGCTTTCTGCTGGACTGAAGAGTCCACACTGTGAACTGGAAACTCTCAGGTCAGGATACAGCTGATTGTTGATCAGTTAAATCTGCTGCATGTTTCTGTTGGTGCAGATGTTCAACATCTGCAGGACTTTTCATTTTTACTTCTTGAGTTGATGATATTTTTCTGCCTCCAGTCTGTCAGGTTGTCTGGTCACAGAAGAAGGTTGTTCTTCTCTGGTCTCAGCTCTGAGCTTCAATCCCTCCCATCTGAAAGAGCTGGACCTGAGCTACAATCATCCAGGAGACTCAGTGAATCTGCTTTCTGCTGCAGTGGAGGATCCACACTGGAGGCTGGACACTGTGAGGTATGAACAGACATCAGGAGCTCACACATGTCCATGTGGTCCATCATCATTAAACAAGAGTTGTTGCTCAAATTTCTCTTCAGAAATGTAAGGATGAGTTTGGGAACACATGGATCCCCAGAAGCCTTTAATGAAGTGGATACCCCTGTTTTAAGAAACATTGTAAACTTCGAAATCATTGTTGTTTTTAAAGACAGCCATATTAATAGCAGGGCTATTTTCCTCATCTTTCTCTTCAGAATATAAGATACACTGCTGATGGTGTCTTATCGGTAATAGAAAAATAACTGTTAATATGCTGCAAAGCATTAAACACGTAACAAAATTTTCTCATCAAATCTGGAATCCATTTCTCACCAACCACAGCCTATTGTAAACAATGGATAGATAATACTGTTAAACATACACAGTTGCAGATATTTCACACGTGGAAGGACATCAATTAAAAAAGAACAGATCAGTGGAGACTGTGCTCTTATTGTTTATATGTTACATTTTCTTCCTCTTCTTTGCTAAGTCTTTTCCCCACAGTTAATCAGAGGAGTTTTAGCTATTTTCTTCATAACACAGACAAACTGATTAACTCAGTATCATGTTGAACAGCAGTTAGGACTCATGTTGGATAGAAAGTCATTCTGACTGTGTTTCTTCCTGCAGGGTGGATCATTGTGGAGAGCAGAGATTAAAACCTGGTCTGAGGAAGTGTAAGTTTGAATAATGATGACAAAACAGCAAAATTTCAATTTGTCTTCAATTTGGTATGACAAGTTATACACCCCTGGGGTCCATGTGGAACCTTGGGGTATATATCTTACTATATTTTTTATCTGTAAGTTGTATTTTTCAGTTCCTTTAGGTAGTTGTTACCACATAGTTGCCATCACAAACACAAAAGCTTATTTGATTCCAACCAGCTTCATGGTGTATATGTTAAAAAATCATGTGGGGCACATGTGGACCCCAGCCGGACTGTGCATCTTTTATTTATGCATGTTTGTGTAATGTTGCTCTTGTAATGACTACTTCAGCTGCGTTGTGTTTTATTTCAATTTGGGAGTTCTTACACTAATATTGTAAGCAATACACGTCAGTAATCAGCAAAAGTAATTTCATTGTTTCTTTCATATTTGTATCTATAGACGTCACACATTTTAGAAAAATATACATTGAGAGTATATGGACAAGTACAGAAATGTGAAACAGATGAAATAGTACTGGGGTCCAAGTGTACCCCAAGTGACGTAGGTTTTGCCTCGTGAACTGATGAGGGTTAAATAGTAAGTTGATGGTCGTCATGTTTATTCATTCATACAGATGCGAAAACAGGAGTCATCATACTCTCACTTTACATTAATTAACAGTGTATCAGCAAATAATGACAGAATGAAGCCATCAGATGTGTCAGATGATAAACTGTAGCTCTGATGTGTCTTTTTTTTGTCCATCAGATTTCTGTGAACTTGAACTGGACACAAACTCAGTGAACAGATTCCTGAAACTGTCTGACAACAACAGGAAGGTGACGGTGGTGGAGGAGGAGCGGCCATATCCTGATCATCCAGACAGATTTGACTGTAGTCAGCTGCTGTGTAGAACTGGTCTGACTGGTCGCTGTTACTGGGAGGTGGAGTGGAGTGGAGAGGTGCATGTATCAGTGAGTTACAGTGGAATCAAAAGGAAAGGAGACCGTGGTAGATGTGTGTTTGGACGGAATGATCAGTCCTGGAGTCTGAGCTGCTCTGATGATGTTGGTTACTCTGTCTGGCACAACAACAGAAGAAGATTAATCTCCTCCTCCTTCTCTAACAGAGTGGCAGTGTACGTGGACTGTCCTGCTGGAATTCTGTCCTTCTATAAAGTCTCCTCTGATTCTCTGATCCACCTCCACACCTACAACACCACATTCACTGAACCTCTGTTTGCTGGATTCAGATTACAGTCATCCTATTCCTCACTGTCTCTGTGTTCTCTGTAGGAGGGAGAGCTTCAACGCTGTGCTTTATGTGTTGAGGACGTTTGCATCTGAATCACTGATTGTGATTTAATGCAGGGACATGTTGTTTATAGGATTAGACAGTAATGCACTACACAAAACCAGGAACACACAATCAGATTACGGTGAATGAATTGTTGTAATCATTCCAGATTAAATTCTGGCAAGCATGATTTTAGATTAGTCATAAAGTCAATGAATATTGAATACTTCAGTCCTATTTTGTCACTGAAACAATGTGATGAATGGCAGTGTGACAAAAAATGTGAAAGAAGTTTCTTTATTATTTATTTTAGTATGTTTCGTTTGACACTGCTGATCCACATGTTCCACTGTAACTGCATATTTCCACTTTCTCCTTGTACTTGGGTTTTTTTTGTACATACTTGTAAGTGTTGTGTTGTGAGTGTTTCAGTTGGCTTTAATAAGGAGCTTGAAAGTCATGATTCAGTTTGTTCCTCTGAAATCAGCACCTTACATTACCTGTACTTTGACACCAATCATGTATTTTTTTCATTGTAATGTGAAATCTTTATGTGATACCTGCTGCCACATTTGAAAGTGATAAAATGTGGGCAATAATATTTACGATGTGTCCTTCAGCACAGTGAGTGAATATTGTGCAAAGCATTAAAATGAAAGAGCATGTGACTCCTTGAATGCCCTTGTTTCAATGTTTATGTAAAGAAATGTGGAGGAATATCTCACGATGACAGACAATAAATATGATCTGAAAATCGGGTTATTGTTGTTTATCAGCACAATACAAAAAGATTGTCAGAAATATTCCAGTTAAGAATATCCTGATTTATGCAAATTTACCTCAATAATGTGAATGTTCAGGTTAAGATTGTGCAATGATATTTGTTATGTAAGTTTAGCTGATTAAAGTTTATGACTCTGCACTAAATATTATTTAAGTTTACATTATAATATTTAGGGTCAGACCCTGCAGTATTGAGATTAAGAAATCAAATCTTCTATAAAATGTAAATACACTGAACTCATTTGGATATACAGGGTGACACAAAAAACAGGAACTTTTTAACAATCCAATAAAACCAAGAGTGATAGGAGAAAAAATATTTTATTCATAGTAATTGAAACCTTAAAACATGCCATTTAAGAAACAATGATGGAATTTTCATTTTATAAAAATGATGTCCTGTAGATGGCGTCCTCCTGTACCAATGCATTCTTGAAATCTGGGGCATTTGACTTCATGTTTCCACATGTTTGGAGCTGCATTTATTCCACAGATTGAACTTTTGTTCCAGTGAAAATGATCCATCAGCAGATCATTTGCACTGTAACAAAAGTAAATCTGCACCCAGTTAATGACAAACACGAGTGGAGCTGTTGAAGGCAGGACAAGGGACTGTGGGACTGTGGAAGTTGCTGGAGCTGAAGTGTCAGTGTGTGATCCACCGTCACGGACAGAATCAGCAAAATTGATGTGCTTCCAAAAGTGTGAGTGATGTGTGATGAGATCCAAAAAAGTGTATAAATAGAAAAGGCTGTTATTGTGGTGATTTCATGAAGCATTTTCAAACAGTGATTGAGCTCCATTTCAGAAACAGTCAGAACCGCTGGATGTAAATATATATTTTTTTTAAAAACATTCTAAGAAAATGTGAGGCAGATTTGACTTACCAGTAGCCAGAGGAGTTACCAGTCTCAACCAATTAATGCCAAGTGCTCTTCACATGAAGAGTCCCATTGGATCTTTTTTTTTTTTTTCCCTCCCTATCCCCAGTGGCTAAGGTATAGGTCAAACCAGCCTCAAATATACTTGAGGCATTCCAGCTGTATTTATAGTCAACTGACCGGATGTTGGTCTCACTCATGGTGTCCTGTGATTTTTTTGGAGGCATTTCCATGTGTGACACAATCTCCCAGGAAAACCTGACCACCCCATGGTGGTTTGACATTTTTATTTGCTTGAGTTTTCGTGTGAGCAGCTGGATTAGTTTAGTCTGAGGCGGCCCCTTGGAATTGTGGGTAATGGTTGTTACGTTTTGATCCGAGTCTCCAGGCGGATGGAACGTTGGAAGGGTGTCTCTGCAGAGCATAGACGACAGTCTATGGTCAGGCCGGAGAAATCTCCATCCGACCGGAGCGCGGAACATGGACGGACATCGGCGCTGCATTGTGCACTCAGGTGGAGTTTGAGGGAAACATGAGCAGGTAACTTTAACCCCAAACACAGAAGACAGCACGCTAGCCTATCTAATCTTCTGTCTCCATCTCTGGCTACCAGATAGCATCTCTGGCCACTGATGGATGACCTTGTTTTTGGAGTAAAACACGGTAAGAAGATAAATACTTTTAACCAGTAGCATTGTTTTGTTATATGTTAAGTCAGCGACTTGTGAAGAGTTGTGTTTTGTCGTGTTTGAGCAGTTGGTCCAGACACGTTAGCTAGCTAAGCGGCTAAGTTAGCTAGCGGGCAGTGGCGGCTTGTTAATAGGGGGCGCTAGGGCGCCGCCCCCATCAAGATTTTGTGAAAAAGATATTGATACAGTAAACATAAATACGTATTTAAAGTAATTAACATATCTGCACAGTGTTCACGCATACAATGGGTCTCATTTTTATTTTTGTAAGCCTTTCCATTCCATATTGAGGGTTTTTTTGGGGGTGTAAAAGCAAAATGTGTACACATATGACCAAAAACCTGTTTGCTATCTTCTTTTGGGACCTAATGGCACACTGAAACTGAATATAATGCAAATCAGAAATTGTGCTGCTGGAGGCATTTGTTGACTTGAGATGGAATGACCTATATGTCTATGGTTTGAAAGATGAAAACAGGAAGAGCAAAGGTGGTGTGGAGTGGTGACCCATTTTATTTTTTATCATTAAAAGACAGTAAATACACAAAGCCCACAATTGACAGGGAACAGGAAGAGATAAAAACATTTACTTTCATTACTGATGTTGTCCAGTTTTAATAAAGTTCATGCTACTTTTATAAAATGATGAAAGTGAATAAATTGTATTTGTGTGATCTGTGTTTGATAGCTATCTTTTCTCCGGTCATCCAGATGTTCAGAGGGAGATGATGCCACATCTGGTCCAGCCGATGGAAGGTCTTGAAGTTCTTTGACTGAAGATGATCCTCTGACTGGATTTAAGGTTCAGATGCTCAGGAACAAACGCCACCAATGAGCCAACAGGGAAGTTTTGGGATTATTAAATGTTGCTATGAAGGTATCGCTGTTTTTCTTTGTGAATGCAATGTGCTCCAACTGAAACTTGAACTAGAACTTAGTAGTAAATCCTTCCATCTGACAGGATTTAGTTGCATTAATAACCTCATAACATTCTAATTTTTATCCCAGTCTTGGTTGGAAACAGAATCTCTGTATTGATTCAGGTAAAAACTGAACTTCACAGCATGTTGGAGCAAAACAAGCAGATGAAAAGTGTGACGGTGTTGGGTTGTCAGACCGTAATGTTGCAGCTCAAAGCAGCTTTTCTATCTCACTTCATTCTGACATTCAGCTCTGAATCTACAGCAGATCCAGATGATGGTGATCCATGCTGTGGAAGTCTCACATCTCCTCATTTAATTACGCGCTTTTTTCACCAACACTTTATTTAATAAAAGTCCCATTTAGTTTTTATGAGGAATGGGATGTTTTAATTTCTCTGTGAATTAACTGCAGTCTAGTGGAGCAGCTGGAGTTGTAACATCTGTCCTGATATTGCTCATGAAGTACTGATCAGAATACTTTTGGTTAGCAGTCATCCCTGAAGTTTTACATGAAAAAATCTTTACTTGTGTTGTGAACTTTGGTAAGAAGCAGAAACTTTAGCGTTGAATGTTTCTATCACATCAATAGTCCAGTAATTTTGAAAAATGTATCATGATGACAAAGTTAAACAGGAAACCTTACTAGATACTGAAATTATTCTTATTTTTGCATTGAAAAAATCATGCTAAACATTTATTCAGTTGCTATGCTATATGAATAATCTTGTTATTTTCGAAGTCTGTCTTTATTTCTTAATTGCATTGTCTGTTTTTGTTTTTTTTCCAACCTGTGAAGAACTTTGTAAACTTGTTGTTGAAAAATGCTGTACATATACATTTTGTTAACTTAAATTTCCAAATTAATTATATGAGTAATCAACTAGATATGTAATATGGTAGTGTCTACAGATACGGACCCGTATCCGTAGCCTGCGGATACGGCACTTTCCATTTGCCAGACAGATACGGACCTGTACGCGAGTCTCGCGAGTCAAGAAGCTGCTAACCACTGCAAACTGTTGAAAGGTAAGCAAAGGTTAAGGTTCGGGCTAGTGTTAGGGTCAGGTTTAGGGTCCGTACCTGTAGTACCGATGCTACGGATCCGTGCCGCTAGTGTCTACCGGGAGTCATGTGACCAGATCTCGCGTATCTGATTTGCAAATGGCAAGTGCCGTATCCGTAGTCCACAGGCTACGGGTACGGGTCCGTACCTCTAGCAACAACCATGTAATATACATTATGAGGAATGCTGCATTGGTTTGTGGTGGTGATCAGTGATGTTATAAAACAGGGAAGAAGCAGGGTGGGTTTACTTTCTATGTATTAACACTGTGTTGAAGCAGAGTATGAAGCAACACTTCGTTCGTACTGGTCGTGTTTACACTCATAACTAAAAGACAACCAAGAGCATGAACAATTTTATGCAAATTCATATCACATCAGGAAGACATAAAACTGGACACACTTTGTTAAACATCAGCAACAAATGGTTCTTATAATAACAACCAGCTGAAGTTTAAAAAGTTTAAGTTAAAAACCATTCTTTGTCTCCCTGACCAAGCCTTTAGATGTGTGTATAATAGTTTCTGTTTTCTGAGAATTAAAAGGAGATTCAGTGAGACACCTTGTGTGATGATCTTCACGGAAATGTTCAGATGCATTGTTTGAATGTGCTTACTTCACAGATTTTTACTGATGCACTCTTAAACTACTGTAAGTTTACACTTGCTGACTTCAGCCAACAATTGTTTTAGTCTCCACTCTGTGTCAGTGGGAAAATTAAACATTTATACTGGTTTCTTATGTACATTTATATATATAGATATTATATATATTATACCTTGTCCAGCACAGTAAAACATGCTGCAGACTGTACACAAGGACAACATGGATCAAAAGACACAGACAAACTGCTTGGCATGCTGTTCATTAGTGATTTAATTCATGATTTCATTGCAGTAAATAAATGTCTAGCAACAACACAAAAGAGAAACAATATATATGTTGGTAAGAGTATAAATGTATATATAAATACACATTCTGTGCATCCTGTCCTGTCTGGATGTGATGTGTTTTATTGCATCATTTTAAAGAGCAGATTTCTGCACATGCAAGAGAAATGTTTTCCTATTTCATGCAAAAAGTGGACAATAAAGTTGTTATGAATGTGAGTATATTATGTGTCAGTGTTTATATTAGTGCAAAGGGGCTTAAGAATTGTAAACATCAAAATAAACTTAATTCCACTTATTTGCAATGAGTTTCCTGGGACATCCTATTTACCATACTGCTTCTGCTGGTCCATTGATCCACTGACAGTCCTTAACATTACAGTAGTCCTCACATCATTGAGATTACAATACTTAGGCCTTTGGAATCACTCAAACCACAATAAATGTTGCGTAAAAAAATGGACCAAATTTAAAATTTAGAACACTTTTCCACTTTTCACCTCTCTCTCAGTGTATCACTAAACATTAACATGTGATTGCTTTCGACTGCCACACAAGCAATAAAAAGCAGTTTTCTCTTGAACCCTGTTAATGTTCGCTTAAAATTAGTCACAAGGCAGGTGACACCAGCTGATTACAGTAATCCTCTGACACTGGCAGAATTCACTTGTTAAAAACATTGATGTAATTTGCTACATGCACATGTCGATGTGATTTATAAACACTGTAAGTCAATTCATTTTTATGACGACTAATTACCAAAAGATTCAAATTATCCACTGATTACTTCAGGGATGTACCTGATGTATCACATGAATATCAAGCATTTTGGACCTCCTCTGTCACAACTCTCTATTTAACAACACTGCTACCAATATATGGTTAGAATAAGAAAGCTACAGAATCATTTTATCCTTATTGTATAAAGTGATCTTCAGAATGAAAATGCAAAATCTGGGGTGATTGCTGAATGTGAGTCATTCATGGCGATATGAGGTGGGTTCCATGGAGGTCCTGCTCTGCTGCCTGGGCTTCTCCCTCTTCATCAGGCCTTTCTTCTGCTGCAGAAACATAAAGGGTGCAGACAACCAGCTCCATGTTCTGCTGCCTGCTCGGCCTCTGCCCCCTGGTGGCCTGGACAGACATGACAGCACATAGATGTGACCAGCTGCATCACTCCTTTCTTTAGCTCAATAAACACAGGCTGAGAGCTATACTCTTATGTGTACTGTACCTTACGGTAGAAATAAAGGGCAATGTTCACCATCAGCAGAGTCAGCGGCACGACAACCCATCTGATGATAAGAGCTGTTGGGTCTGACCAAACACATTCACAGTCATCACACAGCAATCCTGAGTCCAAGCGCTAAACACGAACTGTCCTGAAATCTCAAAGTCACTTCAACATGGAGCTGTTGGATTTAGTGCTACATTATCTTTTTTAATTTCACTTATTACAGTAAATATTGACTTTGCACTACGGGCATCTTTTCTGTAAAGACGGCATTTTTCCCTGTCGTATTGTTAAAAAAAAAAAAAAAAGATCTCTCTGACCTGAGATTTTTTTGTGGATTTTACCTCTCTTTGAAAACAAATTGTTTCAACCCATCTGTACAAGCAAACCTTTGATCCTCTTTGAAAGTGCCTGCAGAAAAAGGTGATCGAGTTCAACAAATGGCACATGAAACTAGCATGTGACTCATGGTGACTTTCATGGTCAGAATAAATAGAAACAGATCAGTGATGGGAAAAGTACGCACCTACATTTATCATGCTTTCAATCCATCAAATATGAATCAGTTTTCCAGATTAGGTGCGAATGCTTTTTATTTATTTTTATTATTTTCTACATTGTAGATTAATACTGAATACTAGCATTTTTTTGTTTACAACATAATTCCATTTGCATTTTTTATAGTTTTGATGCCTTCAGTATTAATCTACAATGTACAAAATAATCAAATAAAAACCACTGAATGAAAGTGTGTCCAAACGTTTGACTGGTTGTGTATGTCTTAGCTCTCTGATCCAAATAGCTCTCCCATAATTAATTTGTGTCTTGTCTGTCTTGTAGTTTGTGTTTTGTATTCTCTGTAGGTATCTCTGGCTCCAGAGCAGCATGTTTTTGAGCAATGGTTAATGTCTTCACCGGTTAAGGTAAAGACAGATGGCCACCTTCTCTACACCTGGTTCTGTTAGAGGTTGCTTCCTGTTAAAGGGAAGGATTTCTTTCCACTGTTGCCAACTGGAAAGAATTCCAAAGCGATTTGTTGGGTTTCTCTTTATAGCATAATATTGTCAGGTCTTGATCTTACTATGTGATGTGTCCTGAGATGACATATGTGATGATATGGCACTAAATTGAATCTATGGCTATAGAGCTTCAGTGTGTCTCATTTAGAAGTACCTCAAGTTCTCAGAGAACCAATTGCCCTAATAATCAAAACAGCTCTTCCTTTCAGTACACTGCTTGCCGTTAGCACTTGGTTACCATAAAACATGAGATACACAGACAGTAGTCACTGTGTGATTTAACAAAGAATGGCATGCATGGACACTGTTGATCAGATCCTGCTGCCTGGTCATCTTTTCTGAGTCTCTCCTTCAACTTACTTGAGGAGGTGACAGACAGCAGACAGCTCTGAGAGGAGAAGCTATGGGACAACAAGTGATAAACGCAGCTGTAGTTTCCTTGGTGGGCGGGATTTGCAGCAGGAAACACAAAACGTGCCAAGTGATTGACAGCTGGCCGGGAGTAGCTGAATGCCGTGTTGGAGGAAGTGAAGATGAGCTGAAAGAACCCTCCAGATAACTGTGGCTGAATGGAGCAGGTGATGGTTAATTTGGAGCTCCTGGACACCTGAAACCTCCGCTGCTGGACCTGGGAGACCCCGTCCATGGAAGAAGACACAGAGATATTTGGCTGAACCTGTATTTCTGTGAAAAACAACAAATGATGGAGATTGAGGTCACAGTCGCCATGTCATGTGGTAACGAACACTGAACAGAATGATGACAGAATGTAAACACAGCGACTGATTCTGCCGCCCTAAACCTAGAGACACAGACAGATCCCTCCCGCTGTGCCCTGTCAGGTGAAGGTGAACAGTCTAGGTAAGCTCTGGAGCTTAAAGATACATGCCTACTATTGTGAACCCAAACATGTGATTGTTCTGGATAGCTTGACAGTTTAATTCAGTGGAAATCACTGTCATCGTGACAGAAACAGCTCACTTCTGTGCAGATTTGTTCTTTATGACATGAAAGAATCAATCAGTGCATAAAGCAGCAGATTGTTTTCACATCATGTAAACATAGGCCGCTATCATCTTAAAAGATCAAGGCAGCTGCAGGTTTTGGATCCTGGCACCATTGTTGCTCTCCACATCTTGTTCTCAGCTGATCTAACAGCTGATTGGCTTAGATGTTGGCTCAGCAGTATGATACTTGATATAAAGTTTTCGTTTTAGTTTAATTGGAGAGATTTAATTTGTTGGATTTATGAGGTTTATTCCATGAACAGAATACACATTGCATGGTTTTTGTTGAGGCTTGGACTTATTTCATTCTTGATGTTTTTAACAGCACAGAATTGTCTGGAAAGTAGGATGTAAGGACTGATAAAAATAATGCATGTACAGATCTTTCAGCCATGATGATCTCAATATGTGACAGATCAGTAATGAAAGCTGTCTCTTTATTTCTCATAATTGTGTTTGACAATAAATGTTCTCTGTGTTCAAATTATTTGAAGCTGATTTACAGGAGAACTCACAGAAATTGAAGGTTGAACCATGAATGGAGGTTGCAGATCATCTGTATAGCATTTTAATAGGCTGCCTCATAGGCCCCAAAATAAAATGATGTGAGACTGTGCAAAAAGCGATTGATCAGTCTGATAACATTTTATTGAAACACTGTTAGATTTAAGCGGACATCAGTGTCTGAAACTGTCCGAGTTAAAATTAATAAGATTTAATTGTGATTAATCTAAATTAATCCACAGCGACCCTGTGATTAATCTTTTTTTTTTTTAATTCAATCCTTTGACAACACTACAAATAACATAAAAACATGTGAATACAATAGTGGCACAGGAGCCTGAACAAAATATGTGTGTGTTTCAAAAAGTTTAGTTAGCAGGACACTTTATCAAAGTACTTGTGTAGGTCAGTCCAGTGACATCACAGCATATTAAAGTACTACAAAAATGCCAGTCAAGTCTGTTTAGACAGTATAAAACCATCAGTTACTTACCAAAGCAGACGAGATTCACAGCAGAGGAAGAGTGCCAGTATGTTATGCACTCCCTCAAATCAAGTCCAGACAGATCACAGTAACGTTCAATCAACCATGCAGGTTTGTCGGAGAACTCCCTTCTTTCTCCTACAGAAACAGCAGGGCCACAGCCCAAATGTAGACAGACAGGCCCTACTGCCTCCAAGGTCCATCCAGAGGCATCCACTGGTCTCCAGACTCCAGCATCTTTCAGCTCCAGGGTACCTGCACAGCGACTGTCTCCTCCCACCAACCTGACAGGCTCTGAACAGAAACCAGAGAGTCATCAGTAAAATAACATTGTGAACAGAATTGATATGAATCAAAGCTACAGCTCCTCTTCTACCTGAGCAGATGAGTCCACCAGCTCTATCAGGTGAGCAGGTGTTTCCCCCTGAGTCTGAGCTTTTACACTCCAGGAGACCAGACTCATTGCCTGCACACTGGAATTCTTTCTTCTGAATCGGAGCCGCCGCTTTTCCAAAGAGTGCCCCCTGGAAGGTCAAAGGAGCTCCACAGCTAAGCTCCCTGCAGACCACCTCAGCATCATGCCGGTCAAAATCATCTTCACACACTGAGGACCACTGGTGGTTAGACTGGTTGGACCTGACCTCCAGTCTACCTGAACACAGACTTTTCCCATTCAGCAGCCTGATGGAGTCTGCAGAGATACAAGAAAATCAAAAGAAGAGTGATAAAGACAGTAGGAACTACACAAAAAGATGTTGCTCAATGATCCAAACTCCATTCAGCAGAATTTCATCATGAGTTCACCATTAAGCCCATGTGGTTATAGCAGCCGAGACTGGAGCTATTTTTGTTTGACAATTCTTTCACTGATTTTAGATGAGTTTTCAATGTGTTTTCAATTGACAACATATCATCTTCACGATCACTGTACAAACAAGAAAGAGCATGGCAGTGGGTCTGACCTGTTCCCAGTGGGTGCTTGGACTCTACAAAGGCTGCACTTGATCACCAACTGTGTTCATAACTTTCATAGATAGAATTTCTCAAGGCTGTCAAGAAATGGAGGGTTTTCCAGTTTGATCAGATTGCACACATCTTTGCTTTTTGCAGATGATGTGTTGGATTTATCTTGCAGTGATCTCCAACTTGCACTGGGGAGGTCTGCAACCGAGTGTGAAGCAGCTGGGATGGAAATCAGCTCTTCCAACTCTAAAGCTATGGTTCTTAGCCAGAAGAAACGGTGGACTGCCCACTCCATGTTGAGGGTGAGTCATTCCCTTAAATTGAGAAGTTTAACAGACGGATTGGTGCAGTATCAGCAGTGATGCCTTTACTGTACCTATCTGTTGTACTAAAAGAGACCTGGGTTAAAAAGTGAAGCTCCCAATTTACTGGTCAATCTACATTCCTTCCCTCACCTATGACGATGGGCTGCAGATAGTGACTGAAAGAATAACATCACAGATACAAGCAGTAAAAATGATCTTCCTCCAGTGGGTGTCTGGGCTCATCCTTAGATGTAAGTTGAAGAGTTTGTTTATTCATGAGGTACTCAGAGGAGCTCCTGTATCTCTACATCCATAGGAACCACTTGAGATGGTTTGGACACCTGTCTAAGATGCCCTCTGGACACCTCTCAGGTGAGGTGCTGTGAGCAAGTCTAACTGGGAAGAGATCTCGGGACAGACTACATCATGCAGATGAGCTAAAAACCTCTATATTCTCCTAGAAGAGCTGAAGGAAGTGGCAGGGATGAGGAAGTAAATCTTAGAAAATAGATGTATGATTGAATGGATAGAGAGATAAATGGACAATCTGCATTAGAACAATCGGAAGCTGACAAAAACTGTTTAAGTTCGTGTTGTTTAACAGGTACAGTGAGACGAAAAATCTCTTTGTGCAAACAGTCCTGGCCAAGAATACATCATAAAAGCTAGACAGATACAGAGTTCTCAAACACCTACTTTAGCTACTCAAGCCCTTGTCGACTTAACCGACCTCTGATGTAATAGTTGCCATAGATATCGTTGGTGAGCTTACCTGAGCATGTGAGATACAGGATGAAGAAAGAGTAAGTTGATGTTATACATTTTGTCTTTTCATTTCCATGTCGAAAACAGTGAGGACTGACACGCCACAAATATCTTGATGAGGACGCCACTCTCCGTTGTAAAGAAATAGCAGAGCCACAGTGCAAATATTTACAGAAAACAGCTGCTGCCTTCAGGGTCCATGCAGAGGCTTCCACTGGTCTCCAATCATCCAGATGTTTCAGCTCCAGGGTACCTGTACAGAGACTAGCTTCTCCAACCAACCTGAAGGACCCTGAACAGTAGCCAGAGAGTCATCAGTAAAAGAACAACATGAACAGAAATTAACCAAGTCAAACTCCTCTTCTACCTGAGCAGAAGAGTCCAACAGCTCTGCCAGATGAACAGGTGTTTCCAGCTGTGTCTGAGCTTTTACACTCCAGGAGACCAGACTCATTGCCTGCACACTGGAACTCTTTGGTCCCAATCAGAGCCTCCACTCCTCCAAAGAGCACCCCCTGGAAGACAGTAGGAAGCCCACAGCCAAGCTCCCTGCAGACCACCTCAGCATCCTGCCAGTCAAAGCCAGCTTCGCACACTGAGGACCACTGGTGGTTAGGCTGGCTAGACTTCACCTCCAGTCTACCAGAGCAAAGACTGTTCCCACCGAGCAGCCTGACAGAGTCTGCAGAGACAACAGGAAATCAAATGAGAGGTAACAAAGCAGAAACTAAATGGAAAGATATTTTCCGACAACTATTGCTTAAATCCAACTCCACTCAGTGCAGTTCCTTAGTGAGATCATTATTACCAACAGAACACATCTATATAACGGCATAGACTTAAAGGCATTAGAGGAGATTTAATTTCCTACGACTTTGAACGTAGCATGCATACAACCTCTCCCTCAACCCCCTCTAACTTCCCCCCTCTTAACATTTACGAAGAAACGCCCCCCTCCAGAAACTTGCGTAGGACTCATGAAGTTGTCTTTTACGGCTGGGTCCCCCTGGATCTTTATCTGCCATTATGTAAAAAAAGATGAGCAAAACAAGTCGCCAGCTAACTACGAAGCTATACCAAAGCAACACATACACAAAACACGTACACACGTGGACAAAATTGTTGGTACCCCTCAGTTAAAGAAGGAAAAACCCACAATTCTCACTGAAATCACTTGAAACTCATAAAAGTAACAATAAATAAAAATTTATTGAAAATTAAATAATCAAAAACAGCCATTACTTTTGAATTGTTGATTAACATAATTATTTAAAAAAACAAACTAATGAAACAGGCCTGGACAAAAATGATGGTACCTCTATAAAAGATTGAAAACTATTTGACCAGAGTGACATGATTAACTCAGGTGTGTCATTTAATTGACATCACAGGTGTTTCCAAACTCATAATCAGTCAGTCTGCCTATTTAAAGGGAGACAAGTAGTCACCCTGCTGTTTGGTGAAAAGGTGTGTACCACACTGAACATGGACAACAGAAAGCAAAGGAGAGAATTGTCCCAGGACATCCGAAAAAAAATTATAGACAAACATCTTAAAGGTAAAGGCTATAAGACCATCTCTAAACAGCTTGAAGTTCCTGTGACAACAGTGGCTCATATTATTCAGAAGTTCAAGACCCACGGGACAGTAGCCAACCTCCCTGGACATGGCCGCAAGAGGAAAATTGATGACAAATTGAAGAGACGGATCGTTGGAATTGTATCCAAAGAGCCCAGAGCAACCTCCAAAGAAATTAAAGGTGAACTCCAAGGCCAAGGTACATCAGTGTCAGATCGCACCATTCGTCGTTGTTTGAGCCAAAGTGGACTTCATGGGAGACGACCAAGGAGGACACCACTGCTGAAAAAAACTCATAAAAAAGCCAGACTGGAATTTGCAAAAATGCATGTTGACAAGCCACAAAGCTTCTGTGAGAATGTCCTTTGGACAGATGAGACCAAACTGGAGCTTTTTGGTAAGGCACATCAACTCTATGTTCATAGACTCAAAAACCAAGCATACGAAGAAAAGAACACTGTCCCTACGGTGAAACATGGAGGAGGCTCAGTAATGTTTTGGGGCTGCTTTGCTGCATCTGGCACAGGGTGTCTTGAAAGTGTGCAAGGTACGATGAAATCTGAAGACTATCAAGGCATTCTGGAGAGAAATGTGCTGCCTCGTGTCAGAAAGCTTGGTCTCAGTCGCAGGTCATGGGTCTTCCAACAGGACAACGATCCAAAACACACAGCCAAAAACACCCAAGAATGGCTGAGAGAAAAGCGTTGGACTATTCTAAAGTGGCCTTCTATGAGCCCAGATCTGAATCCCATTGAACATATGTGGAAGGAGCTGAAACATGCCATTTGGAGAAGACACCCATCAAACCTGAGACAACTGGAGCTGTTTGCTCATGAGGAGTGGGCCAAAATACCTGTTGACAGCTGCAGAACGCTCATTGACAAATACAGAAATCGTTTAATTGCAGTGATTGCCTCAAAAGGTTGTGCAACAAAATATTAAGTTATGGGTACCATCATTTTTGTCCAGCCCTATTTCATTAGTTTGTTTTTTTAAATAATTATGTTAATCAACAATTCAAAAGTGATGGCTGATTTTGATTATTTAATTTTGAATAAATTTTTATTTATTGTTACTTTTGTGAGTTTCAAGTGATTTCAGTGAGAATTGTGGGTTTTTCCTTCTTTAACTGAGGGGTACCAACAATTTTGTCCACGTGTGTAAGTCCAAGGCGTACGTAATCTATGTAACTAGGCCTGAGCCGGAAGATTTTTGATTGACAGGAAAGGGAGTAAACCAAACGCCTCGGTCCGAGCGCGTTGATTGGCTGATGTTTGTCAGGTCCTGCCATGTCCACAGTTATTTATTTATTTTTTTAATTCTTTTAGAAACCATACATACAAGTCCACTAAAGGTCAGTATATTCATTTTATGTGAATCAGACAAATTAAACAAAAAAAACATCCTCCATAATGCCTTTAAGCCATTTAGCGGCACATTTGCTATACTCTAACTGTGACTGATGAGAGATGGATTTCAATGTGTTTTCTCGGGCCCTGTTCTGTACCTTCTGTTCGGCTGCTTGGATGGCTGAATTTTCCTTTTTTAAACTTCTCCAGGGCCAGTAACTGCTAATCCCTTATGTCAGTTGCACCAACCAAATTTAAGTCCAGTCTTAATTACAGCAAAATGCACATTCATTAATGCATATATGAATTGGCAGAAGTAGTTGGTTTCACAGTTTTCACAAGGTGAGCTGCAACGGCTTTGCATCAAACTGTCAATCTCATTTGACTGCAACTATGAAGATGGTATCTGATGCTGAAAAGCAACTCTAGTGGCAATGGAGACAAAAGCTCTTACAGCTATGATGCCAATACTGTCAGGGAGGGACAGAGCAGTGGTTAAGCCACTGGTGAGGTTCTGTAAAAGACCTCAACTGGTAGTTAATCTGTAGGTGGAAAAGATCAGGTCATCATTGTGACCTTTTGAGCTGGAGGTGCTGGAGGATAACTTGGGTAAATAAAGGAAGTCCCACCAACAGTTGCTGGTGGTTAAATGGCAGGTCACATGTACAATTCATTCCAGAAAGGATCAACACTTTTATTTGAGTCAAGTGTTCAATTGCTTTGCCTACATCTAATAATGTCATAGCTGATGTCACTGTGCGGCTTACCTGAGCAGATGAGATTAAGGAGAAGGGAAGAGGATCCTAAAGTAATGCACTCCCTAAAAGGTGATCCAGAGTGAACACAGTCAGATATAATCCTCCACACAGTTCTGTTGGAGGACTCCCTTCTCTCTCCTACAGAAACAGCAGCGCCACAGTCCAGATGTAAACAGAAAGCAGCTGCTGCCTCCAGGGTCCAGTTTTGGCCATCCACTGGTCTCCAGTCTCCTTGTTTCAGCTCCAGGGTACCTGCACAGTGACTGTCTCCTCCCGTCAACCTGATATCATCAGACTCTGGACAGAAACCAGAGAGTCATCAGTAAAATAACATTATGAACAGAATTGATCTGAATCAAAGCTACAGCTCATCTTCTACCTAAGCAGGCGAGTCCAACAGCTCTATCGGGTGAGCAGGTGTTTCCAGCTGAGTCTGAGCTTTTACACTCCAGGAGACCAGACTCATTGCCTGCACACTGGAACTCTTTGGTCCAAATCGGAGCCGGTGCTTCTCCAAAGAATGCTCCCTGGATGATCAAAGGAGCTCCATAGCCAAGCTCCCTGCAGACCACCTCAGCATCCTGCTGGTCAAAATCAGTTTCACACACTGAGGACCACTGGTGGTTAGATCTAACCTCCAGTCTACCTGAAGATATAGTGGACCCATTGAGCAGCCTGACAGAGTCTGCAGAGACAACAGAAGAAGCATGATAGAGATAAAACATTCACTTATCCATTATCTACACTGCTTAATCCTCACTAGGGACGGGACACAAGGTGGCACTGCTAACAACTGAGCCACTGTGCAGCCCAGAGATAAAACAGCAGAAATGAAACAAAAAGATGTCATCTGTAATTCAAATTCCACTCAGCACAATTTTAACTTGAGTTCATCATGAACAACAGAACACATCTTTATAACAGTACAGATTGCATCAATTTTATCAGTACATTTACAATTAATTACAACTCTAACAGCTGTCTCCTCCTTTTTAAACTCATCCGGGGGCAGTTGCACCAACGGGTTTTACTAAGCTAAGACCAGTCTTAAGAATGGCCAACAAAATCTAAGCTTGGTTGTAATTCATCGAACAAAATTAAACTAGAACCAAAACCCAAAAACTGTCATAATGCAGGTCATGGTGGCAATTATAGCATCTCCTGCTTCAAACCAGTTGCTAAAACAGCTGATCTACTCGGAATGCTGTATCCAGTGAGAGAGAGAGAGAGAGAGAGAGAGAGAGAGAGAGAGAGAGAGAGAGAGAGTGAGAGAGAGACATTGATGATGGCATGGATGGGCTTACCTGAGCAGATGAGATACTGTGCGTAAAATGTGTGTTCATATCTTCCACAGTCACTCAGAGGAAAACCAGACTGACCACAGTCATGGTTGACATACCACGCAACAGTTTTTGAAGACAGCTTTCTATTTAATAAAGAAATAACAGAGCCACAGTCTAGATGTTGACAGAAAACAGCTGCTTCTTTCAGAGTCCAGTCTCGGATATCCACTTTGGTCCATTCTCCCCGTTTCAGCTCCAGTGTACCTGCACAGCGGCCGTCACCTTCCGCTAACCTGATGTCCTCACACTCTGAACAGAAACCAGAGAATCATCAGTAAAAGGCAGTATTTATTGCTGATTCTTCTTTTTATGTGTGTTTTTTTTTGTTTGGATCATCAGCACAAAAGGTGATTTAGCTAGAGCTCAGCTGTGGACAGCACAAACATGTTTCATAAAGCATTTTCTTTCAGCTCAGAAACATCTTTGTAAACCAACACATTTCACAAGTTTGCTGTTATTGAAATCAGCATGTGAAAAGACAGAACACAAGTCACACAGAATTAAAGGACCAAGAGGGAGATTGACACTGAAGAGTTACAGCCATCTTTTTTTTGTCTGCATTTATTCTCATTGTTTAACTCCACGGAAGGGGTGTCAACATTTTATGAGATTAATGCATATTTTAGGCTTGCAGCCAAATATTTTATTATTCTGTGCATGCGTGTGACCATCACCAGCCCTCCCTTAAAGCTAAGCTGACATTCTTTATTAGAATTCCCTGTTAAGAGCCAGGGAGGGCAGTGCTACACCTCAGTGGTGACGTGAAGGGAAACAAAGGGTGGATAGGACAAAACAGGACAGACAGGGACAGGGACAAGCAAGCGGTGCTATTACATCTGAAGAATATCAGGTGCTGTGTTATTCCCGACTACTAATTACCCATCAATAAGATGAACAAACACACACACACACAAAACAGAAAAACCAAACAACCAAAAAAATATATATAAATTAATAGATAACCAAACAGTACTGAACACTATAGTTGTGGTTGTCATGTCAGTATAGAGTGGAATAGGCCAGAAGAAGATACTAGAGAAAACTAGAGTGGCCGCAGGAGCCACAGAGCGGCACCCCCAGAGAGCAACCGGGGCCACCCTGTACCACACGGACCCCGAGGACGAGAGGGAGCAGCTACCGACACCCCCAGCACGCCAGAACAGCCATCTTTTTAAAAGGGCTGGACTACAGAAATGCAAATAAGTCAAAATCAAGCAAGCATTTCAGAGTTATTCACCGCTTCTTTTTCATTTGCCACAAATGTGAAAGGGATATGACTGAATCAGTGGCAGATCCAACTAAATAACAATGAGAATGGCTGCACGGAGATGATTATTGAATATAAATCCATCTGATGCCGCTAACTAAATCAATAATCTATTATAAAGACTAGAGAATTAAAACTGGCTTTGATTTCATGAAGTCGAGGGTGTGAAGTTTAAGGGAACTCTCCCACTTCTTTTCCTTCTTTTGATCATTTGATAGGACTTGGTTGTGAGAAATGATTCCATAATCTAATCAAATGTGTGAATAATAGCAGTGGCTCTTCAAAGCAAAGCCCTACCTGAGCTCCACAGCAACATCAACAGCACCAGCAGTCGATCCATGTCGTCTTGCTGTCCGCGTGTCTGCTCTGATCGTCAAATGTCCTGTCCTCTGTGTTTATCTGCTAACATGAAAAACTGGAGCTTCCTTGCATTTTATCTGATTTTCTTGTCTTAATGTGACAGCATCCTTATCTGACTAACTCTGTCCCACGTTCTTCTCTTCCTGTCGGATATGTTTTTGGTTTGACCAGTGGATGAGAGAGTCGCACAGCATTAGTCTATAACAAAGTGTTAAACAGATGTGACAATTATTTTTAAAGATACTGCTGCTACACATTTAAAAGTCACATTGTTAATATTGATGTCACATACACAGAGTTAACTATCTGAGTTAACTATGTGCAAGTGTGGAGAAAACCACCAAACACACCAGGCCTCATGCAGTGACTCTCAGTGCAGATAGTTTTATAGCATTTTCCAATTGCTGACAGAGAAAAAACAGTCAGTACTGAAGCTATTTTTAAAAAACTGATCATACAGTCTGGATTACCAGCTAATCTGAAGTGGCACTTTAGAGTCTCTAAAGTGACTTTTCGTTTGTGGTGGATTTTTGTGTTTGTGTTGGTTTTCTGTCACTCTAAGGTGGCTTCAAGTCTGTTTGTGGTGGTGGTTTTGGGTGGTGGATTTGTATTTCACTGTGAGGGTTGGTGCCTCTTTGTTGGTTTCAAAGTGTCTTGGAGGCGGCTTTGCATCTCATCGTGTTGAGTTTGTGTCTCTGTGTGGATTTGTGTCTTTCTATGTTTGTTTTGTGTCTGTGACGATTGTAAGTTTTTCTGTCAAAGCTTGTGACTCTTTGTGGTGGTCTCAAGTGGCTTTGTGGTATTTTTGTGTCCCATTTTAGTGATTTTGTGCCTCTCTTTGTGGTGGTTTCAAGTGTCATTGTGGTAGCTTTGCATCTCAAATGAGGTAATTTTTTCTTATGTCATTTTGGGGGGGATTTATTTCTTTGTGGATTTCTTCAGTCTTATTAGGCCAGACAATGAGACACCAAGATTAAGGGTTAAGCCTGAAAGTGCATCCATGGATACACCGGCAATGGACTGAAATGATGCTGATTAGCCTATCGTCCAGCTGACTGAAGGGGGGTGAAGTCAGGGTACATCCCATACATTTCTACCACTACTGTGCCCACTTCTGTGCCCCCCAATTAGCCTATCATAAGCTTCTGAAATCAGAATTTTCCAGACTATTCCAAGTTGTATAAATGCACAGTCAACTTAGTGTATGCAGATCTCTGAACCACTAGAACTGTAATACAGTGAGTTAAAAATGAAAAATTATTTGTGTCTTTCTTAAAGTCTATCCAAAGTCTTAACCAACTTGCCAAGACTATAGTTTACCAACAGGAGATCAGTGGTGTTTAAAACAGCTTTAGTGACTTTAGACCCAGAGTATGTGAACTTCTGACTTTCATTGTCGGCACTCCTACAGATGTGGTCAGATATATACAGCAGTGCCCACAAACCAGGATGTATTTGATGCTGGTTCTGCTTCCTGCTGGTTCAAAGTACTGTCCTCATTTAAAAATTTTTTTTTTTACTTGTTAAATAAACGTTTCCTTAATTAAAGATGGCGATGCACTTTGTGTGCTCTTGTTGAGTTATCTGACTTGTGTTTCTTAGAAATAATCTGATAAACATTGACGTGCTCATAAGCTGCTGTCTCCACATTACAGATTAAAAGATGGTGGTCACAAAACCACAGCGTCTTCTGACCATTTCTGTTCCATGTGATAACATCAGCTCAGAATCATGAACTGATAGCAATGGCTCCGTCATCCAGAGTAAGTACATTTTTAGATAATTTTTCAAGATGTTCAAAGCACAATAAAATAACCCCATTTTATCTGAATGTGTAAGAAAAATATTACAGGTCATCAAGGTCTCTAATGTCTTCAGACTCAACTTTAGTTGTCATTCTAACCATGATATTGTGACATGACAAGAATGAAACACAGTTCCAAAGGACCTGAGGACATCAGCCTCCAGTCCCCTGCCGTCTTCAGCTTCCTCAGGAAATAGAGGTGGTGGCCCTTCTTTATTACAGCAGTGGTGTTGGTGTGCCAGGTGAGGGTGCTGGTCAGGTGTACCCCAAGGTACTTGACGGAGGGGACCATCTCCACAACTGCAACATCGATGTCGAGAGGTGCCGAGGCAGTCCCAGACCTGCAGAAATCCACAACCACCTCTTTGTTCTTCTGAATGTTGAGGATGATATTACTGTCCCCACATTTTAAGACATGTTTAAATTTGACTAACTGATTTGTTTTATCTGACTTTCCAGATAAATATAACTTTTCTCTATTTTGGGGTGTTAATCAAATGGTTTGTCAAACATCCTCTTTTATGTGAGTATGCAGAGAGCCTGATGAAGAAAACTAGATCAACAAAGAAAGCTGATAATCACTGTAGTGATAGCTTTTATGCCTGACTGGGGTGTTTGTTGAGCTGGCTAATATAGAGAAATACCGGCTAAATGTTTGTTTTACAGTACACCCTTGAGAATTGAGTATTTTCCAAACAAAACAGGGAATGTAAACTAAGATAGAAAAATGGAAAATATGATCTCTGCCAACCAGAAAGTGACACACTCTAAAACTTTACTTGTGAAGGTCATGAAGTCATCACTACTGAGAGCTCAGCAGCATCCTGCTTAAAGCTTTCCTCTTTTGTTCTTTGACAGCTTCTTATATTTAAGTTTATGTAGCCAGTCACATAAGGCTTTATATAATACATTTATGCACCAAAATGGGAGTTTGCCCCCCTGTTTCTGGGTGAGGTGGAGAACTTTGTAAAATACCCTCATAGTTAAGTTAAATTTATGATAAAATTTTAATGCAGATAAACAGATTTTTTTCTCTCCTTTTTTTTTTTTTGCTTTTCTCATAATGTGGTTTGGCTACTTCTACTCATAGACTGTATAATAAAGAAGCTACCATGACGTCACCTGTTGGTTTCTGCACTCAGAAAATGAAGTCCGGATTTGGCTACTTCCTGGTTGACATCTTGGATTTTTGAAACCAGAGACGAAAAAAAAAGATTCTCAGAGCTGGAGAGCAGTGATTAGTCAGACTGACCGCCCACATTTACCGACATCTGCTGTTTACCGACGCTGCTGCTAATAACGTTAGCGTGTAAAAGTTCTTCTCCACAACTGGAGAATATCACACATAAAGCAGTGACCTACGCTACTGTAGCTGAAGTTCCTGAAGGGTAACACCAGACTGTAACCATGTTCTAACATCGTGTTTTTGTCATGATCCCTGTTCCAGCCCCTGCTTTTCTCCTTCTTCCTCCTGTTCTCTCTGTATCTGTCTTTCTGTTTTGATCTGTCTCTCCTTCCCTCCCTCTGTCTGTCTGTCTCTCTGTCTGTCACCTCTCCCTCATGTCTCTCTCTCTTCCTGTCACTCGTCCCTGTCTCTTGCTCTCCCTGCTTACCTGTCTGCACTTAGCTGATTATGGCAGGTGTCACACATTGCCTAATCAGCTCCTCACTATTTAAGCCCCGTTCTTTCGGTTACACCTCGCTGGATTGTTAGAGTCACATCTCTTTGTGGACACTGCTTCAGCCTCATGGATTCTTCTGCTCTCCCTCCTCTGGGATATTCCCTCCTCTTGGACTCTGTTTTGTTCCTGTCATCTGTTCTTGGATTCCCCAAGCCTGTTTTCCCCCGTTGTTAGTTCCCCCTTCTTATGAGTACCCCTCTTAGCTTAGTTCTGTTAATTCAGTTTAGATTTGTAGACTTCTATTTTTCTATTCATAATATTGATTTGTTGAATTTAAAGTAGTTTGGTTTTGTTCTGTCCCCATAAGTTCTGATCTCCGTTTATGTATTGATTTAGTTTCTAGTTGAATAAATCTCTTTCTCTCGTTTGCCTGTTTCTGTGAGTCTGCGCCTGGGTTCTCCATCTCACCCCGTAACAGTTTTAAACTTGTTCTGTAAATCTGAGGCCACATTTCCTGACTTAGTATTCACACTGACACTAAATCAGGTTAGTTGGTGTCATAAACTAGTTAGCTGTAGTTAATTGTCCTGCAGGTCACAGCTGATCAATCATAACAGATCGCTAACTGCTGTCTCGAGGTGAAGTTAGTTCATGATCAGCAGATAGAAATGAATCTGTGTTAATGTTCCTCCACAGAACTGTTACTGATGGATGTTGATCTCTCAGTTGTCAGACACTCCCTTATGGCGAGTGGAAGACTGTTCCAGCTCTTACTGGCCTTCATAGAAAGAGCATTTTGTCCGAAGACTGTTTTTCTGTGTGGGACCTCACAGTCCCTTGTGTGTTTTTTTTTTTTTTTTTTTTTAAAGAAAGTCAGTTATGATGAGTGGGGCAAGTCCATGTAACACTTTGTGGATCAAACGAGAAAATTGTTCTATTCTATTAAAAAGAAAAGTTCAGTGATGCACAGGTGCAGCAGGCAGAGGGCAGCAGTGAGCTGAAAGTCCCAAATGTCAGAGGCTCTTTACACTATGAGGAAGCAACATGAAGAATATTAGGTATAATTACTGGCATACACTCTAATGCTGTTTGAGGACTGTTTTTAAGCAAATTTACTTAATATGTTCACTGTTCTATAACAGCTCCGATTATAATAGTGCACTTTCTAATTTACTCTTTATAGCTTTAGTTACATTTGTCTCTAAGCAGATTCAAGCGATATGATTGGCTGAATAAATGTAATTACAGATCACATTTGCCAAAATTTTATAAAACAGTGAAACCATCTCCACCTTGACCACCTTCAGCAGTAAAATTGTGCCTCCACATGAATCTATAGTGAAAACTGGGTACATCTACGGAATAAAAGAACATTTTGCACAGCAGTTTTGTAATACACTGCTGGATTTATAATGCTTCTGTGTGAGCTTCATAGCATCACAGCAACGACACAAAGTAAAGATTTATTCTCTGGGTTGGTTGTTATGTTGCCAGGGAAAAAGTTCTGCCTTAAAGACTGAACTCAAGGACTGAAAGTAAAAGCCCAAAGACATGAATGAAAGTCTGGAACATGACTGACTGTAACACTGCTCTGCAGGATGTGCACTGATATGGATCTGTGACTGTTTTTAGGTCAGTAAACAATAGGTCTCCCTGCACAGAGGAGGCTGAACAACGTTTCCCTACAGATACTCAACTCCTAATGGAATAATCCTAACACACTGGCACAAGACTAGATTGAAGTGACTAAAATGCTAAAAGACTCTCCTCACTAGGCTCATTTTGTTGTGCACTAAACACATATTCTTTTCTAACTGATCATATGTTTTGTGTCTGCATAAAACTTCATTATTATTCCCTGGTAGATGTCTAGCAGTAGACGTATAATATAGTGTAAAAAAAAAAGACAAATATCTCGCTGTTGTACATTCTAAATTTACTTTGTTGTCCACCTCTGCTTATCTTTGTCACAGAGGTGTGTTCTGATGAAACAAATCCTCCTCCTCCTCCTTGAGCTGCTGGTCCTGGTCCAGCTGGAGAACCCCGCCTTCATGCTGTCAGGACGGGAAACACGAGACTCACACTCACAGATTTAATACAAGTGAGCGCAGCAGAGGACAACACATCTTTTGGATCTTTTCTCAGAGAAGAGGAGATATTCTTTTTTTCTAAACCAAGGAATTAGCTGTCGGTAAGTCTGTTTTCTCTGCTGTCTGTCTCCTATGGAAGTTTGTACTGAAGTTAATTGTTGAGGGTGTTTGTCCGGATGGAGGGACAGCATGTTGTCTTCACTATCCTGAGCAGTTTCAGGATTCTCTTTGATCCCTTTAGGGTTGCTTTTCAGCAGGATTCTAGTGGTCTTCATCTGTATAAAATCCCAGCAGTATCTCAAGTAGCACAAGTGACTTTGTGGCATTCGTATGGCACAATCTCCACTGGTTCATGACACCCTGTGTGACATTTTTGTAGAAATTAAAGAGTTCGTCCTACAAGATTCAAGTGTGGGACCTCTATTGTCTTTATTACTCTCACTTCAACTCTTGTGGTGACATTTCTGTAGAAAATAAAGCCCTGTTTCATTGTTGGTGTGGGTCAGCAGCACTCGTATGTTGTCGGGCTGAAAGTGATTACATAACATGAACAGAGAGATGTTCTCCTCCAGCTTCCAAATGCAGCTGCTGTTCTCTGCACGAACCTGCTCATGTAAACAGACATTTCCTGCTCTGACTGAAGCTCAAAAGTGCATCAGTCAGAGCAGTAATTCTGCAGATGGAACTTCCAAAGTGGATCCAAGATGAATATGAAACATTCAAATTGATGATTTGATTATTATGATTGATATCATTATGCAAAGTCACATTAACCACCTGTGTTCCCTAGGGCAAAAATTGGCAGTTCATCATTATGTCAAGCACCCAGAGATAAAATAGTTTACTAGATTACTGACTGAAAATGAACCTGCAAGAATTTAGACTGCAGGTCTTGGAAGCTTCTGTTGTTGCCACGATAATCCACATCCAAATCGGTCAGTTTTCAAATGCTTTTCCAAGACTTATCAGGTGCTTACAATGCAGTCTTGATATCACTCTCCAGACAATATCACCACCGTTCACACAATGAGTCATGGGAATCTTGACTCATTAATGGGCTAATAGCCATTTGATTTGTGGATGGAAAAATATATGAGAGTCCTCATCAGTCAGGTAGAACTGAAAAAGTCACTGAAATGAAAAGTAAAATGTCTTCAAGAACAAAAACAAAAGAAGTCCAGTTGTTCTTTACTGAAGCTTTTTGGACTACCGAGACCTGTGTGACCAAGAATTTACAGAAACGTGCAACTTGACCCCTAAAAAGTTCAGTTCCACATACCACGAATGAACTAAATTTGGCATATGGCATAAAAACTGAAAAGTCAGCTGCAACGTTCATGCTAACAGAGTGTATCATCAGGTTGACTCGGAGTCATGTTATTGTCAATGCATTCATGTGTGCCTCCTTCTGTGCAGATGATTTTCACCGAAGCTCAAGAAACCGCAAAAATGGTATTCAGGGCAGCCTTAATTTTGATATCACTCAGCCATTTTTTTCAAACAAAAATGCAAGACCCTCTCTGGTACGACTCTCAAATGTGAATATCTGAAAGTTTCTCCATTTTTTTCAATAGTAAACTGAACATTTTTGTGTTTTCCAGCTGTTGGTTGGAAACAAAAGCAATTTTTAATTGGTTCACTTAGGTTTTAGTGACTAATGATCAGCTTTTCTAGTGGTTTCTGAGACTTTATTTGCTAAACAACTGATTGATGAAGAGAGTAGCTGCAACCTCACCGCAATAATACTGCCTTGTCTGAAATTTGTGAGTTATAATTAAATATTTGGTTTAAATGTAGACACAAGGTGCATTTCCATCTCTCCGTTCTGATGAGCATTTTCAGTATGAATTCCCTCGACTGGAAGCTACTCCAGTACACTTGCATGTTAGGGCCATTGTTGGTTTGGAAAACAAGCTGTGCTTGAGGAGGAAAGGTAATATTTTTTAAAAATTCAGAATCAACATCTTCTGAGACGGATCTCTACCGGGGAGGTGAAAAATGAGGAAAGCATCAGCTGTGGAACTGTAGCCTTCATCTTATTACTCCTTGAAACCAACAGAAATGTCCGATTTCACTTATGTTGTTTGTAAACCAAAAAACTCATCGAGAACACAATCTGTTGTTGACTGAACTCCAAGAGTTCACTTTTATTTTTGCAAATATTTTATTTTGTCTTCATGATCTGGAGGTAAACAGTAGAAATGTGTAATTCATAGTCTGAAGTTTCCTCCCAAGTATTTGAACCCATATTTCACGGGCTTCACTGGCTGTTGTTGGGTTACATTAAGACTCAATCATGCACACATCTCACAGGACATCAGGATTCAGAGTCAGCACCTCAGCTAAGTTTAGGAGTCTTCATCTGTTTTATTATTTTACTTAGTTTATACGTCATCTTTATTTGGCTACTCTGGTGCAACTTCCACATTTCACAGTGTTGCTTCACTTATTGTTTCCCCGAATTTCATAGTAAGAAACTGAGCATGAAATCCAGCAGCTGTGTCTCTATTAGGGGAAACCCTGTTAAATAAACCCCAGTGGGCCCCCGTGGAGTCGTGTGTGTGTGTGTGTGTGTGTGTGTGTGTGTGTGTGTGTGTGTGTGTGTGTGTGTGTGTGTGTGTGTGTGTGTGTACTTGTACTTACTACATGGTGAGTACCATTTTCTGCATTTAACTATCAAAGTGAGGACATTTTTACAAAGTGAGGACATTTTGGCCGGTCCTCACTTTGAAACAGCCATGTTTGAGGGTGAAGACTTGTTTTTAGAGAACAGGTATGAATTGAGGTTTGGTTAGGGTTAGGGTAAGGATTAGGGTTAGGCAATCAGTTGTGATGGTTAAGGTTAGGGTAAGGCTCTAGGAAATGCATTACGCCTATGGATGTCCTCACTAAGATAGAAGTACAAACGTGTGTGTGTGTGTGTGTGTGTGTGTGTGTGTGTGTGTGTGTGTGTGTGTGTGTGTGTGTGTGTGTGTGTGTGTGTGTGTGTGTGTGTGTGTGTGGCTGAGTAAAGAGCAGGCACATTAAAAGCTAAGTGGAGTCCTGCAGAGCCCTTAAAGCCTCAAGGGAGGAGAGTTCAAGACCTGAAACCCGAAAACCCGCTTAGAAATGAACACACACGCACATTTTTTCTGCCATTGGGACAGTCCTCATTGACATAATGAATTCCCGAACCCCCAATCTAAACCTGAACGCTGACCTGAAGCCAAGTCTGAACCCTCAGTCTGCTCTTTGAAGGTCTGTCTCAAAGTGAGGACATGGCCTCATTTTCAACTTTTTAAACTCAGATTCATTTTATAAAGACAGACATACAAGCACGTACACACACACACACACACACACATATATATATATATATATATATATATTGTACATTGATGGTCTTAAAGAAATCAAAAAACCAGAATGAAGCACAGGCACGTCAACCAACCAAAGAAGCAGATAGGTTGTGTTTAAACTGTGTTTATTTAATCCAGTTAGTTTCCACATCCTTAAAGCATCAGTTTGGTTACTATGTCTACCAACAGACTGATAAACGGATTTAGAGCTGCTGATCAATTACGAATCAGTTTTTATAGGTCAGGTAAAACTGTAAACAAACCCCAGTACTGTGTTTATTTTTCTACCCTACTGACCGTTTTGCTGCCATGGAGTTTCCTCCTTTGCTCACTGACGTGGTTTGCGGTTGTTTGTGTTGTAAGGCGAGCAGCTCAGGTGGCAGCGCAGCGGGGGGAAACGCCCCGACAGGTAGAACACTGCTCGCTGTGTCCAGAAAACCACAGCGAGGCAGAGTTTGCTTTCAGCAGGAAGCTGTGCGGTCCAGCAGGAACACAGTCATGCCTGTGCTTTTAGAAATTAACACGCAGAACCACACATGAATGTTTGGACAGCGTTTTACTACAGAGAAAATAAATATTCTGAGGAAACCTGAAGCTTAAATCTGACATTTAGTCTGAATCCGATGTTGTCACATTAGAAAATTAGCTATAGATTGCCAGTAATAAAAACACAGACTAGAGTTTTGTCATTAATGTCAAATCCAGAATGATCGGCTTGGTCCTTCATCTGAGATTGTATTATCACTCTCAACACGTGAACATCTATATACAGATTGCTTTAATCAGGGTGGTTTATTGCTGCAGCGATTGTGCCATCTCTGTGCATAAACATTTTAGATGTTTAGAAATCATAGAAAGAATATGTTTTTTGTTAACTTTGTGCAAGTAGACTTATGGATGCATAAATGATGCAATTTTCAAAATAACAACAACTAAACATTTACTATGATCAATGATCTCTCTGCAAAAAGGTTCTCACAGAAATGTATTTACCACAGTGTCTGCAAGAAGGGAAATCAGTTCAAAACCTAAGGGAGGGTTTAGATTGATTTAGCCAACGACACAAAACCCCCATTGATTCCCTGTGGAGGCTTCAGCGATCAATAACCGAAACACTTGAGTGATCAGTGTAACATGTGGGAGGCCAGAGAAGATCTCGGATCTCTTTGTTCCGCCTCATCGACAATAGAAAGTTGTTTTCACTGAGCTTGACGCTTCGTCAATCGAGTGTTCAGTCTTGGCTCTCCATATGTCACCTCGCGGTTAAACAGCGTGTTAATGAATACTGAGTGGACCTCATTAGGCTCTGCTGTGTGCTAATGAGAGTCAGAGCAGCTCAGTTTACACTCTCACATCAGCTCAGTCACAGAAAGGCCAGAAACGGCAGGAAGTTTAAGAAATTCTGCTCCAAACCAACTGATGCTCTGGGGTTTGTTGCTGCAGATGTGTTTAATGTGTATATAATCACAGCATTTCTTAAATTTGTGTTTAAGAATGAACATTAAATGCAATTTTTTTTTTATCTTGACTGCAGTAAAACTAGAACAGAATCCCTTTAAAATTATTCTCAGGCCCTGTAACCACAAAGACGGACAGCTTTCACTAGATAGCTTTTAGACTGAAGAAATTTTTTTTTAAAAAACATGAGGAGTAAGAGCAAGAGTTGCAGTACAAAAGGAGTGTCTTTTATAGTTATTGATGATGGACATCAGATGCCAGTGGAAAGACTTAAAGGATCATTCTGGTTTATTTCAACCTGTTGTTAATTCATGGGAAATCCAATAATATGTCTATCATGTCTTAATGGGTCACATTGAACTTGCACAGGGAGTTGTACAAAATCAAAAAGCTGTATAATGGGGCAAAAAAATGCAAATTCACAAAAACTTTCTAAAGTGTTTGTTTTCAATTTTACTGAAAAGAAACACAGTAATCAGCTGACTGGAATGGACATTTTACAAACTACATTATCAATCTCCATCCAGGGATACATGCTGTCTGACTGCTAACAAGGTATTCAGCACATAAAATTATGTTTTTAGACTGTTGTTGCAGGTTCTGCTTGAGTTTTTGGTCTGGTAGCTCCTCGATGTTGGGGAAGTGGAATGCTACCTCCAGAAATGTTAATCACAGCTGCAGATCCATTAGCTGTATTTCCGCTCTCATCCATGGACACATGGAGATTTTCTCAGCCTGCCATCATTCATTTTTTGCAGCAACAGTTTTCTTCTTCAGTCAGCAGCACAGCAGCGAGCACAGGAACAACACTGGTTGTCTTCCTGCCTCCATCCTCTGAAGCTCATCTTCCATTTGATTCATCTCCTCATCTGTGGAAAAAATGACCGACCATCAAACTAAAAAGACCTGTGCTGTAATTATCATTGTAACAAGCAGGACATAGCCTTAACAAGTCATGAAGATTTCTGCAGTTTGTTCTGTTTTGAATTAATCAGATGGAGGAGTGTTAATTTTGATGTTAACATCCATTATTTGGACTTATTAGGGGGTTGAAAAGGGGCTCATGAATGAAACGTGATAGAACCACTGCTGTCAAAATTCTTAAAAAGTCATTCAGTTGGCTCTCCCAGCAGCAAAAAAAACCAACACACACACTGTGGAGGTGAATCCAGCAGTTTGTTTTTCTTCAGGTCATGGCGGGCAGAGAGCCCAGTGTGGTCACCACTGCAGCACCAACAAGCAGCACCAGAATACGAAGAAGAGGGCGTCTGTGTTCGGCTGGAATGTGCGGTGGATTTTCTACCTAATTAACTTCCATGTTGTCGTGCAAGGCCGCCACTTTCTGCACGATGGAAAAAGGCGATAGGCTTGGCTGCCCTGTTGTTCTTTCTTTAAGCCACTCGGCTCAGAGTGATCCAACAACGGAGAGGCTTTGTTTGCGCATGAGGCACGAGACCGAGCCGATAAGATCCAACTCAACAGAGCAGAACTCAATTACAGCACAAAGCGAAGCAGCTTCTGGATAACAAAGCTAATTGGATCACATTTTCACCATGATAGAGTTTTATTGTTGTCCTTGTTAGGGGCAGGAGCTTTAACTGAATGTTTGAGATTCTTTGAACTTGTAAATGCTTGGGATTACAATCAGCTTCTGATTGAACCCAAGAGCTATGACGAGAACATAAGACAGACTTTATGTTAACATAATTTTTAAAAAATCCAAACTACTTTTTCAGATGTACAGAGAGTAGCTGCACTGGAAGGCTCTTGTTTTTTTGTTTTGAATACAATCAGTGTCTGACTGATGCTGTGCAGCTCCCCATAGTTTCAGCTGAACATTGTCAGTTGCATCACATTGCATCTGCTGGGTTTTCTACTTCCTATTTTCCAGTGTGGTAAGCACAGCAGTACATGTTCCTCCAAAGACCCCATGCTTCCTACTACAGGCATGGAAAACAAAATAGCACCTATTTTATTTCTAAGAATGTGGCTTAATGGCTTAGATGCCAGTCTTTAGCGGGATTTCTCATTTTTTCATGTTATCAACACCATTTCACAGTTGTTGTTGTTTTCCAACCAATAATATGTGAAGCTTGTGTGAGAAGTTATTGTGGGCCAGTATGTAGCACATAATGCACGTGGTACATGAGGTAGAAACAGTCTGATTAGCTTTAACTAGTCCATACCACCTCTTTGAGGGCTGAGCTTGAACACCTCCATGCATGGGCAGAAGGGTCCATGTTGATCATGGTGACTAGCATTCACCACGGTTGTAGCAGCTGGGCCAGGCGCTAACATTTGTTTACTTGAGCTAAGCATGTTTGTGGCCTAAGGCTACCAATTTGATGAGTCAGTTCTGGTTTCCAGTGCAGTTTACTTTCAAGAAGCATTTTTTCAACTTCAGACAAGGCAGAATACATCTCTGTGTCTAAATGTTGTGTTAACCCTCTGTAGTCTTTACTGGTATCAATGGAAGCAAACACAAGCAGTCCAAGTAGCCAGACTCCATGTGGTGTCCATCACCAGTTAAGCCTGGTTAAGGTGGAGATTTTATAAACTCTGAATCTCAGTTTGGACTCACGTGCAGATGAATTAAAGCCTCTTTGAGCGCAGCGATCCTTAACATCAACACAGGAAGTGGACAGAGCTGTCGACCAGCATACTTTAACCCGAATTTAACAAGGCCAACACTGTTCTTGGACAAACCCACTGCAGTCCATTTTTTTTAACACTATGTGGTTTGGACAGAGTTGTTGTGGACACAGCTGAGCTTTAGGTAGCCCTCACTGCTAAATTTAAAGTGGACACCTACGATTGCTGTCAATTTAAGTAAAAATACAGTTTAAAATGTATTTAATGACGTTTGTCGCAGCTGCAAAGACAAGAGAGAGAGATGCGGTGTTGATTCTGTAATTCAGCAATTTTCACCAAATAAGCAGAGCAGGCGTCCTCTGAATAAATAAAAAACATCAGAGACTGCTGAACATACACACTCATCCTGCTATGATTACGCAGAAGATAGAGGAAACTGTAATAGTACAGCTTATGATAATGAGGTTTATTTGGTGCCTGCAGCTGTAATTTCAGGAGTCATCTGTCTGTACCACTGGACTGAAAGGCTTCGGTTTGCATGTTTTGGGGAAGTTAAGGGGGGCGAGGGGGCATTTTGCAGAGGGTGGTGGAAAATGCTTGACATGACTATGAAATGTATTGGGAGTCTCTGTAGTGTATTTGGTGGCAGTAGATGTCAAATACAAGGCACAGGATTGTCTAGTATGGATGTAACTCCATACTGATGCTTTAAAATAAACTTTATTTGTAGTATTAGTTGCTTGTTGTACAGCAGGTGTTTACTATGTCTGTTCACCCCAGGCGTAAACTAACCGTGACGTCACCCATTGGTTTCAACGCCGAGAAAATGAAGCCTGGATTTTGCTACTTCCTGGTCGCCATTTTGGATTTTTTGGAGCCAGTGACGTATAAAGCGTCATCAAACAGGCTGGACCGGAGAGCAACTCGGGGCAGGACCAGTCAATGGGACTGTCAATCAAGTATAGCCACACCCCCTGGCTTGATTTATTTTAAGATCGGCCACCTGATCTCTCATTTTGACCATGAAAACTAACGGGGAAAAAATCCTGAGCTGTAGAAAATCAGTCTATCAAATTTTATTTTTTCCAAAAATGAATTGGGGTCTATGGAGCAAAAGCTTTTTGGAGCCAACCCTAGCAGCGTGATATTGCACGTTTTTGACACTTCCGGGTTGGCTTCAATTCTGGAGCCAGATGCTACGTCCACTTTATATACAGTCTATGGTTCACCCTTAAGTTTTAGTGTGAGAGGGTTTAAGAGAGGCAATAAAGGAGGGAAACACATGAAGTGTGAGATACAATTTGTCTCAGAATTCATCCTTTGTCCTCAACTCTATCTCCTGGAAATAATGTTTTCGTGCAAATAGATTGTTTTTTCAATTACGTACAGGGTAGTTGCCAGGAGGTTTTAGAGTTTAGAGGCTATGTTTTCAAAACTTGAATGAAAAACATTTGTGAATGAACTCAAAGTCAGCAGGAGGGGGTCTAGGTGGATGATGGGTGCATCAAGCTTTCAATTTTGACAGCAGAGACTGGGATTTACATCCAAATTTCTCCTCGTGGTTTTGGCACTTTGGTTATAGTATTAGAGAAAGATGACAGTTTTGATTTAAGTCCCAAGTTATGGTGGGATTCTTTTTTGTATTAAAGCAGGTCGCCATCTTTTCCAAAACATAATTAAACGTGTTTCTGTTTGACTTCCCAAATACAAAGTTCAGATTATGCCCATAAAAAAATCAAAAGCCAGGCCTGATTTGAATTTGTCCAAAATCCCCTTTTAAGTAGTCTCCTTGCTGATCACAGTGCACCTGCCATGTTTGGAACGCTCCTAGAAACCCTGTTATTTTAGCGCATCAAACACAGTTTGCGACATGCCATGGATATGAATTGAGCCAAAATGGATGATGAATGAAGAAAACAATGATTCAGTTCAATTTTATTTATATTCACACCATATGTCATCTCATCTCATAGCACTTGACATAGTCTGGTAAAGACCTCATGCATTCCAAATAAGGAGCAGAGAACCCAACAAAGCAAAGTTGCCTTTGGATTCCCTATGAGCAAGCAGTGAGAGACAGAGGGAGGGAACAAGTAAACCTTCAAACAGAACCAGGCTTAGGCACCACCTTGACTGGTTGGTGTGCTCCAGACCTGACATGCTTTCATTGGTCTTGAAGACTGACCTAGTGTTCGGTCTCTGAGTTGTATTTGCGGACTTACCTTTCGTCACCAGTGACAATCATTAAAATGAATGTTGGCACATTTCGGGCTCCACGACAACCGTTGCAGATTTTGACACAGTGTGGCTTTTCCAGGTCCATGGTGAAATCACAAATGTATGTCTACAAATGGTGACAAAAATGCATGAAACAATGATCCTCATGTATGACATAATGTGGAATTCAGACATGGCCATCCCTTTCTCCGGTATTACTTAGAGGAACAAAAGCAGAACTTTATGATTGCACCTCACATTCAGTGTTTTCTCATTACATTTCAGATAGTAGATAGAATCTGGTCACTTTGACTTTCCCTGCACAATGTATTGACCGGAAAAAGCATTCTCTACATATTCGTGACCAAATTTGCCACAGAATCATCATGTTTTTAAGTTTTCTCCAATGTCACAGTGATCCAGTGATAACTGTCTTTACATCCATGATATGCCTTGAAAGCCTCTAGTCTAAATAAACACAGTAATCTGAGAGCTAAAATGCATGTCCTGATGTTGTGTGTATCAGCTCAATAATGCTGTTGCTGTGTTACGTCACCCTGCTGCTGCTGTCAGAGCAGCTTCCAACCAAACCGACAAGGATCAGTATTTCCCTCAACAGCTGCTTCCAATTACTCACATAATACTCTCTCTCTCTGTGTTCCCACATCATAATAAAGCCCCTCGCTCGCCCTCCCTGCCCAGAGTCATACAAGTGAACTTGGCATGTAGTCATTAAAGTGTGTGTGTGTGAAAATAAAAATGCTCACGCAGTCACATGTAGCCTCGACAGAATACAAAGTGAGTTGAGGACTGTGGGTTCACGTCAACTGGTGGCATCCGTGAAGCCTCACTTTGCTCGACCATAAATCTGTTTTGTTTTTATCTTCACACACAGTTGAGCAACATTTATTAATCACATTCCATGTGACTGTATTTCTATTAGATTAAGCTCACTTGCTTTTACGATTCACATTTTTTTCTTCATTGTTGTATTTCTATTGGATGAAGTGTAACTCCTCAAAAACATCTCTGCCATCACATGAAAAGATCATTTTTAATTTCCTCGTGACTTAACAAGCAGTTATTGTTTTTCTTCTCTAATTTTTCATTAAAAAGGCTCATGCAGCATCCATTAACCCTTCTTCAAACATCCCCTCCTACAAAGGATTTGCGCAAATTGGAAAAGAGATATCCAGTTATCCTGTTTCCCATATCCTGGGCACATCTTTCCATCCCAACCTCTCTACTTCCATCTATCCCTCCAGATTTGATTCCTCAGGAAAATCACTCCCGAGATGTTGTGGCTTTTATTTCCATTGCGTTAGTGCAGCGTGTCGTTGTCGTGTTGGCTGTGCTGAGGGAGTTTTTCCGTTGTTGCTCACTGGTTTTTGGGCTCTGTTTGGTTTAGTAACGGTATACTGGAAGCTGACTGGTGAAGCTCCCAAGTGAATCTGGCTCTGATTCACCAATCAGTGGAAAAACCAAAAGCTGCCGATGCTGAGCTGCACCCACCAGAAAGATAAAGTGCTTTTTAACTCTTGGTTTTCTTTGCTAAGAGCTCTCAGGGAAGCATGTTCCTCTTGCAGAGAGGGAGCAGTGGATTGTGGCAAGTTTTCAACCATTTTTCTCATCATTAGACTGTAAATCTTTGGAGCCTGTAATTTAGTTTCTAACGTGCAATATTCCCATCATATCCCGCATTGCTCAGTTTATTCCATCCTTTCTTCACCACAGATTCTCCTCCACTCCTTGTGTGTTTCCTCTGATTTCTCGCCTTGTTCCTGGTTTCAGTTGTCATTGTTTTCCAGCCCCGGCTTCTCCAACTGTTGTGTAATAAGTAGAGAGTGAGTTTGTCCTCAGCATCCTGGGGTTTCTGATGACTCTCGCCCTGTTGGTATTCTCTGGCTTGAAGCAGCCCTTATGTAAGACAACATATCTGCTCAGTATTTAATATGTTCGCTATGTTTTTATGTGACAGCGGTTCTCAAACTGGAGTTCTTGAAAATGTTCCAGAGTGTATTTCAAAGAGCAAACAATGTCATTTATATAAATGAGCAAATCATCTTTGGCCATCAAACTGAACATTTTAAAGTCCTACAAATTAAACTAAACAGCATGTGGAACTATTTTGTCCCTCACAATTGTAAAAAGTGAGAAATGCAGCTACCTGTTAGTAAAGCCTATTCAATGATTAAGGAAGCAGCGTTCTGGGCACAGTCCCAGGGCTGCAAGGTATCAGTGAACTTCATTTGTTTGACGTGACAGACAGTCAAAGTACCACAAAGGAATTCAAAATGGTTACAAACAGATGCATCTGTCCTTTTTTTTGCTTATCAGAGGTTGAGTTGTGGATCCAGAAGGTGAAGCTGACCCTCAACCTAGCGATATATTCTACCTGCTGCTGGGGTATTCCAAGGTCTTCCTAGACCAGATGAGATTTGTAATTCCCATTGCGATTTCTAGGTCTATTCTGGAATCTCCCCCAGGTTGTACATGTCCGGAAAGCTTCCAAACGAAGTCGTCCAGGAGGCATCCTAATCAGATGCCCAAACCACCTCTGCTAGCTCCTTTCAATGGGAAGGAGTAGCAACTCTACTTCAAGCTCCCTCCAATTGTCCAAACTGGTCAACCCATCTCTAAGGCTGAACCAATGGATGAAACTGATTTTGCATCTGCGACCTCATTCTTTCGATCACTACCCAGAGCTCATGACAATAGGTAAGAGTTGGAATGTAGATCGACTAGTAAATCGAGAGCTTTGGCTTGTGGCTCATCTCACTGTTCACCATAATTATTAGCTACAACACCTGCAGTACTGCTGATTCTCAAACAAGCTATGTGTCCATCTCACGCTTCACTTTCCTGTCACTCATGATCGAGATCTCAGGATACTTAAACTCCTTTGCTTGAGGCAGCAGCTCACCTCCAACCCAGATGGAGCAATTCACCACACTTTTCTGCAAACCAACCCAAGGGCATTGTGAAGGTCGCAGTCAGATAAAGCCAACAGAACGAGACACTATGCTGAGGTTCCCAGACTGGACACCCTCCTCATCCAGGCTACACCGCAAGAGCCTGTCCATGTCTGACAGTCAGAAACAGGATTCAGACAAGATGTCTGTTGCAAAAACAACTATAAATAGCTGAAATCCAACCACAAAGCGATAGTATCAATTACAAAGATGCTCGAAGCAACCAGAAAGAAGGAAAACAACACAAAAGACAAAGTGAAGACAGACACGGAAGAAAAAAGGTCTAAATGACTTCAAAATATTAGCAAAAAAGAAACGCAAAACCAACACAAAGCATTATAAAACCATTTCAAAAATACTTAAAACAAGTAGAAATAGACAGAACTAAATCAAAATATGTGTAAATTGGTACAAAACAACAGCAAAAAGACCTACAAACAATGGCAAAAAGATGCAAACTCGCAAAGAAGATATGCAGACATTAGTTTCAGTTATTTTATAGATACTTTGTGTTTCTCTCAGGCCACATATCTGGCCTCAGTAAGAGGAGTGGGGGGTCTGTTGTCTTATAGTCCATCCAAGGTATTGTGTTGTGTAGCACATGAATGCTTTAGGACTCAAGACAAATTCAGACAAAGAGTGAAATCAAATCAAGCCTGCAGTAGTCTGGTTATAATAGGAATTACACTGACACGCATTGAAGGAAATGCATTTAAAAACTGATGGACTGTTTGGAAATTTATCCGTAGGAACAGAGTGATTTTTTGTAAATATAAAACTAGGGCATGAAAATCCAGGTGTGGCTTTTTTCCAGCTCTCTCCTGCCGAGGGAATGAAAAGCTCAGCAGTCGCTGCGTCCATACAGTGACAGCAGGACAGGAAGTGTGCGACGGGATGTTTGACCCTTCAGAGCTGTTTGAATCTAAAACAGCTCAGAGGAAATCAGCATGTCCTGTGAGTGTGTGTTGTTGACGTCATGTTGTTTACAACCAGGGTGGGAAATTCCTGCACCAGTAGCCAGATGTTGCTGCATTTTGTCGTCACGTCGTTTTGTCAGGAAGCCGACAGCCCTGACCTGATCTAAACATGTGTGTTTAAATTTAAAATCTGCTCTTCAGCTTCTCAGCCAGGGTTGTAAAACTTCGTACAACACATCTGTAACACCATTCATCTCAGTCATGAAAAGATTATATTTCAACCTTGTATTTCAAAGTTTTAATAGAAATTCATAAACTTCAATGACAGCTACTGAGGATATGAAGTTAACATGAACACAGAGAAATCTGGTTCCGCATATCCATATAAACATAAACTATTGTGTGGTTCCTGGTTACTGCCTGCTGTTTCTCCAGCTGCCTGTATCCTTAGGTGAAGTGACTCTGGCTATTAAACTGACTTGTTCCACTGTAAGTGTTGGAAAACTGTCATCCTGTAACCTGGCAGTGTCACACTGGAACATCTCAGCACTTTGAAATGTTCTCCATCTAAATAACCAAAGACTACATTCCCTTTCTTCATCACTGTTGCTATTATTTGCGTTCCTGTAAAATCTTCAGGTAGGATTCAAAAACTTGTACCAAACCTGTTCTTCTGCAGTTCTTCTGAGTATGATTAAATCAGTTGCTGACAAATGTATTTATTGACTAGGTGGTGAGTGAGTAAAGGATGTGAGTTGTCCAATATAAATTTTAATAATACTTTTTTTAAAAAAGCACAAACTATCTTCTTCCAAACTAGGGACATACAGACTAAGTTCACCACTGATCTCAGCAAAAGAGAACTGGAAGAACACTTAAAACCAAAACTAATGAGACCAAAGAACAGAGAAATAAATGCTGTTAGCTACAGTTACAGCTTGCTGAGAAATGCTAGATATCACTGCTGAGAAATCTCAGCAGTGATATCTAGCATTCACAAATTTGAGTCAAAAATGGTAGTTAAACCTCAAGTCAAAAGACCAAATTTAGTGAGCACCCAGTCCCCAAAAACTATTGGACCCTACAATAATGTTGCCCTCAGTGTGTCACTGCCCCCACATCCAAAAAGACTCTTTGCTACAGTGGTGTACCAGCCATCGAACCATCAAAACTTCCATCTAGTTCATACCTGTCCTGTCTGTCCTCTACTTGTCCTCTATGTGTCTGTTTTTCATGCGTGTTAGATGATTCCCAGCCACTGGGTTGAACAACTTCTTGGGACAATATAATTGGAAACTGCAGTGTTGTAGCAGAAATTCATAGAAATCATGAAAACCACAAATACACGATATTACAAGTACACACCAAGCATCTTTATTGACTTAACTGTCAATTAACTCTTCCCTAAAACAAGCTCAAGCTAAATTAAAAAGCTGACTGCTAAAGAAAACCATGGAGTATTAGTGTGATTCACAATCCCAAAAGTCGAATTATCTAAATAGTCATTAGTTGAAGCCCTTTTTGGGGATTTTGCAGATGTTTTCGTAAATATTAGAAAAAACAGGACGCTTCAAAAACTGGACCAGAACCTGAATGCTTATGTCCATGTGAACACACTCAGTGGTGGTTCAGTTCACTCTTTAGCATTTATACTCAGCATGTTCTTAAGAAGGCTGGCTTGAGTTGTTGCCATCTGGTTGGAGACCAGAAGCACAACCCAAGAGAACTAAATCATCCTTTGGTTCGATGGCTGTCGGCCTGTCATGTTTAAAAAACAAAGTGCATAAAATCAACTGGGTTGCTTTGTAAAAATCACCTGTCAGGTCAGCCATCTCAGCTTCTGGACAAAGAGTCAGCTCAGCACATTTCCTGAATCCTCTGTGTTTGTGTCGGCCAGTCTTTGGTCTTCATCAGTATCAGAGGTGTTTTCTCAGCCTCAGTGCTGCTGCTCAGTCAGATCAGGATCATTTCCACGAATCTGCACGGCCGCTCTGCCCCAAAACACCCTGAAAACACAACGTGCAGTAATCGCAGCTGCACAGTTTGTCTTTGAAATTCTTTGTTCACCTCAGCGAGTTCACTGTAAAAGCTTTTACATTCCACTGAGACTCAGCGGCTGCAGGCTTTGACCTTTAAGGACCAAACCAGGCTGGTACAAACTACAGAGAGCTGAAAACCACATGAAGTGTTACCTGCTCTGAAACAAACAGTCCTTTCTCTAGTTTTACTCTCAGATGCACTTTAAGGACTCAGAGCTTGTTTACAGCTCTTTGATCACGTTTTCAGGACAACAAGGAGAACACTGTTCTTCTACAATCACGAAACAGCTAAAACGATGGGGCGTGAAGAGAACGGATAGAGCGGATGAAGGTGTTTCTAAAAACACACTGGCTGCCCTTAAAGCCAACCTCTGAGTAGTTGTTTTACAGTTTGTGGTCTTAATTGTACTTTGGCAGTCATTCCTATCAGATATGACTTTGCTTGACGTAACCGCGTGATTGAAACAATGTCATGGAGACCATGGGTGTGGGCAGCACTTTGCAGGCCTTTTGTCCAAACCAAATTCTTTTCCGTAGACGGGCACTTTACAGCCTGTATACACAATATAACACCACTTATAAATATTTTGCCCCCTTGCTCAGTACAGCCTTGGTAGATTTATTTAGGTAGATGTCCCTGTTGGTGTGTCAGTTGGCTTCAATGAGCTTGTGCATCAGTAGTTTAGCATCTTGATGGCTGTATGCTTTCTGGCTGAAAATACGTGACTTGACATCAAAAGATTATGAAAGACCATGGGATTTGTCAATCAGTGGCATCAGTTGTGGAACTGTGGATGTGTGGCCGTGGTATGGTGGCAGGTGCAGCAAAACCAAACCAAATGAGGACAAATGTGCTCCACAGAGCAGAGAAAGAGACACTCAGGGTTGGGCCTTTCATATCCTGGGATCACCGGTGCAAAACACTCCAGGCACACAGGATCACCCGCTCAGCGTCCAGCACCTCAATGAGCTGAAAACTAAATACAAAATATAAGATACATCAATATCCCCAGACAGGCCTACTAGGTAGTGCAATTCCAGCTTTTACTGATAACAGTGGATAGTGCTGCAGCATCCACTCCACAAACAGTCCACACAGTGTAGCCACAGGGTTGTTCTTTGGTTTCTAAATGCTCGTAACCAATGAGGACTCCAAACAGGTTCCACCAGCTTTCTGTAAAACGCGTCATTAGTTTGTGCATCACGTCCTTCCTAAATTCTTACTAGCAAGTTTTAAACCAGCAGGCTATGAAATGAGAATGCTACCATCAAGCAACAGAGATGTCACAGCTAGTAAAACCTTTTTCAGACTTGCATAGCTGCATTCCACTGCGTTGTGTCAGTCCTAGGGAATGGTTTGGCTACGCTCATTAAGTTTCTGCTATAGAAGGAAAAAAAGTTCCGGCTTGTTTGTATTTCTTTAAACCAGTCACTACATTGGAAATGCTAAGCCCGGGATGCAGCAATGGTGCCCCTGCAAATTAGTGTTGGGGGAACTTGTTTTGGTCGAGCACTTGCACCCTACTGGACAACAAGTGTTGCAAACATGTTTACGATACAACAATTTGAACAACCTCCAAGTTGCTGTTTGGAGGTTTTTCTTATTTTTTTCCTTTGCCATAGGGGATTTGGAAAATGATTACATGTAGATAGTAGAAGGGAAGGAGAAGACAGGGTGAAATAAACAGCCAATGGCAAGCTTATATCTGAAATCTACATCCGCTGAGTTAGGCTGTGCTTTTTTAATGTATGAGTCATTAAAAAACATTCAACAAATCATCCAATCAGAAAGTATTTGACAGTGTAAACAAAGAAGTCAAGTGCTGCATCACATTGTAGCAAAAGTATTTATTATCTGCTGATGAGGAATCCTGCTCACAACTGAAATGATGATGAGCAGAAAGCTTGACATCGAGTTCAGATCCAGCTGATCAAGTATTCCCTGCTGATGGACAACATGCTGTTTCCATCAGCTTGTCTTGTAATTCAAACAGGATAGATGGTTGCCTGCAGCATGCAAATAGCTATCAGCTATACAGCCGTTAAGGCTAGTAGTCACTAGTGTAAATATTTGCCAGCAAGTCATCCCTACAGAAGAAATAGCTTGTTTGGTGCTTCCTGCTTTTATTTAGTTACAAATAGGCAAAAAGTTAACACAACTGGCTCCTACGGGAAAAAATCTAGCATATACTGTATTAACCGTTTTGAACATATTCACTGTGCAAACACAAGAATTAATAGTTTTCTATTCTCTACCAAAAGAAAATCTCTACCAAAAAGTGAATATGTTTCTATTTTCTGAATCAAGTTGAGGTAAATGCTGTTTGTTGCCATGCTGAGGTATAATGACCTCAAACCTGCTGTCATTTCTTAATACTAAATGTATGTTTAAGTCAGGCCTGCTTTGACACTGAAATACAATCACTAAAATATGATTTCATTAAAAAAAATATATTTACCACTGAATGACACGTTTTCAACTATTCGTATAAAGCAACACAACACCGCCCTCAGCTTTGCCAAAGCTGGTTAAAAGGACTTTAATTATATTCACCGAGGAGGGCAATCGTTCTATTTTGTTCTGTTAAAAATAAATAAAAATCCTGCTCAGGTTTCAGTGAGATTAATGGAAAAACATCCTCTGAGCCAAAGAAGTGATTAGATTTTGGGCGGTGCAAATCCAGAAATCTCAGCATTTGGTATTTTTGGACACTTTGACTATTTTAAGTGCAGTTGAATGCAAGTAAAAACTGGCACCTGTGTCGCACAATTTGGCTGTGACCGAGAATTAAGATGCAGATCAAAATGCAGATTTAAAGCTTCTACCTCTTCTCTGTTATTGCAACAACATGCAGTCTGTTCCTCATTTTGAGCTCCTTCGGCCTCTGTTTACTCTGTGGTTGGACTCTGTTGACATGAGCTCTGGGCTAACCGCTGAATCCTGCTAATTTCCCTGCGTTTGTTGTGCGTGTGGTTCCTGTTCCTGGCCAGGTGTTGATCTGTGGATTTAAGCGTGGCACGAACTGCACTGCATTTCCAACATGATAATAAGAATCTGCTGTCTGCATTGACTTAAAAATGAACGAAACACCTTGGGCTCATTAAACCAAAAAACAGATAAACAGGCCCATCAGCAGCAACTCAGATTTCTTGTTCTTCAGGCGATCCAGCAATGGTTTGTTTCCGTCACATCTCCGCCTCTTGGCAAACACTTCTGCTGCCAACATATGGCTCCTTTTACCCAGCGAGGTTTTTGTGACCAACGTCATTATTCAGTGTTTGTCGCTTCGTCTCCTCACAGTCTGCTGCCTCCTTTCAATTGGAGCTAATCACAGTTTTATCTCACAGGGAAACTGCATACGTTGCTTAAATGGATGCTTTTTTTCCCCCTGAATTACCGTGACAGGACTGCGAGTGTGTTTAGTGTTGTTGTTGGTTGTGGATTTTCATCCCCCGAGGGAAGGCGGTGGGTCTGTAGTCCATCACTGGCTATAATTTAAACTGCAGGATGACTCATTTGGCTTCACTGTATCAAGTGTGCCACTTTGCATGAACAGATAAGAGAATGCTACTTCGAAATTATCAGGAAGTGCATCGGCAGAGAAACCTAACATTTTCAAGAGTTCGGTGTAGTCATACACTTTTGTGAAAAGTTTTATGCTGTGTCTACATGAATTGTCTTTATGTTGCAACCTCGGACAGGAGGAAGGATCCACTTTCATATTCTGGTGGTTAATGGATGTTTTTTCATAGAGTTCATTTCTTCTTTTTTAAGTATTGTCATCTTTCGTGTATCTAGTCGCACTCGTACTTAATGAGCTAAGCTTCTGCAATGAGCAAAAAACCAGGCGGTGACATTGTTAAATATACAGTACATACTAACTACGCTTGCCCAACTAGCTGGCTGGTATTAAAGATTCTTGTTTCATTTTCTGCACCTAAAATCCCGGAAAACAGTTGAAGCACAAAAATCGGCTTGTGTTTTAAAGCATATAGCACAACCAATTAACACAATGCCTATGTTCTGTCGGGCGTGTGAGGTACAGATGACTGGAAAACGTTCAGTTCTTCACTTGTTCAGACTCTCATCCAGTACGCAGTACCTGCAGGGAGGCATCTGACTGGCCTTGGTTTTGCCAGAGTTACAATGACCAGTAAACTAAAGAATTTCTCCATTCACTTTGAAAATTCTGAACACATATCTGTCTGTGTGACAGAGGATGAAAGAAATATTGGTGTGCCAGTGTCATAGGATCATCCATCTGTGAAAGTGAGTTACTGCAAATGTTGTCGTGAGGATAAACTCCCCAACAAATTGTTAAGAACATGAGGAATTCTCCCAACCCTATCTTCCCCAGACTGACAGTTTTTATGGTTGCACAAAACTCTTATGAAATTCTTTCTTTCTGTAATATTGGAACAAACACGGCATGGTATTAGCGATGAAAAGTAAAGTGTTCTTCAGGCATGGTTAAGGTTTTGGTGAATGTTGGAGGGTCAGTTTGCACCATTAGCTTAGCACCAGTCTGACTCACCATATGTAGACTGTGGGTATAAGTCCGTCATTAGCTGCACAATTCATACAGTTTTTTTCCTCTCCCACTGCTATGTACATGCAACCTTTTCAAAATCCACTTCACTACAGAAAACATCAACAACTTTGTAGCTAACAATTCACCCATCACTCTTTTGAAGTTTCCAAACTTACCAGATTTTTGCAACTTGTAGGAGAATCATATTGAAGTGCAGTCAGACCATTATGTTATGCAGAATGGTCTGGGTAAGTGAGACTAGGTTAGTGCATAATTGGACAAAGTCTCTGACCAGTTGCACAGAAGACTGTGTCCCGATATAGACAGTATTGAGTTCAAGTTTCTTTTTCCAGTGTTAAGATTTGTGTCCATGATGTCAGTGTTATGAATGAGGTGTCTGATCATCTTACATACATCTTGCAGCAGGACAATGAGCCTAAACATCCAGTCAGAATCATGAAAAATTATTTTCACCCACAAAGAGTCCTGCAGCAGATGGTCTGAACCCCACAGAGCCCCGATCTCATCATTATCTGGTCCATGCTTGTTACCTAAAGAGACTGAAGACCCTGAGACAGACTTCAAGATACCTCAAACACTGTGCAGGTCTATGAGAACTGAGGCTATTTTCACGGCGAAGGTTGTTTGCTTGGTCTTTTTTTTCACTTTGCTTGACATTATGTAAATTATCTGTATGCATCCTGCCTCCTTCCGTGTAGGTAAACACACTGCTACTGATCCTTCCTCACTTTTAGCACAACTCTTCTTCTCTCTGACAGTGAATCTTGTATTTTGATGGATGTTTCGGGGGGCAGGGGTCCCCAAAGCAGCATCTGGAGGCTGAATGAAAGGACTGACGGCAGGCACTCGCCTCTGCTTTGTCCACTCTCTCTGTCTTTCTCTTTCTGTGTTCACTCTCTGAAGCACAAAGGACAGCACACACACATCCTCACACACTTCACCACACAGCCATTGAGACGCTCACAGTTGTCTGGCTGGATTCGTGGCTTTCAGAGTCCAGTGATGCTTGCTGCGGTGACAAATGTTGTTATGGTGCAGATCATTTAGACTAAACTGAAGACCTAGGGCCTCCACATGTCCCTCAGGGGCTCCAGGGAGTCTCCATAATATGATCTGAAAGCCTCAAGTTGCCAAAATGTGGCTCAGTTCAGCTGTTTGAGACAAGATCTAAAAGAAAATCCTACTACAAAATCTAAATTATTCCTCAGAGATTAAGGAGCAATATTTTATTTTAGCTTTCCAGAGGTTTTGTGCTCAACCAGTCTTTGGGAATGTTTTTATTTGTTGACAGAAACAGCATATCTTTGTTCTATATGAGAGGAAGGAAGTCTGCGTCCTTTTCCTGTCATTCACCTTCATCTGGCAGCTTCTGCTGTTGTTACAGTGTTGATGTCTTAGATCATTCACTGAAAAAGATGTGCACTCTGTTGACTGAGAAATGATATTTTATACAGGCGAACATTTATCAGATCAAACTCTCATTTCTGATGGGAAGGTTTTTGAAGAAACATCAAATGGCGACAGAAACAAAGATTTAACTAACATCCTGCGTGTAATTCAGACGTGGTTAGGAGAGACTTTTATTTTCTTGTTTATATTGTTTTTTAAAAAATAAAATAAAAGTCCTATGACCCTCATCTATCTGAAAAATCAGCTTTACGCATCTCGTCTTTCTTTGTTTTGATGAACATTTTACCTTTGAGTCTAGCCTCCAGCTATCTCTTATTGTCAAGGAACATTCTGGTCCGCTCTGCTATGTAACATGGGGAAAAACACATTCGACACAAACAATGATATGGACAGCAATAAGGCTGAAACCATCATGTTTCACCCACAAATGCTGAGTGAACAACATGACTGCAATCCAGGAGGCTAAATGTTGAAATGCCTTGCTGCGAACAGAAGACGGGGGATGTGAGGTCTGACAGACTGTGGACTAACTGATTTATTGACAGTTTACTCAGGACCTGCAGATAACCTCGTGCTGCTTAAACCAAACGACATTTGATGTAGGATCAAATCTGATTAGTGTCTGTTTAGCTCTGCAGCATCGCCCGAGTCTGTCAGCCTCCCCGACACCAACAAACACTTCATTCAATTAACCGTCGGTTAGACAGAGACGATCAATCCGTCACAGCAGCTGGGAGACATGATGGGGGTGGATATGACGGGTAGCAATGTGTGTTTTGGTAACGCTCTGACAAAACAATCCCAAAAAATAGTTTTTCATAACAAAAATTTGCACACTGTCCAACACCCAAAAATATTCACTTCACTAACAATAAATCAAAATGGGTAAAAGCTGCAACTTGTGCTGTCTAATCAGACCTTCTGGCTATCTTGCAATATCATTCTGCTATAGGAGGAAAAAACGTTTTGGCTTGTATGTATTTTTTTTTTAAACCAGTTACAATTGTTTGGGTGGAACTGAGTGAAGACTGCAGCTTCGTTCTACCCTGAATTTAGTGAAGGGTCGAACATGTGCATGCAGGGAAACAAGCATTGTCAACGAAATGGATGATCCACCAAAAAAACAAAAGAAAAAAACAAAACTAACCCAACAATAACTGCACAATCCAAATCCTTGACAAGATTTTAAACATTCATTGTGGTACGTTGCTGCCTAGTAAAGTAGATTTCAAAATCGTGACAAGCAAATTGTGAAAGGGAGGAGAAAGCTGACTGAAATAAGCAGCCAGTTCACTGTCATAATGCATAGAAAAGTAGCAAATCCTCACATGAAAACAGCTGGAACTAGGAAATATTTAATGTTTTTGTTTGAAAAATGAAAGATTTTGATAATTTGTAATTGATTACCCTGTTAACCACAATGTAAGATAATATTTTTCTGGGAATTCGATTTAAAAGAGGTGAGACTCCTATTATTATGTAATGATACTGACTCCTACTATTATATTTGACGACCAGAAAAAATGTTTTCTGTGAGTTTTTTAGGTGCATTTGACTTCTAGGAGTTTCTGAAATCTTCTGTGACATGTTTTCCAACCTTGGGAGAAAAATATTTTTGAGTTTAAGCAAGGTCATCGAGTGTCCCCAAGAATAAATGCTGTTGGGGAAAAAGGTTTGCACCATGCAATGTAGTTTAACATTTTACTTAGTTAAGGTTTCACTGCAACCAAAGAGAAAAGGCGTAATTATTGGAAATATCTTCTCCTTGGAATAATAGGATCTCAAGACAAGCGTTTTCGAAAGTTTTCTGTCGCCACGAAGTCTTTTCTCAAACAGATGTTGGAACATGACATCATTCATGGGAATTGGCACATTAATTTAGGTGATCATGCCACCACCTCCATGCTGATTCATGACAGTCGATTTCAGACTGAAACGTGGCTGTTCTAAGGGCTGGTGTGACAGATCCTTAAGACCACCGTCCGAATCAGAAGCGAAGCATCTGTAAATGTTCTGCAGTGTTCTCCTGGATGTTTGAGGCTCACCAGAGGAGGAAGCAGCTGCAGTGGCCACACCGAACCCAACACTTGGCCCCACCTGAGTCCGAGGGCTCCACCCGTCTGCCCACAGTGCCAGGACAAGGACCCCAGTCAGCTGGGACAGGAAACAGACCCCCCCCACCCCCCCACCCCACCCCCACCCAACCCGACCCCCTCCTTCGAGCCAGGCACACTTCCCCTGATGAGGAGAAAGGGGCTTGCAGCCAGCGGCCCCTTCCTCCTTATCGGACTCCGTCTTTGTGCTTTCCCATGGGGAGGTGGAGGGCTTGTTTCACTCCTTGGCGTCTCCCTGCAAAAACACAACATGGCTGCCCCTCCCCCCTTTGTGCGGCACAAATAGCCCCACAGAAAAGTGCAAGAGGGAACACTGGTTGAGTGCACCAAGGAATGCTTAGTCTGCAAATGACGTTTGTAGAACAAGATATTGAAGAGCAAGAATTCAAACAAACACACTTTTCGCTTGCCCTGAAAACCATTTTGGGGAAAGTGCAAAAGAGCTAACTGGATATTTCAAGTAACATAAAAAAAACTACTTTGGGAACAAGCTTTTCTCCTCCAACTAAACTGCAGCAATGAGTGCATGTTGAATTAAATCTACTTCTGACTGGATTCTGTTGATTATCGATATGATCAAGAACTGTAATTAAATAACCATTTTAGAAATTGCAAATACATCAATACTGAGCATAAAAAAGTTCACAGTCAAGTAATTTGTTCTGCTAAAGTGTCCATTTTTGCAGTAGAACCTCCTCTTATCTGTTTTCTGGTTTTGTTCAGACGTCAGTTCAGGTTCCGCATAGACGATGGTCTGGTTTTATAGAGATTAAGTCCACAGTGGCTCGAGGCACAAAGTGTTTATCTACACTGAACCAAATCTTTCTAGAACCTTATTCAGACAGATAGGAGTCTGAATGTGAGCCTGGTCTTTGCTCTCAAAGTCTTGCATTTTTTGCACCCGCCCTCCACCCCAACCTCCTCTTGCTGACTGCACTTCATAAATGTGACGCTTCATTAAGTTCAAACAGAACTTTGCCTCTAAATATAATTCAGCCAGTGATTACATTGCACTTAAGAGTAATTGAGAAAGCTATTTAGTCATGTAGGAATGTAACTTTATGAAAGGACTGGCATTTGCAAGATAAACTTCCAATACTGGTTATAGAACGATTTGATTTTCCCTCAAATCCAGTGTGTAATTTCTACACTTGTGGCTTATTTTTATCTACTTACTGAGTGAAGCAGTCTGATTTTGTGCTCTGATTGTGTTTGGAAGACATTTCTGGATTCAAGGGTGCGATTATGAATCAGGAACTTACCTGACTAGCTTTTCTCAAGGGTAATTTCTTTCAATTTTCATGACTTTTTGGCTTTCGTTCTTGCGCCATCCTCAGAACACTTTTTCTCAGATTGTTGCTGTCGTGTCAACTCAGCCTCTGGGGAACCATAGCAGCACTCGATTTGGCCATTTGGTCATTTATGTGATCTAATATTTGGAAGTGATGCACCGTGTTTCATTCGACGCACCCGCTGACCTGAGGGTGTGTTAGCAGCTACAGCTCAGCTCTGTGGAAACTGCAGTTAGGGCGGTGTTACACATATTATATCGCACCACAATTAACAACATTTTTGTCTCCGTACGTAGTCTGGAGCTGTCAGTGTAGAGTTTGGAAGTGGAGAAACATTCTGGCAGACCGCAATGGCAAAGCACACTTCCTCCTGGACTGTCGGCAGTTATTTGACAAAAAGACCATGATGGAAAATCGGAGAAAAACACTGACTGTGACTGGCAGAGTGCCCCGCGAAGAGGCACTCCAGCTGATTGAGAATCTCTTTTAGAACTAAAACAGTTCGTTAATCTTTTTATTGAACACCAAAGAACTAATCACCAGCTGTTTTGCTTGTTTTTAAAGCAAAACTATAAAATATCCACTTTGATTTGCTGCTTTTTTGCTCATGTGATTGTAAACAGAATCCCCCCCCTTTGGACCGAATACAGCTTGGAGCTTCATCGTTTTCCTTGAAAAAATAAAGTGTACTTTGTCAGTTGCAGCAGATTTCTCATTCAACGAGAACATGTATGGAAAATAAACTGCATGTAAGATGGCACTCAAATGTGACTGCCATTTCTTTTAGTTGAAGTTTAAATTCTGAGCTCCAGTTTTAGCATTAGACTGCGGATTTTTATTCCACAGGGTGCACATTGCTTCTTCAATGCCAGTTTGATTCGTGGAGCTACATTTTCCCAGTTACTCCTGTCAGAGCAAGTTCATTAACACACAATCCCAGAAGCTGATCTTTAAAAGAGTCCCTGTTTGTTGCTGAAGGCCTGAAACAAGACAAAACAACCAATAATTAGCTGATAAAGTGGGGCGATTATCAGCAGTGAAAATAATTAGTTGCAGCCCTTGTCTCTCTGCACCACGGATTGAAAATCAAAGTGGATGTAATCAAGCCTGTATATATATATATATATATATATATATATATAAAAGTCTAAGAAAGCTAAAGATGAACATTTGAAGTATGAAATCTGGGGGTGGGTGGTGTATTTGTGTATCTGCTGCTGCAGGAGGTGTCTCAATTTCCTGCCATTTACAGCTGATCTGGAGTTCCGGCTTCCTGCGTCTGTTCGGCCTCAAGACAAAAGCTTCACTACACCGAGAGAAGGAAAAAAAACAGCCTAACAAGTGATTTTTGTGGGATTTCTTAAGTGGTCTTATAAAATGCAGAACAGTTCAGGAAAGCAGACTCAACAGCTTGGCAGGTCACTTAGACTCCACACATTGACTCTGAATTTTTCTTTAAATGACGTCTTTACACTCGCAGCATTTAACTTCAGTCGCTTCTGTTTAATTCACCTCAAATTCACCAAGACTTCAGATGTTTCTAAATATTTTGAGCTCCCCAAACAGAGATACACCTGAGCTCCAAATCGTTTCCAGCTATCATTTTGTGCTTTATCGTGTACATTTGCTGTAGTTCCAGGCAACTTTTATGTGACTGTATTTGCGACATCAAAGCTAAAGATCTTGTGTTAAGAGCCAGTGTTCTTCTTCTGGATACTGAGGCTGATTGATGGTTGAGTATTCACCGTTTTGACACTAAAATATTCTGTCCAGGATGGCAGTGTTAGTTTTAGTTTCCGTCTTTTGGCAGAACCGTGTGTTTAGTCACATTTTAGTAATTTGATCTGTTGACTGCTGGATTGTTCCTCTACCCTACAGTTTGTGATACAGTGGTGGAGGAAGTATTTAATATCTTTACTTGAGTAAAAATTCCAATACTGTGTTGTAAAATACTCTATTACAAGTACATGTCCTGCATTTAAAATACTACCCAACTAAATATGCAATATTATCAGGAAAATGTATAAAGTTTTAGAGTAAAGTTACTTGTAGCAAAAAAAAAATCCCCTGTTACTGACACTAGCATAAATTATATCACTAGATGAGCACTAATGCATTAGTGTAGACTCTTTAAAAACTGAAATGGTTTAGATTTTTAGTTATTTTTGCCACAGTACACTGGGAAATTAAGTGAAAATGAACTGTTTTGTTATCATTATTATTATTGTTATTATTATTATGAATTCTTAAGTATCATGCATAATGCTTTGTATGTCAGTAATGTTGGACACAAACATTTCAGTCTTCATTGTTGGATTTTCACATTAAATACTGATTCTGTGCTGATATTTGTCATTGTTTACCATTGCAGCGCCCCATCAGAGTTTCAGTTATGTTTATGAACTCTGAAACACAGAGAGAACAATCATCTCTCCAAAGATTTAACTAAATCAGACCAAGCATGTCACTTTGACTACGTTAAACATATAAACATAGTAGACTAGGACGTTTGCAGTTGGATTGGAAGTCAGTGAGTCTCCTCGTGACCATCACATAGAACCATCCAGTTTGACATCCACTTAAGGAACAGGTGGCATTCCTCCATACAAACTCAGCAGAGTTCAATCTGCACATTAATCAGATTCTTTTCACTTTGAATCTGATGAATTCCTTCAATATTCTGGCCTCACGCCTGCCCGAGAGAGCGGGTGAGGAGGGTGAGGAGGGCCTTTGTTTGGAAAGAATGTGAGGGGTCGCCCGTGGCGGGGTGTCCTGCGAGCCGGCAGATGGCCGATAGGACGAACAGACAAAAGTGCAGGGCAGACTTTCTCCTTTCAGAGCTGATCGTCTGAGCTGCAAGACACAAAACAGCACCAGGCTTTAGTGGGGGAGGATGGAGGGGAGGGTGGGAGTCAGCGTTGTGTTACGCACAGTTCAACCTTTACTGATGCTGTGAAGTCTGTCATGGTAACCTCAGATCAGGGTTGGATTTAGTCATATTTCACTATATTAGACACAGTAGACCCACATCTTCAATACTTTTTATTAAATTATGAGTATCTTTATTTAAGTTTCTATAAAACCTCCTATAAAAAATATCTTATGCAATGTGGCCCATGCAATAAAGAGTGCTCCTAAATGTCCTCACCAAGAAATACATTCTTTTAACGACTCATATTATTGCCTTTCTAAAAGAAAGGGTTATGCAACTAACCGATCTTAATTAAATGCTGTTTGTTTGGTCTATAAAGTGTTGAAAGGCAGTAAAAATCAAGCTTCCTGGGGCTCTAAGTTATGTATTTAATAAACAGGTTTACATGCTTTCAAGTGTGTCTTAACCAGATTCATTATTGTTGCTGCTCCACTGCACTGCAGAGGAGGATTATGACATTTTGTAAAGAACATTTAATAGACATCCTCCAGTGCAAACTAGAGAAGCCTCACATTAGTCTCATTTATTCATTTATTTGACAGATACAGGCTTCGATGATCCACAGAAAATGGCTGTAAATAAGTCCCTGTTGATTCTCTTGTTCCTGCCCAACTCTTAAAACTTCAAGCTAAATTTAGAATAAAAATATCACAACCAGATAGTCAGTGCAATGCAAACCCACCAAACAAACAATGCAGCACAACTATGATTCAGCTAACAACACAAACAAAACAAACCGAGACAGATCAATGAAAGACTCAACGCAAAACAGATGACAGGAAATCAGCGGAAAATGCCAGTAGGATGCTGTTCTTTTTTGTGCAGAACAAAGCTTTAAGAGTTCATACAGCATCACTCAATCTAATGAGCATTAGGAACTATTTGTCTCATTTACGATAGAAATGGGGACCAATTAAAGCAAAACTGTTTCAGTGTTCACACAGACGCATACTTTATGTCATAAAAATGTGAACTTCTCTTTTAAATTGCTTGTTTTGCCTGATAAACCACCCAAATATGTTTCATTTACTGTCAAACATGAGGGAAAAAAAACCAGCAAATCCACATATTTGATCAGGAGTGTTGGGAAAATGTCACCAAAACAGCTCTGAATCTCCAGGTCATGGCCTCTACAGACCTCCAAAGGTATCGGGCATCAAGACTTTAGCAGCAGATCCTTTAGGTCCTCGAAATTGGAGTTGTGTCTGGTTCATGGTCTGCATTGTCTGTTCTTTCTTGTCAATGTTTCTGACTGTTTAAACACCAAAAGCTTGAAGAGATGCTCCATTTATCGACAATATAAAAGTTTCATGTATCGTCTTTCATTACACCTGCCCATTTGTCCCAGATCGACTATGCTGACCAGGAAAACTGACTGTTTCTTTCAAATCTGATACATTCCGACCTTGAAATTCGCTGTTTTTTCAACAGTTTTATTCACTTCATCCTTAATTGGTCAGAAAGATTTGGTTCTTTGTTGTGTACTCAACAGTTGTGACGCTCATGTTGGTGCTTTTTCTACTGCTCTGCATAAATGGAGGTGTTCGTATCATTATCTCTAACCTTCAGTATGTGGTTTAAGTTGACTGAACTTCATCCAACCTTAAGTTCAGAGGTGGAAGATCAGAAAACAGTCTTGAATTGTTTTGCCAGATGACAACAAATCGACTGTTCTGTCATTTCGAGCTAAATATTAAAAGCTTGTGTGAGAACTGCAGCCTCGGGGTAAATAACTTTATAAGTCGACCAACAGGACAATCTACGATCTCTTTCTCCAATTAAATCTCCTTCTCTTCCCTCCTCGTCTGTCGGGGCGTTCCAGCTGTCGGGGTTCCTCTTCAGCACTTCCCATCTTGTTTCAATGAAAGAGGTCAAAGGGCAGCGATGCATTTGGGGGTCAGCAGTGCATTGTGCTGCTGTCGGCTCTTCCCTCTCCTCCCCGCTCTTTCCTCCTCAACTCGGACTCTGGGACAGGATGGGTGTCGGCCTGCCCGAGCTGGCTGTTAGTACACACTGAACCTCAAGTCCACCGTGACCTCTGACCGCTCCCCCGGCTCGCTCAGGAAATGAGAGCCTGGAGCTCTTTATCATTCTGCAGAAGACGTCTGATCGTGATTGTTGAAATATTTTCAGTGTTATTTGATGTTTTTAAGTGCAGCTGGAGTGGAATTTAGAACAAACAGTACAGGAAGAGAGAGTTTAGGCCATAAAAGGTCTGCTAACAGATTGTTCTGGTAATATGTATATATACAACAGTCAAAGTTGTCAAATGTTGAAAATCAGCCAACTAGATGAACATTAAGTAAACAGTTTAAAATTAACAAGATTACGCTTTAAAGACCTCTTCAGTTGTTTTTTTTATTTATATGCTGTTTATATGTTATTTATCTCTTGGTGATCAATTGTTTCTTCGTTCGAGATCTCAGGTCTTCTCAAGTGTCTTCTGTTTGAAGGAGTTTCAGTCCGAAGGGGCTCCTTGATAAATTTTTGGAATGTGCATAAGTCCCTCTGAGAATCTCATCCCTTAGAGGCTGTTTTACTAAAAGAATGTAGACTTTTTAAATGAGTTTTTAAATGGTAAATAAAACTATAACATCAGGTTTAAAGTTACAATGAGTCCATGGGAAAAGAGTACCTGTCACGTTTTAACTAAGTTGTCCGTCTCGTTTTTCTCTTGGAGAAAGAGGGTTGCTGCCTCTTACCCCCATTGCAACAGAGAATCTTGACCATATCGCATGCTATTTTAAATTTACCAAGAACTCAGCTACGTCTTTGTCTTATAATTTAAGGTAAAGTAAATCATGGCAGTGTTTTCACAACATTATTTGGGGGCTCATCTGGGATTTGAAACTCTTCCAATGAAAATCAAGTTGTGTAGAGTTACATCTAAGCAAGAAAGCAGAAAAAACGTCTAAATATATAATTTTGATACACAGAGACAGCTTTTTAGGGATTAATTCATTGACCAGAGAGAAGCATTAAAGCAGGGACTATCTGACTGAAGAGTAAGTCAACGACTACGTGAATCCAACCAGATTCTCAGAGTCAACTGTCCGTGGAATTGCAGTCTTCTGTAGTCAGATTTCTCTCATGTATCTTTCACTCAAATGTTTCTTAGTGTTATGGATTGTTGTGTTTTGAAGATGTCTTGTGAGAGCTTTGGGTTTGACTTGTCTTGGTCTCCTGGGTGTCTCAGTGTCACAGTATTTTGACTTGTAGATGTTTGTCTTGGACTCGTCTCAGTCCTGTAGGTGTTTTCTCATGTACACTGGGTTGGAAATCGACCAGAGGAACGAGAAACGTAATAGGAGACACAGTCGCTTCTTAAAGATTCCTGAATAAAAATCAATGGAAGAATTCTATAATTCCAAACACAAGAAAAAGCACAAAAAACCAAAAAATTTGCCATGCAGCGGCCACATCGGGAAACATCAAGTCGCAACAACTCAAGTACAATGATGCAAAACTGTATAACCTGTGGAGAAAATGCTTTCAAACCACTTTTTTGCAGCTAAATCACCAAACTTTTGAAGAGATTTTTATCAAATCTGTTTGGTGATTCTGTACATCTGGTTTTCGTTATTTGTCTTTCTTGACAAATTTGTCTGATTTGTCTCAGAACTGTTTAATCTATCCATCTTGCAGTGGTGTTTATGGCTCATGTTTTGACTCAAGTTACCCCTGGTGTCAAGGGTTGATGAACCTGTGACTATTTTGACCTTAATAAAGTCAAAAAGTCCATGTGAGCAATTATCAGAGTCAATTGGTTTCGGATTTGTCTGTTTCTGGTTTCACTTTAATCCTTGACTAAGTCCAGATGGCTTTTTTGTTCGTCAGGTAGTTGGAATTAATGTTCATTAAGCTGATAGCAGACAGATAATTTATCATCAAGCACGTGTTTGAAATTGAATACTCTGAGGTTTTGGAACAGTAATGGACAATTTTCTGGCATTTTAAAGGGATTTTCTAAACGCCTGCTAACTGACAAGATATCTGTCCTAATAATCAATAATGACAATGACGATCACTTGCAGCCCTCCAGTCTGAGTTTTGCTCTCTTTGTATCTACTCTAATCCTGAGTTTCTTTAAATAGCTCCAGTCTGATGAGCTCAGCGTGCTGTTCCAAGATTAATGCTTGACCAAAAAAAAAAAGAAAAGAACATAAAAGAAACAGAAAGAGAGAAAATGGGGAGAAAATTGCTCAGCATTCCAGAAAACCAAAATAAACAGAGGAGCGAGTGAGGTCTGGTTTCAGAAAGAGAAAAAAAAATAACTTCAGCAGAGACGTCATGGAAGAGCTTTACAGCGGAGGGGAAGGGGGGACTCGTACAAAAGGAAAGTCTGTGTGCTGAGGCTCATGAAGTCCCTCCCTCCCTCTGTTCTCCCCCAACAGATGAGTCGGTGTGAAGAGAAGGGGCGAGCGACATAGACAAACACACAGGGAGAGAGAGAGAGAGAGAGCAGCTGGAAACGACAGAGAGCTTCAGTAGTGGAGAGAGAGAGGAGGCAGCAGGACGAAGCATGAAGGAGCTGCTCATCTGATTCTGAAGACCAAAACACAAACCGGTAAAACTCCTCACATTTTCTTTACCTACGCACAGACAGCACTGAGAAACTTTTATTCCTTTTTCATGGACTTTTGTTCATTTACAGAAATATTCTAAAAAGATTTTTAATTTGTTAATTGCTCTGGATTCAGTGACTCTGTCGTAACTGTAGGTTATGAAGCAGTTTTGTTTTTCCCTGAAAAAGTGCATTTAAAAGCTTGTAAAATTTAGATGATTCTCATGAAGTGTGTGATGCATTTCTGTGTCTTAAAAATCTGTCTAATGCAATTAATTGAAGTAATTTAACAATTATTTCTCATTTTAACAAGTGTAACAGTCAGTGTAATGTTGCTTTTCACACACTGCAAAGCATTCAGTTTCAGTTAATTGAATTAAAGAAATCAATCTGGTTTTCCAAAACTGAGTAAGATATTCTGATAAGATTGGATTAAAATATAAAATAACCGTCCCGCAGAAATAAATGGGAACACATTAAAAGTAGCATCAGCAGCAGCAACAGTAGTTCTTGTTAAAGCAGTAATATAAGTAAAGGTGCATTTTTTTTAAAAGATACTTCAAAGTTGCGAAGGCTATACATAAAAAAAACACATACAAATAAACAAAACAGAAAAGTAGTAGTAAAGTAAATATATCAATCATTCAGAACCAGTGAGGACACGATGCATCAATGAAATGCTTTGGAGATAAGAATGAGACTGCTGTAACAATGACAGGAGCAGGAGTGATGGTTTTAAAGCTGCAGTAGTTTGTATTAATTGGTTTTGTTTTGTTGGAGTTGAGACTGGATTGCTAACTCAGAAAATGATTTCAGTGTGATGAAGTTTTTTGCATTGTTGTCGTAGATGGATCTGTTGACAAGCCGTTGATGAAAAAGCTGCTTTATACTAACTTCAGAAGCAAAATTTTAACTTGAAACCTGTCAGCAGCCGCATTTAAAAAGGACTGTATATAAAAGAAAGATGTAACCTCCAGGTCTGAAAGGGGAATTCAATGAAGAAGTGCCTTAAACCTGCATTCTTTCTAACAGCCAGCAGGGGGAGACTCCTCTGGTTGCAAAAAGCAGTCAAATTGTATTTTAAAAAATTATGCCACTTTCACTTGATTTACTACCTCAGTAAATATTTTACTGGTGATTTTATAGTTGCGATTACTAGTTTAAAGTCTCCTTCAATACAGCATGCTGTTTATTTTTTAAATTATGGTTCAATTTAGAGTAAAACAGATGACAAAGCAGGGTCCGTTTTAGGAAGGGGCTACATTGTCACGACTGTATAGTTGGGTCCTCGATGCTTCAAAATTCCATAAACCAATGGGTGATGACATGGTGGCTATATTGATGTATATAAACAGTCTAGGAGCAGGAATCGGCCAGAAAGTTATGTTGGAAAACTCTCTAAAGGTGTAGGTAATTATAAATTTAGTGGTGCATGACCAGAGACAGCAAAGACAACTGCATCTGTGTTAGTCCCTGGTGTTCAAAAGGGGAAACTTTTAGGCTAGACAGAATTCTTTACAATCTGTTGCTTTAATTTTGATAGGTTGGACTGGACTTATGAAAAACAAAGAAGTCCAGTGTGTCGTTCGAAATAAAGCCTGAATTCTGGAAGTCTCCACCAGATGATGTCGAATGAAATGAGTCCAGGTGCATCAAGAAAAAGAATGTGTGGAACTGTCCGTGTACATTAACAGCACACGGAATTTCAGACTAACTGGGAGTCAATTTGTTTTTCCCCAAGGCCACCTAGTCGGTACATCTGGTTCTGGTAGCACTGGTGTTGGAGGTAGTGTTTGTAGTAGTGATTTTTGTAACAGTAGTCTCTGTTGTAATACATGATGCAAAAGTGATAGAAATCATCCCTGCAGCAGTGATGAGGTACTTGCAATAGCACTATAGTTATAGTGGCAGCAGCTTTGCATTTCTTTTGACAGAAAAAAAAGGTAGCAGTTAAATTATTGGTTCAGCACCAATATTAATCCGAATCACTGTCAGTATATAGGCCAAAGAAAACAGCCAAATTTATCTTTGATGTCTGTCTTCATGTTTACTGGCAGACAAACTGCGGCGCTGGTAGTTTTTCTGCTGTTATTCACGTCGTCCGTCTGTCTCATGTTGCTGACTTCACCCTCCTTGATCCCTCTCCAGGTGGTGATGGGAAACACAGACAGTCACAGCAGCTTTGCCTCTCCTGCCAAGCCTTCCTGCTCACTCAGGTTTTCCTGCAGGAGGGAGGAGGTCCCTTCAGCTCGCAGCTGGTGGAGGAGCAGCCAGGGGAGCTGCAGAAGCCGAGGGAGGAACCAGCACATCGCCGGCCCGCCGTACACATCCTGGCATTATGAACACGCAACCAAAGCAGCCAGAGGAGGCTCCAAGCTGAAAGCAGGGTCTCCTCAGAGGTACAGCAGAGGAGAGCGGGTGCAGGGCGGCTGCAGGAGTCAGTTTGGATACCTGGGAAGTGGCGCTGGGAGCAATGGGATTTGTGGCGAACGGGCGTCTTTGGAGAGTGGTGGTAGCCCTAAGGTGCTGCTCAGCAAAGATGGCAGCATGAGGGTGGAGTTCACCAACAGCAGGGTGGTTCCTGTGGAGCCGCAGGGGCTAACCGGCCTCCCCGCCATCACCACCACAACCAGCACCGCTGCAGGCCCAGAGCCGTCCCTGCGCACAAGCAAAGGCAGCTCGCTCAGCTCCGACGGCTCCTGGTACGACTCGCCGTGGGGCAACGGTGGCGAGCTGACCGACAGCGTATTTGTATGCAGGCAGAATGTGGATAACAGCAGCGGATACACCACCTACTCCTCCACCCGTACGGAGGAAACCGCCACCAGCGGCAGCGGCTACAACACCTTCTTCTCAGCTCCGGTGGAGGACATCTCACCTGGATTAACCTCCACCCTCCTGTTCCCCACCGCAGAGACCAGCGAGTTCACTTCCAACCCAGGTTACAACACTTGCTCCTCCGGGCGAACAGAGGACAGCGGTATTGGAGACTCTGTGATTCTGCAGCCTGATCTTAGAGACTTCAACCTGCTCTCACCTTCGAGTGTTTACAGCAGCCACAACACGCTGGCCGCCTTCCCCATCGGACCAGACACCGCCATGCAGCAGCAGCAGCAGCCGAGGACCACCTCCTCCTCTTCCATCTCCTCGGGGCTGCTGGAGGACGTCACCCAGGAGGAGGAGGGTTCAGTCAGAGGCGTGAGGAATCATTACTCCTCCTGTACGCTGCCCTGTCGCAAGGTCGAACCTGTGAGCACCGCCGCTGGGAGCAACCGAAAAGACTTCCTGAAGAGCAGAATCAGACGGCTGAGCGACTGGACCGGAAGTCTGAGCAGGAAGAAAAGGAGAATCCAGGTAAGAACCGACAGCAGGGACAAAATAGTTATTAATAGTAAATAAATAGTTTGAATTTACAAATTTTTAATTTTCAATTTATATGTTGTATTTGTTGTAGCAGTAATATAATACCAGTAGTCATTGTAATAGATCTGCTTGTGGCTGAAAGTTGTCAGGATGAATGTCGTTCACATGTTTTACCATCAGTGCTGAATATTCCCACATCTTTTATTCTGCCGTGGAAACACAAATCACTGCACTAGAACTTTTACCCCCTGAGAAAATTCCTAAAACGTTTAATTGTTAAACACAAGAATAGCCATCAAGAGCTAATGTTTAGAATTCTTGGTCATAAAAATACTAAAATATTAGTACAGTTTTCTGTTGATCAACTAAATGCAGCAGTTTGATATTAAGCTGGCTTACATATCTACATTTGGAGTGGGTGCTTGAATAGATAGTAATACCATTACAAAGTATTAGCATCTTTGGTTCTTGCTGACTAAAGTACCCCTACCCACTGCCCAACAGTCCCTCTCTTCCTCTCCTTTGCTGCTGGATTGGGAGGCCTTTTAATGTTTCAGTTTGTTTCTTTTGTGCTGACAGTGCAGCGTGGGGCGTTTTCACACCCAGTTAGCAATAATTAAATGGAGAATTGTGGTCAGAGAAATTAACTCATAAACACATTTCAGTCCTTAAAGGTGAATTTGCCAAACAGCTGCAGCAAATAAAACCTTTACAAAACCAGGGTCAGAAAACTTCACGAAGTCTGAATTTAGTAAATAATGGAAATAAAGTTCTGGGTGATTAGTGGACACAAGAAGAATCACAACCACACTTTCAGTACAGTGTACGTGGATGTTTGATTGCTGCTTGAAGGACATCTATTCCTACACCTTAAATTTGAAGCTTTGACAGTAAATTAGACTGCAGATGAAAGCTTTGGTCTGATTTCCCTGCAGGAGCCCTACAACAGTGACTCCAGTGATGTTTTTATCAACGGACTGAGCTCTGGTCTGACTGGATGCAGCACACTGTGGTCTTCCAACCCTCTGTGCTCCCTGAACCAGAACCACTTCCCCCCGGTCCACTGTGGTTCCTTCAGGAGCCTGAACCAGAGCAGCGACATTCACCGGCAGAACGTCTATGAAAACTTCATGCAGGAGCTGGAGACGGGCTGCAGCAGCGTGGCCGACCGGACCGAGCCTTCAGAGGGGGACGGAGACGAAGGGGATGAAGATGAGGGGGAGGAGGAGGCCGATGGGGAGGTGGAGGTCGGAGGAGGAGAGCAGCTGGATGTCCTGTTTGAAAAGGAGCAGGGCGTGGTGCGACGGGCCGGATGGCTGTCCTTCAAAGCTCTGATCACCGTCAACAAGGACAGGAGGCTGGAACTGGTGGCCCGCCGCAAGTGGAGGCACTACTGGGTAACACTGAAAGGTACGTCGCTCTGCATGAACCACAAACAGAGCTGAGGGCTTGGATTTCATTTTACAGTCTGATGTTCTACATTTACACAGGATTTTGATTCATGGGGAATTGTAGTGATTTTCCAGGCGTGTTTCCAGGTGTTACTGCTGCTTTAGCTTGACTCTATAGGATGCAGGTATAAGCCTGTCATCGGACAGTCATTTCAGGTGCCTTTGTCCCACCCTACTTGTGTATTAGCACTGTCTTCACTGCAACAAACTGCAACGGCAACCTTAGAGCAGCAACTTACCACACTAAAAATGTTCAAATTTTGCAGAGGATTTGGATTGGCTGTTTGTTTTTGTTGGATTATCCAATTGAATCACAGTGCTCCTCATCCTACATGCAAATGTTTCACCAAAACAGTTCCATTTGTCATATTTTGAGGAAACACTGAAGCAGCATCTTTTGCTTAGACTCGCCCATGACGACTAGGATTGTTTTAACAACAATATGTAACTGATTAATGATTAGGTGCAGCTAGACCATTCTATAGTCTGGCAAAGTGTAAATGAAAAGTAGTATGAAGTCTTTAGGGTCTTCATAGGAAGCCATGTAAACTGCATTAGCAGCATCTCAACTGACCCTGAACTTATCTGTGTTCAAAAAATATGAAAAAGCAGCTCAGTCCACTTTCATACAACTTCACGGAAAGCAGATGCTCTGAGAAACGTGTAACATGTTTAAGTGTGTAAGATTCAGAATTAACTAATGTAAAATATTCTCTTACATTGGTTTGATTGCTAATGCAGCTCAGCTCTGCTAATGTTGCAAATATTCACGTTTCCCAACATAAAAACAGGAAAAAACTAACCCAACCTGGAGAATAAATCAAGTGTCTAGTCAAGCTTAACGCTCGGTGCAGGTTATTTTACTACATGTGCAGCACATAAACCTGATGAGCCGGAGTTTCCCAATTAAAAACATCAGCAAGTGCTACAGTAATTTTAACTGAAATAATGACAGCAATGGTGTAATTAAGCTAATTCGACCTTTTCCAAAAATACAAACCACAAGAAAGCTGACAAATATTATTTTATTATTTTAGTATTTTTACAAAAACAAGCTTCCAGTCTACATTTGAAATCATGAGTTGCAGAACAATTTGAATTCGGAATTCGGATAGATCATTACACCCAAGGGTCCAGCTGGTTTGTGGGTAACGTGCACCAGATTTAACAAGAATAAATGGAGTAAATAAAAAAGATGATGTCAGTGGTTTTGCTGCATTATTTCTGATGGTTTTGTTTTAAATGTGCTATCAGAAGTCTGATGGTCATGAACTGGCTTCCATTTTTGCCCATTAAACTGTTTTTTCTTGAATGAATTCATTGTGTGATTACTTAACTTTCATATCTGAATAAGACCCAGTGAGTAAGAAAACATAAATGAACATGGACGATCTTTTTTTCCCCCTCAGGTTGCACTCTGCTCTTTTATGAGACGTATGGGAAAAATGGTGGCACCGAGCAGGAGCTTTCACCTCGCTACGCTCTGCTGGCCGACGACAGCATCGTCCAGGCTGTCCCCGAACATCCCAAGAAGGAGCACGTCTTCTGTCTGAGCAACTCGTACGGAGACGTCTACCTGTTTCAGGTGAGAGAGCAGCTCACACACAACTATTGTCATGTTTATTTTATGACAACTCTGACAGCTGAGAACTGAGCTGTGCAATCACAAGATGAAACCTCTAAGACAACGGGCAAATCTCAAGTGTCGGAATGTCCTTAAAGGCACCACTAATAAATGTTACCATCTTGTTTCTGTAAATAATTCTGGTGTTGTGACATTTTTAACATTACCGAGTACAACTGCAATTGGTTTCTGGGAAATTTTCCCTTCATTCTTTCTATATGTGAGCCCGTTTTCTCTCGATTGTCTGTCTTTCGGTCGCTGGCTGCATCTCTTTTCCCATCACGCTCTGCCATTTCAACCCCAGAACAGTGCGTAGGAATGGTATGTGGTGTTATACGGGGCTGTGGCTTCTCACCACAAGCATTCACACAGCCACGGGACGCATTTTAGGATTTTCTTTGCATCTGTTTTGCTTGGTAATGACTGTGCTGCTGTGGGCATTTCCTCCATCTGCTGCCAGTTTTACACCACCATCAGCGAGGGGGAAGAGGGGTGGAATGCAAAACCAAAGATAGTTTCAGTAGTAAGATCACATTTTCGAGGCTAAGGGGATTCACAGTTCTGAACTGAACCCTTCGAGTTTGCTCGCTTCTCGGCTGACAATATAAAATATGTGAAGCGGACAGCTTTGAGGCTGCACCGAAATTAAACTGATTTATTCTCCCATCTAATTTAGGATATTCCTTGATCTCAAACAAAACAAGCAGCAGAAAAGCAGGATTTTAGAGGCTCAGGGGTCACAGCGCTCTAAAATTAGATGCTGCATATTTCCTGTGGCAGTGGCGATGTCGACCCGTGATTTAACAAGGGAGCATTTATCTCTGTGATGTCCCTCCTCACACTTTTACGAGCTCAGAGAGCTCTTCTTTATTCCCATAGTAACTCTCACTTCTCTCAGCACTGTGTGTTTACAGACGCACAAATCACACAGCGGGCCTCCTCCAGCACGTCTCCATGGATCCCTGGAGCTTCACTGAGGAGGAGGAAGGGGGCTGAGGTGTCGAGGAGCTTTTGTCAGGAACTGAAAGGAGATGAAGAAGGAGGGTGGAGGAGGGTGAAAGCTGCTAATGGGAGTCACAACAGCCAGCTAATTACTGCAACAAATGTTCTTCTTTACGACAATGACCCTGACGAAGAGCGAGCTAATCCTCTAACACGTTTTCCTTCTAAACAAAAACACCTGTTAGTGTCATGAGATGTTTATTCTTGAAGCCTCAGGAATTGAATTCAGACCATCAGGGGAAAGTAAAAATGCTTTAAAGTGCTGCTTTCTGCTGCTTGTGTTTTCCTCTTAAAGGAACATTCCCTGTTTTTTAGCCCAAGTCTCATATTTCACAGCTTTCTCTCTCGGTAGAATATGTCTGCCGCCAGGTTTCCAAATGAATGCAACTAATTTTAATCAAATTTCCAGAAAATGTGAATTAATGCCTCTTTCCATCCACTAGAGTGGTGTGAATATTCAGAGCAGGTGGAAGGAAAAGGACACAATGAGATGAGATCATTCAAAGAGCTCCGGTCAAAGCTCAGAAAGAAAGTGGAAAACATGATGGAACTGATACATTTCTGTTAATTTCATGTATTAATGTGAGTTACAGTGTGACTCCACACACAGCAGATGTTTTTTTTCTAGTTTTGTCTCTCCGGGAACTGAAGGCTCAGTGATCTGAGTGTGTTTCAGTTGGTTTTATTGATACATCACCATTCTACCTTTACAAGAGTAAAGAAACGGCCAGATTTCCCCAAATTTTGGACATTACCACTCGGAGTTGTTCGACCTGAAAAGGAAATCGAGCATGTGCATAAAAGCATCCATCCATTATCTAGACACTGCTTAATCCTCTGTAGGGTTGTGGGGGTGTGCTGGAGTCTATCCCAGCTGACTTAAGCTGAAGACACTCACATTCACACACAAGACGGAGAACCCAGAGAAAACCTACGCATGCACAGGGAGAACGTGCAAACTCCACGCAGAAAGATCCCAGGCCCAAGCTCGGGGATTTTCTAGCTGCGAGGCAACAGTGCTAACCATCGAGTAATCCAGTGAAATCCAGTGCTCAGACACTGTTTTGACTCTGAAATTGTTGTGACTCAGTTTGCCTGCTAAGGACCAGTGGTGATCAGGCAGCTTTATTAAGCACATAGTCAAAGGTCAATGCTGGATCCAAGCTTGGAGTCTTCACAAAATTTTCAAGAAAGAGTGTTCAAGCAGTCTTCAGAGTCGAATCAAATAGTGTTTATTCAATACAGAGGCTGTAAGAATAAACATGAGCAAAATCTCGAGATTTTAACTGACTACACAAAGCGTTACATCGTCTTGTATACCTTCTCTTGAACACTCCTCCTTCGTTCTGGAAGCCACAACCCATCATCTTAAGATCCAGTCAGGATGTATATGATGTAGTCTTATGAAAAGTTAGACCACCTCCTCTTTTTTATTTCTGCTAGGTTGGCATTGTTTCTACTTAACTTAGTGTGGCCTAGGTTTCAACTCACGAGTGCAGATGTAGAAAGGGCATAAACTTCCTGTCTTATGCCTTATGTGCTCCATAGGCTTCCATTGGGTTTCCACAGGATTATTTAGTGTACTCATAGCTTCATTTGAGACATTAGGTCTTCCGATCGTATCTTTGTTAGCTCTTAAATTGAATTCACACATCCTATTTGTCTAATTTTACCATTTGTTTGATCTTAAAATGCCACAGCAATATCTACAACCAGTCTACAACCAATACAGTCCAGCTTATTCGAGCTTGTCCGTGCAGCTGTCAAACACTCAGTGAACCTGAACTCACTCAGTTGTTTTTTTTTCATCCATCTGTCCCATCCAGGGCACCAACCAGACCGACCTGGAGAACTGGGTGACAGCGATCCACTCTGCCAGCGCCTCCCTGATGGCGAAGCGACAGGGGAAGGAGGACACGGTGCGGCTGCTGCGCTGCCAGAGCCGCTCGCTGCTGCACAAGATCGACATGGACGGGAAGATGAAGAAGATGGCCGAGCTGCAGCTGTCTGTCATCAAGGAGCAGAAGAACAGGAAGGCGGTGGAGAGCCAGGTCAGTGTTTACCGGGACTGATGCAGGACCAGCACTAAACTGGGCTGTTCAGGGTGTTAATAGCAGGAATAGAAACCACCACATGCTGAACTGTTTACGCCAGCATCAGAGGTTTTATGATCCCTGCTGCAGAACTACAACATTCAGCCAAATAATAGATTAATCAATGACATTTGCAATCCTTAAATGGGTCCAGCTTTCAGGATTTTTTTCATAAATGGTAAACAAAAATTAAATGTCTTAACTTTTGAATCTGGGTGGTTCTCTGTTTAATGACAACCCTAGTAATCAATCAATCAAGAAATAATCGTCAGAATAATCAACAATGAAAACAGTTGTTAGTTCCAGCTCTACAGTGGGGACACACAAGCTAACACTGTATGAACTCAAGAGCTGAATCAATTCGTCAGGAAAAAATATAAAAATCAAACAGTTTAGGTTAAAAAGTCTTTAATTGGGCAAAAGGAAAAAGATGATCCAACATGATTATGTTGCGTGTTGGTCAGTTAAAACAAAAGACATTTCAAGCCACCTGGGACTCAGGGCAGGTCATTTTTACATTGACAAAATATATTAATCAAAATAAAAGCAGGAGATTAATGAAGACTTAAGATCAAAATTCTTTGTATTTGCATTTCACATAATTCAGGAAGGCACACATGCTGTATGTTGCAATATTAAATGCACTTACACTGCATAATGCTTTTGTGAGTGTCTCTTCTGATGGCATAAAGGGAAAAACTTGACGCCTAAATCAAAGTTAAACCGTGCAACAAGATGAAGAGATTTCATTTAAATGAGTTGTTTTCCTTTTAACAGGTTATTTAGTCTCATATTCAGACTTGAAGATTGGATTTCCTCTTCATCAGATACAAGTATAGCAGACGAAAAGAGATAATTTCACTTGTTAGAAAAGTTTGCTTCTTTAGAACACTGGCTAGAAATGAGCATGAGTACCTAAAAATATCAGAAATCGTGTAAGAGTAAGGATTTTGGAAAGAGGAACAATGTCGTCAAAACTTTTCAGGTAAAGAATGACCCGATCAAGATTAGCAGGGATCAGAATTTTCCCTATGAAGTAAGATTTTGTGGAGGTGATGCCTTATTCAACTATGTTAACACATATATACATTTGTCTTTCGCTTCTTTTCTTTTTATTTAAGGGTGAACAAAAACAATCATTGTAGCTGATGGCAATACAACTAACACCATTTTACTTAAATGGTTTGACAAACTGAATCCATCTGTTCCAGCATTTCGCAGATGTTTGTCTTGAGTCTCCAAGCGGATGCCATCCCAGTGAAGCAGTCTGATAATGTAGGCAGTCCTGGAAATAACCTTTTCTCCATGATGACTGTTTTTAATGGCGACCACCATCGTTCTGAACACGTAGAACGTAGAGGAACCAAGAAGTTGCGGTGGCATCTTTAAAACATTTTCCGCGCTGTCTCTGATTATCATCCTGTAGCTGGAAATCCCACGACATTCTGAAAACACATGATAGTGATTTCTCAAAGCCCACAGGCTCCGCTGCGTGCTGTTAGAGCTGCTGCTATTAAATAGATTTAAATCTCGGAGCATGACGACTTGATTTGGTGAAATATTATCACATGGGTTTGGATTGTTTTCCTTACAAAGAAGAAACATGGTCAGGTCAGAACAATGCGAATCCTGAGCTGAGCTGAAAGTGTCAACGCCAGAAAACTGACAGCAGCAGCAGGGACGAGGCATTCTATAAAGTTGTTACCGTCCTGCTGGTATCGTCAGCAGCTGCAGCAGTCAGAGGAACCTCTCAGTTAGTAACGGTAGAAGTCGTTACATAACAAACAGCCTTGAGGATGTTCTGGCAGCTGCGTGGCAGAAAAACATCCGAGCTCGATCTCACGTGGAGTCGGGTTTAACATCAGTTCCAGATGTGTTGGGGCTGTTACCGGCAGCCTGAAACAACACACGGCTTCCCGCTAAGGACGGAGCCAGACGAGGCCGTTAAGGTGATATCATGAAGCAAATGTCGAGGTGGTGACAGCAGCCGAGTGTCACATCTGCACCTCTGACTGACCGGAGCAAGAAAACGACATCCTCATCGGCCTCTTTCAATCCTGTCGTTTTCCGAAGACGTTACAGGACTTAATATTCACAGTTATTAAGTTTATATGCAGCTCTATTTTACTTAAATGGCTTTTAAAGCTGAACTATTGGTCGATGAATGCTATGTTCTTTTTAAGCTATTCAAATGTATACACAATCCCCACAGCCGAACACTGTCTCTATGTTAGACTCGATAATGCACAAGTGTTTAAAGCCCTTTTTCACTAATATTTAGTTCAGTTACAGTTGCTGTTCTTGTCTCAGAAAATCACAAAACACAAAATCTTTCATTGTTATTGAGAAATCAGCAATGGAAAACTATCTATAAAATGACAGAAAATAAGGTAAAATAGTTGCTGCAGGTTCCTCCCCTCAAATGTGACCTCTTTGAATGATTTTGTGTAAAATTTGAAGACAGTCAGTTTGCTGCTATGTCTCACATTTGAGAAGCTAAAAAGGCATTTATTTGACCTTTTCTTCCTTAATTTCATCATAAAAATCATTGCATGTTCATGTTTTGATGATTGACTAATCAATTGTTGCTGCCCTTGTCTTAGATCTGATAAACTGTGGGCAGAGAGCGGACTAATAATAGCAGCTAGAAGAGCCTCTCTAGATTGAATGCTGCTTTATCAGCATCACTTCAAAGGGATTAGCTTAGTTAGCACATTTAGTTCAGCACTGACAGCTCAGCCAACACCTGACCAGCTGTTAAACTTTGAAAACAATGTGCTATCAGCACTACATACACATTTTTTATTAGTTTCTGCTTCCATCTAGTTACTGGAATAACTTAATGCTGAAGCAGACTTTGCTTCGCTGTGTTTCAAAGGTTTCTGTGTTCCTGTTCGCAGCAGATTGAATCCCAGCAGCAGACATTAGTCTGACAGCAGATGTAAGGAAACAGAGAGTCCAGATTGGACGTATCATTTAGCAGCCGGTTAATCTCTTTCTGTGAACTGTGAAACTGATCCCAGCGCTGTTGTTTGAACTCAGAAGTCCTCTGACTGCAGATTAGAGGCTAATCTTCCTGCTCGACATTCAATTACACATTAACTCTGGAGAGAAGGACAGGGAGAGCTGAGAGGATAGAGGGGTGCAAAATGAAGGAAATGTTTTTAATATTTAGTAAATGATTCGTATTTCCAGTGTTTTATAGCTAAATTGTGGGAACAAGTGAAAGAGGGGAGGAAGATGAAAGGGAGGACAGGATGGAGAGTAGATGGAGGAGGAGAGACTCCCTTCATTGAGCCTCTGTGGTGATGTTAGATTAAACTGATGGCAGATAATCGCTTTGTGGAGTACAAAATAACTACAGAGTTTCTCACAACAAAGGCTGAAGAGGGAATTCAGTACAGCAGCAGCAGCACAAACAAGCTCCTATTAGCAGTAACAGTCGTAAAAGTTCTAACAGAAGTAGTAAAGAATATATAAATGAAGATGTCTATATACAGTACATGTTTTCATGTATCTCCTGTCTTCAGATCCAGCAATGGGAGCAGAACCTGGAGAAACTGAACCTGGATCTGTTCAGACTGAGGTGTTATCTGTCCAGCCTGCAGGGCAGTGAACTCCCAAACCCAAAGAGCCTCCTCGCTGTGGCCAGTCGGCCCTCCAAGAGCACTCTGGGACGTCTGGGAGTCTTCTCGGTGTCCTCCTTCCATGCTCTGGTGAGAACCAGTGCTTCTAACCAGCTCAAATGTTTCCCTTTGTCTTGCTAAAACAAACCTCCAGTATGAGTTCATACACAGTTATCAGACAGTAATTGTCTCTCTGTGGACTCACACAGGTGTGCAGTCGGGATGAGGTGACGTTGCGACGGCGTTGTCGATCCCTGTCTGGAGGAAACAACCGGAGAAGAGGCCTGCCGTCCTCTCTGAAGGCTCTGGATGGACTGAACAGACGCAGCAAGGATGGCAGACACTCAGCTCCCCAGGTAATAGCCCACACCGCTGGATATTTTTATATAAGATCTAAATGTTACGTAACCCTCTGACCTACCCAACCTGGCAGCAGGTTTGAAAGGCATGTTGTCTTTAAAAGAACTGCTAAACTATCACCAATGATTCACCACATACCAGAGCCACAAAATGTCTAAAAGTATTTACAACTTTCTCACTCTCCCTTGAACTACTCATCTGCTTAAAATCGCCATATATAATAAAATCACTTTCAGTCTACATCCTAAAAGTTTCCCAAAGTATACAGGTTGTTCTCACAGATTTTGTAAAAACCTAAAAAAGTCTGTGAAACCATCAAGCTGTCAGGGACTTTTTGGGTTGAACTGCAGGCAGTGTTTACAATAAGCAGACAAGAGGAAAGCATGAAGACAAATTACAAATGTGAATATTAAAATATCTTCTGGTATTAGAAATACCTGCTGTTGTTGTTTAAGTTGCTTTCAGTTTTTTCATATTTTGTCAGATAAATAATCAAAGAAATTCAATTTTTATTGATATTGCAGAACTATATTACAGTGAAAAAAGTGCCAGTATTGAGTAACAATGTGACAGGAGCAATAAATGGCCAAAAACTGCAAGTAAGAAGGATTTAACGGTGCAGAATGACAAATACTCGGGTAAAGTACTTAAAACTGTACTTGAGTATCAAGCTTGAGTCAATATATTCAGTGGCATTACATTTTATGACTCGGGAACTGAAGTCTTGCGTCATCTTTGCTTTACATCCTTTGTTTAGTGTCTGACCTTCCTCTCCGCTCATTATCTGTCTACTTCTGTGCTCAACTTTCCAAAAATGGCAAAGAGCTCCCCTCAAAAAAAAAAAAAACTGTTCTCACGTGCTGTAATCTGTCTCTATGAATTTCCCATCATCCTCGGCTCCTGAAGGTCCCCTCTCGATAAACAGCGAGCTATTTTGGGACCCTAAGAGTCTGGGATTCAGAGTCAAGGGGATAAATCTGTCAGCGGCTCTCTCTCTGCAGTTGTTTTTGGCTCCGATTCTGACCGTCAGATGCTTTATGAACACTACAACACATGTTAACAATCTGATTTTGTAGACAATCAGAGCTGCAGGGTTTGAAGGATCTTTGCATGCCACCTGCTCCCTCCTGCCCTCAAGCAAGGCACTTAACCTCCACTTTTTTTGAGCAATAGCTCGTTTTACAGAGCATCTCATCTGTGGTCTCCCTGCTGCTGCTGCTGCTGCTGCTACAGCTACACTATGGCCAAAAATATGTGGACATCGTAGTTTTCTGTGGGAATTTCCTGCCACAGGTTGCTGTAGTTTGGCTGTCAGCTGATAGTTTAGTTTACATGAAACTGACCAATCAGAGGGCTCGGTATGTTCTGGTTCTTCAGACTCAGCACTTGTTTTCTACAAGCTTTAGAGATATTCTACTATGGTATTCCTGGTTTAAAGGATGATATAAAGAGTTGTTTTCTTAGGTAGAAATTAAAGCCTGTAGGTTGGGTGTTTCGGCATTATTCACAAATTGTGTGTAGTAATAACTTCACAAAGCAGACATAGTCTTTCCCATTTATTATATGTTGTTATAGGACAAAGACTGACTCAACAAAAACATTTTCTGGTCAAAAGTACACTACTGTTCGAAAGTTTAGGGGTCACTCAGGCAATTTCATGTTTCCTATGCAAACTCACATGTTTATTCATGTGCTACCACAATTGCACAAGGATTTTCTAATCATCAATCACCTTTCAACACTATTAGCTAACACAATGTAATGTTTCTGGAAATGTTTCTCTGTACCCCTATGGAGATATTCCATTAAAAATCAGCTGTTTCCAGCTAGAATAGTCATTTACCACATTAACAATGTCTGGACTGTATTTCTGAGTAATTTAATGTTTTCTTCATTGAAAAAGACTGCTTTTCCTTAAAAATAAGGACATTTCAAAGTGACTGCAAACTCTTGATCAGTGGTGTATGTGGAAGTCAAAGGTCTGCATCCTTTAGTTTGCTTTTATTCTGGATCTGTGTTTCATGTAAGGGCTTCCTACTTTCAGTGATGGGACATTTATTTCCTCCAACATACAGTACGATTGTAGACAACAGACAACTTTGTCAACAGTTTGTGTTTGTTGTGTGTCTGCTTCAATCTGAAGAGCCAAAATTAGCTCCATAGAGAAACAATTTTCCCAGTTTAGTGTAGAAAGAAGACCCTTAAAATCAAGCATCATGAGGCGTTATTTGCCCATGACCACTAGAACTAGACACAAGTATAACAATGTATCCGATGGCAACGTGAAAACAATGTTTAGGCGTCTTTGGTAGTACTTAACCTACAGAGGATTATCAGCTGAATCTGCAGCTCCTCCCAGCTTTACGGAGCTTTAATGTGAATTTCAGCTGCTTGTTTAGCTTCCCGGCTTAATCGTGGCTCCCTCTCCGTCTTTACACCCTCTTACCTCAACAACACAACAGGTCGAGTCCTAATGACCCCCAAAATGTCATATATGAGTATTTGAAATGTCACTGGACAAAGAGCGAGAACATCCACATTAGTGGCATAAGTCTATTATATAACTTTAACTCAAGACAGTGAGCTTCAGTTCCCTCATGGAACCAATATTTTTTAGACTTAGACTTATTTTGAGTTTACTTATTGCTCTTTTTTTCTAAATTGTGCATGTTTTTTAGTCACTGTTTGGCCAGGCATACTGAAAAGCTCATTATTTGGATTAAAATAGACCTTTGCGCATCTCAAACAAACTTCTCCATTTTTTTAGTTACCGGGGTAACAAGGCTCATTCCATCTAAAGGGAGCAACATTGGTGATACCACTACTTTAAAGAAATGTTTTTGCCCTCCACACAGTTTGCATGACCACAAGAGGTCACCTACCAACACTGAACATTTTAATCCCCTCGAGTGAGTATTGCCGTTTTCTGGGGAGTCCAGGCTGTTTCGCTTCAACTCCAAAAAACACGGTTAGGGACGAACTGGTGAACATAGTGGAGCATTAACAGCTAAAGAAACAGAGGTGGAGACCAAAACCAGAGATAAGACAGAACAAATGCTGGAGTCATCAGGCTCCACGTGAACCATCAAATTATTCTGAAACTGTTTAAATTAAACCTTAATAGGTTTTTGTTCACTGCTTGTTTGTGATGTCCCCAAGTAAACAAAAAATTAAAAAAAAAAAAGTAGTTTGACATAAAGCAAATCTCAGTAACTAAAGAAAGACCATTTCGATAAGTATAATTATTAAGGGTACTTGCTGCATAATTAAAAGACAAGTTTATGATTTTTCATGTCAGATGTCCATGTTAACATTTAAATATCCGTTCTTAATGAAGTGGTTTTGTACAAACTGCTATCTTTGGGTAACATGAGGTTTTGTTAGTCTGAGTTAATCAAATCAATACGTTTTAGAGTTTTAGTCTTCTTAGTAATAACAAAATCCCAACTTCTGGTTGCGACTCCTCCCCTGCATCTTACGTTTGCAACATAAAGATGTAATTTTTGATGATATCCTCTGGACTTCCCCACTCAATCCAAGCCTTGTTTCATCTTCAGATAGACTTCAGGACTGGGAATTTTGTCCCTATCACTTTAAGACCTGCAAGAAAAACCCACTTCAGTGTCGTTTTCAGACACACTTGAAAAATCCCACCTTGTCCTTTGAAGCTGAAGGAACAATTGTGGTTAAACAGAACTCCAGCATCCTCAAAGTGCTTCCTACAAAGCAGCCATGCGACAGCACACATGTAATTCTTGTAAACTGAATCTCGATCAAGGCTTCGTGGATCTGTTCTCGGATCAGATCAGATGATACAGGCTGTGGTTTCTGGGCAGTCCCGACCCACGGAGACGGTCTGATCCACATCTCTGAAGTACATGTGGAGCTCATTGCTGCTCGACTCTGCAGGAGACAAGCAGCTGCTTCTGTCCAGCCAACGTTTAGCCGACAGCCCGCACAGTTACCGGACCTCACGGCCTCCACCTCACCGCTCTGTCCGGGGGGGGGGGAGTCCTTACCGTAAAAGCACCAAAGAGTCCTTTCTGGATAAACGTTAGTGTACATTTACACTTTAGGTATTTTGGCGGCTGTCATTACGTGACTCACTGGATATCTACCAGTTTAACAACTGACTCATTTACATTTGCAACCAGTGTTCGTGCCTGTCTTGGGTTTTGCCTGGTTTGTAGAGAGCTTTTTTATCAGATTTTTTTATCTGAATACAAGAAATCAGAATGACGTGTTGAACTGTTGAGTAAATGAATGTAAAAATCAGTGATTTTAAACAGAATTCATGAGCACAGCTGATAGTGATGATGACGTGTTCACTGACAGTCGGTGGTCCTCAGACTCCAGACTGACGGCAGCTCCTCCGCTCTAATTACCCCTCCAACTTCACCAACCTATAATTTCAGCGCAGCTCAACCCCTAAATTTTTCCCATGATCCCTTGGGGCTAATTTTGGTTTGATCCGGAACACAATTTAGTACCCGAGCCTTTTATCATTCTTAATTAAATGTAAATATAGACTGTGAGGGCGTATTTTTAGTTAGTCCTGAGTCATGACTCAGTGTGTTTGTGTGTGTGTGTGGTTTCTGAGAGCCCCTGTCGTCACACCGTCTATTCACTACACCGCTGCTGTCTGCAGCTCAGAGGTGCTTCTAAAACAAGATCAGTTACATTGAAACAAGACAAAGAAAAGCAACAAAACTGAGTGACTGCAGTTTTTTTTCTTTATTGACTTTTGGATTAATTTAGAAGTCACTGCTGCTAACACGGAATTCACAACTTTCCTTCAACATTACACTTTCCTTCTATGATTTTTAAAATTATTTTATTTTTTAGAAAACTACAGCTTTATTCTTAGATAGTTGTGGCAACTTTTCTCATAAAGTTAGATATTTTGACTTGAAACTTAAACCTTTTGAAATATAAAAAAAATAAGAATCCTGGCTCTATAACTACATCAGCATCCAAAACAAGCCAACTGGGAAAATCTGCTTCCATTTTAATGTAAATATATGGAAATATTAGAAACATTAAAAAATGACTAGAAGTTCTAATATGTTACACTGAAGAGGAAGTTTGATTGAGATCCATTTCTTTGTCATCAATCAAACTGATCAGATTAGTGGTAGTGACCCAGTTATCTCCTTTGTACAATGGTTAGAGTTCCTTGAGTTTCATTGTCTTCTATTGAAGCAGCATTCAGATGACATTTAGATTTGTTGGCTCATAAGAAGATTGTTCAGTTAAATCAACCTGCAGCCATTGTTCAGCTTTTATGTAGAAATATATCTGTGATACAAGCTTCCAGCACACTTGTTGCTCACTAAGGACCATTGTGTTAGTGGGATGAGAACTAAGTGAAAGTGAAAGCAAAGAGGAGCTTTCTGAACGTCACATCTTGGCTGGACTGAAGGTTTTCCAAGTAGGCAGAGCATGGAGCTCTGAAACATTTTGTGGAAACTCACAGTTGTCTCCAAACAGGACCATATGAACCAAAGTGAGCAGATCATCAGACGATGACTGAGTAGAAGCAGCACTTTAGTCTTCAGAGCCGTGCTGCTGCCTCTGGTTTGCATCTTTGTGGAGAAGGATTAATGCTGCAGGAGGAAAATGAGCCCAAGCACGCCTCAAACTTTGACCTGAAGACCAAGAAGAGCTGACTGTAATGGACTTTACCCCACTGAACATTTACTGGGACAAATTCTAAACACAAAGTTGGAGTCAGTACATTTAAACAATACATTTGTGATGCATTGAGAATGTCTCATAATGTTACAGTTTCTTTGGAAGACAGTTCTTGTAATTTTTGGGTGATTTTCTTAATAAAATCCTGAGAGAAATTTCAGGGACTCGCAGCTGGAAAAACATGTGACATGCTTTGTCTGATGCCACCTGTCACCCCCTAAACCCCTAAAGACGAGGAGAAAAGAGAAGAGGACAAAGGAAGAAGAGGGAAAGGAGCAGCAGATTCAGAGTGTTTGTTTAGCTGCACAGCTGTTTGAAGGCGGCCTGCTGGTGTGTCGACCCGCACAGGAGGAGGAGGGAGGTGTTTGAGGATTAAAGCTTCGAGAGCCTTTTATTCTCCCAGAATTCCTTTGTCCCTGAGTGTTAATCCCTCCACAGAGGCAGGAGATGACTCCCCCACCTCCTCCACGCCTCCTCTCCTCCTGCTGTCACATGACCTCCTCCTCTTTTCTTCTGCTCCTCTTTTAACCTCCATCATCTTCCTCTCAACACGACGCCTCCTCCTGAGTCTCCTCTGCATCCTGCTGCTGCTTCCTCTCATTTCCTTCCTCCTCCTATCCTTTATTCTCCTCTCAGATGACAAAGAAGAATATCTTTATTTTTCTGTTCCTCTCGTCCTTGTCGGTGTGTTTATGTGCCTGTTAGAAAGTTTGATTTCTTAAAGTTCGCTGCCGTTTCCATGTTATATTTTTCCCCGTGTTATTGTTTCTGAGTTTAAAGTTTCAGTAGTTTCAGCTCTTTGATCATCATGAACTGTTATTATTATTATTAACCTTAATCTTGTGAGATGGGCTGCACAGTGGCTCGGTGGTTAGCAGCTAGAAGATGGCATCCTAGCCTGGGCCTGGGATCTTTCTGAATGGAGTTTGCATGTTTTCCCTGTGCATCCGTGGGTTTTCTCTGTGATTCTAAACTGCCTGTCGGTGTGAATGTGAGTGTGATTGTTTGTCTCTATATGTAGCCCTGTGACAGACTGGTGACCTGTCCAGGGTGTCCTCTGCCTTCACCCTAAGTCAGCTGGGATGGACTCCAGCCTCATGACCTAAATGAGAATTAAGCGGTGTATAGATAATGGATGGATGAATGTGTTTGTGAGGCATACTGAGAATTTTAAATCCTAGCAGCTCAATCTTTCCATCTTATTTTTGTTTTTTTTCATGTTTATTTGAAGCTCATCTTCGTAAAACACTTGATGAATTTGACTTGTAGTCAGATGAAGTCTTACAAAACTAATTCCACGTGTGTTTCCTCCTGCAGACACTGGACTGTGTATCCAAACAGAGGGAGGCGGCGCCCTCCACAGGCCGAGCTGCAGCTTTGCAGGTGTGCTTATTACCCAACCTGCTATACTGACATGAACCTGATTAGGAATATCATTTAAAATGTTTTCGTCATATAATCTCACATCATTTATTTTTTATTTATTCAAAAATTCTGCTTAAACAAAGAGATGACAACAAGAAATGATTTGTTGCTTGTATTACTACCATCTCTACCACCACAGTCATCTTCTGAAATATGATCAATATTAGTTATAATAATATTTCATAGTGTAGGTTATCATCTCCATTGCCTCAGCTACAATAATAATCATTGAAGTTGGCACCTCTAATAACTGTTCCCATTGTCATGTTATATTGATAATATTTTCTTCATAGTTGCTGTAAATAATCATTATTTATAATCATAATTGATTATCAATTGGTCTGACTTGTGAAGCCCTGGTGCTTGTTTAATTATATATGTCATTAAATAACTTTTATAACTGGATGTTTATGGCCATGATCAATAACTGACTCCTCTCTGATCTGCTCTGATGTGTGTTCAGCTGTGTGATGAGCAGCAGCTTTCGGCTATCGGTGTTTTCACTCTGCACATCTGTCGACCCGACACAGGCAAAGACTTTGGTGAGAACAAAAACCTTCACGCATCACTTCACTAAGATAAGATAGCCTTTACTGAACCCACAGTGGGGAAGGTTCACCGTTTTAGCAGCAGTCTGAGATTATATTATATACACAGTACAAAAATTACAGAGAAACTTTAGATACAAAAGATGAGATTGCACAAAAGGTGCAGTAGCAGCATCAGCCGAATGTGTATGTAAAGAGAGAAGTGGTATAAAAGACCCGCGGAAACGCTCCTTCTCATACTTGAATCAGTGGTGAATCAGTCACTGGAGGCACTGCTTAAGGCACTGTGCAGCAGTTTGAAAAAAAACTAAACTGGGAGTGGAATTAGTAGCTTTAAGGTTATGTGAAACTTTTACATCTTGAACAAAAGCTCTTATCAGTGCTGACTGTAACATTTCAGGGCCGCTAGGATCTTGTTGGGTTTTGAAAAATGTTGAAAAATGGTTTCATATTTTATTTAAAACAATAATCAGACCATATTTTTCAGTTACGTTTAGTCCCATTATTGAGCACTAGTGTTTGAAAGAATGCTTTGTCTCATGGAACCAAACGAATAATAAACATTTTTACCTGTTCATATATCACCTGTTTCTTCTCGTCCCTGCAGGTTTTGCAGTGACGGGTCATGTGGATGGAGCAGGAAAAAGTCACGTCTACGTCAGCGAAGTCGACCCGCTGGGACTGTCAGCTAGAGACGGTACAACAACTGAATCCTTCAAACAAAACACTAGCCTAGCCACGCTAGACCCATGTTTCTGAAGGCACAAGGGTCTAGGCACGCTCGACAGGGAGGGAGGCGGGCTAAAAGGTTGTCTTTCAAATCACTCTGCAGCAATTGGGTAGGTATACAGCCAATCAGCGCAACGAATAGGCTCCTCGAGTGCCGGAAATCAGAGGATGCGGTAGTTCGGTGAAGCCTTATTTATACAGTCAATGGGTGAAGCTCAAGTATATTACAGACATGTTAACAGAAAGATTATTCAGAGTCGGTGCTAATGGAGCTCAACAACTGTTGTTGTTTTTGTTGTCAACCCTGACAGAGAATTAAATTCGTTGCCATGTGTTGTCTAGCACGGCTAGGCTAGTTGTTTCCGGTTGTTTCTGTCAGAATCGTCGCGCCTCTGTCGTCACTTAGTTATACCCGCCTTCTGACTCTACACTTCATGGTGATTGGTCCGGCCAGTTTTAGGAGAATCCAGCCTCGAGCCTTATGGAGGGTAACTAGACCCACCCTGGCAGAGAATTAAATTCGTTGCCGTGGGTTGTCTAGCGCGGCTAGGCTAACAAAACACAACATTGTTTCAGGTTCCACTTAAAGGGATGGCTGAGTTTTTGTTGGTTTGTAGCACTGAAATTCATCCTATATTCCAGCAGAGGGCATTCATGGCCATGTAGTTAAACCAGAGATAAAAAAAAAAAAAAAAAAAGAGATGATGTGGCTGTAAACATGTTTAATACCTGTAGCTAACATTCAAACCCTGACCTGTGTCTGTTTCCCATCAGGCCTCAGGGCAGGAGACGAGGTCCTGGCTGTGAACGGAGCTGCCGTCTCAGGACTGGACCTGGACCTCATGCAGAGTCTCTTCACCCACCAGAAGCTCCAGCTGCTGCTCAGGAGAGACGAGTTGCCCAACGCTGAGGAGCCCGCCGGTGTCTGGCCCGACCCCAGTGACCCCGCCGACCCCTGCTTCCTGCCACCGACCCCCACCAACCTCCAGACCTGGACCACGGGTATGACGAGCGTAACCTCGATCTTGTATCCTGTGTTTTCCAGTCACCTCATGTTGATTCTCACAGATGTTACTTTTAACCCTCCTGTTGTCCTGCAGGTCAAAATTGGCCTGCATTAAAGTTTGAAAACGTGGGGAAAAAAATATATTTTCACAGTGAAACTTCTGATGTCCACATTTTCAACATTTTTGGGAAATCTTTGAAAATTTTTTGGTGGAAAAAGAAATAATAAAAATGTTCTTAAAGAAAATATTAGAAGTTTTACTGATATTTATGTAATCACTTTAGGTATTTTTAGAACTTTTTGGAAAATTTTTACTCATTTTTGAAAATATTGACAAGAATGGTCTTGCCAAATTTGGGGGATTTTTAAAAAAAAACTTTAAAGGGAAACTTTTAAAGAATTATTGGAGTTTTCTTCCTGAAGGTTTTGCAAATTTTCAGCAATTTGGGGATTTTTTCGCAGAATTTGGGGATTTTTTTCAGACAAGGAAATAATATATTTTGGTGCCCGTAAATGAGGACAACAAGAGGGTTAAATCAAGCAGCTTCACCTCTCTTTTAATCAACCTGAAATATATATTCTGTCTGCTTTTAATCTGTCCATAATTAAGACCCTGCTGGTTCATTTTCTGGCCAACGTAGCACATTACATTTTTTTCTGCACGTTGAATTAGGGACTGCAGACATAAATCTACCAGAAGGCATCACGATAAAAATATCTCGTGTATGGATGTTTAAACCTCACTGTCAGCCTTTTTATCATTTAACTGAATCTAGAAATGAAGGAAATCTGAAGCTTTTAACTTAAACGTTTTTATTGTGAAGGCAGATCGATGCTCAGTCAGATACACTTAAAGCAGCAGCACAGAGGCCTCTCCCCAGGGAATTCTGGGAAAACTGCCCACAGAAGGTTCAGGCTATGTTTTTTTGGGGGTGTTTTTTGGCAGGACTTCTTCAATAAATGATCACTGTGAGGTTAATGCAGCTGTCTGTGCTTATTTAGAGGTGAATTTGTTATTTCTAACGGCTGAAATGGGACCAGAGCGAAGTCAGAGGTCCTGAAAGACGCAATGAATGAACTCTGAGAACTCAACAAAAAAGGAATCCTTCATGAAACACATCTTGTTGATCACACAGATTCGTCGTTGATCAGTGATCCAGATGGCAACCTTACTCCTGTTTTTGATGACACTTTGACTACGACACCATCTGAGGACACTGAGGCGCCGGGACAGGTGAGATCTCAGCCGGTTTAGATTTCAAAAATTAGGAATTTTCCTTATTTCTGTATCAGAGTCCTCTCTCTTTTCCCAGTCTAATTATTTTGACAGTAAAATGGTTATCAAGGTGGACCAGACAACACTCTTACATAAAGCATTTAGTTTAATTCATTCATTTAACCCTTTTTCTCCACTTAGTGTACAAACACAGGCTGAGAGGTTGCAGCTCTATTATATTCAGTTACATTCATTTGCATTTATATTGTGCCAATTCACATCATGTGTCATCATATAGCACTTTGCATAATGAGTAAGTAAGTTTTAAACATAGAACAGAGAACCCAACAATCTAAAATTCCCTTTGGATTCCCTATGAGCAAGCAGTCAGCAACAGTGGGAGAGGAAAAAGAAAACTTTAACAAGGAGGGGGAAAAAACCTCATACAGGACCAGGCTCAGGGAAGACAGCCATCTGCCTCGACCAGTCGGAGTGAGAGTGGGGATGAAGCCTCTACAAGGCTTTACTTTGCAACACTAAATCTAAAGGGTCTGATTTAAATTCCTCTCAAACCTTACATTTTCTGTGTCACTTTGAATTGTGTTTTATTACGTTCACTGAAGATCCTCTGGCTTCCATTTCACCGTGGCTTTTTGAAGTGCTACATCAGAACCGCTCATCAGGTCTTTCACAGCTTTCAGATGCTGCGATTAGTTTGAGCTGTGTCTGACTGTTTTTGTGTTTTTATGAAACTTTGCTCAGTGATTGATCTGCTGTGTGGAGAAGGATGAGTTTGCAGAGATGGAATTAGTCTCTGTTTTTTAAAAAGTAATTACACAACTCTATCTGAGAGCAATGAGAACAATATAAGTTAGTTCTTTCATAGAACAGGCTTATGTCAGATTCATACATACGATATCGGCATACGCTGTGGGTCCACCATAGTGGATGTCAACCAGTGCTGAGTCTTTCAACGCCTGATGACGCCCCAAGGATTTTTACCGTCTCTTTCAATTCTCTTTTACACTATTCTAGGGACAATCGCTGTGTATTCTTTGAGGAAACATTTCACACTGTAGCATCAGGCACTGTGTAGACACCACATGGCCTCTGGTCCTCCCAGTGTGTCATCAGTCATGTGACACAGTGACAATTTAAGCCTCTTGTCAGACAGCGATATCCTATGTTTTGACAGTTACCTTGATCCTATAATTCCCACTTATGGCCACAGTAGCCTTTGTTCAGCATGAAGTCCACCTCGCCAAACGAAGCATTTTGCAACCAGCGACCTGTGGGGCTGAAAAAATCATGAAGTGCCACCATGAAAGTGCCAAAAGTTGCAATTTCTCCTCTGGCCACTAGGGACTGATTCTAAAAGTGAGTTAGCCCCCATAGACCCTCATGGAAAAGCATCCAAGTTTACAGCATAAATTAGCATGTTTACAGCCTGGTACAAAGAACAGTTTTGGTCTCTATAGCTGATTTCTCAAATCGTGACTACTGTATGGGAGATACATTTCATATAAATTGCACATTTAAATAGTTTTAAGGCTTAAATTTATGCATAATTACAGATGGGGCCACCTTGATTGACAGGTGGGTGCTGATAGAGGACAGTTCACCTCGGCTCCACTCACGTTCCACCTCTTCGCTCATTTTTTGGATTAGTAGCTTGGAACTCGGAGGAGCCAAGATAACCACGGCTGAAGGCAAAACTCTGAGCTTCAAAATTGCTCTTCGGGCTCCTCATTCATCTTCATATACTGTCTCTTAACCTCCTCAAACTTACCTGCAGGAATCCTTTCCCACAATCCTCTTGTCCCTCCTACAGCTCTCACTCCCCCGTATCACATGACCCACGGTTTGGCTGATAATCCAGGCTTACAGCGTCAGGAGTGTGTGGAGGTGTGGAGTGTTTGTAAAGTCCAAGCCGAGGGATTAATGGCGTCTGCATGTAGAAACAGAGAGAACTTGTAGATGTTGTTTGTGACCACCTCCTCCTACTCTGGTGGCGGCACAAACGGCTCTCGAAGGCGACCTCTGACCCCTGCTCATACGTCCACATCGTCCCGCTTCCTCGCCATGGGAGCTCTGTGCTGGGTGCTGCCGCTGGAGGAGGACTGGGAGACGCTGGAGGAGGAGGAGGATGGGGAAGAGGGAGGGGAGGTGTTATCCGGACTGATGGAGCGGCTGATGGGGCTGCTGGACGAGGCCACCTGCTGCCTGGGTCACCATCGGCCCGCTGACGGCCTCGTCCTGCTGGTAAACAGAGGGATGCTAGATGTTGGCGCTGCTTGTCTGGTGGTCTGTTGTAGAGCTGCAGCAAAGACTAGAATAGTTATCTCTGCCAGGAGATAACTATGTAGGTTATGTAATCACCGGAGTTTGTCTGTTTGTCTGTTAACGGCATAACTCAAAAAGTCAGGGACGGATTTTCACCAAATTTTTACAGAATGTCCGGAAGAGCAAAAGTAACAATCGATTAGACTTTGGAGGTGATCCGGATCACCGTCTGGATCCAGGATTTTTTTGAAGGACTATGTACAATTGAGAGATGGTCAATCTAATCGATTGTTACTTTTGCTCTTCTGGACATTCTGTAAAAATTTGGTGAAAATCCATCCATGACTTTTTGAGTTATGCTGTTAACAGACAGACAGACAGACAGACAGATGGCCTGGCGGAGGTATGTGCTCTCCGAGTGCTTTTCTAGTTTGTTTTTTTTAAAACGTGGAGCTGCTGCTTCTTCGTATTAAAAGAAGCTAGTTTAGGACAGCAGGTGGAGGATCCCGAGGTCGACCCAGAGCACGCTGAAGAGATTATACATCTCATGGTCTGGGAACACCTGAGGATTCTCCAGTTGGATCTGGAAAACTTTGCAGAGAGGGACATCTGGAGTAACATGCTGCTACCCAACACAAGTCCAGATGAGCAGCAGAGAACAGATGGATGAGCACATGATCACAACAGCAAGAACTTCCTCACCGCTTAACAAAATATTATTTTCACTAGTGAAATTTAGTCATTCCCAGCAGAAAAACCTGCCAATGGGGTAAAAAAAATACTTATTTTGACTATAAAACTACTAAATGGGTTCAGGTTTCTGTTTGCAGCCTCATATAAGGAACAAATTTCTGTTTAAATCTTGACCGTCACAAACCAGATAATCACTGAAGACTTCACTGAGGTTCATCAGGACCAGGGACCTTGAAACAGTTGAAAAACTGAGTGCATTCTTTTCAACTGTTTATCTTTAATGAAGGGAAATTTGATTAAATCATCTAGCCAAGAAGTCTCTAATTAGTCTAATTTTCTTCAATTCCATGCACATGTCTAAATAAACATATTCAGTTACATAATTGTCCTTCCATCTAAAAGGGAACATAACCAATCTGATAGTCAATCATTCTTTAATTTGTTGGTTCCTGTTGTTTCAATGGAATAATTCAATTTCATGTGGTAATAAATTAGATGTTTTTGAGTTTTGAACAGCTTTTCGGACAAAACAAGATGTTTTTCATATGATTTATAGACCAAATCGTGAATCGATTTATCCTAATTTAGTTAGTTGCAGCCCTGGTCTGTTGTGCACCATGTGTAATTTTGGCCAGTAAGGGTGTTTACATACACTTTGGTATCCATGCTCTGATCAGGTATTTATCTCCATGTATGTGTGTTGAAAACAGTATCCAGGTTTCTGATGGTCTTGATGCACATTTCTGTCCTTGCAACCTTTAAAATGCTCCAAAGTGGTCCAGGCTCCTCAGGATCTGTTCCTTTCCTCTGGCCTGCACTGGCTGGTTTACCAGAATTAGAAACTCTATTTCCAAGGTAATTTCCCACGTGTGTCCGCTCTGAGGGGAAATGAACCATTTCAGTGGATTTAGTGAATCAGATTCAGATCTCCGAGATCTCAGCCTGAATGGAAGTTAGAGTGTCGTCTGTTATTAAAAGCTCTGCGTCTGCAGGCCGAACAGACCAAAGCTGTGAATTTATCAGGTTGACGGCAGTTTATTAGAGGCTGGCAGCACAGATTATGATGATGAATGAGGCGGCTGGTTCTTTAACACCTCGTCCTTCAGGGTCGAAGCTGCACTCGGACCAGTTCAGTGTTTCCCTGTTTAAATCTGTCAGCCAGTGAGAGTTGTAGCTTTTTCCAGTCTGTGTTGGAGCTCCTTGTGTCAGCAAGTCATGTTTCTCTCTGATCTCAGCAGCAAACTTTCACCTCCCAAATGTCCACCAGACACATTTACCGCCCGACTCTGCAGCCTGGAGCTCAGCTGATCCTCGTTCGACTGATTCACGATCAAAGTGGAAGATTTATTTTCCTGCTTTTGCATTTGCAGTGTTTGTAGAGTCACTAGACCAAAGGTTTGTTGTGGTTTTAATGCTGATTGCACAACAGGAGACACAGTTTGTTGTCGTCAGACTTTATCCGGAGGAGGGTAAAACTCCAGAAAAGCTTCTGTTGTATCTACATTAAATCTGAGTTAATGTGGAATTTAAGATAATTGTTTGTTTTCATCATCAAAACTGCTTGAACTCATGATATGATGCAGATCAGATGTGGCATCTCATGATTCATTGATTCAAAATCATTTGACCCAAATTAACCTCATGAATTTTGTGTTGCATCATCAACGTTTTTATTCTTACATAACAATTCTACAGCCATCAAAACCAAAAGCTTCAATGAGAAATGATTTATTTTGTCATCTCTGGTGGACCAGCTTACAAAAAGCTCCACATATAAACTTCCAATCAAAGCATCGCTGCTTATATGGAGGTGAGACATTCAAAAGTATAATTCAGCTTCATTAGAAGGACTTACAGGCTGTGATACTTTGTTTGCCTTTTTTGTTTGGTTGAAAGCTCACATCTCGTGAGCACGGGAGACCTTTTTGTTGCTGATGTCCATCTGATGTGGCTTAATCGGTACAGTTGTGTTTTTTAGCTTTGAGGGCCTGTGAACATTAAGCTACAATTAGCATGCTGATGTTGTCCTGATAAGTGAAGCGTTGATCTGACCCTCAGTTCCTCCATGTTTTCCTCTCAGAACATGGACCGAGTCTACTCACTGTACCAGACTTTCCCAGAAGGCCAAGCGGCGGATGCAGACGTCCCCAAAAACCCGTACGGCAGAGAGCTGGGCCTGCAGGCAGCAAGTCCTGCCCACCTGAGTGTCTGTCAGCGTCTGCGTAAAGTCATCCAGGAGCTGGTTGACACCGAGAAGTCCTACGTCAAGGTCAGAATACTGCAGTACCACTACTTTAGTACCGCTAATATCACTGTTCCAATCACTAGTTCTTCATATTTCAGCACTTTGACTATTATTATTGCGAGTACCTCTTGTACTGAAATCATTGTTAGTGTCCTGGCTGTAGGAACACGTTAAAAGATCAGTTATTAATGTTTCATTTATATTACAAACCTCTGTTTTATTAGAATATTTTTTTTAGAGCTGAAGCAGTAAGTCGATGAATCAATCAACAGAAACTGCTTTATTGATTATTAAAGTTATTTTTGACGAAAAATGTGAAACTTTTGCTGGTTTGAAGTTCTCAAATATGAGATGTAAAAAAGTTTTACTGCTTAATGATAAGCAGCATTTATACTTATCCAAACACTTATACACAGTCTTTCATATTGATTTTCCTTTTTAGCTCAAATTTCAATCATTTCAAATGTCTTGAGGTTAAACATGCATTTTGCTGCTTTCAAATGATATTTATGTTACCACGTCTCTAAAGTGTATTTTAAAGTTTTTATAAGCTCAATCTTTAGAACTGTGTTCTAGACTTCTGAAAACACGTCATCATGTGTGGTTACTGATGTTCATGACATGAAATTTAAGTACTTATTTATTAAAATTCAGTTTCATCCAATTAAACGACTGGCAAGGTCAAAAAAGAATAAAATCTAAATACAATACAGCTGTAAAAAATAGGTACATATGTTTAATTTTTGGTTTCCCATTATTATATTTATGTGCTCTTTAGTGTGAAACAGTAACGTAGAGCAGTGAGGAAAATACAGTTCTGTCTTGTGTTCCTGCTTCATTTTAGTTGATTACCTGTTACTGTTTAATGTGTTTATGAATGTTCTTGTTGTGCCTTTCAGGATCTGGTGTGTCTGTTCGACATCTATCTGAGCCCACTGCAGAAGGAGACGTTCCTCAGTAAAGACGAGGTAAGTAACTATAACTCAAAGGAAGTGAACCCGGTGTAGACTTCAGGTTGTGTTGGTTTGTCTAACTACAGCCTCTCTCTCTCAGATGGAGGCGCTGTTCGGCAGCCTGCCTGAGATGCTGGACTTTCAGAGGGTTTTTCTTCAAACGCTGGAGGAGAGAATCGCAGCTTGTCCGAACTTCAGCAACCTGGAAACACTCGACCAGTTCAAGGTAAAGAATCCAACAGCTGCTTTGGTTATTTTCTACTCATTGTTTCATTTATATCAGTGGATTTACTAAGACTCTTTCTTTTTTCATTTCATCAGTTTATTTTTCAGATTTTGTTTTTCTGATTTGGACAATTTTTCATTGATCTATTATTTTCCCTTTTTATTTTTACATTTTATATATTCATTATTTTTATTTAGTTTTGTTTCATTTTACACACTTTTCCCGAAGTTATTTGTAAAACTTTTTTACTTATTTCTTTTTTGTTTTTTTATTTTTAATCATTTTTTTCTCATTAAATTTGAAATTTTTATTTATTCATTATTTTCACTTTAGTTTTTATTTCTATTAAATCCTTCAGTGTTTTTATATTTTAGCTGCTGTTTTAAGCTGCTAATTTTATTAGTATTATTTTCATTTATTTACTCAATATATTGTAATATTATTTTACTTATATTAATAGTTATTATTGATTCAGTTGTATTGTTTCCACTGTTCTGCTGCAGCATGTGTTTTACATGTTGTACAGGCTTTTTTGTTGTACTGGACTTTTTTGTTCTCTTTTTAAACGATGATCATTTTCACACTTTGTCTTTGTTTTTTGCTCTCAGAAACTTCTCTTCTCTTTGGGTGGATCTTTTCTCTACTACGCCGACCACTTCAAGCTCTACAGTGGCTTTTGTGCAAACCACATCAAAGTCCAGAAGGTTCTGGAAAGAGGTGAGGATCAAAACCTAAACATTGATTTCAACTTTTATTTACTCATTTAGTGTGATTTCACATTATTAAAATGTATCAAATTTAAATATATGACCGAATCTTAAATTAAAAAAAGAAATTTAACTTGTAAGCCGTCATCTCTGATTCAGCTAAAACAGACGGAGCCTTCAAGCAGTTCCTGGAAGCGAGGAATCCGACCAATCAGCATTCGTCTTCTCTGGAGTCGTACCTGATCAAACCTGTTCAGAGAGTCCTGAAGTATCCACTGCTGCTCCGAGAGCTGGTGTCCCTGACCGACCCTGAGAGCCCCGAGCACATACACCTCACAGGTAACACACACACACACACACACACACACACACACACACACACACACACACACACACACACACACACACACACACGACCGGTACATTGTTGCCGGTTTACAGTAGCTGTATTGAAGGTAACAGCCTGCAACACTGTATTTTGTACACAAACATGTTTTTCACCACCTGCACTTCCTCTGGTGTCCACTCAGAGGCGCTGCGAGCGATGGAGAAGGTGGCGAGTCACATCAACGAGATGCAGAAGATCTACGAGGACTACGGCTGCGTGTTCGACCAGCTGGCCGCCGAGCAGAGTTTAGCTGACAAACAGGTACGAACGCAAAAACACAAACACACCAAGTGACGTCATCAGACCGAACCATCAGCTGTGGAGACTCAGCCGAGCACCTGAAGAGTTCAATTCTTCCTCCTTCAGGTAACGGAGATCTCGATGGGGGAGTTTCTGGTCCATTCGTCTGTGGTCTGGTTGAACCCTCTGCCTTGTCTGGGTCGGCTGAGGAAAGAGCCAGAACTCACTCTCTTTGGTGGGTCGACACTGTGTTTGCTTTGCCTGCACAGTGTGTGTTTGAAGAAAAATCATTTTATGAAGGGAAGTTAGAACGTTGTAGAATAACTCAGCTGCTGTTGTGTCCACAGTGTTCAAACGGGCCGTCATCCTGGTTTATCGTGAGAACAGCAAACTGAAGAAGAGGATGGTGAGTCCAGTTCTACACTCAATCCTTTCATAGTTTAACTTCACACTGGAACCTGAAACAGTTTGATCTAGTCTGTACGGACCTGAGTGTTGTTTGTTTCTTTTAGACCTTTAGTGATGAATCACAAAGTATGGAAGCCCAGATGTGCCCGTATAAGAAAAAAAATTCAAGGAGTTAATCATGATTAAAAATATTATTAATGGTAAGTCCAGTCCAGAAATTTAAAATGAATAGTATAAAATAAGAAATTAAAACCTAATTTTCTGTGGCAAAAATATGACATATACGTTTAAAAAAAATGAAAAGATACATATTCAAAATCTAGTGAAGTCAAGCTTCTGAGCGAAGAAGTCAATAATATGAGAAAGTAACATTCCTATATCAAGGTGTAAACACTCAAAAATGTTATAGAAATAAAAAAAATAGACATAAACAACACTTATGACTAATTAAGTTAAATTGAAAACTACAAAGTAGTATCGCTAAAAAGTCAGATAACTAGTCAGAAAGCTCATTTCTAAGTCAGTAAAAAAAAAAGATATAAAGTCAAAAATCAAAAATTAGTTAAAAAATTTTTGATTAAAAATTGAAAATGAAATAAAAAATTACAAAAAGTCCAAAATATGAAATATTAGGTCACATTTCCTCATTAAAAAGCCAGGTTTTTGACTCTACATTTTTTTCCCATTCTTTAGTTTTACCTGTATTTCACAGAAATGGGCTTTTATGCATATTTTTTCCCATTTTTGTTTAATTTTGCAGATCTTTCATCAGCTTTTTAGTTTCATTTCTGTCCTTTCATGCCACCTCTGGTTTTACGCTTCTCTTTCAAGCTTACATAGATTTTAAACTTTTTGTATACCCATTATCCATCTCTGTCTGTTTAAACAACACAACAAAAAACATGTAGTCAAAATATTTTCATTATTTCATGGATTCAGACATGAAAAGTCACCAGCGGAGTCTTACATTCAGACACAGTAACAACTAAATAAAACCTCCATGGTGTTCAAATCTGACTTTGTGTGTTTCCTGTTGGACAGGCCGCTTCACGCTCAGCTGATCTGGACCCCTTCAGGTTCCGCTGGTTAATCCCAGTTTCAGCGGTTCAAGTCAGACCGGCCAACATCACAGGTCAGTGACCAATCAGAAGGAGGTTTGTTTCTGTATCTTGAAGTGAGGCAGATCCAGTGTGTTTGTCTGGTGAGTGTCGGTGCTGCGGCCCTCCAGCAGGAGGCGCTCTGACGGTGAGCTGACTGTTGTGTGTTTCCAGGTTCAGAGGATCCCTGTGTGTGGGAGCTGGTGCACAGCAGGTCAGAGGTGGAGGGACGACCGGAGACGGTGTTCCAGCTCTGCAGCAGGTACGAACCTCCATTCATTCATTGAGTTTGATTCACGGAAACACAACACAGACAACTGCTGCAGGTGTGGATGAAGTTCTCAGACTTCCAGCAGTCGGATAAAAGGAACTGATTCTCTTCTTCACACAGATTTAATTTCCAAAACCAGCATTCAAACAACACATGACAATCTGAAATCAAGGTTTGAAGTGCAGGATGCTCAAATAGTACTTTCGTCTGGTTTAATGTTCTTGTGCCAATGTGAGCTTTGCACCTCTTTTTACCTATTTAATGCTGTCTTAACACTGTTACCCGTGTCCTATGCTGAACCTGTAACTCATATTTCATTGTAGGTCAATAAAAATGAGTAGATTGTGCAGCTAACTTTAATTCTGCAGGATGGATGTGAACTAAGTCAACATCGAACATCGAATAATGCTTCTCTCTAAATGTCGATCACATGAAATGTTTCAATGAATAAAAAGCTCATTTTCAGTTCTTTTTAGATATTTTCTGCTTTAACATCGCGCTAAAGCTGCAGTGCTGAGGATGTTCATGTTCATTATATCTGAGACAGTCTAAACATCTTCAGTTTACTGCCACAAAATCATAAAAATCCCCATAAATGACAAAATTAACTGATAAGTTTTAGATTCATTCAGCAGCAGATTGAGTTTGTTACTAGAACAATTACTTTTGAGAATTTAAACACAATTAAACATTTAGATTGTTCAGTCAAAAGTATGAGTTACAAAGTCAAAATGTAGAACTATACCAGACCTCGTGCCGTACTGACAAAATCCTCTGGTTTTGTTTTCACTAATTTCTCAGGGATTCTGTATTATATCGGTGTACAATGATTATTTTGGTGTTTTGGTCTCTGATAGAAACTGATGACATATTTTCAGTTTCCAAATGTTTTATAGACGAAAGTCAAGTTTCCACTTGAAATCCCCACAACTTCCCAAGAAACTAACAGTTCTTGAAGCACTGTTTTCATTGCAGTCTAAATAGTTGTCATTTTGCATGCAACAACACAAAAAAATTGAGACCTTAATGAAATGTTAAGGTGAACTTTAGTTGTCTCTCGTGGTCTTAAAGGCCTGGACGTAGTCGCTGGTTCATAGCTCTGTTGTGTTTTGTCGAAGCTCAATGAACAAAAACTCAAACACTTGTTTGCAGTTGCAGTTTTTTAGCAATAAAGTTTGTAAAATGCTTGAAAAATATGAGAGTAGTGAAACATTCAGCAACATTCATTGCTCCCAAAAGTTCCTGAACCTCTGGAAAGTACTGCCGTCTGAGCAAACTTCCTCCTGGAACTGGATTTAGATCCTGGTTCCTCTGGAGGAAACATTAACTGAGTTCTTACACCTCAACCAAAGTATATGAAGAATGTTTTATTGCACAGTTTAAATGGGGAATCAGATGGTAATGTTTCAGTTTCAGCTCTCACCCTTTCTTCTCTCTGTGTTTCAGCGGTTTGGAGACGAAGGCCAGCGTGCTGCGAGCTCTGCGCTGCCTCCTCAGAGACCGAGCGTCCGTCAGCTCCCTGAGGAGGACCAAGTTGTCGACGGCCGAGAGGAGCAGCTCCTGGAGGAGGAGGCAGCAACGCCGTCGCTCCGACACCCAGAGGACGACTCCTCATCAGCCGGAGGAGAGCTGCAGACCCGACGGCATCCTGGGAGACACCTGCTCGGAGCCTCTGCTGCCCAGCCATGCTGCCGCCGCTGCAGGGAAGAGGACCAGACTGTGCTCCCTGACCAGCGAGCTGGAGGCTCAGCTGCAGAGACTCAACTTCACCGAGGAGGTCGCAGAAAGAGGAGCAACGTCTCGGAGCGAAGAGGAGAAGAGACGGAGCTCCAGTCTGCGCAGAGCCGCTGGAGGAGAACTGGCGGACTTCAGCAACCTGCTGGAGAGAGACTTCAGCGTTCAGAGCATGACCTCCATGATTAATGAAGACTGCTTCTACGACTCCATGCTGGGGATGCAGAAGGCTGCCGTCCCCACGCTGCAGGGCTAAAGCTAACGGGCTAGCACGACTTCAGCTGAGATCAAACTAAACTCTGATGATGATACTGGAAACTTATGTTAGAGCGTTTTTTTTTTTTTATTTCTGTTCCGATCACCAAAAGGTTCCAGACCTGCTCATATGGGTCATCATTCTCACAAACTGACCAGCTGTCTACTGGAAATCATCTCTTCACGATCGCTGGAGAACATCTGGTTAAATGAATGTGGAATGGCAAGACTTTCAGCAGCCGTATGGTTTGCTGTGAGTCCTCTGGAATAACATCTCCAACAAAGGAGGCTGCGCAAGATCCAGATTTTTCCAGATGAGGCACTCCAATCAGCTGTGATGGTGGATCAGATTTTACTTTTGTAATCTCATGAACTCAACTCGCACATCCTTCAGCAACATCTGAGCAAATGAGGCCGTGACTAGAATTAAAAACAGAAAAAAACACGTGATTTATTTGAACTCTAGCAGAGGATTAGAGCCACGGTGAGGGGAGGACGCAGAGAAGACAAAACAGTTTAAGCAAAAGTCTGAATCTTACCCAAATAGAAGCATCTTTTTAGGGCAGAAAGTGGTATTACAGAAATGAAACAACAAATTTTACAAGAAAAACAATGTATAGAATTTTGTTAGTAAAAGTAATGGGTGACTTCAGTCTCTCACTTTCTTCTCATAATGTTGAGGCTATTTTTTTAATCAAATATTTATACTTGAAGCTCACTAAATGATGACTTAAGTCTTTTGAATGTCATCATTGTCCTTTTTATTTTTTTATTTCTTCTTCTCCAAAAAGTAATGATTTCACTTTAGTCTTCATTGTTTTTTAAATACTGTGATATAATTCTTGAAGCATGATTATTTTCTCATAAAATTCCATTTGTGTTCTGGCAAATTTGTAGAATTTTATATCGATGAAAATAGAATTATTATGGCATTTTTGCTCACTTTTTTGCTTTTGTCCACCAGATTTATTTGTGAAGTGTCACTTTTTCCTTAAAATATTTTTCAGTAAATTGATTTTTTTCAGAAAACTATGAATATATCTTGAAATGTTACAGCTTTTAGCTCCTCAAACTCCATCATGTCAAATTATTCTTAATTTAAAAAATTGATTATTTTATTTATTTAATGGAGAAAATTCCTACGTCATGTTTTGCTTATTGCCAACTCAGTATTTCTTTTTTCTTTTCTTTATCACCTCTACTAAAGGCATCTTGAATTTTTGCATTTTTTTTCACCATTATCATGACAAAAGTATAACTTTCTCTTGAGAAAAATGAATATTTTTGTACTTGCCAAAGCGCAACTTTATTCCAGGAACGTTGCGAGTTAAAAACAACACTGTTCTTATACAATATGGACTTGGAAATGTGGCTACAATTTCTGTCCAAAAAATAAGACTTTTTCTCTCATAAAATGCTTGAAATTCTGTCTCGTCAAAGCACAACTTTATTCTCATGCCATCACAGCTTATTTCTTAAAAAATCCAATTTTTTCCTCTCACCGTGGCCCTGATACTGAATTAATGACACATCTCAGCTCACAAACCACGAAGGTTAAACACGATATTTTTGTCTCAAAGACAATCTACAAACCTCAGAAGGGTTTCTGTGGAGGAGAGGATTGGACACCATTTGTGTTCAGGAATCAGAACTGGATGAATGTTGGACTCTTGTGTTTCTTGTTGCACTTGCTGCCTGAACTTGTAGACATTTTTTAAGTTCTTCTGTTGTAAATATTTGTGTGTACAGTTTATTTTCCAGCTGTAGTTTTCTGTTTAACAGATTTTTTCTCGACAAAAGCCGTTTCGAGCTGCTGGACCGGATCAGAGCCTTTGTATATCTGTCAGGTTGTATTTATATATTATGTCAGGTGTGTATTTCAGTTCTGTGACTGAGGCACTAGAAAGACGACAGTGTTTCATTTTAAATGAACTTTTCAAGTGATTTTTATCACTTGTTAAAGTATTTGGTAATTTATTTTCATAAGTATTTGTGTACATCTTTTTAATGACATGATGCTGTTAAAGTCCAATAAAATATTTAATTATCAAGAGAGTTGAGCTCAATTTTTCTTCCTTAAACAGTTTGTTCAGTCTTGTTTCTAATTCAGAATTTATAAGATGAAAGTATTTTGGGTAGAATAGTGACTCCCTGGCAGCAGCTCAGGTTGTGGCAGAAATCAGAAATGATTGTGAGTGAAGACCTGAAAGTGACTTGTTTCACTTTTAAAGGAATGTTTGAGAGGTTTTAAAAGCTCTTGTTGCCTTTCAGATTGCCGAGTTAAATTAAACTTTGAGTGCCCAGAGCTACAGTCAGGAGAGAGTTAACCTAGCTCAGCATGAAGACTGGAAGCAGGGCTAAATGCTAGCATGGTGGTTCTCTCACAAATTTGGCAAATGGATCATTTGGGCTGTCTGTTGAAGTTGCATCGAGTTTAGGCTGGATCTGTGTTTAGGGTCATTCCGTGTGGTTTCACCAGATGGTGGTTGCCGCACCATCTTCAAATTAGTTCTAAATTTGCATGCCATTAGATAGTCACAAAAGTACTTTCTATGCAAAATTGTAGGCCTGTAGCTCAAATAGTTTCTGAGTTGTAGGGGTCTGAAATTTTCTGAATTTGGGCTATAAAAAGCCTCGCCAGCATTTTTTGCATCTTTAAGTGGCTATTTCTCAGCCTCTAGACGTACCAGAGAGCTGTGAGTTGGTAAACAAGGCCTCTGCATGTAGCTAGTGCCCCACAAACATCCCCAGGTGTTTCCCTCCACTCTGCAGGCCATGGGGACTTGCTAAAAATGCTAAAAATTAAGAGATGCCTACTCACGAGTGGGGTTTGGGACCTTAAAGGTACTAGAAATACTGCACAGAAGTGTTCTAACACCCCTGGGTTCCATTCTACACAAACTTGTGTGATAACTTAGCAAACTGGAGCTTTCTAGGTACCTCAGTTTGGAAAATATGAGCTCCCAAAGTTGGACGAGATTTTTAATCTATTTTTGGGGGCAAAAATCTCAGTGTGGGACAGGTACCAGAAACCCCAAATTTTTCCACAAGACAGTTCTATCCGTCTTCTATCACTGTACAAAAAAGCAGCAGGGTTATATTTGAAGTTACTGAGATATTCTTACTCAAAATGGCATGGGTAATGTCAAAATTGTTTTTTGCTTTTCACTACTTTAAATTGGGATACAAGAATTAGTAGTCATTCCAATGGTAGTATTATGTATGTTTTGTTCTTTTTGAAATGTTAGTTGTTAAAGTTGACTATCTTCAAAAATGGTAATGGTATAACTTTGGTATAACTTAGGTATACCTAAGTTATAACTTAGGTATAGGTTCTTTTGCTTGTAACATGACATTGTACAATTTAATTGAACATGTTTAATCCCACTGCACTGATACTGTAAAATTCAATATTATTGTTGTTATTTTTAAATTAATCAACCATGAACTCCCAGAGCTCCCTGAATTCAAGTTTGTACATGTAATTTGTATGTGTATGTTATAATTACATGTATGCATTGCAAATGGGTGTCAACATGTCATGATATCTACAGGTATGGCTCTAAACTAGACCTTGTGACACAAAAAGGGCATTACACTTTTTTGCTTTTCAGTACTTTAAATTGGGATACAAGTATTAGTAGTCATTCCAATGGTAGTATTATGTATGTTTTGTTCTTTTTGAAATGTTAGTTGTTAAAGGTGACTACCTTCAAAAAGTGTAATGCCCTTTTTGTGTCACAAGGTCTAGTTTAGAGCCATACCTGTAGATATCATGAGATCACAGATCACCAGATTTTATTGAATCAGCAGCAACATCACAACAACAAATGAGACCATTTTCAACGAATTAATGAAACTGATGATGGCGTCCTCCTGTACGAATGCATTCTTGAAATCTGCTGTTGAGATTCCTCATTGACCGCTGCAACATCTCAGCTGGGATACTGTGAATTTCATCCTGAATTCTCTGTTTTAACTCATCCAGAGTTCTTGGTCGAGTCGTGTACACTTTACTCTTGAGATAGCCCCAGGTAGATTTCAAGAATGCATTCGTACAGGAGGACGCCATCTACAGGAAGTAGGAAATTCCCCTCATTGTTTCTTGAATGGCATGTTTTAAGGTTTCAATTACTATGAATAAAATATTTTTCTTCCATCACTCTTGGTTTTATTGGATTGTTAAAAAGTTCATGTTTTTGTATCACCCTGTACATCTATTTGCTGATTCATATCTATGCTTACTAGTCTGATCCAATGCAGTCTTAAAGATGACATTTCATGAGTACCTGAGAACCAGGTACGGACAGTTACGTAGCTACTGAGAAACGGCCACAGTCTTCTTACCGCAAAGGTGCAAAGCTGCTCTCTTCTCCTCCAGCATCAGGAAACGTCTTCAAAGCTTCTTCAAATCCAAACGAAATACAATCAAAAGATCAAACTAACGTCATTGGCGCATTCAGGTGCAGTCGGACAACCAAGTTGCATTCAGGAGCGGCAGAAATCGGAGAATCAGTAATGTAAATTTCCAATGAATATTTTGGGGGGGGCACACGGGGTGGCCAATCAGATCACAGGGGGACCGCTGACCCCTGCTGTAATTGCTGACCTCATCTTCAGTTTTTGATTGCTGAGTAGCAACCCTTTTTGCTTTCCTCACTGTTGGACAAAAAACAAATAACCCGCAAACGACAATCTTTTTGTGTGTTTGTTTTTTTATTTTGTACCTGAGGAAAAGTTCTCTCAGTTCATGTATTGATTTTATTTATTTGACTTCAGGTGCCCACAAAGCTGTAAATGTTCTGTTTTGGATAGTGAAATGAAATTTTAATATGGCAATGAAGGCATAGTGTGTGTGCGTGTGAGAGTGTGTGTGTGATGAGTCTCTTCAGCTCTTGTTGCCACAGTAACTGCTGTATGGAGCAGAAAGGAAGCCCTCCATAGCACACATTCATACAGTTGTAAGAGCACAAGGGTCTCTTCTCCCTCTTTGTTTACTAACTGGAAACACATTAATGAACTCTGTTATTGGATTTATCACAGGTTTACTCATCACTGCTTATGGATTATTTATGATTTTATCGCGTGTTTCAAGATATACGTCATCTCAGGTTTCTGCATTTTCACCAAATCACCGACAAACAACTCAGTTTAAGATCAGTTTTATTCTCATTCTGATGAAAGATTATCTAAATAGCACTATGACTCCTACAAGTTGAGGAATTTGTTGATATTTATGTCACATCTTTTCAAAACTGCAATGAAGTAAACTGACATGACTTAGAAAAGTGACCAAAATAACTAAATAAATAAAGAAGACATTTAATGTTTAAGTTCTTGCTAAAAAAAATCAATACCTGTTTATTATGAGACAGTGATGTTCCTGCTGCAGCAGTACTGACAGTTTTTACTTAAATAACAGCAGCACCAAGCGGAAAGAACACTTGATTAAAAGACTTAATAATGAAAAGCACACTGCCGTGATTCCTGGCTATTTTTCCCTTGCAGACTGATGAAAGTGAATTTTCTGTAGATTCTTCTCAGAGTAAAGTTTTCTGGTTGTTTTGAGTTGATGGGTTCTGCAGACAGTTGACCAGTGAAGCAGGAATAAGTGAGGAGATGGTGGGTGAGTACGTGGCAAAAATATAAAGTGTGGTTTCATAGTGAAACCAGATTCAATGGGGAGGGTCGAAACAGCAAATATGACAAAAGTACTATTTGCACAGGATGAGTATTACCTGAGGATCTCTGGTAATTTGTGAATTACCCCCTCATGTCTGTGTTTCTTGCAGTACACTTGCACGGGATAAATGAAGTCTGTATTTTGCTCGGGTTTACTGGCATTACAACCCGGACATGATGTCAAATCTGCACACATCTGATGGGTCACAGAATACAGTGTGATACCTGCTCTGTCCAACATACTGAATCGATAGTGTCGCCAGGACGACACAAGTCGTGCTTTCCAAAACCTTTAGTCCTATACGTCACTGTTAAAAGCCTATGTTGGAACAACACTATTATTAGGGTCTTGTTATGTTTAGGTACTAAAACCACTTGGTTAGGTTTATGGAAAGCTTGTGGTTCGGGTTAAGATGATCACTTTCAACGTGGTACATAGTCATCATGGCAACAACAAATATGTCAAAGCAGCAACGTGACCTGAGAACAGTGGGCAGCGTTGTTGGGATAACAGGCCGTCAGGGCATTTGTATTTAGCCTGTTGAAAGACAGGCCTAGAAAAATGTATCTTAGCACATGCTGCTATGTATGTCATCCATCTCAGTATCCTCTGAAATTTCTCTCTTCTTGTTGCGGCCCCGGCTGGCCCACGCAAAAGGTGACTCTGATGACACTTGTAAAATCTGAGACAGATTGGAGCATGTACAGGCTAGTTAGACAGCACTTCCTGTTTCGTGGCGAGACATTCAAAATGGCTGGCAGGTGGCGCTATGACTCTGAGCGTATATCGACCCATGGAAGTGATTGGGGCCGGACTCTGATCACACATGTAAAGTTTCAAGCAGTTTGGAGCATGTACAGGCTAGTTAGACAGCATTTCCTGTTTCGTGGCGAGGCATTTAAAATGGCCACATTCCGTGGGTCGCCATGGCCACACTCTAAGACTTTTGCGGAGCGTTTTGATAACTTTTGATCACCCATGACTGGAGTACATCCTGGCCAAATTTCAGCCCTCTCGGGGTTACACTGTTTGAGTTTATAGATTTTGAAAAGTGTCCAAAAATGACACAAAACTGTCCAAAATATGAGTCATAATTCAAAATGGCTGACTTCCTGTTGGATTATGGGTAATGGTCCAAGAGGCTTTTTTGTGCCCCTTGATGTGTTAGATACGCGTACCGAATTTCGTGGCTCTAAGTGAAACCCTGTCTGGGGGCTGAATGTTCTTAGTTTTCTAGGGGGCGCTGTTGAGCCATTTTGGCACAAACATGTTCCATTCCCCTACAATATATAATTTTTCGCTGGCCCTGATGTGTGTGGCGATTTTCACACGTTTTCATATATGTTTAGGGGGTCAAAAAGGCCAATTTCGAGGCTGACAAAGAATAATAAATAAACCCTAGGGTTTCAATAGGGTCCTCGGCACCGTCAGTGCTCGGACCCTAACTAAAATAGCCCCCAATCACTGAGATGCAGACTTGCATGGGACTAGTATTATATCAGGATGGCAGTGTTTGGCGAAATATGCTAGGTACTTTGCGGTGGAATTTTTACTTTACAAATTACAGACATGGCGCATTTGCACAGGATTAAGATCACAGACATCCTCCGCAATTATTACAAATCACCACTGGTCCCGAGGTAATACTAATCCTGGGAAAATAGGGTCAAAAACTACAATGATAACAACAAAACAACAGTAAATATCAATCAATAATAAATAAAAGAAGATAAAATCCAACTCAAACTTTGACATATCGAACCACGTGGTAAAACTACTTACTACCTGAAGTCAGTCTGATTCACAATAATATTTATTGGCTACAGTATATTATAGGAGTATTAATATTTATTTATTTACATGTACACTACAAAAGCTTTCAAATGTTGTCATGATGCAGCTGATGTAGTTAAAGCTGTCAGAAAAAGGATTTGTGATGGAGTACATGTGTGAAGCAGCATGAAATGTAAATACTCCATTAAATTACATTCACTAAGTGTTGACAGAGTTTGCTGCACGTCTGATGGTTGTTGACTGAAACTCCTGCAGCCCAGTTTCAGTTCAGAGAACTGACAGTCTGCAGGAACATTTTAGATTTCCAATATCAGAGACCAGATTTAACCCTTTGATCATTAAAGCTGCTGTCCGGAGTTTGAATCGCAGCGTCTCCCAAAACACTGTTGGTCCCACCCTCCGTCCCTCTGATTTCGCCCCTTTATTTGTGCACGCGCGCAGTACATGAGAGGAGTGCTGCAGCATCTTGCCTGTTTTGCTGTTTTCCCCTCTTCTACATTTAGTACATTTAGTAAATAATAAAGGAATTACGTTAGAATGCTGTATTGAGTCTAACTTGTCCTAATACCAAAATAACATGAATCTGCTAGGACGAACGAGTAAAGTTTCAATATGTGATTACACTCGTGTATCCCTCTCGATGACGTTGTTTACCAAACTTAGTGCATTTACGCGTGTATATGTGTTACACTGTTTATTTATTTCTATCTAGAGTTCAGAATTGCATGACTCCTCTGACGAAGAGTATGTCCCAGACGCCCCAACATCTTCCTCCAGAGGTCGGGCATCTAAACGAAGCCGTCAGCCGGGCTATGGAGGCCGTGGTCGGGGAGCGACGCGAGCACCCCGAGCCAAAAAACGTCCTGCAGTCTCTTGGCCTGACAAGCCGTGGGATTGGTAACTTTTCTGGAAGTTGCTGATCCCTGATGCTCTCTCCTCCACAAGCAAAACAAATGTGCGCGCGGTTGCGTAGTGTGTAGCTCGCCCACCTCTGCATGGGCTTGCTTGCTGTGCGCGTAACCGTTGATTGACAGCATGACAAAGCTGAAGCTCGAACTTGATTGGTCGGCAGCAACCGGCGCTTTTTGGAATAACATGGGGGTCTATGAGAGGAAGACGGAGCTCAGGAATAAATTTTTATATCGCGTTATACTAACTTTATATTATAGTATCGAACTAGACTAACACATTTAAGCTTTGTTTAAAAATGATACATAAATTGAAAACAAACAGAAACTCCGGACAGCAGCTTTAAATGTAAGATCTTTTCGTCCTTGCTAAAGTAACTTCTCAACATCTTAAAACAGGCTTGATTAGACGTCCAGGATTTACACAAACTCTTAACCCTCTAAGTGTGTTGGTGTAAACTAGAGGAAACCATCACCACTGCTTCCATACAGTCAGTGTGAACAGCAGGAATGTGCTGAACTGGACATCATTGGTATTTAAACACACACACACCTGACACCCACTCGCTTTGTGTACAGCAACTATCACAGCCACCTCTAAACCTGGCAGTGTGTTTTCACGTATCCTCCTGACTGTTTCCTCACAGTAACTGCAGGATGACAAACTCATGTCGTCTGTCTGCTGGTGAGTTCTTCAGTTTTATCTGATATTCATTTTTCCATCATTATTTGTCGCTATGGTCACTACGGAAAAAAGTTTTCGGACACCCTTAAAATTTTACACTCTCAAATATTATCATGGGATATTTGTTGAAACACCTTGCTTGTGTTTCAAAAGGTGTGGCTGCATTAGAGACAAATAAATGCAAATTCTACATTTTTTGTTGATTGTTTACAACAAAAACTAACAAAATTAAATTCTACCAAAATGACCCAATGCTCAAAATTTCTTATTTTTATGGAACCAATCAATTTAAATTTTTTTAAAGGATGTGTTTAGTATTATGGCTGTGGTTGTACTAAAAGAAATTCCACTTTAAGACCTAAGAGTGATTTCAAATGCAATATACATGCAAAAAAAAATTTCGGTGCCTGAAAACTTTTTTGCATCGCTGTATATGTATTTATATGTGATTTCTAAAATAAGAATGGGCTGATTCCATTTAAAATACAACAGCAGACTATTCTCTCAGGCTGTGTTCAGAGCTAAAACAACAACATTTACATTTTGGTGTATACTAGTGAAGCTTTGCAGGTAAAAGTAATTTATTAAATGGACTGTGTTACTTTAAGAATATATGTGCTAGATGTTCAAATGTTTTAGTTTTTGTTTGATAGGTAGACATTAGTCAGGGTTGGTGGTCCTCTGTTTGCAATTTTTTTTAATTAAAAAAGCACGTTTGTTGTTTTGTAAAACAACCTCAAAAGGAAATGTTCGATTACATTTATTTTATTTACAAAATTACTAAAGACATCAGTCTACTGTTGACAAAATAGGTGTGTGTGTGTGTGTGTGTGTGTGTGTGTGTGTGTGTGTGTGTGTGTGTGTGTGTGTGTGTGTGTTTATATTGCTTATATTGTGAGGACGCACATCTGTTTACACAAATACATTGTGGGGATTCGATTGAAGAGGTGCAGACTTGGATTACGGTGAGGATGTGTGTAGATTTAAACATATAGTGGTTACGGGAAGTCTCAGAGAATTAATGTAAGCCAGTGTAACACACACACACACACACACACACACACACACACACACACACTGCGACTGGGTGTGTGTGTTCAGCAGAGATAAAGCACTTCATTTATATTCCCGTCTGGCTGCTGATTGATTGCTGATGGAGCCTCGGGGGGTTTTTGTTTCTGCCAGATGGTTTGATTCAGCTCCAAACTATTATCACAGTGACTGAGGGGTCAGAGGTCAAACTGTCTGCTTTAGTGAGCAGCTAATTTCAGCCATGTTGGATTAAAGATTGAAGAATCTCGGCCCTTGAAGAAAAGAATCCTTCATGTGTCAGTTCAAGCCAAATGTCCTGGTCTTTTAAACATTTAATTCAATATGGCTGCAGATCTCTTCAAATTAACAATAACTGCTCCTCACTGTGCTTTTCAAATACAAATGAATTCAGCAAACACCCACACACTGATCTCATTTGATTCATCACATTTTTTTCCGCTGTAGAAACTCAAGATTCAAAAGTCAAACAGATGTGACAATAAAAATATACAGTTTCAGCCGAGTCTGTTTAACTGCAGCAGGAAATAAAAACCTTTAGGTTGGTATTAAACAGCAGCTGAATGTGCTTCAAGTTTTCATCTTTTAGCTGCTGCTTCATCGGTCTGAACAAACACAACCTGAAACCACAGTGTGCATATTTCTGTGTTTATTCATTCGTTTTTTGGGGGCGAAAAAAGTCAATTTCTGGTAAGTGCGAATTAGTGAAGTGAGATTTCTGCTAGGATTTCTGGTATTTAATTAACTCCATTAATCAAAAACGCACACTTGGGTTTGCTTATTTTATCTCTAAGTCCACTGAAAACTAAGCAGTCATGAATCACTACAACCCTCTGAATTATCAGAAAGCTTTTTCTCCACAGATTGATCAGTAATACAGAAGAATATTCAGCAACATTATGGAAACACTGAGTTACTGCACGGCACAAGTATCAATCAAATGTGGTTTGATGTTTGTTAATTTCATAAAAATTGAAACAAAAAAAAAAACAAAACAAAGAAAATGAGGGAAAACTGACAGAGCAAAAAAATGAATTAACAGACAAAAGTTTATTGAAATGAATTAAATACAAAAACATCTGCTCTTCACCAGCCAGATTTCCCACCAAATGTCATTAATTCTGTTCAGTGGTCGATGAAATGACACGACAGCAATGATGCAAATAGAAATCTACAATTTAAAAACACAAATTAAAGATGAAACTTCAAAAAAAACAGAACAAAAGAAAAAAGCACAACATTCACAGATTTAAATGAATAAAATAGAACATTTTTCAACAATTAACAAAACCTTTAATCAGCTAAAATCAAGCAATGGCAAAAACTAAAATGAAAAGTAATAAAAAAAATAGGAAAAAGAATCAAATACAAAACTAACCAAAATAAATACACACACACATACACACAGAGAGAGAGAGTATCCTGATAACATAAAAACTAACATTCATATTTTGAAATGAATAAATAATGGATTTTAAAAATGAACAAAATTCAATCAACAATTAACCACAAATAAGCAAAGAAAAACTTAAAATTAAATAAGCAAAGAAAAAATATAATAGAAAATGTATATAAAGAATAAAAAAAGATCTGCTCTTCAGTGGCCTGACCTCCCACAAAACAGGAGCAAAAAAGACAAAGAGGAACACCATTTTTATAAAACCCCCTGGTGGGATGCACACGTAAAACAGAACATGATGCAGAACACGGAGAACAAAGTGGGACGTGTTTGATATTGAAGCTCTCAGTTTGTCCTCTGTTCGCTCTGCAGCGTTCAGGCCTGCAGGCGTCGACTCGAACCTCCTGAGATCTGCTTCTAATAGACCGACGCCTCGTTTCACGTCGCACAGCGTCGCTCAGGTCGGCTGGATGTTAATACAGAGCACCAACGACCACCAGCACAGCACATCTGAACACTGCAGGACTCAACATATGCATGACTTAAAGGAGCAGGCCGCTGCTTTTACAGGTCTGAGCTAATTAAGAAATTAGTCCAATCCAACCCTTCCTGCTGAAGCACTCAGTCGTGCTCCAGATTTAAACTTCAAAACACAAGAGATAACCTAAATTCATGTTTCTTTGTTCTTAGTTTTCTGCATTAAATGTTACTGATTAAGTGTTTCTTATTCAGTCAGATTTCCTGGAGAATTTTGACTTGTTTATACAAAAATAAGATTTTTTTGTTACATGAGATGAATTTGACTTTAGTCCAAAACAACTCTCCACAAATGCATTTAACCTCCACAGAAACAAGACAGCGAAGGTTTAGTACTGTACAAGTGTGTAGATTTATTTTAATATGTGTTGAACTGAAACAATTTTCACATTAAGAAAATAAAAGCTTCCCTCAACTCACAGTTCACTGATACTCACAACACAAACCTTTGTTAAAATGTACTTCCAGTCATTTGTCTTAAAGAAAAAAATGTTTTTTTTTGTTTTTCTATCATGCTGTCATTGCAATTTATGCCGTAAAGTTTTAGCTTTTAGCCAATATTATATATGTAAAGACGAGAAAAGAGCTGGTAGAAAATTAATGCATACAATTTTTAAAAACACATGAATCAAAATTAATTTTAAATTAGGTATTAAAATCAACAGTAGATGTCCCATGTAGCTTCTGCTGCTCTGTGTTGAAAAAAGAACAACTTTTATATGCAAGTTGCAGTTACAATATTTTAGTATCATTCCTCTGAATAAATGAATTTATTTACTGGTTATAATTAAACACAAAAAGATCTATAATTACTTTTTTATATCTTTAGATTTGACTGTTTTAGGATTCTGTAGGAGTTAAATATATACTGTATAAAAATACCGTGTATTTTAATTTCACAAAATATTTGTTTTGTATCAAAAAATGTCTAATAATTGTGGATGTTTTTGCTCTTTAGGCCTCAGAAAACAACCAGAAGAGGTAAATCCCTCCACTTGTGTCTACTAGCTGCACCATCATTGGACATATGTCTTAAATCTAATGGAGCCTCAACGGTTGTTATGCGACCACAGTGCAGAACCTCCATTAGAACTCCGTCCACATTAAAGCCACAGCGACTCCCCGTATGGCGTTGGCGGTGACATCACCTCTCTGTATCTGTGATGGGAAACTGAGCCGACTGTAATGTCTTCTTATTTGTTGTGAGTTATTATGTCAACATGACAACACTAATTAAGCGGTGGTGATAGCCAAAGTGACGCCCACCGCGTCCTCAAAGTTGTGTTTTCCCACAGGGAGGCTGGCTGGTGCAACGGGGAGGAAAATGTGCGTTTATAGTTGTCGTTTTGGGTGGAAGCAGCTCGTGTCTGTGCAGGTCTGAGGCTGATAAACCCAGACTGAGGATTATGGTAATAACAGGCTGCCGCTGCCTGACTGCCGGGTCGCATCTCTACAGGACGGGTGGGCGGGCTGCGGACGCTTATCAGCGCGTTGCAGTGGGCGATTCTTCACACAGTCACATGACGGGCGACACCTTGATTCACACTGCAGCCGCACACAGAACAGCTCAGCGGTTTTATCACCAAACCAGGGCGAAAATGACAAAGCGATGGTGCACAGTGATTGTTTTAAAAAGCGCCAGTGATCCGGTCAGTCGTCGTGAAATGCGGCTGTTTTCGACCAGCAGATAGCATCAGTAATAACCAGTAATGAGCTTTTACCTTCATGCTTATCATTTTCCAGAGGCGGTGCCGCATTTTAGAAACGCTCGTAAAACTCTTTCAGTTGCTGTGTCTCAAAAAGCGAGACTGACAAAAGCAAAGTATCAAAAACTAGCATTTTCAAGTGGTCAAAGGCGACAAAGGCAACATTTCAGTGGTGTTGCGGGGCTGACGTACCCCGCCATCAACTCATCAGATAAGAACGCTGCTCTGCGGCTCCTTCAACAGAGCCGGTGACCTTCAGGTTAGAGACAAAAACCTGTTTTCTGAATCAGATTCCGGTCAGCTTTGTCTGAACAAACATTTCTGCTATTCAGACTTAGATTGCAGGGGAGAATAAAAAACAAGAAAGGACGCCTGGTGCTTCTTTTCCAGGACGCAGAATGGGATGAAACTGTATGTACAGTTGCCAAGGAGACAGCAGGCAGAGGGGTAGTTACAGGCTGTTAACCCACACGCCCTGTGTTTTCATTCACACTGCTTCTCTGCTTCGTCCTCAGGAATCACTTCAGGAGACGCTGCCACAGACGCAACACAGGTAAGACCCCGATCTTCTCACAACTGAACTTAGACAAATAATTCTCTTCCTGCTGCAGATGTTGAACTCCATCAGGGTGGAGTAAAATTAAGAGGAAATAACTTCACTCTTGCAGGAGCTCTTAGTTTGTGCTCTGTTTTGTTTTCTTGCAGTGAAAAAGCAGCTCACAGGAAGCATCGCTGAGGGACACTGCAGCTTTAAAAGGACATAATTGAGTGTCAATGATCACCACATCAGCTGCAGAGTAACTAATGCAGGCAATCATCGCGCTCGCCCCCCTACTACAGAAATCAGAAATCTGGGAGAGGAAAACAGACTCCCATCAGCAGCCTCAGCTGTGCGTCCGTCACGCTCCCACGCTCACTTCAATTCTCATTTCTCCTCTGGTTGCAGCTCGCTGGAGCCTGTGCTGAGGAATTATCTGCTGTCAGGACCTGTCCGGGACGCCGCCGCGCCAACAGGGACCGGAGGCTGGACGGGGGGGCTGAGCCATGCTGTCCGCCGCCATTCAGATCTTGGCGTTTGCCCTGGCACTCTTGGGTGTCCTCGGCGCCACCGTGGCCACTTTGCTGCCCAACTGGAAGGTGAGCGTCAACGTCTGGTCCAGCGTCATGACCCCCATCTCACAGATGCAGGGTCTGTGGATGGACTGTGTCTGGTACAGCTCCGGCGTCTTCAGCTGCACCATGAAGAACTCGGTTTTGTCACTGCCGGCGCATCTGCAGACCATGCGGGCCGCCATGGTTCTGTCCTGCATGGTGGCATCCTTTGGACTCTGCCTCGCCTCCCTGGGGCTCAAATGTACCCGCTGGGGAGGAAGCCACCGAGCAAAGGGGCACACGGCCATCGCTGCAGGGGGCTGCTTCGTCCTGGCCAGCCTCCTTTGCCTGGTCCCTGCGTCTTGGTTCACCAACGAAGTCATCACCGCCTTCCTGACCACAGACCTGCCGGACAGCAGCAAATATCAGCCTGGTGGAGCTCTGTGTGTGACATTCATCTCTGCTGGCTTCCTCCTGGCTGGAGGAGTCATTTTTTGCCTTTCCTGTCCCGGAAAAAGATCGAGACGGCCGGACTACGCTTCCCCCACCGACCCTGACAGACTTGTGCCATACCGAGACGAGCAGCGGAGGCGAGAGCAGCAAGCCGAGCCGCCGAAAACCAGGCAACACAAATGCGTCCAACTGCAGATGGACGAGGTGAAGCAGGAAAAAGGTAAAGTGGATCAGGAGCAGAAGCTCTACTCGTCTCCCTCCAAACTCCCCCAAAAAGACATCAAGGACAGCTACAGCCTCCAGGAGTATGTTTAACCCTCGTGGCTGAGTGGTGAAATGTGGAGCTGAGGCTCTGTGGCTCATGGGGAGGGGGAGGTGGTCTGGGGGAGGTGTGTAAGAGAGGGAATAATTACCAAATGTTGGAAATGACAGATTGTGAATTCAGAAGGAAAGAACAGGGACTCTGTGAGGGGAAATAAACTGCAGAGGCACTGAACACAGAAAATCTTTTGAAAAAAACTGCTGCAGCATATACCAAAGGTCTGAAAGCAAAAAACACTGAACCTGCTGATACAGAGAAAAGACATATCTGAGCTCTGACTGAGATCGAAAAGCCATCATTTTCCTGCTGTGGATGCTGTCTACCTTATAACAGGGCTGGACCAAAGCTTTCTGTGGCCCTGAGCTGGATCTGAACTCGCTTCAACTTGACAGCTTTGCAGTTAAGTTACAGTTCTGTTCAAAGAGAAATGCTGTTTAGGTGCTTTTTATGTGATGTACACATTTAAAAAAACACACAAAAGAAACAGAGTGTATTGTTTAAGATGCAATCTCCGGTTTTGCTGTGTGTTCTCAATCAATCAAGAAGAGTTTATATAAGATTTTTCACAGAATTCAAATGCAGTTCAAAGTGCCTGACAAAACAGACTTCTAAAAAAAGATTTATAGACTAATATGCTCCAAAACAACTTAATAAAATTAGATATTTGATGGAAAGATAATAAAAAAAGCAAATAAGAATTATAGTAAAAAATAAACTTGTGAATTGTTACACTAAATAAATCAATTATACTAAAACAGGAAAATTAAAATAAAGCACAATGCCAAAATAATAATGATGTGAGTAGAATCCTGAATATAACTTGTTTTCATCTAACAAGCTAATATTTGCTAATTAGCTCTAAACACCACATGCAGCTGAGTTTAACGGAGATATCATTGGTTTGGCAGGTATTTGTACTTTATGTTCATCATCTAAAGTCATGGAAACCTTTAACATTTGACCTACCAGATAATAAAATAGGTCAGAAAATCACTAAAGTCAGGAGGCTTCGTTCTCTGGACACTAGGGCTGGACCCGAATATCCCGAATATCCGAATATTCGTTCGCTACGGCACAATCCGGATATTAATTTTGGTATCCGAATAATATCATCATCTTAAGAGAAAATCATTCAAAGGACTTCTGAATTATCATTTTATGAGGGAAACTGTTGTAATCCAAAATGACTGCATGAAATGTTACGTTTATTTTATTATTCTTGTTAATCACATTAACGGGTTTCTAAAATGACTCATCAAATATTTTACAAAGGGCTAAGTTTTGTAATAGTGCAGCCGAAAACATTGACGGGCTCCAATTCTGCAAACAGAATGTAAGCATGCACACAGCATGCTCAGTGCCAAAAGTATCAAATATAGTGTATAGAAATGATGCTGTGAACACAAAATTACTTAACAGACATCAACTTTAAAAGATGCTCTGTAACATTTCTATGTTTTCTGTCTAATTTCCTCAAAAGTCTAAGGAATAATTTCCAAATAGTTTGCTGCTATTTCACTGTAAACTAGAAGAGAAAGTCGCCATACACCTTCTTCAGTCAATATTCATTTACTTACTACTTTTCCTTTTTTCCGTAGTTAAGATGCAGTGGATAAACTGGTCCAATAAACTGGTGATCAACATATCAAGCTCACTCAAGAATGTAAGACTTCAGCCACTCAGCAGCTGTGTCTCCAAACAGAGCAAGAACAAAGACTTGGTGTGGCTCATTTTTTGGCTTAAGATTGAACAAAGTCTTAGTTCACCATCTTTTTGTTTTCTTAAAAACTCAAGTACAATGAGCAGGTTTGACTCTAAAACTTCTTCTCTTTCTACTAAAGCTAATTTTTAGTAACTTAAAATTAAACTTTCTGGCAAACATGAGACCTGTAAGATAAATTACTGTTGATTTTTGATACAGAGAGAATACAATGACAAAACCGCAGAATGTATCTTAAATTATGCCTGATTCTGACTCCTACGTTGGGCCCCCTGCTGGCCGGAGGTCCTCCATCATGTCTGCTTTAGGCCGACTGAACTCAGCTGTGATTTCTGTGCATGTTGTCAGTGCTTTTACATGCTGCTTACGGCTTACCTGTAGTGAAAGCTGCTATTGTTGAGACTGCGCCTGAAGCAATAAAGACATTGTCGAGCTTCATAAATTCTGTGTGGTCGCCGATTTCAACAAATCCCGATCCAAAAGCATCAAAAGAACGCCATCCACGCCGTCTTTTCCCAGCGGTTTGGGGGGGAGGCGGGAGGTGCAGAGCAGCGTGGAGAGAGGTAATGATGCTCTTTGCTTTCCCATTATCCTCTCACCACGGTTGGATGCACACTGCACACACACACCTCCTCCACCACCCTGGTTCAGCTGTATGAAAAGGACACGCAATCATTTTCAAAGATGTAACTTAGAGTCTATTGGAGACTCCACAGCATTGTGTACGTCTGGTTGGCCAAGTGTCCTTTAACCTGACTGAGCTGTCAATCACACCAGCCACCAAGGAGAAGAGAAGGCTGAACTGAACGCCCACACTGCCTGCCTCTACGGAAAAGCTTCAAACCTGCAAAAAAAAAAGGAGGTAGACGAAAAAACAGAGTCGATTCGTCAGCGCTGCCAAACCTGACAGCGATTCATTCGTGTACGGGACACATTGAAGCAAACATGAAACTCGGGCAGCTACCAAACAAATGTGTAAAATTAAAGCCTGCTCTGAGGTAAAAAAAAAAAAAAAAGGCACCAATGCTATAATTTATGTGCTCCTGCTGTCATTTCTACATCATCTGAAAACATATTTGCTTTGATATATGAACAATTTGGACTGAGGTTTGAAACACACTGAGGTCCTTCCGTCTGTCAGATATGCAGCTGCTTCATGTAATATTTAATTTGCTGCAGATTTGAATCTGTTTTACAAAAGTTACACAAAAATATCCTGTGATTTACATTTATATTTTTATTTATCTAGCCACCTTTTCGCGTCTGTGGCTGCCTGCGTCTGAATAAAATGACAACAAATAATGTTGGGTAGAAGTGGGTGAAAAAGGTTCTGTGCCTTTACATTGATCTGTTTGAAAAAGTAGGAAACCACATTAAATGTCCGCTAATAGTGATGAGCTGTGTGCTGTTGATTTCCTTTCAGTGGGTAACTCAGGGCTGGGAAAGTGGACAATGTAGGCCTGATTATAAAATGGCAGACAATGCACTCACAAAGTAGTTATTTTAAAGTCCCTATTAGGTCACTGATTACAAACCGATACTCCTCTTTTTCCATGAAAATAATCTTTTCCTATCTTAAAAATGGCTTAGATGTAGCTTTACATCGCTGCTTTGTCTAGAATGTATCTATGAAGACCCTAATATCTGTTCTAATTTGTTCATGTCCCGTTCAACACATTTTAGAACAGTGGTGGGCAAACTTCTTGGCTCAGGGGCCACATTGACTTTTGAAATTCAACAGACGGGCCAGACAATCATCAGATGGTTGGAGATTGTGCAAACTAATATGAATTACATGTTAAAGACAATACTGACAAAGTAAAGAATACTGACATTCAGTTTCAGTGGGAACAGTGTTGTTGCTCACCCTTTTTTGCCAGCGCATCAAAGTTTGGTGTCAAAGTTTCTTCAAGAAACTTAATGAACTGATGATGCTGAAGCCCTCTCACTGGTATAGAGTTAATGAGTTTTACGACTGGCTTCACGACACTGTCAAGATGCAAAACAGACTTACAGAGCGCTTCCTGATGGATTATGCAGTGTAGGAAAATCAGATCCAACTCAGGGTTTTCCTCCTTCACCTTATCCTGGATTCTTTTCAGCAGCCCGACGTTTTTCCTGTCAAGTTTGGTGATCCATCCGTGGTGACATTGGCGAGTTTCCACCAGGGCAGCTTCATCCTCTGGATGACCCCAGACACCCTATCCTGCGGTCCTCTCCACGTGTTTTCCCCTTCATGGATTCCATGGTCAAACATTCCTCTGTTGTCTCAAAATGTTCATTAATCCCTTTAATAAAAATGAAAAGCTGAGCAGTGTCTTTTATGTCATTACTTCCGTCCAGTGCTAATGAAGATAGCTTAAAGGACTCTGCTTTTTCGTTCATTGAGCTGGCTAAGTCTTCGTCGATTAGTTCAACACGGCGAGTAACTGTCCTGCTGATAAACTAATTTTTTCAAATTTGTTTTTGCTCTCTGGACACAGGAGACCTGCTGTCTCTACCATGCATTCTTTCAAAAACTCCCCTTTGGAGAAAGGCTTGCTAGCCTTTGCTATTTTGAATGCTAGCAAATAACTTACCTTCGTGCTTGACTCTTGAATCGTAGTTTGCATAGGGTAGCGTAGGTTGCTGGCATAGTTAGCATGCTTCGTGGAAAAGTGCCGGCTGATATTGTATTCTTTAAAAACCGCAACGGTTTCATTGCAAATAAAACATACAGCCTTTGAACAGACTTCAGCGAAAAAATATTTAGTAGTCCACTCCTTCTGAAACACTCCACACTCACTGTCGACTTTTCTTTTCTTTGATCTACTCATTGTTACGGCAGGGCTCAATGCAGCTGCAAAGTAGAACAGAAAATAAATCAACAAAGGTCACTTGTGTCTGGAGTGCGCCATCTAGTGGAGACAACAGAAAAGTCGGGTACTGCAGGGGAAGGCCAAATGAATGTGGTCTTCACTGTAATTTCGTCAATTCTAATTTTGATAAAATTATTTTCCGGGCCGGATTGAAAAGCCCAGTGGGCCGTATGTGGCCCGGGGGCTGTAGTTTGCCCATACCTGTTTTAGAATAATCAATTTTCCATTTCTAAGCTCTGAAAGTGTTCCAACCACATTAACAATCTCTGCAGGACCTCCTTCCAGGTACATTTCTGGGGGGTCAAAAATACCTGCTGTGCGGTACAAACTTCTTGTTGAACCCTGAGAGAAAATCAGTAAATGCCCTCTTGATATTCTCATGAGCAGTGGTCTTTTTAGTCTCAAACATCAGCATCAGCAATGTTAAATTCACCAGGTAGACCAGCATAGCAAACTTCTACTGTTCTACTCCTATGTGCTAAAAGAACTGGAGTGACATCCGGTAATTATTTGTCATTGTTTTTGTGCAGTTGGAGGTAATGTCACAGTTGAAGTTGTTGGATGCTGCACTACAGTGGAAACAAGCACAAGTGAAACATTCACATTACATCCTGCCTCCCTAGAGGTCCTACAATGAAAAACCACCTAACGAAACCCCTCTATTGTAGAAGTACTTTAATAATTTTAATTTTCCAAGGAGGATTAGCAACAAATGCGTCAAAATGCCTTCTGGACACAGTTTAATTGACTGGCAAGCAATCAAAACATGTAATATAGACAAATGTAAATAGGCTTCAAACACAGAGGATGCAATAGTTGTTTTATTCAGCAGAATCTTGGTAGTTTACTAAAGTGCCTCCTCTGTACAGTCACCATACCAATAAGGACCCATATTAGATAAACAGTTGTGATTGGTCTAACACGGTCAGACAAATTATTTAATAGCAAATGAAACATCAGCTCTCAAACCGGTCTGGTTGTCAGGATGAGTGAACTGTTGTCCCTCGTATACTCACTCACTAGAAGGTAGCTCATCTTCATCTGTGAAGTTCTTTAGGATGTGATGGAGTCAGACCGGTGAGTAATTTTAAACTCTGAGTAGCTGTTAAAGCTGAAATAATTAGTCAAAAAATGAATTTGTCAGATAACTGATGATTGTTTGACAGTCATATTTGCCTAAACCAGCCTTTCCTCTGTTTTACAGGATTGGAAACTGAATGTCTTTGGGTTTAAACTGTTAGCTAATCAAAAACTTTGAAAGAAATTTTCAGACAAAACGTTCTTGTTTTATTGGCAGAATATGATTTTTTTTTTCTGTTTGATTCACAAGCTTACAATTTCATATTTGGATAAAAACATCTTGCAGATGTTAGATCACTGACAAAGATTGTTTATCTGGTCCTAGTTGCTCTTGACTTCTTACTTCTACTACTCGGCCAGCATCTGTCTTTCTCGGTAGCTTTTTGGCGTTTTACAATTCAACCGTCTTAAAAGGCTTAAAATGCATTGACACAACACATAAATTGTCTCTCAAGTGGAATGTTGTTTATATGCAATTATAGGGGATCATGTAACTTTATATGGGTCTTAATCTGTGCAGTAACAAGTGTTTTCAGTATTCTGCTCTTTCCTGAAGGCAATTATGTACTTATTTGAAACTGTGGGAGGAGATATCATGACAATACCCCACTTACACAACAGCAATATTATGCTGATAACACATTTTGTGACATTACAATCAAGTAGTAGTCTGATTGCATACTGATTATTCAGTCACTATTCATATTTAACTGTTTGCTTTGGTAAAGAGCCCATGGTTACATCAATAAGGCAATAAAGTCAACTTCTATGCAAACAATCTAATTTGTTTCTGATTTTCTGCCAACATCTCGACAATAATTTCATTGCTTTTACTTTCAGTAGCTGCTTGGAACTGACATGTTTGTACCAGTAATTTGCAGACCGTACAGAGAGCTGAGTGTCTGGTCTGGCTACTCTTGGGTCTTCTTTTCCAGTATATTTAGTCAGGTAAACCATCATCCCCAGGAAGACAAGGTTTATCAGAGCTGCAGGTGGATTAGTTGCAGTTCCACTCTCATTCATGGACACATGGAGATATTCCCAGTCTGCCATCATCAGGTCTCACTCTTTGAAGCAATAGTTTCCCTCCTGAGTCATCAGCAGAACAGGGAGCTCAGGAGCACCACAGGTTTCCAGAGTTACTCTGTCTTTTTGCTTCTGACTCCATTCTCTGAGTCTCATCTTCCATTTGATTTGGCTCCTCATTTGCGGATTCCGTTTTCCAAAATATGCGATCAAGATAATATATGATCCACAGGGAGTCCTCTATTACATTTAGCTGCTTGGTTTTCAGAAAGTCAAGTTCCAGACTCACATGTGGAAACAAACCATTGAATGAACATGTCAGTTATGAGGTCAGACAGGAAGTGTCCTTGGAGCCCTGATGCAGGTGTTAAATGTCCATTCTGGACAGCTAGATTCCATTTCCTCTCAGTTGAACTGAAAACCAATGCTCAGTTGCATGGGGGTCAAATCTCTACCACGGATCCAACGGGTGCAAAGTTTGCATGACACTTGAAGCCATAGAAAGCATACATACGAAATACATCAGTTTGAATTATACCAGACCTCTGCTTCCAATCTTCATCTGTAGAATATTTAGGGGTTTAATGTCACTTTAGTATCTGTTCAATGTGATGATAATAATGACAATGATAAATAATCTCTAATATTACTGAACCATGTCTGGTGCTCACAAAGATGATGCTCAGGTTCTGTAATGAACTGCATGTCACTGGAAACATTTAACCAAATACACAGTCACTGTGCCTGAAACACAGGAAAGCATAGTCACATATGGTATTGTGCAGTCTGCTAAAACAATTTGAGTAAAATACAGGTGAGAGGCCTCTGGAAATGTCACAGAGATGCTCTCCGTGTGACACTCACGGAGTGTTGGTAAGAAATAAAGCTGTGCGCCAAAATACAATAGAAAAGACAAAGCAAAAGAACTTTGCCCAGGGTAAAAGTGTAACAGTGTCAACACATTTCACCTTTAAAGAGAAATCTAAGCTAAACTTGTATTTAGTCACGTATCTGATCTAAGTGAAATTAAAAACCTGAGCATGAAATTCATTTTTTTTAGTGTTTTTTTTACAAGTGATCTTTGAGACTTGTCATATTCTTTCTTTTTGTCCCAGCACAGCAAAGGTTTCTATGATGTCTGGAGGCCCATGGGTGTTTGATTTTGTTTGTTTTTGTAAAGCTGGAGTTAAATGAGTCAAGTACTGAAGAAAATATAGTCACAGTAAAAAACTGCAGCGTGTAAAATCAAGTGTTTAGAAACACTTGGTTGGTAGTTAAACTTGAAGCTGTGTGTGCTCTTACAGTAGACTGAACAAAAACGAACAAAAGTTACTGGACGCACTGTAAATCAAAAACTGAATGGAATATATTGACTAATTAAAGGTGATTCAACAGTGTATTGTGAAGTTTTGGTGTGCTTTAACTGAAGATAATGATTTATTAAAGAGGTTTAAATATTTGATACTGTTGTAAAATAACATGCAGTAGTTCTCTATGAGCACTGGAACAGGTTTTGATTGCTGTTAGTATTCCTCCTGTTCTAACAGTTAAAAATACTTTTCTTTGTAAGCAGTAATGGGGAAAATGTGTAGTCCTCCTCAAATGCAATAACACATTCTGTTATTTAACCATGCAAATGAGGAGTCTGAGTCTACTTGCAGAGTTGCAGCAGGGAGATGGTAAAACAACTTTAACTTTGGAAAATACACAGTCTCATATTTGTTTCAGATCAACTGTGGAATGTATTTTTACACAGACTGAGGACTGTGGATATTTGTCCATCACCTGAATTGAAACAGATCTGGAAACAGACACTCAGACAAATGTATTACTTCTGTGCCAGTATAAGAAAGAGGAAAGATTACAAGCAAAGTCTGCTGCAATGTTTGAACAGGCAAGAGACAGAATTTATTGTCCCAAATGATGTTTTCCTGAACAGATAAAATACCTGCTTTTAAAATACCAATAACATAGATCATACACACACATATTACCTGCAGGCTGCCATCAGCCAACAAGCTGTGCATCAGTCTACATGTATGTACACCGATCAGACACAACATTATGACCACCTGCCTAATATTGTGTTGGTCTTCTTTATGCTGCTAAAACTCCTCTGACCCAGTGGGGCATGGACATGGGACCTCTGGGGATGTCTGTCTAATGCAGCCACACCTCTTGAAACACAAAACAGATTTTTCCACAAATATTTCTTGATAATATTTGAGATTGTGTAAAATTTTAAGGGTCCGAAAGAAAATTGTCCACCATGGCAACACATTTAAAACAGCAGGCATTAGGCCAAAGGGCTCTTCAACAGAGAAATATGAATAATGTTTGAATTTTCCCAAACAAGTTTAAATATTACAATTAAATACACAGACGGCAACAGACACACACAGCAACAGCGTGGTACAGCAGCTGCACAGCTCAGGACAGAAAGATCTTATCCCAGGTGGTGAAAACAGCAGGGGATTGTGGGAAGTCCTCTTCCAGACCTGGACTCAATATACACAGGCCGGGTCCAGAGGAAGGCCCAACGTATCGCTGCCGACCCCACCCAGGAAATGGACTGTTTCTTCTGCTTCCCTCGCGTAAATGGTACAGGAGCATAGCAACTCTGACCTACAGACTGAAAAACAGTTTTTACCCAAGAGCTGTCCGATCCATTTCCCCCTACACACACAACAGACAGACGATGTGCAATAAAAAACTGAGTCTTGCGCTGGACTGCACTTTACACTCACCCTGCTGCTCATGTGCACTAACTTGTTTACATATTTATATTTTTGAGGATTTAAAAAAACTTCTATTCTTCTATAGTGTGCCATTTTCTATTTTTTCTCTATAGCTAGAAGTCACCTGTCGTAATTTCGCTGTGTGGAAACACAATGACAATAAAGATTCCTGATTCTTGATATAAATATTACAAGAATGTTTTATTGAAGATGGAAGACATGGGTGGCATTAGAACATTTTTCTTGGGTCTGTCCAGTGATTGTTTCATAAAAGGCAGACTGGAGTTTGTAATACTCAATGACTCTTGTGTTTATTATGAAAGATGGCAAAATGGAACATACAAGCTCTTGAACAAATCAAGCTGGTAGGGAACCTATATCTTCTATGTATACAAACAAACAGACCACCATCAACAGAACTTACTTTTTGAAATCCTAAATTTCAAGCTGTGTACTGCAGCCACAAGAAGAAATGCAGCTTGCTGCATTTTTTTAATGAGTCAGATCTGCTTTTGTGTTCTGTCACTCTGCTTAGATCTGCACAAGGTTCTGAACTTATGAAGCATCTGGAGGCGGAAACATTTCACACAGTCATTATGAAACTGAGTCGTAGCTGCTTCCTCAATCTGGATATATGTGAAAGTTCAAACCTGATCCATGTGACCTACAGTGTGATCCAGTGCTGTGTGCAATGAGAATAACTACCCTTTAACAGTTTCCTTTTTGTATGTAACTGCTGATCTGTATCTGTTTGCTCTTTAGTTTACTTATTTCAGTTAAATTGACAGAATCATAACTCACTGGGTTGTGTGCTGTGGTAAAATGTAATACTTTCACTTTACATCTTGTGCTCCTAAAGAGGCCATTCTCCCCAAAATTGATGAGACCGGCCCTCAGTTCCACAGATGTTTAAAGAATCTCTAGTGCAGTGCTCCTGAAAAGTTATTTGTTTGATTTGCTCAGAGGTGGATCGTGATTCAATACTGTTAAAATTATTTTCAGTACTTCAGAATAAAGCAGTAATTTATGAATAGAAATATTGTAAATATTAGAGTGGGTATCCCCCCAAAAAAAGCATTCTCACAGAAAAGAATTACTATTTAGAAATCAACTTTATCAGTGACACTGATGCTCAAATCCTGAGGCACATCACTGTAATTGGAGAGATGCCAAATTCGCTAGAGTGAAATTATGTTATTTGTTCAAGTGCTAGAACTCATGTGTGTTTTAAATTCAAGTAAACAGCCCAAGTTAGTTTGTCATCTTTCTTCTGGTCTTGTGGTACAACTAGAAAAACCCTTATATAACCTTAATCATGAGTTTTGCGCTGATACACAATGACTCTTGTGAATCTTCTGCATGACTCTGAAATAATGAAATACCTTTTACAGATGTATTTGAGATGATACTTTTTTTGGTGTAATCATGACCAAGACATCCATTGAGGCCTCATCCCGCAACCCACAGGAGCTAAACAATCCAACATCATGATCCTGGACACCACAGGACAACCCAAGAGCTTCTTCATCAATGCCCCAATTGGGGAGAACTGTTCTTGTGGCCCTACAGACTATTAGACAGGTGATGTTAATGTTATGACTGAGTAAAACAACTTTTTGTCCTATTGTTTGCGTATCTTTGGAACAGAATTCTGTAAAATTTCCATCAACAGTGCAATCAAAAACAGAGCAGTGAGCCCAAACTGGGAGACCCAATCTGGAAGATTCGTGGTACAACATCTGAAGTCTCTAATTCCAGTCGGAGTAACAGCTAAGATGCTGTGCAGAACACACTCCCAGGCCTCGGGGTGACTCAGCCTCAACATGACCTTAATGCAGGGGTGTCAAACTCAGTTCCTGGAGGGCCACTATCCTATATGTTTTAGATGTTTCCCTCTTCCAACACACCTGATTCAAATGATCAGCTCATCATCAAGCTCAGCAGAAGCCTGATAATGAGCCTGATCATTTGAATCAGGTGTGTTGGAAGAGGGAAACATCTAAAACATGCAGGATAGTGGCCCTCCAGGAGCTGAATTTGACACCCCTGCCTTAATGTGTTCATGTGAGTGCAGTGGAGCAGAGTGTATCAGCACAGAGCTCCAGTAGAGGGCAGCATGATATTACTTTCTGCTGTTTCCGGTTTGTGCTGGTGGTGGTGGAATCTTCATCCATTCTGGGCTTTACAAATTAATCTCAGTGTTTTAACAGATTTCTGTCCCTAGAACCAGTCAACAACATACTTAAATTCTTGTATTAATTATGGTAAAAATATGCCAAATACCTTTTAGTTTGATCCTGAGGAGAGCATTTTCAAGTTCCAAGTCTCAACTAATTGACTGAATTTGCATAAAGCTTTTATCCAAAGTGTTCTACAAATGTTCATTTACTTGTTTGTTACCCAGAATGTCAGCTTTGGAGTCGAACACACAGAAACAAAAACATTTGAGACAGATTTGACCGGCAAAGTGGGCCTGTAATATAAAACATAAAATAGGCACACAGCAAATGTCCTCATGTTAATGTTACATTAAGTGGTAAACATTTTCAGTCCCATAAACAGCAGGGCTGTGACAGAATAATAACTCAATCTTTCACCTGTAATGGACTGAAATGATGTCTGGTTTACAATAGTGAACCGTCATTAGGTGCATTTCCATCCTTTTCTATGCATGGTTTTAATTTGCATAAAAACTCTGCTGAAGTGGAAAAGTTGGAGTATTAATAAAAATAAATCAGGACCAAGTGCAACGGTAAAATATTGTCAGACTGGAAATTTCCATTATCAACTGTTTATCTCAACAAACCTATTCTTACTGTTCACATAAGAGAAGTGGATGTAATTTTGTTCTGTAGGTTTTCTTGGTATTTATTTAAAACTTTTTGCTACAGATTTGGATGGAAACCAAACATCTGTGCATTCAGCTGAACCCAATGAACTACTTTTTCTCTTTTTAGTGTTAGTTAATCTTGCTCATTTTCTAATAAATTAAGTAATCAACTGGTCTGTTAAAAAAAAAATTACATTTCATGAGCTGACATTGAAGTCATAGAATGCCTAATTTTGTCCCACTATCTGTTCTAACATAAGTTAAAGATAACATACAACAAGGAAAATCCATAAATTAAATTATATTTTTGTTTAAAAGTGACCTGCACAAATAATTGTGTGTTTGTCTGAGAAGAGGGGCTGGTTTATTGGAATGTTTAACAAATTTTTCATTGTTGTAAGCCATGTAAATGATACAAAAAGTTGTCCAAATTATTGCAACTCGCTCAAAACAATTCGATTTAAAGGCCAGTTGTGGAAAAATCTGGCAACACTAGTTGTACTTGATAATAATTTTCTAAGAATATCAGTAAAAAGCTTTTTCAGCTTTGCAGAATGACTGATCAAAGAAATGAGGAACCACATGGTGGAACAGAAGGTTGTAAAAGAAGGATTTTAGCATCCGAAGATCAATGTTTTGCGACTCATGTCCAGTTTTGTCCCCATATTATCAGCATGACCCTGATAATAAACAGCACCGAGCGTCAATCAGCGTGTGTTTGCCGTCCGTCGTGTTTTCAGCACCAGAGCAGGACGTCGTGCTTCCATCAGAGTGTTCCTGAGAGCTGCTGCTGCTTTCTGACCCAGTTTCCCTGCTTGACTTGACTGGGTTGTTTCCAGTGCTACTGTGGGAGGTCCCTGCTGGGTCTCCAGTCACAGACACGGCTCAGCGTGCTTGCTCATGTGCAGTAAAGACTTTCCTCCATTTGTGAAAATTTTGCTGTATTGTAACCCACCATTTACAAACTGTGCAGCTGCTGTGAGCTTCACCTGATCCACCTAAACCAGCCAGCCTCAGCATCGTTTATGTTCTGAAAGCACAGTCACAGAATCTTTAAAAATTGGATTAAATGTTTGGTTGCATGCAGCAATAAAGTCTGTTTCTAGAAACTGAAAAATATCTGAAAAACTATTTTATTCTTGCCTGAGGTATCATGAACTTAGTGGATAAACAATAACATACATGATGCTTAAAACACCACTCAAGCTTCTAGTGAAGAGAAGAATATCAGATGTTTGTGAATCAATGAGGACACTGTAACCTTCCTCATATTAATACCTAATATTCCCATCACAGTAGGAGACGGAAATGTTATAATTGAGTCACTAATTTGTGCTCCATTTTGATAGAAATCTGACTAACAGCACAGATTACCTCATTATTTCTTAATGAACCTGAACAACCATACAGGTGGTTTGTCCCTCCCCTCCTAGATTACACATAAAAGTCTTTGAAGGACATAAACTAACTTCAGTAAAAATATAAAACAAGTACAGAAATAAATAATGACATACAAAACTGTGTAAAGATTCGTAAATTTTCGTAGTGAAAAAATTAGCATTTGGACACATCAGCTTTTATTTAGATTATTTCATTTATTTGTTAATGTTATTTATTCATTTTTTGTCTGTTTATTTCTGTGTCTACTTGTTTATAAGGTTGGGGGTTCCTAACCACTGTCAAAATCATTTAGTGTAGTTAATATGACCAGCTTGTGTTGTGCAGGTTTGCTAGGAATCGTTTGTTTCTATGTGGTTAATCAACAATCCCCCTTCTGATTGCAGTTAAGACGGCTACTGGATTGTCACACAGATGCAGAAATATAGACACAGATAAAAAAGGTTTTCTTTTTATTTAAATCACTTCTCATTGTCGATTAGAACAGGCTATATATACAACAGAGAAATTGTTAAAAATCAAGCATTTATGATGGCTGATGGGGTAGGTTTTTGGTTTATTGACCAACATAACTTGGATATGGTTGGAGAAAGATCGTGGTTTGGATTAAAATCTTTGGAAGGTTTTGTTTGTTTGACTGCACGCTGCCGTTGTTTTATTCCAAGTAATTAACATCCAGTGTTGTGCCTTTATTACACTGTGGTTGGTACCAATGATTTTCTGCTCTGCAGGAGTCGACTTAGAAGACTCCATTATCTACATGTGCTGTGTGTTGTATAGCAATACTGTAGAGCGTGCACACTGTTGCTCCTGTAGTGTGGTCAACTCGGATACAAATTTTGGCCTGCACACAGATGAGTGTTCTGCAGATGCTTGGAGACTTGGGAGGATGACAAAATTAATGTCATGCACACCCTCAGATACAAATACAGAAAGTCCTTCAGCTGTCCATGTCTAAACTCCCTAAAACACTATCTGTGGGCTTGACTGCAGGCCTAACTTGGACAAGCACAATCAAATGGGACTGATGATCATCGTATGCTTCAAACAAACGGGGTACAAAGTGTCCTAATGGGTGAGCCTGCCTCCCTCATGTCTCCCCAACAGCTCAGTCTTTGAAGTGTCCACATAAATCCCACAAATGTTCATAAGACTGTCCACTTACAGGCAAAGTCAGGTCAGCAGATTCCCTGATTCTCCCCCTTGTGCTATGTTAGGCTGCTGGACAGTTTCATGTTCAGCATCCAGATATGAGAGTTATCTGAACCTTATAATGTGACTTTACGCAAGAACCAAATGCATCTAGAAGTATACTCATTATGCTTCTAAGACCTCGGTATGCTGGATTGTTTCACAGTGTTTCAGGAGGATTCTGATTTTCTTAAACTGCAGTTTTCTGTTTGTGGGTGTTCAGACTGTAAACAGCATATGTTAAAGGCTTGTTGGTGAAGTATTTGTTTCAGGTACAGGGCAGATGGTGACTTGTAAGGCGTTTGGAACATTCAGGCTGTTTTTGAACAGTCTGAACACTTTGTGAAGAACAACTGGCCTTGTAGAACCTCTTTCAGCACTGTTTTCATGGGACAGAAAGGGAATGTATTATGTACTAGGTCTTTCAGAATGGCCCTGAAAAACTCTTGTGAAAGGCTTCAAGTGCCATTTTGCTGCCTTTTCATTGTCCCTGTTGAACAGCAGGTTTCTCCTCTTCAACCCTGGCATAAATGTGTAAAACTCAGACTAAAATAACAAACCCAAAATGCTCTGTGCTCACAGAAGTAAAATTGCATCTCGTAAGTACTATTTGTTTTGATGCAGTTTGTGCATTGTTGCACTCAAAACTACAATGTAAACAGCTCCCTCCTACCTGAACTCTGTCATTGAGGTTTATACTCCCTCCCGCTCACTGCACTCGACCAACAAAAGGCGCCTGATACAACCACCACAACAGGGCCAGTCGATAGCTAGACTCTTCTCTTCTGTGGTTCCCCGGTGGTGGAACAAGCTATCAAAGTCTGTTCGATCAACAGAATCCCTCTCAGTATTTAAGAACAGACTAAAAACCCAGCTCTTCATTGAACACCTTTGCACTTGATAGACTCAAAAAAAAAAAAAGAAAAATCCTATTACGTCTGCACGTCCTGTAGACACCTTGGTCCTATTATCACACCTGAACTTGTTTCATGGCTCTTTTCCAGGTTGTTTTCTTCTGACTAGATCCTTGCTTATGTTGTATCCATAGACTGTATATATAGTGGACGTAGCATCTGGCTCCAGAATTGAAGCCAACCCGGAAGTGTCAAAAACTTGCAATATCCCGCCGTCCGCTAGGGTTGGCTCCAAAAAGCTTTTTCTTCATAGACCCCAATTCATTTTTGGAAAAAAATAAAATTTGATAGACTGATTTTCTACAGCTCAGGATTTTTTTCCCATTAGTTTTCATGGTCAAAATGAGAGATCAGGTGGCCGATCTTAAAATAAATCAATACTGAATTTTAAATAAATCATTAAAGTTGGTGGAGCCAGGGGGCGTGGCTATACTTGATAGATAGCAACAGAAGCCTCTGCGGTAAAACGTGGGCAGAATAAGAGAGTCCTCAGCCAATCCTGCCCCTAGTTGCTCTCTGGTCCAGCCTGTTTGATGATGCTTTTTACGTCACTGGCTCCAAAAAATCCAAAACGGCGACCAGGAAGTAGCAAAATCCAGGCTTCATTTTCTCGGCGTTGAAACCAACAGGTGACGTGACGGTTAGTTTACGCCTGGTTGTATCTACTCTCAGATGTATGTCGCTTTGGACAAAAGCTAACCTTGCCAGCAAGTTGATTTCTCGCGATATTTGTGAGTTCACAAATCTCTCAAGAAATCATCTTGCTCCGCTCCCGCATTCACTGTTCGTACAGAGCCAAGTTGGCACGGGCCAATCACGCAGCAGTATTCGTGTGTGGGGCGGGATATCCGGGTGTGAAGACGACAACAAGTAGATCAAAACAAACATGGCAACGGAGGACAACGATCGTGTAGATGCTGCTATTAAGTCAGTTTTCGCTGAATCTCCTATCGCTTCTTTGAAGGAAGAACAACGAGAGGCGCTTTGCGCATTTCTGGATGGTAAAGATGTTTGTGCTTTTTTATCTACAGGTTTTGGTAAGAGTTTAATCTACCAATTGGCTCCGCTCGTTGTGAAGATCCCGCGATTGGCTAAAAACAAACCTGTCAGAGGCGGGACATGCTGTTGCATTGTCCAATCCGTGCCACTTTCCTCCGAACGGATTTACATGGAGCGGTCCCAGATTGATATTGTGGAGTACTATCAAGTACTACACAATTATTAATCTGGCTATTGCCAGGTTAGACAAAAGCATCTGCTAAATGAAATTGTAGAATTGTAGACACTGGGTTGACATCATGGTTGAATGGACAGACTGAAAGGTAAAATTAGGAGGCTGTTCCTGTAAACATTTCCCTCCAGCGTAAAAGAGACGTCTGTAAAACTATTGACTGGTCAGTAATTATGTACGTAGTGATGTATGAATGAGGGACTTCACAGTTTGTGTCCCGTTTTGTAAGATTTCTCTCATATGAAGCCTGTTAAACGATTCAACATGCTATTACTTTGAAGTACTCTGTAACCTAAACTCTTTCTGTATTCCTATAATTATCCTATATAGATTTAAAGTGTGTCTCATGTCACCTGGCAGTAAGTTGACAGTGATCATACATATATTCTTTTATTTTTAAGGGAGGTTTATGTACCGGACTTCTTATCGGTGCATGAAATGTGTGTAAGTCTGACTTTAAGTGAAATTTTATGAGGTTAAAATAATAAAATGCCCTGTTTTATCAGTCCATTTATCGGGATGTGAAATTTAAGGAGGACATTGGGAGCCAGTGACTCATTTAAAACCAGCCTTGTGGGCCAATATGAGCTCCGCAACAAAGACTCTATTTTATATTTACGGGCAAAAAACAGGTCCACTCTGGTGTTTTTCTTTAATCTGTGAGTTTTATTTTTAGTATGTAATAGCACTTTGTATTGATGGATATGTCCCTTTATCCCTGCATGTTTATTGTATTAAAACCTTGCATGTGATGAACATATTTGCAGTAGCATGGTAATGTATACCATATATCGGTAACTATTTAAAACATATGGAGGATATGTACGGAACTAAAGGGTGTGTATGAGCTGGAGTTGATCATCTTGTCAATGAAATGATTAGTTGTTAGACTGTAAATTAATCAGTAACTAGTTGGGACAATTAGTTATTGAGAGCATGAAAAATAAACTTAAAGGTTTCAGCCTGTCATGTGTGAAAATTGGAGTAAATTGACACAAGAAAATGTCAGCTCTGTTATGAAGTATTGTGCAGTTAATTGAGTTTCTATGTGGGTGAATATAGGAATTTTTTTTGCAACTGAGCTGAATTATTTGGAAGGTCATGGAAGTTGTGAAACCACTGACAAGATAAACAACTGACAAAAATAAACTACGTTCTCTGAAGGATTAAGTCCGACTTTCTTTAAATCAGATTTTTTTAAATCACTTTGTACTTTATGCTCCGCGGTTCTTCCACCGGGGTGATCTGGAACAGCTGCCCGGGTCGTCCGCACCTGACCACGGCCGCGCAGGTAGCATCAGCCCCGGCGTCTGACAGTGAGAAAAGTCACCGATAGTCCCGGCAGAGCTTCAAACTGGGAGGACCGGTGGTTCTGCACCATCAGCTGGAGTGTACAGTATGAATAATGTAGATGGAAATCCTGGAGGAGATCCAGGCCGGGCTCTGGGGAACAGAATAACCACCGCTGGACAAAGTGAACCACGCAGGGACAGTGGGGATAAAAGGCCGAGGGGCGGCTCTAATGTGACCGACATGCAGACGGAGATGCTCGGCGGGCATAAAGGGAAAAAGCTCGGTATTGGTGTCGGAGCTGCGGCTGCTGGTATTGGACCTCCTCCTCCTCCATCATCATCATCACCACCATCATCATCATCCCACCACACACCTCCGCCGTTCAGCCAGTTTCTCCAGCAGCATCACTACCAGCGGCAAATCCACTACAACAACATCATAAACAACAACAACAACATCCAGAAGGACCAGGGAGAGCCGCGGGGATTGAGCAGCGGCGAGCGGCAGCACCATGGAGGAAAAGAAGACGTCCTCCTGGTGGGGAACAGCCGAGCAGAGGAGCGCCATCACCAACACCAGCTGAATCAAAGCGAGGGGGAGGAGGAGGAGGAGCGGATGGATGCCAGCTTGGGATCAGCCACCAACAGCACCAACAACAACCCTCCTCCGAGTGGGACCAGCTCCGAGTTTAATCATTATTATGGGAATGGAAGAGGAGGGCCTTGCTTTGATCAACATGGCGGACAACAAAGCCCAGGGACTGGGGTAACAGCGGCGCACTCGGTACACAACACTATGGATCAGGTTCAGAACTCTCACGAAGGCTACAACAACAACAGCCCGTACAACCACTACCCGAACTACCGACCCGGCTACGGGAATAGTGGATATGGAGGCATGATGAGTCCCTCACGCCAGGGGAATAACCTGATGGGCCCGGGCAGCAGCAGCTCGGCCGCTGCTAACCACAGCAAAGCGGCTATGGCTGCTACCAGCTCCCCGGCTGGAGGCGGAGGTGGCGGCGGCAACGGAGGATTTCAGCGGTTCCCCGGACAGGGGCAGCAGCAGCACCCTTCAGGGGCTACACCGACTTTGAACCAGTTATTGACGTCTCCGAGCCCGATGATGCGAGGTTATGGAAGTGGATATCCAGATTATAATAATCCTTCTGCACAACAACAGCCGAGCATGGGGCTGGCTAAAGACATGGGCTCCCAGTACGGCTCGGCTGCTCATGGCTGGGGAGGACAACAAAGAAATCACCCGACCATGAGCCCGGGGAACAACGGGCAGGGCAGCGGCAGGTCCCAGGTAAATACCCGCTTACGAAATTCCCGTCTGTTCATTCAGACTGGTTATAAACTTGCCTGACTAATGACAGATAGCCATCTTATTATGGCTAACCTGTTAGCCTACGTTATATCACAAAGTTAGCCATCATGCTAACCCAAATAGCTAACGCCAGCTAGCTGACGAGCTAGGTGTGTTTTTTATTTCCACTGCAGATAGATCTAATATATACAGCTTGACTCACACATTTGGGCAATTTTGACTATTAAGTGAATAAAAACTCTTGCTCAGTTAGTAATTTGCATAATAAACGAGAAATAATGGCCATTTGAGATATAATTTGGTAGTAAAGTCAGTGTTTTCGATTCTGTGTCCAAGGTGACTCCGTTTTTAGCTTGCTAGGCTAAGCTAGCATTAGCAGTTTTAGCTGTTGTTAACCGCACAGGCCTGGCGAGGCTACATGTATGTAAGCAGGCAGTTTCGGTTACTGTACGCGGTGTGATAAACTATGTGATTTTAATTATCACTTTTACTGTTAAATGGAGTGTGAGAACGCAGGAATATCGGTGGCAGGACTTAACATGTAGCTGCGGCCCCCTGTCGTTTTTTGACAGCTCCATTCAACTCCGACACCAACTAATTGCTTCACATATGCTAATTATCCGCTGTGAAGTGATTCGAGGTGTCACTGGCCATTGGGTTGTATTGTTTCCACAGCTTTGGTTTAGCCTCTCCGCGGTGCCATCAAACCACCGTGTGGAGGGAAATTAGCTTTTTATCGGCTGCGTCGCCCTGCTGCTTCTGCGTTTAGCTTGTGATCTGGCCACAACTTTGTTGGCAGAGAGCCCATTATGGCCCCATCTCCACACAAGAGCCCTGACCTTCACACATGCAGATTAGCCATGTGCCCATCACCACCGGCATAACACTGGAGCTAAAAATATACCGCGTATTCCTCCAGCTGGAACCGCAGAAGTCCGGGAGGCCAAAGGAGGCCTCAGCCCCGGTGCGTCGCTCCTGTCACCGGTCAGTGCTACTTCATGTGAGGGTCAGTTCATCAGAACCGCTGCTCATCCAACAACACTGTGGAGACCTGAGTATACTTTAGTACAGTAATATGCAACATGTTTTCTACTATTAACAGTTACTAATATTATGATGAAACTTTAGATTTTTATCTTTCCTTCTTAATTGGTCCATAAAACAAACATAAAAACAGTGAAAAATGTCAATCCTAAGCATCCAACAGAACAAAATGATCCTATTGTATTGGCTAAAACTCAAAAATACTTATTTTCCTATAGTTTAAAGTAAGGAATAAGAAAGTAGCAGGGCATTCTCACAGTTCAGAACATTTTGAGCATTTTGCTTGAAAAAAAAAATAAATTATTAGAAAGTTTTTGCTATATTTTGTTCCAGTTTGCTCACATAACGTCAAATTTTAGCCGCAGAGCTGCGTTTCCTCAAAAGTTTTGATGAATAATTCTAGATTCATCAGACTCTTTAACTATCTGAAGAAATATTTATCTCTTCTACATGAGAACGGTTTTCAATTTTACTGAAAAAAATATATATCTTTTTTTCTTTCATGAGAATTCCCATTTCTGACTGCTTGTGCTACGTTATTCATAATATAAAAATGTTTGAGTTTTTTGGTTGTTTTTGTTTTTAGCAGTTCCTTAACACATTTTAATAATATCTAAATATTAACTCTCAGTTTTAAAGCCATGTTGGATATAAGTTTGATGACTGCCATTCTGTAGGCGATTTTTGTAAATTCACAATATTGGTCGGCAAATTCCTGAAATATAATACTAGTAAGAAAGCCTTAAGGACATTTTTTGTAGTTCAATAAAGGATGGTAAACAAAAATGTCAAACCCCAACTTCCTGGGTGAAGGTCCTGTGTTATGTATGCTCCATTCATCCAAAACAGCTGCCTTCTTATGCAGTCTTCATCGCTCTGTATAGTCACTTTATCACCAGATATCCTGAAGTCTTTCTCGTGCAAAACCCTGATGACATGTCTCCGAGCTGAAAAGTATGAGAATATGAGAATTTGATGCTCTTCCTTGTTTTATATCATTGTCAATCAAATATCTTTAGAATTGTGGACCGGATTTTGTCAAAACAGTGAATCATATACTTGCTGAATTAAAATGCTCTCTTCTTTTGGATGCAAAAACCTCTTAAAACCTCAATAGTGACAAAAAGCAGTGCAGCTGATTGATTTACAGGATTGTTAGCATTTCAACCCGACACTGTCAGAATATTAAGAGTTGTCAGGTTTGATGTCTTTCTTCTTTTTAGGCTTATATTCTGTTGAGGTTGTTGGACTGGATAGATGAACTGAATGTAGCAGTAATCATTATTCATAATCTCAATTAACTGCATAAATTTGTGTCATATGTTTTTGAAAAATTAACCTCCCCTCATATATAAAACAACCCAAAAACTAAAAGTTCATTACAAGTACAATATATTGATAATTTACCGACATGAACAGTTCTGGCTGTAAACTGAAAAGTGAAACAACATCTTCTCATGATTTGCACATCCATATTATCTCATCATGTTTGTCATCATATAGACCTGTCCTATTTCAGAGTAAAACATATTTCTTTAATTAAACCAGACAGCTAGACTGCCAAAGAGCGTCAGTTTGATCTGCTGAAGAAAATCTAGTTTTAGTCGGTCGCTTTATGCCATCGAAACCCTGAGCCTCAAGGCTGATCTGAGATTTCCACCGTCAGTTCTGTGACGGCCGAGCTTGCCTTTCCCCTGTTTACGTTGGGATTATTGATCAGGCCTTTTCCACCTTGATCATCCTGTCTGCCTATAACCAGGTGTTTTGACTCGGCAGCGCTCCAGGCGTGCTCGACTTATTTTTCTGTTTATTTACTCTCCTCAGCTGACTGATGGAAACGTAGCGTCCAGAGAAGAGATTAAGGAACAGGATTATAAGTCTGCATCGTTTTTTTTCCCTTTTTTTTTGTTAGCGTAAAATCCATCAACGGCTTTCTATTTTTAGCCAAAGCCATCTGAGCAGCAGCAAAACATCTGTTCTCACTGAGTCACTTCTCTCACCTACTATTATGTCAGTGTGTCAAATACAGTGCGAGTGTGAATATTAAAGTGTATCCAAGCGTGACTGTTGACTCCAGCTTAAAGTGGCCTCCCAGGCTTTTGAATTGCTCACATTTAGTCTGAGTGCTGCTGCAGATGAGAGTTTAGTCTCAGCTGTCTGTCGTTTTTTTTTTTTTTTTTTTTTGTATTTTTTGGCTCGGTGACGATCTCAGAAACCCACCTGGCTCTCATCAAAGCAAGCTGATGGTTACACCTGAGCAGGGCTCCACCTGCAGCTCAGCAGGCAAACTGCCTCTCTGCTGTGAGGTACTGCATTTATCCTGCTGTGGATGGTGAAACACGTCAGCGTCGGTTCTGGACTCATTTAGCAGCACGGTGCACTCGGTGATAAAATGTTTCTCGGCTAAATTTAAAGCTGCTAAATAGAACTTGCGTTTGATGTAATGTTCATATCATATAAGCCCTTTTCAGACGTAGAATATGTAGCATTTAGATATGGACACAGCTCGGGTAATCTGTTGCACAGGATATGGGTCCTAATATTTGATTAAACACCACTTCATTGACTTTTACATTAATGTTCATTAAGACTTTATTCAGACTTGCCACAACCACAGTCGAGCCATGAACACACAGTTTCCTACAGGGGTGACGAGACAGCACTGGAAGTTGGGTATAATGTATTAGACCCTCACAGCCCCGTTAAGGTACCTGATTATCTTGTCCTCGCCGTGATGAAAGACCAGCTCTGAGGTGTGCGTCGGACTACTTTCCAGCTATTTTTCCTCAGCTGTCGTGATTTGTAGACACACTGCATGTATAAAAGTGTTGCAGTCTTGTGTTGCCTATCCATCAGTGTGACTTAATTCATTCAGACTGCTTCTTTAGTAAAAGTGGAAATAGAAATGCGAAAATTTTTATTAGTTCAACACAGTAAAATTGCAGGCATGGCTTGCACAGAAAAGTGGGAGGAGTGCTTATTCTGACCCATTACAGTTGCCGTCACATAAACTGAAAGGTTTGGTTGGCCACAGTAAGTGTAATTACCAGTTAATCATTTAGAAGCATCGTTTACACCACTGTTAAAGTCATTCTACTTATTAATGGGAAGCTCAGACGTCATTGAAAGCCCTGAATATCTGATTTGGAGCAAGGGCTGCATGATTATAGCCCAAGTGATAACCTTGATTATCATAATTAGTCATTGATTTTTAGCGATAAAATATGAATATCACATATTCACCGTCCCGCCTTTAAATTAGAGTGCTGCATTCACTTCCATATTGTTTTACATTGCTGCTAATGTGCAGATGTTTGCTTCAAAATAACCTCTATCACCTCTTTTTAGTGCATGTCCCAGAGACAAAGTAAAGCCAAAATGCCTCACTATTATTGATAGACACTACAATTTTCCAGTGTTCCTTAAATGCCTCACATGCAGACGTTGGTAGAGGCTACCTTGGCGGCTGTGCACAGAGAAGCTTCTAGTCTCAACCTAGTTTGAGAAGACTGAGGTGATCGTTTGTCATGTTGAAACCACATGTTTTTATCTACATGCTCCGTTTTCTAAGAGCAAAGTTTTCCATGGGCGAAGCATTTTAAATGTCAATATTGCACTCAATAATTTTCGACTGTGGGAAGCCAAAATCATCATGGTGATTAATATTCAGTTGTTTGTACAGCACTGCCTCAAGTTAAATATTGAGAAACTGCCTTAGAAATCAAACATGGGCGTCACACTGCAGCCAAAATCTGTCAAAGCCAAGGTGATTATGCACAAATAGATAGAAGATCACTACTGGTCAAACTCATTTCTGCCAGTGCATAGCAGTTGCCAAATTCCAGCTTTTCAAATTGTGCTCACATCAAAATTCAAGTCAGAATTACTGGTGTAAAACTTAGATTTTCTTTGAACCTCACATGTATCCGACCTTATAATACGAAGTGATCTGAAAACTACAGAAACATTGATAAATTAAACCCAGATTTATTAATATTCACAGCACCATGTTTTATCCTTAGTAGCAATGTTATGAACACTCACAGCTTACAATATCAGATCTGCTGCTGCACATACCTGAGTGTGAAATATAATTTCATGTTTGACTTGGCACTAGGTTGATTAAACAGAAATTAAACCAGTTTAAAATTAGACTCGACACGCAGACGCACGTTGTTAACCTCTGATTAGTGGAATGTGACTTCCATCAACAACAGAAGAATTAAGATTCGGAAGTGAGTTCAAAAGTCTCCAAGCACAAGTGATGAAACCCTGATGGACCACTTCAGGTTCAGGGTTGGTTCCCCCAAGGCTCCACATGGGAGCAGGGATTTACTGTCACAAGACATTTTTCTGAGCAGTTAAAGAAATTATTATTCACATTGGCGTACACCTGAAACTTTGGGAGTTTCACATTCAATCTGCAGGGACATGAGGCTAAAAGTTAAATGGTCCCTCTTCAGAATCACTCACCGTCCAATGATTTGTCTTCCTCAGGTGCCGTCCATGGACCCGATGGCGATGAAACGCTCTCAGCTCTACGGAATGAGCAACAACCCGTACTCTCAGCAGCAGGGGGCGCCGTACCCCGGCCAACCTTACAGCTCCCCCTCGCCACACAGATACCCGATGGGGATGCCCGGCAGAGGGCAGATGGGGATGGGAGGGATGCAGTACCCTCAGCAACAGGTAGGATGCACAGATGATCCAAATATTAATTTTAAAAGTTATATATTGTTGTTATTATTGTCATGTTGTAGTTCGTGGAGGGACACGATTAAAAAAATAATGTAATTAATTAGAGGCAATACTTGCCACAATAAGCAAAGTTTTTTTTGGTTGACAACTGAATCGATGAATAGACATATACGTGAACCTAAACAGCAAAAATATTTGTTTCATTTATATTTATCTCTGCATTTTTCATTTGTTTACTACATCCACAGATTACTGCAAACTCAAAGTGCAAATATAGAGATTATATTCAACATTTTAAGACTTTTTGTAAACTCAAGTAATTTTAATGTCTTGAAATGTGGTCTGTTGTGGGATGGCTACACAGTTTACCAGTACCGGGACTGTCATAGCTAATGTGTCCACAGGATTGTCAATTTCTACCATCCCATTCATTGTTTGTGTGAAACGTACCGCATTGCATTCTGGCTGCGTTGCGCCGCTTTTCGAGCTGCTTTCCGGTGTGTCTCCCCAGAGCTCATTTGCACTTGACCTCTACTTTATGCAAATTCGGTGCAAGCAGCGGTGGCCCAACGCATCGCAAAATATTCGTTAAATGTAAAAGTAAAAGTCAAGTGCACAGCTTATTTTTTCCATCAAATGCTTTCAGAAATACTTTTTGCTGAAGCATTTGTGTAATAAAAAAGAAAATTTAGGCCAAGCCACCGTGTTTGTCCGACACTTCTACCAGACTGAAGCTACTACTGTGTATCTGATGCATCTTCTTCACGGCTGACAAACAGACTTTAGTTTCGTTACTGCCATCTACTGGGCTGGAGTGTTCATCAGAGTTACCGGTGTTCCAGAAATTAGGGAACTGAGAAAGGTGTGATTCAATGCGGGTTTTTTACGCATTTTTTTCTGTAAATAATTAATCCAAATTAATGCATTGAAGTGCCAGCCCTAGTTATGATATACTTACTTAAAACCCTAAAAAGATGTGACACCCTGTGGTTCCTGCTGCTTGTCATTCTGAATGCGGTTTTAAACTAGAAAAATATGGTTATGAACATCACCATTCAAAAATCAAAGCAGAAAACAAACACAAATAATCTTCAATAAATCTTAGGACTCACAGACAAAAGAGAATTGTCACAGTTTTAAGTTTTCCTCAGGATCACAGTAATCTGGTTATAGAGCTGCTACCGGATAAATTGGATATTTTGTAAAGCACCAGTTTGGCAAAATGAAAACAAATCCCGGCTAAAAACTGGGCTCAGAGAGAACAGTTGTACCGCCATGTAGTTGGGCAGCTACACGTTGGTAAGCTTTCAGGGTGAAGCTCACCTTACGCCGTTATTTTCTCAATTGTTGTATTGGTTCTTGTGTCACATGTCAGAGACATCAGAACAAAATACCAAAAAATAAGAATAACAGTAAGATGTTTAGGTTCTGATGTAAAAAGTAGCATTCAGATGTGATTTAAAAGAGGGATTTGGTGAGTCAGAGCTTAAGAGGCAGATCATTCCAGAGTTGAAGTGCTGTAATGTGGAAAAACTTGGTTCTCTACTCTTAAATCTGACCCAGAAACAGACAGCATGTTCTTCTTTGAGGACCTCATGCAGGTGTACAGGTTGATTCGGGGTGGATTTCTGATTCACTTGTGCGTAAAAGACTTCTACTTTAGTCATAGTTAAACTGCAGTGGAAAGCCAGACATGCAGTTTTTCACATTTCCAGATATTCACCCAGAGAAATGAGATCAGAGGTGCAACTGGACTAGATACGTGTAAAATATGTATAAATGAAATATGCCTGGGCCTGAATATGAACCTTGGGGCACTCCGCATGTTATGGCGGCCAAACACTTTGTCAGATTGTAGGATATTGTTTTTGTTTCAGTGGCTGGCAAACATGCTGTAGACTGCTGTAATATTGCATCAGAACATGCTTCCAATATTTTCCACTTCCTCCATTTTCACAGAAAAGCTGAATTTCACACTGAGCTGTTAAAAATACTGGTCATGATAGAGGTTTAAATTATATGAGAAGCATCCTGGTTGCAAAAACAGGTGCTTTTTTGAGCTGTAATTATTTCTGGGGAGGAGATGACTCCAGTAAAATCACTGAGCAGATTTTAAGTAACATTAATATCACAAACCTCAGACACAGAAAGTCAGTCAGATTTTTCCCCTGTAACTCCCTCTGTCATCTGTGTTGATTGCGGCCTTAGTTTTTCTCTTCATATCCGAATATCAGTTTGGTTTCTTCAGATATTTGTACAGGCTGGTTCAGACCTCAGCTGTACGCCTGTGCAGATAATAACTGAAAAGCATTGATTATGTGTCAGGAAACAAAAAGTCAGCGCACAAATGTTGAAAAACTGGCTGGTGGGTTGTTAGCTTGTGTAAAGGGAGCGTTTCAGTTTTTCCTTCAACACTGGATTTGCTGAGAATGCGCTCGTTTTTAGGGACTCGTTCTGCTGATTCATCTGCAGCATCACCGCCTCGTCACTGTGGACGAGCCGCTCCGAGGACAACGGAGCTGTTGATGCTGACAGACCACATGGCTTCTGCCGAGCCGGTCGGGCCAGGCCGGTGTGGGTCAGGCTATTCCTGGTGCACCCTGGGCTCAGGCTATTTATAGACTCCAGACTGCTGGTTTGAGTTTGATGCTGCTGCTCTGGGTAGACTGGCTTCTCCCGCTTTATCAGTGGTTACTGACAACTGATACGTCATATGCAGTCAGAAAGCAACTTGTTTTTGCTGAAAGAATCAGCATGGAAATGAATTTCAGTCTCTCTGAAAATTCTGATACAATTCTGGGAGTTTAATACGTATAATAATGGCTCCGGAAATCCACCCTCCAAGCCTTGAAGACAGTCTCAATCTTTGTAGTATGAAGTCCTTAGAAGGAAAGGCAGTCATGTTAACCGCCACTACTTTTATTTTTTCAAAGCTTTCAAGGTGAGGAAACCAAGAACGGACATTTGTCATGACAGAAATTAATTGATCAGCTTTTAACCATTAACCCTGAGAGCTCCGAGCAGTTTCTGAGAGTTTTTGGCTCCTGTCACATTCTTTTAGTGCAATAGAAAGTCCTGCAGACAGAACAACCATCATAAGAACTCAAAAAGAAAAAGTGCCTATTTGTATATAATTTCTCTTAGTGCCCACAGGTGTGGCTAGTATTGCAAAACATGATGGCTCTATGTATTGTAGAGTCCGATCCGAACTATTTACATTTTTACATCTAAAAACTTGGCATTTTACACACTACTCTGGACATCAACGTGAGAAAAATATTCCACCATGTTGAATGCTTGCTGACACTTACTTCTCTGCACGTTATTTTAGATGTGTTTATTCTGATATTTTTCACATTTCTTGGCATTTTATAGACCTGACAAATTATAAACATGTAAAAAGTTGTAGAAAATCCTGATGTTCTTCAAAGTGGACATTTCCCTGTAGCTTCTCAGTTGACCCCTGTTTCCTTTCATCAACTAGTGTAGCGTTAATTATATTTAAACGGATTTCCAGTTTGATAGCTGTATGTTGTAAAAGTTTCCAGACATCCTCGGTGACTCAACGTCTCTGAAACAGTGCTGTAGTTTAGCGAAATTTATACTCATCCATTGAGTTTACGGTGCAAACAAGTGACTATGCTGTTGTGAGCATGTATTCTTGCACACTGGTGTGTCTGTGTCGCTCTATGGCTACACCAGCAAAACACTAGTTAGCCGTGACTTTTTTTTGGTTAATATCCTTTAGTATTCCCACAAGTGCAAATTTGCATATAGTCTTCGGATATCCCAATTGGGATCAGAGCTCAGGGTTAGCTATGGTACAGCGCCCCTGTAGCAGGAGGGGTTAAGGGCCTTGCTCAAGGGTCCAACAGTGGCCACAATGGGGGTTTTAACCTCTGACTTTCTGATCAGTAGTTCAGAAACGTAACCGTTGCGCCACCGCTGCCACTTCCACTGCTAAGTTTCTTATTGTATAGCAACTGAAACGTAGTCCAGAATACTAAACTCTGCATATGAGCAGACCAAACACAGCTACAGCAACCTACAGATTGCATGTTGCTTTACAGAAGCATTATCTTTGGCATCGACAGTATGGATTCTCCTCATCTTTTGGTTGTTGTGATGGTTACAGTCTGTGTTCTCATTGGTCAACATCACACGTGCATTGTGGAAGCTGCCACATGAGATGAGAGATGGGAAGCCTCAGAGATATTCATTATCAGTCCCACGTCTTTCTGGTTGGTTGTTATCAGACTCGTATCATGCAGTTTGAGTCTGATGATAGCTGTACTGTCAGCAGCTAAACTTTTAAGAGTCAGGAGAGGAAAAATCTCTCCTGGTATTTCAGTAGCTTCTTCTTGAATCTGAAGTTTGGAGTTTAGTTTCGCTCCTGTGTTCCTCTTCTTACTTTCAGATCTCAGCCTTATTTTCCTGTTTACTGATGCAAATTGAACCTTTCTGCTGTTGCTGCTTTTAGAAAGTTTAGTCCCCAGGCTGTACGTAGACGTTGGGGTGAAATGCGTATTTTTATTCAGTGAAGCGTTTGATGATTGGTTGATCACACAGTTAAAACCAGCATCACGTGGGGCTCCTCAGTCTCAGATGTGTATCACGTAATCACAGGCTGGGTTTCTTTTTTTTTTTCCTCCTTTGAACTTCCTAGAAAAATTAAAATCCGAAAGCATCACGTTAAAGCCGCGAGGAAACATGACTGTTGCGCCGTGGTTTCTTCAGATTTCAGGTGAACCCTCTGCAGGTGGGTTTCTCCGGGCTCTGCGCTCGCCTCTGTTCGTACATTACACACATCGCTGTTTTTTCCTCCCCCGGAGCTTTTCGCACATTCCTCCAAAGAGAGATTGTCATCACGGAGTAACAGCGACGTTATTACATCATTACAGGTTGACAGGCTGTTTTCTGTTCAGCCTGAGGGAACCTGTGTCAGCGCTGTCATCTCTGCTCGCTCTCCCATCACACCGAGGCTCCGATGAAGACAGCCACGGAGCCAGAGAGAGGGAAAGTAATGACTTTTATCTGAGCACCGAGGCCCCAGATGGCCCCGGGACTCTGCCTTTATTAACTCTCTGATTCCAGACGAAATTGGATGTCGACCAGTCAGCTTCTCCTCTGAGCTGCTCAGACTGACTCTGGTTTCAGGAGGTTCCTTGTCCTCAGTTTCTAACTGCCGGAAAACAATTTCAGCATCTTAAACCAAACCACAAACTACAATATTCCTATACTTTAAAGGAGCTGTCTGACATTTTGGGAGACTTGTAGCGTTCCAGCTGGTTGTGAAAAGTGTGAAAGCATTGAATTTGACACTAATGTTGGTTATTAAACGTGTGTGCTGCTGCCAGTAAAAGCTCTCCACCTCGATGTTGTGACAGTAGACTGAGATGCAGGAGACTGTTCGCTCCTTTTGTTGTGATCTTTCAGTCAAACACTGTCACTGTAGCTGGAAGCTCATCAACTCACGATGGACAGGTAAAGATTTTAAAGCATCCTTCAGCTTTTTGCTGCTTATCTCAATCCATGTGGCACAAATTTATTGATTTATATTATGGGGAATAATTGTTACCGATTGCTAAGAAATAATGCGATAATAAATAATTCCAGTTTATATTCTTCCTCTTGGTTTTCAGTTACGCTTTCACACTTACGCCTGAGATTTCATTATGTATATTATTTAAAATGTCTTTAACCCTGTTAGAACCGAATGTAGAAAAAAAATGAATAAAACAAAAATTCTGTCTATGTTAGGGCTGGACCCGAATGTCCGAGCACCTAACCCTCTGAAACAAATAAGGTTTATGTCATTAAATAAAACAAATAAACTCAATGAAAACTGATTGGTTTTCACAAATACTTATATTTCTAAGGGATCATCCTTTGGAGCAGACACCAGGTCATTGTTATTAGTTCTACACTGCACCTCCCCAGAGGAAAATCTAAGTGCTCCTCTATAGCTTAGGAGGCAAAACTCTGATTCTCTTTTCAGCCTTGTTTTAGTTTCGATTTTGTTTGATGTGTTTCTCATATTTTTCTCCTTAAATTCCCGAGGAGAAATGGGTGAGACAAGAAAAGGATAGTTTGCAACGGAAGTCATACCTGAGACTTAAAGGAGATTCCTTCCTAACCTCGACTAATGGCTCCATTGTTTTCCTCTGTTGAGCTTGGATTTTAATATTCTGTAGATACTAATGTAACAAGTTAATCACAAAAATTTCAATTTTAAAATGTCAGAAATTTGTCAAAAATGCCGAAGCTGATGTCAGCTATAGGCCAAGTCGTGGTTTCCTGAATGTAAAAGAAATCTCCATCCGTAGCTGTGAGGGACGTCCATCTGAAACACAGCATGTGCCAGAAGAATAAACTGGTTTTGTGTTCTTTCCGTATCTGCCGTTTCCGGTTCGACTTTTTCATATTTCCTCGTTTGCACGTGAGGAACATGCTTGTCTTCGTTTCACTTTCAGTCTGTCAGATGGCTTCCCTCTGCAGACATCACCTGCTTTATATCACGCTTCACCTTTAGAGCAGGCATGTGAGGCGCTCTTGAGCAAGGCAGTTAATATCCCAGTTCTTCCAGAGCGGCTGCAGCTCTCACAGATTGCACTGCGGTTGCATCTTATTGCATTTTGTGTCGTTTTATTCCCGCGGAGAGCGTTTGCATTTAATGGGATAACGATCTAAGAGAGAAGGTCTGTGGAAGTGTTGGAGCACATTTCAGTCCTGATTTAAAATACAGAATTTCAGCCTCTGTATATGCCTTTTTTAAGGTGGTATAAAAATTATTAAAGAGGAGTAATATGGCTCATTTCATTCAGTAAAGCAAAGAGCTCTTATGATGGATTTTAAGTCTTTAGCTATAAAATAACTGTTTGTAAATGATACTCTTCTTTGTTGATTTTCATTTCTTTTCTCTTTTTTTCTCTCTTGCTATGGACCAGCTGACAAATATCAAATGAGCATGTCTGAACAAAGACAGACAACATAACCAGCACTCGGAACACTTTAAAATCTGGCTTAAAGATGTTCTCCTTTTTTGTCTGAATGTGTGTGGTTGATTTTCATCACTCTTAGGTTTTTGGTTGGTTTTCATTCCTTTAAAAGTTAAAATGGAAGTAAGACATTGGAGTAGAAAAACCTAGTTCTGAAGCATCTTGGACATAAACATAATGTAGTGTCAAACAAAATGTACAATAATGTCTGTAGCGGTAGTTTCGGCACTGTAGAATGTGGCCATTTAATATAGATGCACCCACAAACAAAATGACCTTGCACTGAGGACACTTGTGTGTTGTGCATGTGTACGTTATGTTCGGATACGGAATCACGACCTAAATATGTAGCGGGCGGCGGGAATTGATGGGTTTGGAAGCACCCCCATAATTTAATCAATTGTTCCTTGTATCATTTCCGATGGATAAGTCCACACCGGTCAATTTGTAGTAGGATTGCAATCACATGATCGTCAGCAGGCAACTGATGTAGTGTTCACTTGTAGTCATGGGTACAGTGACGCTGTGCCGCTATCTTGCAATGATGCAGAAATCTTGAACAAATCCGTAGATCTAGACTATAAGCCGCATCACTGATAAAATTGAATCATTTGGTCCCTGTGTCATTTCTGACCTTCCCTGAAAATTTCATCCAAATCTGTTGGTCTGTTTTTGAGTAATGTTGCTGACAGACAGACGGACAGACAAACCAATGCCTATCGTCGCATAACTCCGCTGAGTTATAATAGCGCAATAATAGAAATTTCCATTTAAGCATGTGGACATATTCATGATGAGCTGAAATGAAACATGGAAGCCAGAATTGTAGTTTTTGGCTTAAAAATGCAGAAAGTACCACTGAGGACACAGCCGTCCTGTTTGAATAACCTTTATTGAACTATCAGTGGATCGACAGAGTGGGGAGCTCCAGGAATGGCCGCTCAACTGGGTCGGGCAGAGATGTTTCAGGTTCTGGCTGCGTGAATTAAAGCCTGTAGTGTTAGTTAACAATCACAGTCCACAGCTTTTAAGGCTACCCTTGATAGCATGCTGAAGCTGATAGACATCAATCGGTCCCCTGACAAAACTGTCTGAGTAGAACTTGAGTTTCTTTTCCAAGACACATCAACATAAAGAGACCTCTGACAGGAATAGTTTGTTTGGAAAATACTGCGCTGTTCCAGTTATTGGAACGATTAAGTCAGATTCAGTCAGAGTTAGCATTACAGGAACGTCACATTAACCATTTCAAATTGTCACAGGCGCCTGCAAAAAGTAGCACAAAGCAGATAGGAAGATTTATCAAGTATTCATCATATGATGAAAACCAGGATGCTCCATGGAAACAGTCTGCCTGTAGAAACTGAGCTGTATCTTTGTTTCCTTTTCTTAACTCTTCATCAGACCAGAGCTGATCTGAACAGATGAGGAATGCGTTCATAATCTGAATGTGGTTCGCAGTGATGATGATGATCACCATACGGCTGTCCTGTGGTGCCAGGAACAAAAAAAAAAAGATCACAAGTCAGGTGTCTCTGCATCTGGACAGTAGATGGAGCAAATAATAACATGGAGTGTGATATCACAAAGTTGTGGGAGGTATATTCCAGTCAGAGGCAGTCTGAGAACGTATTTAATCCTCAGGGGATTTTAGAGATTTTCAGGAAATTCGATATATAGGTCGCTTTCAAGGAATACAGCCGTATGTGTTTCCTAACTGGTTTCATGGTGTAATGCAGACAGACAGCAAAAAACGCCAAGTACAGTACAGCTCTGTTTTAATATTAAGTGTTATTTAACACAGACACTACATAGATTCATGCTAAGACCGCCAACATTTGTTAATTCTTTCATATTTGTTTAAATCAGGCTTTGTCCTTTGATTTGACAGCTCTAAGTATCACAACACCCATAAGCCTCGGCTGCCGTCGTCATACAGAAAAAGCCAGTTGAAGATGTGAATCAGAGGAGGAGCAAATTCAGAAAACTAGACCTAAAATTTCACAGCAAGAGGAATATTTAGTTCTGTGATTGGATGTTTGTTACTAAACTGCACCTCGGGAGTCGTAGTTAATTTCTTCACTTTCAGATTTTGTGGCAACAGGCTTGTTATCAAGAAGACAGATATTTACAACCAGAAGTTTCACAGTAGTTCCAGACATAGAAGAGCTCCAACTTTTTTTCAAGTATCTGTAAAATGTGGAACAAATTTCTAGTAAATCTGTTTACAAAACAACAAGCAAACAATAAAAACCCAAACCCAAATTATTTCCCACAAACAGTGAGTTCAGGTCAGTTCAGTTGTGTGTACGTGGTACCAATTCAATTTATGTGTACCGGTAATTTCTAAGCACTTCACGTAGTAAGGTATAGATGGATTCCCTTTGACAGAACACTTTACAGCAGTAGAAAGATAAAACTCCAGCAGAACCAGGTTCAGGGAGGGCGGCCATCTGCCTCAGTGGTTGAGGTGAAGGTAAACAGAACAGGATTGTAGATTAAAAAAAACAAAATGCATAAGAGAGCAATAAACACTGGAAAGGTTGTTGAGGCCAAGTTTTTCTGACTCAAGTCGTTGCCATTTAAACCACTGATAAGAAGAGGCCATGAGATGGAATCATTAAAAATGTTCCAGTCAAAGCATAGAGATGGAAAAAATGATAGAAATCAGCTTTGTGTATTTGACTGAGGAAGGTCACAGTTTCGCTGTCTCTTCACACGTCTGCTGCGCTTATCACATCACTGGAGACTTGAGTGAAATCATGTGATTCACATTCACCATCATTTAATTACCAATTCAGTTTTACTTTGATTTTTATCTACACAACAACTTTCACGCCTTTGCACAACAGGGAGGCCGGATTTGTGATATTTTGAGGAGTTTTTGTTTGCTTTTTTCACTCGTTTGTTTTTTCTGTGTCTTTAGTGTCAAAGTATCAGTAAGTTTAAAAAAAAACCTTTAAAGATATTCCAAGGTAAATTTAATCAACAATGATGAATAATTCATTTTTTCTGCTGCAGATTGTAAAATTCATTATTAATTTTGGCTGTCAGGAAGCATTTCTATTGAAATTAACAATTTAATTAATGATATTTTATTTGATTAACCCATCTATCAATGTTTCTGCTGCTAATCTGGATCACTATGTGCCTCTTTATGCTTTCATTGATAAATGTAATAAGTGAACAATGCAGAGACACGCTTGGTGTCTGTAGGGAAAATTAATAGGATTTTTGGGACCTAGGGCGTCCAGAATGTCTTCTCAGCTGTGTGTGGTCACAGTGGAGCTGTAGTAAACCAGCAGGCAGCGGAGTAATGACTCTTCTTCTATTAATCACTCTCATTTTACTGATGTATTTGGTCGTTGTTGTTTTCTCAGATGGGCTCTCAGTACAATCAGCAGCAACAGCAGCAACAGCAGCAGCAGCAGCAGCAGAACATTGGCGGCTACTGTCAGCCGGGTCAGCCGCCGTACTTCAGCCCTCCCCAGCAGCAGCCCGCCGCCCCCAGCCAGCCGCCGTACATGCAGCCCCGCCCACTGCCACAGCAGGTAAGACTGGAAGCACCGCTCTCACTCACTGACTCTTTCGTTCTGATCATCTCTACTGTGAATTCATCTGCTATCCTGCGGTTTTTACCCTGGAAGACATAGAGGCCGAGGGGTACAGCAAATTTCCAGGACAACTAGAAGATGAGAAAAACAGGGGCTTCCTTTTAACATACTGTCCAGTGAGAAAGAAGAACTGAGTAGCTTTGGTCAGACGGAGAGATAATGGTAGAATCAGACTGCAGCTCACGTTGTGGGTCGGTGAGTCTCTGCAGGTCAGATCAACGGCGTCGCTCTGATCATGGCTCTGATCTTTGGCCAGCTTCGTCCTTTACCCTCTGTCGCCAGCTTTCTTTGTTTTGCTGGACCAGACTGAGATAAAAGCGGATGTTTCAGAGGGGAGACGGCTCGGGCGAGGCCTCCAAAGAGTTTAAAGTTTCTGCTGCTGAGGCCATTGGCTTCTCCTGCAGCGTCTCAAAGCCCCAGAGACTTCAGCAAGGTCGAAACCTCCCTGACTGTCCCTCTGAAAAATGCTTTTACTAACTGTTTTGTCTCCTGATGTAAAGCTTGTTTCACCTTCTTTAGGCCCAAGTTAGAACTGAGAGTAAAGACATTGAGGTAATGCTGTTTACATCTCTAACCACGTAGCACAAAAATAAACTCAAATGTAAAATCACACAAGGATGAATTATAGTTTTTGATGCCAGAAATCATTTTTTTTCTCGAGAATGCTGCAATCTCTACAACTTCTTTCTACAAATTGATCCGTACTCATAGAATAAGTCATAGTGTAACTTCTTGTTCGGTTTTACTCTAGTTTTTGCCATGAGAAAAGCAGGCGAATATTTTTTGTCACAGTTCGTAAGACTGATGCTGAGCAGCTCCTCTCTTCTCTCGTCTGGATTTTGGCAGCTAGACCTTCAGAGGACTCTGTTTACACAGGTTTTAGTGAGGACATCAAATAGGAATTTTTAAAAGATCAGCGGAAAAGGAAATGTCTTTCGGAGTATTTTATCAGATCACTTTAACAATGTCAGTGCGTTTTAATAGTCAGTTTGAGTTACAGCTGCAGGCAAAAGGGAAACCCCGACCTTCAGCTGATGCTTTATCTCCTTCATCTGCCACGAGGCGACACGAGCAGCTCAGCAGAAAGTCGGACCTACAGCAGACGACAGGTTTTTTAGTTCAACACGAAGCACTAAGGAAAAAAAAAAACAGTCACAGATTAACAGTTGGATCGGTTTTATCCATCTGTAATGACAGTTAAAGCAGCAGCAGCTTCAGACATGATGATATGCAACGTATTTCAGAGTTTTTAAGACTGTTGTTGTGGGTGTTTTTTAAATCGTTTATTCTCTGCAGACAGAAAACGGCAACTTCGGCTGCCGAAAATACCCACTTTTGGCACAGCTTGGCTTAATCTCATCAATATACAGGTGAAATTATCAGCTGTGTGTGTGTGTTGGCCTGTCTGAGGTTCAGAAAAAAACCCAATCACTGTAACATAAAGCAGGATTCCCCCCGAGACACTCCGACTTGACACCTTTAATTATCTCAGAGAGGGTGAGAAAGAGACTGGAACAAAGGAAAACCCCTGATGAGTGAGTTTGTCCAGAAACTGTGTTCACCTGCAGAATAGCAGACGGTCACCGTTTCACACTGAAGGACACGATTTGGACAAAAATGAGAGGGCTGGTTGGGAAACAGTGTGTCATCATTTGGGTATCCATGCATACATTTTTCACATCTTAATTAGAGTTGGATCTAAACAACAAATTCCAGGGCTGAAGAATGAGCCCTTCATGGAAGTGCTAAAAAAACTGCAGTTCTTCACATGGCCACCAGAAGAAGGCTCCAAAAGCTAGGGCTGGACCCGAATATCCCGAATATCCGGATATTCGTTCGCTACAGCACTATCTGGATATTAATTTGGTATCCGAATATTCGCCCCCCCACCCCCCGTCGGACGTTACCGGGCGGAAAGAATATGCCGCGTTACTGTCTTCCCTCCGCCTTCGGCCCACATCGGCACTTATCGGCTCATCTCATCATGTGATCACATAAACATATGTCTATAACATATACACATATGTCTATGTGATCACTCCCTCCTCCCCCCAGACGAAAATATTCGGAGCTCGTCTCTTCCCTGCGCCTTCAGCCCACTTCGGCTCATCCCACCGTGTTCTTCGGCTCCTCCATTCCTGTTTGTAAACACCACCCGAATGGCCGTGTGGCTGCCGACTCTGACGTTGCGCTTCACTTCGTTGCATAAACACAAGACAAGATGCCGAAGACCTCTGCTGAAGACAAAACGAAGGCAACGAAGGTCGGTTTACACTGGGTTCAATCTGTCATCAGGAAATGTTGGCCAGAACTTTCTAAAAATGAAAACGGATCCGAATTTTCGGGCTCAAGCCGCCGCCACTACCACACCGCCGCGCCGTGCCACGCCGCACCCCCCCTCCTCGTTGGACGGTACGGGGCGGAACGAATATTCGGATATTCGTCTTTAATAGGGCCCGAATATTCGGAGGCCAGAAACCACTATTCGGGCCAGCCCTACCAAAAGCAAGTCTGTCCTCATAGACCCCCATGTAAAAATGTCCAACTATAAATAAACATGTTTACAGCCTGGTTTAAAAATCAATTTTGGGCTCTGTAGCTAATTTATCCTTTCATAACAACTGTGCAGGAGTGAAATTTTTTGATAGGTTACCTATTTCAATTTTATGAAGGCTTGAATTTATACAGAAATATACACTCACTGGCCACTTTATTAGGCACATCTTGCTAGGAAAACTTTGGACCCCCTTTTGCCTTCAGAACTTCCTTAATTCTTCATGGCATACTTTCAACAACGTTTTAGAAATATTCCTCAGAGATTTTGGTCCATATTGCACGATAGCATCACGCAGTTACTGCAGATTTGTCGGCTGCACATCCAATCTCCTGTTCCACTATATCCCAAAGGCAAAGCACTGAAATGAGATCTGGTGACTGTGGAGGCCATTGGAGTACAGTGAACCCATTGTCATGTTCAAGAAATCAGTTTGAGATGATTTGAGATTTGTGACAGGGAGCATTATCCTGCTGGAAGTAGCCACCAGAAGATGGTCCACTGTGGTTATAAAGAGATGGACTTGGTTAGCAACAGTACTCAGGTAGGCTGTGGCATTTCAACAATGCTCAGTTGGTACTGAGATTCCCAAAGTGTGCCAAGAAGATATCCCCCACACCATTACAGCACCAGCAGCAGCCCAAACTGTCAGTACAAGGCAGGATGGATCCATGTTTTCATGTTATTTATTTATGCCAAATTTTGGCCCTACCATCTGGATGTTGCAGCTGAAATGGAGATTCATCAGACCAGGCAATGTTTTTCCAAACTGCTATTGTTCAATTTTTGTGAGCCTGTACAAATTGTAGCCTCAGTTTCTTGTTCTTAGCTGACAGGAGTGTCACCCGGTATGGTGTTCTGCTGAACATCTTCTTCAAGGTTGGACGTGTTGTGCGTTCAGACATGGTATTCTGTGGTCCGGTACTGTAATGAGTGGTTAATTGAGTTACTTTTGTCTTTCTATCATCTCCAAACAGTTTGCCCATTCTCCTCTGACCTCTCACTGGATATTTTCTTATTTTTGGACCATTCTCTGTGAACTCTTGAGATGGTTGTATGTGAAAATCCAATTAGATCAGCAGTTCAACAAGTTGTCTTGACCACATCTACATGCCTAAATCCATGTGATTGGCTGATTACCTATTTGTGGTAACAAGCATTTGAACAGGTGTACCTATTAAAGTGGCTGGTGAGTGTAAATGTGGCTGCTTCTCTTTGCTCATTTTTTTAATCAACTGAGAGTTAAGAGGAGTCTGGCACTGCCAAGATGCCGAGCTTCAAAACTGCATCACATGTAGGGATGGGTATCGTTAGGTTTTTCGTGAATCCGATTCCGGTTAAGGAATCATTTGGCACCAGAATCGATAAGCAGAACCGGAATCGGATTCATGAAAAACCTAACGATACCCATCCCTAATCACACGGTGTTCTTCCATCTTTATATGTAATCATTGATCAGGTCACAGTGGCAGCAGTTAGCTCAGGAATCTCTTCAGTGACACTTTCCCAAAGTGTTCCTGGGTCAAATCTGTAATCACTCCAGTGTGTTCTGGCTCCACTCCAAGTTCTCCTTTACCTCTTCAACCTGAAAACATCCAATGGAACCTGCCCAGAAGGATACAAATGGAGTGCTGGACCACATCAACCAGCTCTTTTTAACATGAAGCAGCAGCTGCTTTCCTGTGAGCTCTTCACCCTTTTTCTCAGGCTGAATCCAGACTCCCCATAGAGAAAACTCACTTGTATTCATGATCTCATTCTTTCAGTCACTACACATAGCTCATGACCACAGGTGAGGGCTGGGACAGAGATCGACAGCTCAATTGAAAGCTTTGCCTTCAGGCTAACTTTCCTTTGAACCACAACGATCCTGTAAAAAAAATGAAAAGAAAAAATCCACCCACACTACAGCTGACGCTGCACAAATGTACCTGCTTGGAGAAAGCAGTCCACCGGGGTTAGGAATCAGTTTTTCTGCTGGCTTACCAGATGGATTCTGTGATTGAAAAATGTGACAGTTTTGTGCTTTTCGTCATTGTCAGTCGAGTCCATCAGGAAGCTATTGCTTCCTAACATCATAAAAATCAGGGTGTAATGCATTATTTTATAGACAATCTACACTATGAAAGACCTGTTTAAGCAAAGTTGTCTTTCTGCTGTCTTAATATGAATCATGCAGTGACCCCTCAGTAAATTTTATCTGTAGGTTTGGAACCACTCAATGTCTGATGACTAAGCTTCTCACACAGAGAGACATGAAGAATCTAGGTGGTGTCTGACAGCTGTCACACATTTAGGAAATTCTAAAACTCAGATGCAGATGAGGGACTATTGACTGTCACCAGAAGAGTAAAAATGACTGATCTACTCATCTCGATACAGGAGGTGCCGCAGGAGGCGTATGGCGGACGGGGCCAGTCTGCTGCTATGACTCCTGGGAAACCAAACCATGAAGAGATGAGTCTGAGCCAACAAGAGAGACCGTCCAGCTTGCCGGTGAGTTTAAACGCATCACTGGCTGAAGCTTTGGTACAAGAACCACTGAGGATGCTTTCTTTACGTGGTCTAATCAGTTATCCTTTATGCTTGTAACAACTGAAAACTTGATCAAGATAAGTTGCTATTTCATATAAAAAGACAGTAAATTATCAAGAAATCAGATTGACTGAGCATAATGCAAGCATCTTAACAAAAATGCAGCCTAAAACAGGATAAGACTATGGCACAATAGCTTATTTCCGTAGAAATTCATTTTTTCTTAATGGAAAGATTACAGGATAGTAGCTTCCCTTGCTTATACATGGCCCTGAAGCAAAAAAGCAAAAAAAAAAAAAAAAAAACTACTCAGAATAACCCAAATAAAGGCTGTTGACAGGCAACAGGGATTTTATGGATGATTGGTCACTCTTCATTTTAAGGTCCTGTATTTTCAAAATAATTTTTCTGGACATTTTTCTCAAAATTTTCTGAACTTTGCTGTAGTAAACTGCAGGATATTTCCTACAAAATCCTTCAAACAAAATGTTACTGGCTGAAATTGTCAAGCATTTGCTTGTCACACTAGAGTTTAAAAAAGAATTGATGTATTAAGTACATGAAGAATATTCACTCTGTGTCAATCAGACTTTCATGGAACGACAAAGAAATTCTAAATTAATATAGATGACTTCTGATGTTGAGCTTATTTATTTTAGATCAGATTTGTATTTGGCAAATATTCTTGTTGTGAATTTCATTTCCGTGCTCTTGGGCTGTAATAAACCAAATAATTTGATTTCGAATGACTGTGAAACACAATTGTGGGCCAATCTTTCATTCCTCAGCCCAGCTAACCGCTCCTGTCCCATTCATTCGCAGCCAACAGGCATTTCAAGTTAAGTTTATATAAACTCAGTAAATGATGGTGCCATTAAGACTGAATGAAACTGATAACAGTAAGTCCTCTGATCATGAAACTTTCCAGTCCTGTTTAAGTCCACAAACCTATGCATTCTGGGAAGAAGAAGCTGAGAGGTTTGACTTTCTGTCCTGATTGTGACAAAACCAGCAGATCATAGGGTCAAAGCCGACACATGGAGCTCCATTATAGAAAAAGAAGAGTGCTTTGCTGTCAGGCTCAGTGGTCGTGATTCTGTCTCTGACTGTGTGAAAGATTGAACGTGTTTCAGACCTCCCTGCTGTCTGCACACTCTGATTGTTGTGCGGCTTGTTGTTGTTGTCGATAATGACGGCGTCCTCTTTTCTCGGGAGCTGAACCTCGCAGGTATCACGCTCTGAGCGCCTGAGGCTTCCTGCTGGCTCGCCCTGTGTCGGCCGGGCTGTACAGAGACGCACAACTGAAATAATGATGTGTCGTGGTGATCTGTGGCACAACGCAGCCTGAACTGTAATTTACATTTAAAAGGCGTGTTTTTTTTAAAACACACCTACATGCCTTGAACCATTAGTGACACTGTATTTACACAAAACATTTAAGGCCGTATAATAAAAATATACTGCCTCTATACATTTTAGAGATTAACAAACAGACAAAACATGATTTTATTACCGTTTGTAGACATCAGAAAGACTTTTGTTCAACTTGAATGAGTATGAGTCAAGTCAGACTGATGTATATTTCATGTTTCTACTGTCATATGTTGCACACAGTTGCAAGAGTGACACCTACCAAACCAAAATCTATGAGCCTTTGCTGCAGCTGTGGCCACAGCAGCTGAAGGCTGATGTTTTCCAGGACAGTTTGTGAGATCTTCTGGCTTCACAAGCAGGAAAGCTTTCCTGGAAAACTACTTGGTTGTAGCAGCAGAGTCGAGGCAGCTGAAGGACTAACTAAGCCAAAAATATGCGCCAAAAAGGATGTCGCAATGTACTGGTATTGACAGTACCTTTTTTTATTTTTGTTTTTGTTTAAGGTCTGCACAATAAAACATTAACAGTGTTTGTTGATAAATCATTGATTAAAAAAGTTCAATCTAATGTTCACTAATTTTGCTTATATCCAGTTTTAGATGCAAGCTCGGTTGCACAAACGAATGCAGAGCTACCTCCCCCTGGCTCATAAACAGCCAATCATATCCCTTCGCCCTGTGATGTTACACTGTCAGTGTACGATACACCAACAGAAGCAGAGTAAAGACATGAGTACATGCAGAGAGGAAACTGTGGATTAAGAAAGACCAAGCCAACTTGTCAATATGGCAGTTTTTGGCTGACCAATACCAGAACACCACTGTGTGGAAACTGTGCAGGAAAATTGTCCTAACCATGGGTGAGAATAGAACAAATGTGTTTTATCACATTAACCACATCATCCTTTGGAGCGCGCAACATACCGCCAGTCACGACCAACATCTCAAGAAAAAAACTGCAGGATGTCCACAATGAAGTCAAATACAGCATGACAAAACATACAAACAGTACGAAGACTTACAGCATCAGATTGCAGTGCTAAAGTTTGCGAGCACTTAGTGTGATCAGGAGGTCTGGCTTCAGAACGCTTCTTGGCGTAGTTAAACCCCGTTATGTTGTCCGGGGTTGCAAGTACTTTTCAAGGATGGCACTTCCCCAGTTTTGTTTGAATTGTAGGTAATCTATAGAAAAAGAGCTGTTGTCAGTGTACCAATTTGGTATCATTATTTAAAATAGACCATAAAGATATTATCAGTAATTATTGATATTGACATTTTATGCAAATAAAACGTGGTAATTCTATATCACTCAGCCCTAACCAGTGTACCCTAGTAAATAGTGTTTAAGTTCAAAATTAACCTTTTTATTCTTGTGGCTTTTGTTAGAAATAGGTAATTTAAAATGATCAATAATTATTGATTATATCGACATCTATATTAAGTTTGTTCCACATAGCTTTACTTTAAAGAAAGGTGTCCAACCAACCATCTAGAATCCAAAGATATACACTTTACCGTCACGTATGACCAATGAAAAGCATCAAATCCTCAAATCTGAACAACTACAAACGGGGGATGTTTACCATTAAAATTGATTAAAAACCTGCCTAAAACAATGACTTTTCTCTTGATGACAAATTGTTAACAATAGTCTCTTATTCATATAATTGCAAAACAACAGTGTCACAAGAATCGAGCCTTGAGGCACACCTCTGTTCATTTCTGGAGTTTTCCCTAAACATAGAAAATCTGTCAATTTGATCAACTTTCATGGTGAGATGTGAAATATAACACACCAGAACAGAATACTTCCCAGTTGTCACACTCATTTGCACATATTTCAGACTGTTAGAAAACCATGAGTAACTGTTTAAAGCTTGAATTAAACCACCTTCAGCACCAACATAAACACCCCTCTTTCTTTCTGTTGCTTTCTGTTTCACCTTCAGTCTCTCTACCCATCTTTAATTCCGCCTATTTACAGTCTGTTTTATTCCCCTTGCATTCACTGCTCCTCCTTCATCCTCTCCTTCTTTCTGTTTCTTTTTCTCCATCTCCCTCCTTCTCCTCCTCTGTGTCATTTCCCTCTCTTGTTACTGTGCCGCCAGCCTCATCCTCTCTCTCTCCCTCTTTTCTCTTTCGGAGCCTCCTTTTGAAGTCAGGGTGCTGATGCAGTTGCCATGGCGACTGCTGGCGGAGGGGGAGACGGCTCCGTTGCAGGAAGAGAAAATAAAAAAATCAGCAGAAATCAGGTGCACCCGAAGGCCTCGCGGACTGTTTAATAAGTTGACTTCACTTCAGAGTTCATAATATTCAGTGCTGCCTGAAGGATTTGATTCTTTTCAGTTAGTCTGAGACCAAAGTCTGAATGTCTTTTGTTGTTGTTGACTGTCTCTCATTTTCTTTTCAAAATCGAAACGACTTCTACAATTACAAAGGAAAATAAATAGCCAAATAGGATAAAAACCGCCAGCCAGAGTTAGTTTTAATGCATTTTATGCTGCAGTTGAGGGTGGCTGAAAGTGAAGCTGCCTCTCTATATTCCCTCTAAGTGACCTACATAGGTTGATGTGCAGCAGATTATTACAACCTGTAGTTATGTTTCATTGTGGCAGCACCCTGTAGAGGATGTGTTAAGTATGATGGGAGCAAAGGGGGAAGTCAGGTGACGTCGTAGAGCCTCACAGTCATGTAGGGAGGATGTCGGGGTGGTTGGATGAGTCAACAAATCTCTCGAAGTCATGTGAACACTGTAACCATTCGTGGTAGTAATATGTTGTTTTTGTGTGGAAAACTAGCCAAATCGAGAAGAAAGATATTATCTTACACTCCTAGAGATTGTATTCTCAAGGTAAGAAGCAGTTCTCTTTTCTGAGGGCAGCTGAGAGTGTGCCAATTTTAAAAGCAAAGCAGAAAACTATTTAATAACTATGAGTAATTAGATTATATTTACTTGTCTACTTGCTTTTCTATTATTGGATTCTTTATCCTCCCTTTGATTTTTCCTAATTGCAAATTTATTAGATTTATTTAGGGTCATGATCCCTCATTTCTTCAGTCCATGTTTTTATTGAGTCCTTCATTTGTGACATGGCCTTTTATTTCTCTATGTGGGGTTGAGGGGGTGTTTTTTATGTTGTGTTTTTATTAAAACCCTCTACGAACTAGAAAGCTAAAAAGAAAGAAAGAAGGAAATCTTTTTTGGTCCTATGGTAGCATCTTAACAGTCTATCAGCAGTTGCCTGCATGGTTAAATGACTGCCATTCTTGCCTGTTTATTTCTGCAGTAAAGACGTGAACTATTTTCACTTGCCATGAATTTATTTCCTCTGTGGCAACAACTCTAACCAACTTTAGGGCTGATTTACTCTAAATTTACAAACTGACCTAGAAACATTAATGCTACAAACAACTCATAAAGCGACAACCAGCCAGTAGAAACACTTATAACAACTCAATTTAAAGCACATAATTATTTCACGCTCAAATATGACACAACTGTCACTCATACTCTGGTCATTACTGTATAATTTCCTTCCATTGCAATGCAGAGAAACCTGAAATATTTTGGTAAAAGTAATGAATTAACCGAGAAGTAATTTGCCAGAAAAAATAATATACAGCAAACAATAAGTGGTTGAAGCATCCACTTGACGTTCAAACTTGATGAAAGCAGCCGAAGCACTGACAACTCAGTTTTAAGACTAATTCTAATTCTGAGAGGTGCCTGAGCTCATCTGATGGATCTGTGAGGTCCGTCGGTGGAAAGAAGCTGGAAGCCGCGGGTCTGAAACTGAAGGCGGTCCTCGTAAAGATAGACACACGAGCGCTCACACACACTCGGTGATTCATGTGGCTGCCGAGCCAAGAGAAATATTTGAATTACAAAACAACAGCCGCTGACTAACAGAGGAGGAGGAGAGGAGAGTGTGATGGAGGGAAGGGAAGGGAGGAGACGAGAGGATGGAGGTGCAGAGGACGAGGAATGGAGGAGAGAAGAGGGAAGGAGGAGGCGTAGAGAAGGAAGAAAACTGAAAATGAGGAGAAGGATTGATTGATTGAAGGAGGAGGAAATCTCAGAGGGCTGAATTGATTTCAGAACTATTCAGAGGAGAGAAGAGAAGAAGGAGGGATGAGGCGTATAAAATAGGGAGACGGAAGGGAGGCGAAGGAGGAAAATTGGAGGAGGTTTCATTTATGGGAGGAAGAGAAGCTGAGGGAGAAAAAAAGATTGCATGAGGTGAGGCAGAGAAGGATTAGAAGCGAGGAGGAGGAAAAGAGGAAGATGAGGAGGTGGTGAAGGATGGGAGGTTGAAGGGGTGAGATAAGGAGGAGGAAGATGAGCGAAAAGGAGAGAAGGGACAGAGAAAGCATACAAGGGGGAGAGGAAAGGAGGAGGTGATGGAGGATGAGATGAGAAAAGGGACAAGGGGTGAGGAGGAGGACAAAAAGTGAAGAAATATGAGGTAAATGAATAAAGTATGAGAGCAAGGTAAGGGAGGAGAAGGAGGAGGAAGATGTGACGGACGGAGGACAGATAGGAGGCTAAGTAAGGAAGGAAAGGAGGAGGTGAAGGAAGAGGAATGGAGGAAAGTCGAGCGAGGCTGCAGAGCAACACACTCTCTCTCTGCAGCTCACTCTTTATAATTAGAACTGTGTGTGTTGCAGCGCCGCAGCCGATTGGCCGAGCTGTTGGCAAGGGGCGGAGGGAGGGAGGATGGGTTGCTGCGCTGTGATTGGCTGGCCCAAGGCCCAGGGGCAGATGGGAGATTTGAGTGCAGTGCTTCACTCCTCTTCTTCTACTCCTCGCTTTCCTTTCCTCTCATCTCCTGCCTTTCAGTCTTCTTCTCCTTTTTCTCCTTCCATCTTTCTGTCCTCTTCATTTTCTCCTCCTCTTTTTTATCCCTTTCTTCTCCTCGTTTTTTGTTCTCTCCTTCTGTCTATATCAACTCTTCTCCTTTTACTTTCTCTCTTCTCCTTTACCTCCTTGTTTACATTCCTCCTTCCTTCTGTCTTGCTCTTTTTTTTGCATCTTCAACTCTCCACCTCTTTCTTCTGTCGTTTTCTTATCTTCTTCTACTCTTTTTTCTTTTACTCATTCCATCTTCCCCACAGCTCTTTTCTCCGTCTCCTTGTTTTGTCCTCCTCCTTTCTGTTGTTCCCTCGTTTTCTTCTTTTTTCAACTCTCCTTTTTCATTTCTTTTGTTTCTGTCCTCATATATTCTGCCTTTCTCTCCTCCTCTCATTCTTTACTTCCATCTTTCCTTTCCTCTCCTTCATTATCTCATCTTCTCTTCCCTCCTTCCTCCCAATTATCCTGCGCCTTCCTTTCCTCCTCCCTTCTCTTTCCTCCTTTTCTTGCCCTTTTTTCTTTGTATCTGTCTTCCTCTCCACTTCTTCTTAGACTTTTTTCTTTCACACTTCTTTTCTTGATTCTCTTCTTTCCTCGCATCCTTTCATCATGTCTCTCACTTTTTCTTTGTCACCTCTTGTCTCTTTTCTCTTCTTTGACTCTTGCTGTCCAACTTTCTTTGCATCATTCCTCCTCGTTTTCTCTCCTGTTCTTTCTCTCTTTTCCTCCTGCAATTTCCCGATTACGACCATCAGTTCGACACTTCAGTGTTTTTTGTTTTTTTTACATGCATCGCTTTATATCGTTGTGAGGACACTCAGTAACACCTGAACCCCTAAAACAGGCTCAAGATGTTCTTAAAATGTGAATGCAACACGTGTTCACATGCAAAACTAAAATTTGTCCCCTCAACATAGGAAAACACACTGGTCACCATGATTTAAATGGTAAAATGATAAATGGTCTGTATTTATATAGCGCTTTACTATACCTGTAAGATGGCGGAAGCTGCCATGCAAGGCGCTAACCACGACCCCATCAGGAGCAATTAGGGGTTAGGTGTCTTGCTCAGGGACACCTCGATATGAGCACGACGGGCCGAGGATCGAACCGGCAACCCTCCGGTTAAAAGACGGCCACTCTACCCACTGAGCCATGCCGCCCCAATTTAGACCAAGTGCTGCAGCTACATTTGCTAAACAACAAGAAGACTAATAAAAATCATTCAAAATAGTTTATCTATCAGAAAAATAAGGACTTTACACAATAAACATTAAACTTGAATCCTATTTCAATACGAAAGAATATTGCTTATTTGGCAGTACTGGTAGCAGTACTAACTTTGATAATACACTTCCTGACTGAAGAGAAAAATCACCCCCTGGATTTAACAAAGCGAATAGGTAGGAGCCTTCCATTAGATAATTACTGCAGTGATGGATACTTTCAGCTGCAACAACTTCAACCCTAGCTGATGCAGTGAGGATCCTCTTATTTCTTTAACAACCATGTTGGAGACATATCCTGTGGTCATGGAAAGGATCTTAATCTGTCTCAGAAGGGTCAAATTATTGATCATCAAGCAAAGAAAACAACTGGGATTTATGAAATTGCTGAAATCGGAGTAACGTCCAACACATTATTAAAACCTAGAAGGATAGTGGTGAACTATCATCTTTGAGGAACAAATGTGATCTGATGAGTCCAGATTTACCCTGTTCCAAAGGAGGCATCAGGGTAAGAAGAGAGGCAGATGAAATGATGCACTCATCATGTCTAGCGCCTACCAGCCTGTGGGGGTTAGAGTTATGATCTGGGGTTGGTCAGGTTCAGCAACGTTATGTTCCCAAAGAATGAGGTCAGCTGACTACCTGAATATACTGAATGACCAGGTTTTTCCTTTAGTGGAATATTTGTTCCCTGATGGCACGGGCATATTCCAAGATGACGATGCCAGGATTCATGGGGCTCACATTGTGAATGAGTGGATCAGGGAGCAGGAGATGTCATTTTCACACATGGATTGGCCTCCACAGAGTCCAGGCGTCAGCCTCGTTGAGAATCTTTGGGATGTGCAGGAGAAGACTTTGGGTAGCGGTCCGATTCTCCCATTATCAATATAAGATCTTGGTGAAAAATTAATGCATCTCTGGACAGAAATAAATGCTGCGACATTGCATAAGCTTATCGAAATGATGCCATGGTGAATAAATGTCCTACTCAAAGCTAAAGGCAGTCCAACAAAATATTAGAGTGTGCGACTTTTGTGACAAGTGACTTTTATGATAATCAACTTTAAACTTTATATTTTTTCTATCTAAAGCCATCAATCTCCTGCTCTGCCAGCTGTCACACACTGAAACTCTGAACACATTTTAATTAAAGCGATCACAAAGTATTGATCACAGATGCTCGTTAAACAGCATTGAACACACAGTAACAGTGGGAGCCGCTGCTCCTGTAGTTTCACATGTGGAGGATGACGTCGGTTACTCCTCGCTGTTGGATTGATGTGAGGAGGTTGTGTTGTCTGTCATGAGGCTTTATGTTCAGTCTGAGAGAAGGAGGAGGACTCTGTTACCGCAGAGGAAACATAAAGAGACGTCTGTTCCTCTGCTCGTCCTCCTTCACTCTGCAGGAAAACTCTGAATGAGCGATGAGGCCGGAAAATTCTATTCATCCAATCAGAGGCTGTGAGGCTTTAATGAAACGCAGTAATTACACCCATAAATCAGCGAGCTGCAGGAGAGTTTGGAGATGTAGGAAAAGTCCTTCTGCAGCAGCTTGTTTTACCTTTTCTTTTGGCTTCTCCTTTGTCTTTTCTTCATCAAGGTCTGACTGTTTAAGAGCAGAAACAATTATCTTAAATTCTTGGTACATTGACGTCAGCAGCTGAGAAGCTGTTAGTTCTATTTTTTGTGGCTTTATATTAGAACTTTTTTCATTCGTGCCTGATTTCTGCTCCGAGTTTAATTTGCTGTTTGCACAACCCCAGCTTGTCTCAGTACACTTCATTTCCACATGTCGAATTTGATCCTTAGCTTTAACATTTAATTGCTTTTGTTGCTGTAGATGCAAGTCAAGCACTTTCTATACAGGTGTACTTCACTATAATGTTGATGTTTTGTGATACATTTGAGGAAACTATGATTTGTTTTTATGGAACGGTTCAAGAATCTGCAAGGACTACAACAGTCAACTAAAAATTTTCGTTGGTGCACCTGTATTTGACATTCAGCAGGACTGTCTGTGTGTGTCTCTACGTGCCCCATCATAGTAGATAAGATCGCTTAGTTTCAAGTTGGGTGAATCTGACATTAAACTATCGTATTTCACTCAATTCAGTATCATTTTGGTCCCTTAGCTGCCTGAGCTGCTGTGGAGACTAGAGGCTTCCCTTTGCACAGCCACCTAACCCTGTTTACTGGTGCATGTGAGGCATTTAGGTAAACCTCTTTGAATAGTAGTTTCAGAAAACAGCCTGGGCTGCACTCTCCCACTGTAAACTAGTCAAGTCTCTGCATGTTTGTTGGCCATGCTGCCCCACCTACCAATATTCAACCTGTGGGAAACACTGATATATGATCAAACAGCCACCAATAGCCTAAAGCATTGCCAGTAGTGGGACCAAAACATCGCTGGGAACAGAGCTTTTGCTGACGTTCTCAACTGAAGTGGTAAAACAGCAAAATGTTTCCCCTCTCCGCAATGTTTCAGTGCAAGAAAACGGCAAACCAAAGCATGAGGAGTCAGAAATGCAAAGAAAGGGTAGTATAGCCAAAGAGGAGGTACATTTTACTAACTTTTGAGTCCAAGCCCAAGATTATCCTCAGGAAAAAAGAATCGATTTAATGTGCAAAACATTTATCTACACTTTCATTCTCGATTACAATCATGTAAATAATTTGTTAGGAAATTACCGATGTGTATGGAAACTTGCAAAAATGGGAACACTTAATATTTATTATGTGCTGGGAAAAACATCTGAGTGTCCCTAAACACAACTAATACAGTGTAAAAAAAATTGCTCCATAAGCAGATTTTCAGCATATAAAGTCATTATGGTGACAGGATGATTCATTTAGAGGCATGTTAATCTTAGTAAAGAACTTATATATTTGCTTTGTTTTAGCTCTATTTTTGGTCTCCACCAGCTCCTCAGGGAAATATAAGACCCTTTAGCTGATAAGTGCATCACTATGATCATCAGCTTGCCTTTGTTTGTGTCTCTCTGCAGTTTGCTGCTGTGTGGAGGCTTTGTACAGATTTTCACAAACAGCAGCTGCCAGAAACACTGGCAATGAAATGTGTCAAAACTCAAAATTTCGAGTGTCTCAGAATGGATGCTTTGGACAATGCCTTTTTATCGTGCTTTTGTGCCCAAAACGGTGTACATATTTTATCCCTTGTGGCCCATTTTTGTGTCCATGTATGTTTGGTTGAGTATCACTTTGATAAAATCTGCCTTTTTAATGGAGAACTGGAAAAATCATAACTTACAGATGAGAGACCGGAGTCATGACTGCAATATTTAGGATTCAGGAATAGTAACTCTCAACATTCATGCTCATTTTGTACCCAGAATTGGCATGAATGTTAAGAGATTAATACACCAACCTTTCTACCACTCTACATGACGTGTAGTCCCCTTTTTAGAATCAAAAACCCTTGAATTGAGCTGCATTTAATTCCATTCTCTCCGTTCTTTTCCCCCACCGTTAGCTGCTCTTTGTCTTTCTCTTTTCTTACTCGACACTGAATCACAGCGGTGGATGCTGACCTAGTGTTCTGACGTTAGCTTTGTAAGAAGCTGCAGATTTTCCACTTGGTTCTGTTGGTTTTGGGTCGGACTCTTAATGTCCTCCAGCTGGGACGATTCCACCTCCGCGGCTCATTTAGGAGCTGCGTTTATGAGCCACCATGAAGAATAGTCAATGATCCTCCTGTAAGAGTGTTGTTGATGTCATTTACCGAGCAGCAGCTGTAATGCTTCATTACGCTGTTAGTCAGAAATCCCACTGGAAATACAAGTGCGACCACCGTGCCGCATAAACCAGCAGAAGAAAGTGGAGAAATCCAAAAAGCAAATACTGTCTGTCCAACAGGGCTTCAACTGATCATTATTTTAATCGTCAGTTGATCTACTGGTCATCATCCCAGTTAACAGATCAAGCAATAGGTCTATAAATTTGCATCAAACCCCCAAATTCAATTTCTGAAACTGAAGAATGTATATACTTTTAGCTGAAAATACAAATTCACTTATAAAAATACTGAATTTCAAAAAAATATTTGACAATTGCGTAGTCGATAAATTATCTGATTGCACAAAAATGTTCACTGCAGGCATTAAAGAATCACTGTTTTGTAACATTTGGGAGTCTGGAACTGTGAACATTTTGGTAATTGTTTTTTATTAGTCAGGCAATAAAATGGTTGTTACTGAATTATTTTTACAATCAACTAATTGATTAGCCTCTCTGTGGTGTGTGGAAGCCAGCGTCTACATTTTCTTTACATATAAAACGAGTTGCTCATCAGTCAAAATTAAGTAAATTGTTGGCCTCTCATAAACTACAACCACCTCTTCTTTTTTAATGCAGCCACATACATTATATGTACATTGAAACATGGATTCTTTTAAATATCGCCCTTAAATGTCCTACTCCAGGTGACAAGAAGTTTTGGAACCAGGAAACGTATCAAACGTTTGAAAGGCATTGTGTATTAAGTGTCTTGCCTTTTTATAGATAACATAGAGGACTTTTTGTTTGTGAATGTAATGGTAGACGTGTCTACTGCAGCTGATGCCATTAACCACAGTGCTGCAATGTTTCCATAAGAAAATTTAAAGTTCTAAATAGAAGAATGTAGGTGACTGCAGAAAATTAACTAATCCTTACTGCTCTAATCTTCAGAAAATGTTGACTACTTCAAGAAAATAAAGAAGAAATGGTTAAACACTGGAGTTGAAAGTAGAATGAGCAGATGTTTTATCCATCTGTTGACCCGTGTCTGCCTTCCGTTTCAGGATCTGTCCGGCTCCATCGATGACTTGCCCACCGGCACCGAAGCGGCGGTGAGTTCAGGGGCGTCGGGCTCAGGCAGCACTCAGGGCGACCAGGGGACTCCAGCCCGTTCGCCTTTCTCACCCCACGTCTCACCTCGGCTCCTCCCACCAGCTCGCACCGGGCCTTCTCCCTCCCCCTCTCCATCGCCCGCTGGGTCCAGCAGCCAATCACGATCGGGACCATTGTCCCCCGCCACTAGTGGACCAGGTGTGACTCCAAATCTTCTGGATAGTCAGTACATTAGAATGTGGACCTGCCAGCATAGTATGAATGCTCACTCTGTCCTTCTGTCTGATTTAGGCTCTCAGTTGACCCCTCAGATGTCTGGTCCTGGATCAGATGTTGGTCCTCATTCCTCCCAGTCTGCCATGACTCAGGACAGAGGTACGACTCACCAGCATAAAGCCCCTTTCAGACATGCATTTCTTTCAGTTATTCTAGCAGCTTCTGAAAGGTCAAACCTGGTAACATTTGACTTTCAGCAAAGTACAAATCTTAGCTGCACGGCGTCACATCAACAGATATTAATGGATGCACAAGCGGATGCACTTTGAGCTGTGTGAAGCAATCTAGGGAAGGCTTCTTCTGCATCTCAGCACCAATGTTGCTTTATAAATTTTACAGACAGAAAATACATTTCCATAGAGATTCAACTTTACATAAAGAAAGCTCAGATTAATTAGACTCATCAGCAATGTATGGAACTTGTGTGTTTTTTTTCACAAAACATTATCAACAACTGAAGATTTGTTTCCAGCTGTTTGTAGGAGTCTTTACTCTGAATTTATTAAACTACAGCACCAGACAGGAGCTGGATAAATATGAGCATCTCCAAAGAAAGGCAGTTACTTCCGTTTACAAAAATGGAACAATAGCAGTAATTTTAGCAGCTGCTAATAATTTTAAATTACCTCAACATCAAGACAGGATAGATCAGGATCTAATGGCAAGTTAAACTGTGCAGTCTTATTTACGCTCATTGATGATGCTAATGTTTATCAAGTATAATGTCCTCTGTTAGCATGCTAAACACAGACTCCGGTCGAAGCTGTTTTTCAGGTATTTGGTCGGAAGTCAAAGTGTGGACCTCATAAGAAGTCAGAGGATCACTGATGTTATTTCAGTCCATTCTGCAGGGACCATAAATATGTAACCTAATTTACTTTCTCCTTTCTTGGTTTGTGTTTCCTTCAGGTTTCCCTCCCTCCATGCAGCGCAGCACCGCGGGGTCCCAGTTTGGCCCCCAGCAGTCTGCACCACCTATGGCTCCTCACCCAGCACCAGGGGGTCCCATGCACCACAGCTCCTACCAGCAGGGCAGCCACTCCTTTGGCCAGTATGGACCCCCAGGTATGAACGGGTGCAACTCGAAAACGGTTTTTGCATGTTTACCCTCTGCAGGAAAATAATATTTACTTCCGTCTGCTGTCTCCTCTGTCTTCGCTATGTCTCCGTCTCATGTCTTGCCTCATGCTCCTCAGGTAATTACCCTCGCCCCCCCCACTATGGCGGGGCCCCCAGTGCCAATTACAGTGGACCCGGCCCAGGCTCTGGCCTGGCCAACAGCCTGGGATTAAACGCCAGCAGCCCCATGCACGGTCAGGGCCCCTCCACCCCGGCAGGTCGTGGCCCTGGGCCTGGTGCCGGGGGACGGCCTTACCACACTGGAGGGAACACCATGGCCCCCACCTCCCCCGGCATGCCGCAGCCTGCCGGACAGGGCATGGGACCTCCAGGGCCCAACACCAGCTGCAAACCACCTGAGATTGGCCCCAATGCTGGACCAAGTGCCAACTCCTCGTCCACGACTGCCACCCAGAGCAGGTGAGTCCTGACAGAGGCAGGTGCTGGAAACTCCTGGACACATCTTGAAAATCTTAACAATTTCAAGAAGATTTAGATAGCAGTGGACACCAGCTTGTTTTAGTATGAGACGCGTAGGTCATTAACCCAAATATGGCTTCAATGTCCAGACAGTGACAAAAAAATGTCACTACTATATCCAATTGTCTTTTGGAAGTGTGTGAGTTAAAATTTCAGGCAGGCAGACATCAACTGAGTCAGTGAGAAGAAACACTAAACTATTTTTACATGCAGTGGCTAACACTGGAAAAAGTGCTCCTCTCAAAACAAGAAGAAAAGCTTATAGGAACTTTTACCTTGAAATAAGTAAAAAAAATCTGCCAATAGAACAAGTGAAAATGGTTTGGTAAGATTTCTTTAAAAAAAGATATGATATTTAGAATATTGAGATCTTAAAATTAGCTGGGGAAACTTATTTTAAGCTATATTTTAGGTGTCAAGCTTTGGTGTCTTAAAATAAGCCAGACATGCAAAAAAAGAAGAAGCAGTTTTTCACTAAAAAATATATATTTTTTGCTTTCATGTAACCTCCTAATTTGAGATGTATGAAACTTATTTTGAGTTTTCTTGTACAATACAACTCAAAACAAGGTAATTTCAAGATTGTTTGACAGATATTTAAGATGCATTGTCTTAAAACAAGTCCCTCCATCTTGTTGAAATATCACTTAAGTGAATTTATCTTAAATCAAGTAGGATAAGACATTTTGACTAAAAATAAGACAAACTTTGTAAGATTTTGACTTTTTGCAGTGAATGCAGCACAGCAAAATGAATGAAATTAAATAAACATGGTCAACTGTGACATTTATGTTTAAAATGCTCCAGACTGCTTGGGACAACTTGAGTGACATTTTCATTAGAAGTAGCTCTTTTCAAAGTAGTTCTTGGTCCCACAGCTGCATCGACTACGTGGAAACTAGAGGCTTCTCTGTGCACAGCAGCGATACGACCAAATCATGTACTGGTGCCGTCATTGCTACCACTTGGAAAAGTTAGTCTGGAGCAACAAATGTCTTTTTTGTACCTCAATACTTCAGGAATTTGTGCTAAGGAAATGTAAAGATTAAGCAAAATTGTAGCTTCACTGTTAAACAAAACAGTGCGAATTCAGAACTATAAAGAAATTCCAGCTATAGAAAGGGGTTCAAAATAAAGTTCTGTTTCACTCTTTTCAAAGCCCTTCATGTGTTACCATGAGCCAATTCTTTGTATTTTCTTCCTCACAGAACATTTCCCAAAATATTTAAACTGGATTTTCTCCAAAACAGAGCAAAAGAGCATCAGTTGGTTTGTGTTTGATGTGTTTGGAGGTTAAACTGATGAAAGTCGACTGTGTGTTGCCTCTCAACCTCCACCATCCCACCATGTTTCCAGGCCTCCCTTCGCTCGCTCGCCCGTCTACCACAACCAGTCCTGGCTCGGGGGTCGACCCGCCCTCTCTCCTACCCTTCACCCCTCCCACCCTCCTCACCCTCAGCACCATCATCCTCCTCTTCCTCACCCTCCTCACCACTCCCAACAGGGTGCCAATGCTCAGACTCAGCCCACCGTGCAGACCCCCCCTGAGCATTATGGGTAGGTTTGGTGTCGGAGCCTGACAGATACAGAAACGCTTCGTCTGTCTTCTTGCTGCTCTTGCACAAATGTGGTTTATTCTACAATAAAACACAAAATGTAGATATAAGCTCTATACCTGATGAAGCTGTGTGATGAGTATTTGTCAGGCTCTGCGTACACACAGAGGTTACGGGGTGTATTACTAACCGAACCTCCTGTCCATTGACGGACTGCTCGGCTTCAGAGAGGCTGCTGCTGCTGATATGTCTTTTTGTTTACAGCTGGAACTAACCATGATGTCATATTTCCGTCATGTCTTGTATTGTTTGAGCTTCCACTGGAGCTCTTAATAATATTCCGTTGTGTCCTCTTCTTCTGCATCAGTTTATAGCATTGACCAGAGACTTATACCTATCTGCTGTTCATCTGACCATCCACTCTCCAAACAGTGACAAAAAGACATGTTTCACATTTTCCTTTCACCATTTGATAAAATTAGGAAAAACGCTGTGCTGCCTTTGGATTAAATCCTCACTGATGTCATTATGAGGTTTGTAGCTTTCAGCCACACACTTGTGTGTTGGTGCACACTGTTGTCATATCGACAGTCATTACTTTTAGCCTGCAAACAGGAAGTACAAACAAACACTGATCTGATAAAATTTCAATGTACTATTTGACAGACTCCAAACAACATGAGTCAACAGGATACTTTATACAGACATCCAGTAGAGGATGTTAAGCTCTGTACACATGAAAAAAACCTTGCATCCTACTGAAAATCAACAATTTAATTTAGGGCATTAGGCAGATATGTCAATTACTGACCGAGTATTCACACTAACTTAACAGTAAATTGTGAAACAAAGTAACGCAGTGCATTTTGCAAATAAGCATACAGGTGTAGAGGTCCTATTACAGCATACTGGAGAGTTTCATCCAGATGACCTCGTCTGCCACTGAGCTCTGATCTTGAAACCATTCAGGTCTTTCTTTTTATCTGTTTCCTGCTCAGATCCTGGATGCTGATGCTTTATTCCTTACCTTCTTCCTCTGCATAACCTCCTGCATGTGAGCTGCCACCTCATTTGCTGAGTGACATCTCACAGATAATCAAAACACTTTGTTCTGTTGTGATTTCCAGGCAGGGCGGCTACCCGGGCATGACGCCGATGAGTGGAATGGGCCCTGGAGGCCCTGGAGGCCCTGGAGGTCCTGGAGGTCCTGGAGGTCCTTTTAGCCAGCAGCCAGGCAGTAACTCTGGCAGGATGACGCCACAGGGACCCCCCTACAACGCCCCATCATCAGGTAGGATCATAGAACATCTGTCAAAAATGATCCAGAAGCTTTGTCCACCATTTAAAAGTGAATCTGCTGCCTTTACCTTTCAGGGCCTATGATGATGTCAGCAGAAGGGATGGGTCCTCACGGAGATGTCAAGCAAAGAGTTGAGCTCAGTAAAGAGGGAGTTGGCGCTGCCACCGAACCACCCAAACCCAAGGTTTGTTTGTCTTTTGGCTCTGTTAACCAGTCACAGTGGCTGTTTGCTCTGCCAGCGTCTCTCGGTGCCGGCTTTGCTCTCCTGGCATGTTCTAACAGATGCATGCGTGCTGAGCCTGATGCAGGGAATACACCTTCACAGCTCTGATAATGGTTTCTGAATGACAGTGTCATGTTAACAATTTACATGTTATAAACCGCAAAGTACATTTATATTTCGCAGTTTGATAATGATGATAGTCAGGAAGGATAACTCCACTGAGATTTTAGATGAATATGTAGAAACATTCTGATATACATGTGATGAGTTGATTTAAAATCCATCGGTCTGCTTACTTTCTGCTTAAAGGAGTCTGGATCATACAAGGTAGTCCAGTTTGTTGCTAAAATAATCAAACCAAACTTCTTTTATATCCGAACAAAAATGAGTGTAAGAGGAATGCTAACTGGTGAGAAAAGATCTTCTCAAAAGTTTAACTTATAACTTGCAAACAAATAGTTTGTTCTTTTTCACTGATCTGAAGCCTTACTGTTAGGTTGGTGGTTATGAAGCTGCTGTCTCTTCTCTCGTCTTTCTGTTTGCAAAAAGTCAGGCAGCTATCTTGTTTGTTTATTTTCAGGTGTGCCTTCCCAAAGGCTAATGGGTTTTTAAGTGACAGTGGGGTATTTACAGCCAGCTGTTGTCAGCTCTTTACATCTGGTGTCTTCTCTCCTGCTCTCTGTGCTCACAAATGCTGCATTTCAATATAGCTAAATCCCAATGAAGTTCACATTTTGATATCTTTCTGTTTTCTGTTGTCAGACAATAGAATGAGAACAAAACAGTGACTGAAACATGGCACATTAAAGCTACATGTCAAGCAGCAGTCACTTCTAAGCTGCTGCTCTGCACTGCTAAAAACCAGATTTAAAAACCACAATGTCACTGACAAAGTAATCATGCTCACAAGTTAAAGACAGCATTTTGATGTAAAGTGATCACTCAGAGAGAAAGTTAGAAGTGACAGAGGAGGATCTTTCTCATTTCTTTACTTAGCAAGCAATCTCTGTCCACCACATCTGGGACACTGAACTGTCGCTCAGAAACTCATTAGACAGTGGGAATGCACCCTTGAAAACACCCTACCCATATGAGAGGCTTGTATCAGAAGTGCAAACAGGAAGTCAGGTGACACAAACGAGAGGGCAGGTGGTGCAACCACAAAGCTGACAGTAAAGGTTAAAGTCTGATCAGTGAGATTGAAAAAGAGAAAACTATAAACAAATGTCAAAGAAAATCCAATAATTTGTTTGCAAGTTATAAGTTCATCATTTCAGATGATGCTTTATTACTTCAGTGAGTTTTTTTTCACTCTTCATTCTTATTTTTGTTTGATATTTTCCAGTGTTGTGTGATTATATTGACACAAACTGTCGTTAAGCAGTCAGTATCGAGAAGTATTTTCCCCAAAAGACAAGAAAGCAAGGCTGGATGAGCAAACTGAGGCTCCAGGTTCAACGTCAACTAGTTGTTTTCATTAACTGATTGTCGGAAACTCGTGAATTTTGAGGTCCTGTTACAAAATCTAGCTTTAATAACCTTTATTATAAATTAAATCTTTAATATTGCACCCATACCGCACATTCATAATTATGCATAAGCTGGAGGACGATAAGAGCACAGAGTTTTTGGGCTGGGGATGGCTAACAGGTTCAAAAGAGAAACAAATGGAGACTCTGAGAATCAGAAAGCAGCATCTGTCAGGGTTTGTAAACAAGCTGCAGAAGAAACGTGTGATTCAGAATGACATGTCAGCTTTTCAGTGCAGTCTGTTTGTTCCAGGTTCCACAAAGACGCTGATTCCCTCGTGCTTTTACTGCGTCTGGTTGCTCTTCATTGTAGCTGACAGTATTGATCAGATTGTTTCCAGCAGCTCGGTGTTTGTTACACCTGTCATTATTTCATCTGGCTTTGGCTGGTTTGGAAGTGTTACAGAAAACCCAAAATAACCGGTTGCTGCCAACACGAGCCAGAGTTCCTCCAACGCAGCTTCTCTTCAGGTTTTTTCTTCTCCGTCTGCTTGTTTCTTCTTGTTTTCCGTCTTGTTTAGCTCGCACTCCGCTCAGCAGCTGGAGAGTTTTGAAAGCTCCGACTTCTCCTCCTCGCTGCTCTCTTCTGACTCGCCTCTCCTCATTATCTAATAGCGAAGAGTCGACCTTGATCACAGCCGGCGCAGATCTGTTCCTGGCGGTCGGGGGTTACGAGAGACGGCTCGTCTTTGCCTCCGCTTTGACTCTGGTTCGGTTGATGAGAAGTGGCTGCTTTGTGTCTGCAGTTTGTCGAGGAGTTACAGCAGCTCGGCGTCAAGTTTCTCCAGAGTGCGGAGACGCTGCTGCTGCTAATTTTTGCCACTTTTTTGTTTTGTACGGAAACAGTTTGCTCACGGTTTGACACTCCATAAGTTCGGCGGTTGTTTTTTTCATCTCAACTGTCAGAGAATTTCAAAATAGATGTGAGACAACAGGAAATGTAAAATCTTTAAAGACTCAGTGGGATGTTAAAATTCACAACGATTCCGCTTGTTTTCTTTGAGGCGCAGGGGAAGACCTGACTGTTTATTTGTCTTTTGATCAGCATAAAATGTCACTACTAAAGTGAAGTTAAAACTCATGAATATTGATTAATATTGAAGTGTTTGTTGAGTCTGTGGCAGTTCTCTTCTCTGACATTTATTTATTTATATATTTGTGTCGGATTGTGGAATATTTTTAAGCCTTTTAAGGAACGTTTGTTGGCTATGGCGGCCCTCAAGGACAAAAAAAAACATTCAATAGGTAAAACACATTCAAAAAAGAATAGAATGGTTTCCTATCAGGCCCACTCTTGAGATGAATGGTCTTATCTCAGTAAATTCTTTCATTATTTGGCTTGACGTTTTTAAAAATCTAATAAAAAAGGAATAATCAGAGGCAAAATGCAATTACCCAAAAGACGCATGTCATCTAACTTGTTTTTTGTGAAACCTCTTTCATCTGATCATTTTATTTGGTATTGATTGATTTTGTTTTTATTTTAATTGTGCTGTCTGTCACGTAAAAATTTCTAAATTGTGCTTTCACTCTTGTATGAGCCCATCGTAATTGTGAAATTCTTGATATTTCGCTTTTAAAAACCTGTTTTACAGCTTATGCCTGACATCCAGTGTGCAAAATACACAGTGGAAAGCAAGGGATCTGTCCTTTTGTAGGTTAATTCTGCTACATGATCAGCGAAAAGCAACAGCAGACTGTTAAACTTTGTATGCAGTTTAGAACTTACCTTAAATTTCCTTAAAATAAGATAGTTGCAGAAAACACCCTAAGACGTCTCCTTAAAATATTCCATTAGATATTTAAGGGTGCTTCCATATCTTGGCCCTGTACTTAAGAAATCCAAAAAGACCTTTCCAACCAATGTAAGGAGGAAAACTGAAGTTACCTTGGAGTCTATTTTAACTGCAATAAAACTGAGTTTATGGCGATAAATGAAGAAAATGAATGCACCACTCCTCTGTTGCAGTTTCCTCTTACGGCCATTGTTTGCTGTTTTCTTAAGGATCAAATTGGTTTATCAGTGTAATACTTGTGCAGGAATCAATAAGAAAAGCATCTCCTCCTGAATGATTTGGTTTTATTGTCTTTTCTTTTGCTGTTTTTCATTATCTAAGCTCTATCTTTGTTAGGTGATAGCAGGTGAGATGACAACAGGTATCACAAGTGCAAGCAAGCAGTCTCCATGGAAACTGTAGGATTTTGTCACTGTAGAATCTCTTTCGATGCACTAAATGCCTTAAGGTTAACTAAGGAAACTCCCATAAGTAAATCTCTCAGCTGTGGAACAATTAAGGTGTCACACTTAAGGAGAAACTCAAGGCGTTTTTGTGTTAGCAGAGCTAGAGCATCCCACGAGTCCAGCCTTTGTTGCATCTCTTTTCACTCGTTCTTGCTGTTGCTGTCTAATGAAAGGAAACGGCAGCCGGCAGCTTGTTGTTAACCAGCTGCCATCAGACATCTGCTGTCAGCTGACCTCCACACACATTAACCTGACTGTCCATCTGCTCGATGCTAAACGCTAACGCCGCTGTCTGCAGCAGGTTTCCCTCCTGAGCTTTTCTGAATGTTGTGGTGTGAAACTTCAAACCTGAAGAAGAAACCTTTCCCTCTTCTGCCTCTGCGTGTGTGTGAATGATGTCTGTGTGTGTGTGTTTTGTATCACAGGACAGCTACAGCTCTCAGTGTGTGTCCCAGCCCCCCACCCCCTGCCCTATGTCCCCCAGCTCAGCTAGTCTGTCCTCCTGTCACGGGGAGGACAGTGATAGCATTAGCAGCCCCGCCTGGCTCAGGACTCCGACCAGCCCCGTAAGTGCCCCTAGCACAACTCTTGTTCATGTATTTTCAGGGCTCTACAGTGTTCTTGATGATCTTTGGCTCTGATCCTCTGAAGTCTCTACACTGTAGAGTCCTGCTTCCTGCTGCTGCTGATGAAAACCTTGTAATTCCAGATCCTGCATTAGCTTTTTGGGCCCTTTTCAGACATGTTCTACCTAATGAATAGACTAACCTATCCAAAGCCATTTTGTTAGCGTTTCGCACAACTCATTACTTCATTTAGGAATCTGTACTGTGCGCACAAAGATGCTCAATAAAGACTGCAGAACCACCATTTTTCTGTCAATTAATCCATCGATTATTTGAGTGATTGGTGCTAAACTTAACAATTAAATTTCCTCCGAAAAAGCCAATTTGCCTGCTTTAAGTTTATTTATTTTTACTGTCTGTATGTCATGGTGTAAGTGCCCCACAATATGGAAAAGAAGCTATTTTAAATATTAAAGTGCACAACTGTAGCGTTAAACTGAAAATCCTTAAACTCCATCAGGGCGAACAAAACAAGGGCTTATGATTAAACTCAGTAGTGCAAGTCCAAAAGAAATCCAAATTTCTATCAAACCCTGCCACTGAGTGAAAAAGTTCAATCTGTATATTGCACAAAGTCCAATGAGGATATTTTTACAGCAAATCCTTTTCTCCTTATTGTGGAATTGTTCTCTGGCAGCTTAGATTTCTATGAAAATATCACCGGGGTCCATGGGATATATCTTACGTACATTTTTTTTTTTTTAATGGACTTGCTCTGTTGGTCAGGCATGTGGGTTCTGTAAAGCGTCTTGAGACAATTTGACTGTAATTGGCGCTATATAAATAAAATTGAATTGAATTTAAAAAAGCTAATATTTTTTATGTTCATTATGATCATGTCTTTACAAATTCCATCCTTATTTATTATGGAAACAATCAGTTATTTCAAAAAATGACTGGATATCACTAAAATGTCAACTAAATAACCATCTGATTTTTGTCAGACATCACAGTTATGAAGTCAGGATTTTAGCAGCATATTAGAAGTGACTGCTGGTCAACATGCAGTCTTAATGAGTCACATGTCAGTCACTCCTTCATACTTGTTCCGTTGTCTGATAACAGGAACAGAGAAATATCTAAATGAGAACGACTTTACTGGGAATTAGACTGAATTAACACAGTATATGTGAGCACAGAGAGCAGGAGAGAAGTAAACAGATGTAAAGTGCCTCTCCGTCGAATAGCTATTGAAACTCTATCATTTTTATGTTCCATGATCATCTGAAGTACTTCAGTGCTTTAGAAGCTTTGGGTCTATGAAAACTTTCACATCTAACAAACTGGGCTGTGGCCATTATTGTCTAAAATGGTAGCGCTAACTGCAGCTGACCAGTGACTGGAGCCAAAATCAACCGTAGACGTAACTCTACAATTCTGCAGTCCTACATCAGAGAAACATTTACTACAATGAAGTAAAACAAAAACACGCAAGGATTTATCGATTAGTTATCCCCGATTAAATGATCCCTATCTAGATAGGCAAATAATAAATTGATCAGTTTGAGGAATTTTAGAATTAAAAGAAAAGTCTCGGTTTTTGGCTTATTTAATTTGAATATTTTCTAGTTTCCATATCCATCTGTGCCTCTAAACTGAATCTTTTGGGGTTGTGAACAAAATGAGACATTCAAGGATGTTAACGTGAACTTTGGGAAACACTGACTGACATTTTTGGACTTTTTATAAACCAAACAGCAAATCGATTGATAAAGAAAAGGATCGACAGATGAACTGACAATGAAAATAATCGTTAGTTACAGCCTGAGCCTTTGTTGATATCGTTTTTCAGGTTTTTGTGCAATTCACTGAGCTGCCAGTGAATCTCTTTGGAGTTGGTTGGTGGTCCAGCCATGGATATGGGGGACCTGCAGCTTTATTCAGACATTAGAGGACATCCATTGTGATGTTTGAGACTGATCTCAGACTAATTCAGAGGCATTTTTATCAAATATTTTTGCCACACTATATCTACAACACTAACTACTCTCTGACTGTTAAATGTTCAGTATTTCAGAGAACATGTTAACACTTGAAATCGGGGGCTTGCAGATTAAACGCTGTGATGTCTCTTGTGTAAGCATCAAACCAAAATACTCTTGTCAGATTAGCAGAAGAGGGGCATGTCTGAAAGGGCTGTTAAAACCCTGCAGGTGATGTTGACGTCCACCTGATCACGATCTCCTGTTTTACCGCTTTTCCGCAATGTGACTTTTTGAACATGCAATGTTTTCATTAGACAAAGCAGCAATGTGCCTCCATCTGACGTACAGGACTGTGCTAAAGTGCTGGCACTTTGTCACCACTTCACTCAGAACACCTGCACACAGTTTTTTATCTTTTGGGGAGGACGGTTGTTCAGCATCTTGGAAAACTTGACACAGTTCTTCTGAGGATTCAGTCTTTCTCAGTCGTTGGTCTTTTCATTTGATCCAGACTGACTCCGTGACGTTGGAATCAGGACTCTGTGGGGTTCAAATCTGCTGCAGGACTCTTCGTTCTTCTCGTAGATGAAGATTTATGACTGAATGTTTGTCCTGCAGAATGAATGAATGAGAATCTAGACATCAAAAGTGCCTGAAACTTTTGCACAGTCCTGTATATTTTATGTGTCTGACAGCTGTTTATGTTTTGCCTTTGAATTCTAACGAGACTTTCTCATTAATCAGTGACTAAAAGTTTTTTTTTTTAATCTAAAAAATCTACAGTTTCTGCTGGATGTTAAGAGATAATTAAGGTGTACATGCAATTAGCGTTATCAAAGTTGAACCAACCTTCGTGAAATATGTCAAGAACCTTTTATTGTGAAAGGAAAGGTTTGACATCGCCCTCATCAGGCCTCCCTTAGAAATGTTCAGACCTCATTTTGTTTTCTCGTCTACAAAAGAATTCTAAATTAAACTCATGTAAATTTTACGTTCAAATCCACTTAGTTTGAATGTTATGGTTGTAGAAGCTCAGCTGGAGGAGGTTGTTCTGCAGCAGAACAAACGTTAGATTCCATCGGTGTTCAAGCAGAAGATCAGGGAGGTTTATCTGGGTCACATGATTCATTAGAGAAACAAAATTTGATTAATAACAAGGGCTCCAGCTAATAACTAGTTTTGATCATTTCTCAGGTAATGGATCCCTTGTTTTGTCAGAAAACAGTAGATGCCAGCAGTGATTTCCCACAAAAGTGGTGTATTCAGATTTGACACTTAAAAGCATTCGGTTTACTGCCAGATGTAACAAACACAAGCAGTAGATCATCTCATTTAAGAAGCAAGAAACTTGACCAACAGCTATTACTTGAAACTCAGCACTGTAGCTCTAAAACCAAAGAGTCGGACATTTTGAAATGTTGTGAGAAGTCTTTAAAGTCTTGAAACTTATGTCACTGTTTTAATGAGAAAGTCTCTCCAGCTGTGAAGGCGTTGCGCTCAGACACAGGATGAACCATGTGGTCATTTCTCTGCTGGTGTTTTCGGTGTCGGCTGTCTGCCACAGTGTTGCCCAACCTGTAGGACGTCTGCTGGCTGTGTTTTGTCTCTGATCTACTTCCACGCAGTTATCGGTCTGGATTGGGCGATAAATCAACGATTCATGAAATGTTTACATCTCGTTCTTTAATAGAAGCTGCTGTCTCTTTTTTAACAGAATTTTATAACTTTATGATAAAACTAATATTCTAATTATCTAGACTTATCCACCTGTCTTGAGGGAATTAAACAATCAACGCTGGCAGCAGTCAAACTAGAGCATCATTTTAACAAGCTTGACTGAGCTGAGGCTGACTCTCACCTTGTCGTTTCCATGAATCTCAGGATAGAGGCCCTTACAGATAGAATACACATGTTAAAACATAATACAGCAGATCTAAACAAACCGGAATAAACCTTTAAATAATAAAGCCCTTTTAAAATACTGAATACCTAACTTTTGCTTCATTAAGCCGGCAAAGTGATGGCTTTGTGTTGTTCGCGACGTTAGTGTTCCTTGCATCTTTACCCAGACAAGACTATCACGGAAAGAGTCAAGATTTGCACAGTATTTGGTGAGACTAAGCAGTACACATGCCATTAAGCTGTCTTCTTATCTCTGAATACTTTTGTGCCTTTCAGCAAATAATACAAACAACTCCTCTTTGCGCTCGCTGCGTCTAAATGATGTCTGTTTAATGGTCACTTCTGGACTGTCTTCAGTACTTGGTCATCTCATGCAAGCTTAAAAATCTTTCAGAATGATTTCATGCTGAATGTGATACAGAAATGTCACCTGAGCGTAACAGACGTGAGGGCTGCAGATCTGTAAAGGGGTTGTTTTTGCCGACTTCCAGCAGTTTAACATCTTCCCTTGGTGTAGTGATGTGGAAGTAGACTGTAGAGTAGCATGGCTCCTCTGTAGAGGGCCGGCGTTACAAAGGTTGGGTAGCGCTGATGTTTTGTGTCATTTGTGTCTTTGTGATGTAACAGCGTTGCTACAATGCATGTGAAATTCATGAAAACTGATTTACAGACTTCAGTTGCACCTTTATGGAGCACTACGCATTTCCTTTAAAAATCATGTCATGCTGCCAATTTATAAAATATCTGACATGACACGTCTGCTAATCACTGATCAGTATGTTCAAGGTAAAGCAAATTATCTTGGTTTGTTACTTGTTTATATTCTAGCTTGAAAATTAAATTAAATAACATTAATTGAACATCTCTTCCTTAACCAGTAATGGATTTTTTAATCAAAAGTTACAGTTTGTAAACGTAAATGACTTTAACCTTTGTAAATTAGTGTTTTTATTTTATAGTAGAGCATCATTTAGATCAGGCGGAGTCAGTAAATCTCATCAGTAGGTCTTTAATGCTAAATGTCTGACCATCCTCTTAAAGTCTTATGTTTATTCCATAAAATTTAAGGCTGAAAATGTCTTTTCAAAGTCTGACTTTTAATTATGAAAGTGTATAAAATGTGGATAAACACTAGATTTCAGCTCTGTTAAAATCCTTGAAATGATAAATCAGGAAAAAAATCAGCAAATTATAGTCAGTGGAACACAGTTAAAACCTTTAAATATTTTGACAAATTTAGATATGGCTTATACACCTGATAGTCATCTACAGAAACATATTATTTTACACATTTTAAGAATCTCATCTAGCTCTAATTTTTAGTGTTGAAAATTACCTTCAACATATCAATTTTAAAAAGGCACACTAAATTGTAAAAAAAAAAAAAAAAAAAATCTTGAGGTGTTTACCAGAATTACTAAAGAACAGCAAATGTTCCTGTGCTGATATTTCTCTAGGAAGATGGTTTTAGTTTCTGTCTGTGATTATAGAACAGCGACTGAACTTCACCTCTTTCTTTACATTTTTACCTTTTAAGCTGCTTAGTGGTCCTTTAAAGTGCAACTAATCTGAAAAATCCCTCAGCTAATGTGGTGGGAAATGACCATCAGCCCCTAGTCTGTGGTGGATTTTGATGTTAGTGTAGCCAAACAAGCTCCATTCAAAGGTTCCCTCTGAGACCGTCTGTTTAATCTATGTTGGCTGTGACAAGGTGGTGATTGGTTTTATTGTGCGTTTCATCTCTGCTTTGAGATCTAAACTTGAAGCTGATGGTTGTCTTCGTGTCTCGGTCTCTCCAGAAGCCCAGCGTGGCCACCATGACCAACGAGAAGATCACCCGGCTGTATGAGATGGGCTCCGAGCCGGAGAGGAGGCTGTGGGTGGACCGCTACCTGTCCTTCATGGAGGAGAGGGGGACGCCCGTCCCAAACCTGCCTGCGGTCGGAAAGAAGCCGCTGGACCTCTGCAGACTGTACCTGGCTGTTCGAGAGATCGGAGGACTGGCCATGGTGAGACATCACTGACACTCCTCTTTCTGTGTTCTATTTCTTTTCATCCTCTTTACTTTCTTCTTCTTGCAGTGTTAATTTAAGCACCTAAGTTTGTCTTGTCTATTGTAATCAGCATGTGTCCTCATGTACTGAATACAGTGTAGATTCAGCTTCATATGAGCAGCTTAAAGATAGCCGTAATATTAGTGATTTGTTATCAGTTATTGTTGAATTTAGCCCATCAATCTGTTTTCTTCTTCCTCTTCTCAGGTCAACAAGAATAAGAAGTGGAGGGAGCTGTCATCCCTGTTGAACGTGGGGACGTCCAGCAGCTCTGCCAGCTCTCTGAAGAAGCAGTACATCCAGTACCTGTTTGCCTACGAGTGCAAAGTGGAGCGAGGGGAGGAACCTCCACCTGAAGCCATGGGGCCTGCCGGAGAAAGCAAGAAACCTCCGTCCCTCCAGGCCAAGATTCAGCCACCCTCCCCAGGTACGAAATAACTTGTTATATTTTAACCACCAGAAGACCATTCCAGCCTGGAGACCGGGTCTTCTCACAATAAACTGTAAGAAACCTGTGAGGTTTTGGCAAGTGTTCTTCCTTCTGTTTCCAACTGATAAAAATCCCACAAGGACTAAAATTAAAGAGAGATGAAGCCTGTAATGTTGCAGTTGGACTGTGTGAAACGAGTGTTATTGATGCCAGATTGCTGCTGGAAGGGATCCCTTCTCACACACACATACACACACTCATCTGATTATGTAACAGAGATGCAGAGTGAGCTGTCAGGCGGGGAGGAGAGTGTGAATTTAAACATCAGTGACCTCAATCTGACCTAATTTCCCACGATGCCGCTCTGTAATTCCTCACATGCACTGCAGAGTGAGCACAACTCGTGGCATTTATTATTATCCTTTTGAAAATTCCTTTTGTGTCTTCGCTAGACGTGTACACCAGTGCCGCAGTATTAATAACCTTTATTCACATGGCAGTGTCAAAACAGACCTACATGGTGTGTACAAAGAAAAACAAAAACTCTAAAACAATTCCCCCTCTATCTAAAAACTATGCATCAAATCATAGGACAGAGGGGAAGAAAACTGGATATACAACCCTGTAAAAATAAGATAGATAGATAGATAGATAATTAATGCTGAGGGAAATTCAGTGGGGAAAAGCAATACAATTTCAACACATTTACATGCACAAACAATAGTATAAATTGAAAAATATAAACAGCATAATGCTCCATGTTCCCTAATTACGGCCGCTCACAGATGAATATCTCTTAACAGAGCCGCATATCAAGGTCAAATGCATATTCCCCGAACAATAGTAAATAAAACAATACTAAATAGGGCTGCAGTTACTAAGTATTTTTATTTTTATTGACTGATTAATCTGAGGATTATTTTCCAATTGGAAAAGGAAACGAAGTTGATGTTGGCCTTAAAAACAGCATATTTGATCTGAACCACAAGGGTTCCTGTGATCGAACCTTGTGGCACACCTCATCTGAAATTAACACTGATCAGACTTACAGAGAGAATAAACTAAATGAAGATGACTTAAGAGGTGGACTTTCTTTTCCAGCCTTTTGCAGAAAATATCATTATAGAATATTATCGTTGTCAATTTTGCAGTTTGTCATTACTGAGGCTTGTTTTTCACCTTAAACTGCAGAAATTCTGAACCCATTGAATGTTCAAAATATCAGATGAACAAACCTCCAGTTAGCTCAGTTTATTTTCTTGAGTTCTTTCCTACTGGATGGATTTAAGAAATTGAATACTTACTTTTGTAAGATAGCATTTATAAACTAAAGAACTCTTGATTGAGCTTTGTGTCATCCTTTATTTCAAATGCATTTCTTCTATTTAGCATTTGTTCAATAGAATCTCAGTCAATACTTAATGACAGATGAACATTATGTCTTTAAGTGTCTCGTTTTGTTTTTTGTCTGACTGTAAAATCCAAATATGTCAAATTTACTATGAGACAAAGAAAACCAACAAATCATCACATTTGAAACTGAAATCATTTGGTATTTTTGGCTTGGAATGACTAATCTTTTATAAAAAAAATTGCTGCTTATTATTTTTCATCAGTTATCAACTAAATGCATCGTGTGTAACACAAAGCATCACCAAAAATTATGGAATAATCTGTAATGTTCAAAAGGATTTATTTCCCAGTGTTTATGTGAAGTTGAGTTAGGTAACCCAACTACTAAATGTTTTTATTATCAATCATGTTCTCATTTAAGCTGTCAAATATTTGATTTGCTAAATGTTAGAAAATTACCCCAAAGTTCATGTCGACATTTTCAGAAATGGTGTTTGTCCAACAAGTAGTCCAAAACCACAGATATTCACTCAACAGTTCTTATCAGCTAAACCAGAGAGGTTTCTTCTTAAAAGTTTGACTCACACTGATTATCAAAACTGTTATGGAATAGTTTCGTGCTGATCAGCACACTCCTTGTTTCTTGTTACACGATGATGCGTAGGCCTTGTTCTCATCAGATATTGATCAGATTTGCTCTGTGTCTCTGCAGCAAACTCAGGCTCCTTACAAGGCCCCAACACCCCTCAGTCCAGCAGCAGCTCCCTGACCGAGGCCCCCGGAGACCTGAAGCCCCCAACCCCTGCCTCCACCCCGCACAGCCAGATGGGCCCCCAGCCTGGAAACAGGTAGGAAACTCACCTGGTCAAACTGAATGGCCTGTCAAGGAACTACTCAGCATCTCAACACAAAGTACCTCAGAGTTTAAATGTCTTAAAGCTTCTTTTATCTCCTTGTCACATGTTTCTGTTGACTACATTTTCTGCAGTCTTTCTTTAGCTTGAGGAAGATGCAGATTCCGTAGATAGATGTCAGAAATAAAGTTTATTTTCTGGTATGACATATCTTAAACTGAATGTCAGCTGAATGCAAAGTGAGTATTTAGGCTTAAGAAGCAAAAAATATAAACTTAACTGAAAGAGACCCATGATTGAGCCTTGAGGCACACCCCACCTAAAATTACCACTGATGAGACATCGGAAGAGGCAAAAAATAATTGAGCTTCAACTCTGCAATGTTCTGAAGATGTTGACTCACTTTTCCAACCTTTTGCAGAAAATATTATGCTATTGTCAGTTTTTGTTCTTGTTCTATTTTAAAATAAATAGTAAATGCTCATTTTTGCGAAACTGGAACCAGACGGTTTTTAGATTAATTTCATTTTGATTGAGCTAATTGATTAATAATCACTTTAATCTTAACTTGTATTAAGCAGAGGTGACAGGTATTTCGCAGTTTCGTAGCATGTAGAAAAGGTTTGAGAATGACAAGTCCTTAATGGTAATTTTTCTGGTCCCCAGCATGATGCTTAGTTTCTAATACTAAAATATTCAATACACAACCTTTCAAGATATTGCGGTAGCAGGTTGTCTGCCACCCTGCTGATCCTGATTTAGAAACTCAAAGAAAAACTCTATAATATTGGGCTGAATCTGCATGTCGCTAATGATATAGCACCAAAATACACTTAAACACTATGAATTTTCCAGGACTGGAAAGAAGAATGCGGAAAGATGGAAACAGTACTTTTGTGTTTAAAATTTCTACACTGAGATCTATTTTCTACTCTATTCTAACGTCTGGTTTCCCTGTCAGGAATATGGGAGGAGTAAGTGTCCAGGATCCCTTTTCTGAAGGCAGCGATCCAGCCTTCCACCCCAAACGAGGCCCGGGACCCGGCGGCGCCCCCTACCAGCAGGGAGGAGGTCCAACAGACCCCTGCCATGAGAATGCAGTATGATGCCAACAAAGATCCGTTCGGAGGACCGAGGAAGGGTGAGGAGTAGGAAGAACACAGTGAAAATTTTGCTTTGCTAATGATCTGAAACACGATAGGTTGCTTTATAAATTACATCTAATAAACTTCTATTTTCCTGTATTTGTAGCTCATATGCTGCAAGTAGTTCTCAGAGCTCTGTTTGGTTAATGAGCAACTCATTTCACCTGTAAAGAAACTTAAATGCTCTTCAACATATGTTTTTACAGGACCAAATTGTTTAAGTTTTAGTACGTTCTCTCAAAACTCTGACCCTGGTCCATAATCCAGCACCATTTCAACTCAGATCACCCAGTGCCAGGAAAAACCCAGCGGCTGTCAGGCCGAGGATGAGCTCTTTAAAGGAGCAGTAGTGCGCTATGTTGGATTTGTGTTGTGGCTCTGGTCTTTAGTTGCGGGAATGACTGTGCTCTGCTGCCCCCTGGTGGTTGAAATCTCAACTATTACTCTTATTGAGGATTGCTGCAGTTTTTTCCTTGGTTACATCCACATTACATCACCACTGAGCAGTATTCAGCAGTATACCAGTCCTATTTCTTCCTTCTACGGCTACAGTCCATTTATAAAAACACGCAAAGAAAACTTTAAGTGCACCATTGGAGGTTTTCAGGAGTCGGAGTTTTCATTTTTGTTCTTCCTCAGGTCCTGGGCCGGTGAAGCCTTCGGTCCTGGTCAGATGCCCAGTGGTGCCATGCAGGACATGTACCCCCGTGGGCCACCATCCGGGCCCCTGACAGGGATGGGCCCCAGACCACAGTATCCCTACGGCCCTGGCTACGAGCGGAGGTAAGATACTGAGAGCCGTAGTACGTCTCACAACTACTGCTACTACTACTAATGCTAATTTTGTCTTGGTGTGAAAGAGAATAGATGACTGTTATTGTTACCACAGTTTCAAAACACTAAACTACTAATAAATATGTGGTGTACTGTTTGAGAGACAATTAATCTATATGAACAATGTATATATTACATAAGAGTGGACAGTGATGCAAAAAAGTGTAAATAGTCCAATATTTATAGTAAAAACATGTGATTTCTTTTTCATTTTACTACCTGAGGTTATGGGCTTCAGCTATGAAAATGAAGCATACTAAATGTTTTTAATACTTTTCATAAATAAAAGTAGATAAAATTCTTTTAAAAAATCTAGTTCTATTCACCTTTTCTTTACGTTTTTGGTTCTTTAACTATTTACATTTAGGGTATTGCCAAGTTTTCAACGGGAAACTGAAATAAATTACTTGTTTTACCCTTGCATTACTACGTTTATTTTAAAGATATATAGGTTATAAAGAATGTGAAATTGCTGTTATTTGATGACAGCCCTATAATTTATGTTGGTTCTGTGTGTTTCTGCAGGCCAGACCATGTGATTGGTCCAGACGGAGGCATGGCGCCCCTGGGGGCCAGAACAGCATGGGTCCATCTGGAAATGAGGCTGGCATGTATCCTGCCAACAGATACCCCCACCAGAGGTAAGAGGAGGCTCAGAGACAATTAATATCTTTAACCCTGTAATACATACAGCACACAGCTCCCGGTGTTCCATCAACTGTTCGTCTTGAACAATAATCTACTGTCAGAATGTCAAAAGAGTTTACTGGACGATGAAAATTACATTTTTCGTCCGGATGATGGCAGTGTTGTCTCACTATTGTACATACAGTGATGCTTTGGTCTGGCTTATTGTTACAATAATGTTATTGACATCTGTTTTAGTGCAGAGAAGTTTTTTTTGTTTGTTTTTTACATATTGGATATTTTGAGCAAAGTTTTAATTCCTATCAGTCTTTCAAGTGCAAATTATTGCTGACTCATCACTCTTTTCCTCAGGCATGGACATGATGGTTATGGGCAGCAGTATCCTCACAGCATGGCCTACGGTTCCCATCAGCCCCTGTATCCTCAGCAGCAGGTGACTATTCAGATTCTCCTTCACTGCAAAATGAACTACAGGTTGTGCCTGTACAACCTACTTGCAAGGATTTGTGTATATTCACAGTCTTCCAGGTCAACACAATACTGCGTGCTTCAATAGAAAGTGACTGAACTTTTCTTTTTGTAGTTTTTGAATATGTTTCACTCATTCATCAAAGGAGGTTCCTCAGTTCTAGCTGACTGATGGAGAGTCTATGGTATTCATTCTCACCACCAAGTGACATGGCAAGAGTCACATGTATCCGGGTGTGAAACTCCCAGCTGATGCATGACTTAAAAGTGTTAATGGTGGTGAAACTGTCTGAGATGCATCTAAAGACTGCATTATAACTAAGTGCTGTTGTACGCCGGCTATTGGTAGTTGTTCGGTTTAACTTCCTATTGATGGCCTTCTTCACTCCTCTCAAATCACCTGTCTGCTCTGCCCAAAATGTCAACATTGTTGTCCTCACAGGAGTTTCAACCACAAAAAGAGAAGTCTAGTTGCCTTCTACTAAAGGTCTTTGGACCTAAAGAAGGAAATTATTTATATTCACCAGAATAAATGTGTGAATACTGAAGACATCTTCCTTTTTAAAAACAAGTTTATTTATGTGGTACGTTTTCATATACGTTATCATTCAAAAGTTTAGGTCACTTTGAAATGTCCTTATTTGTCTAGTTTTTTTTATTGAAGACAATAATAAAAATGAATCAGAAATACAGACATTGTTAATGTGGTAAATGACTATTCTAGATGGAAATGGCTGATTTTAATGGAATATCTCCATAGGGGTACAGAGGAACATTTCCAGCAACCGTCACTCCTGTGTTCTAATGCTACATTGTGTTAGCTGATGGTGTTGGAAGACTAATTGATGGTTAGAAAACCTTTGTGCAATTATGTTAGCACATGAATAAAAGTGTGAGTTTTCATTGACAACATGAATTTGTCTGGGTGAGCCCAAACTTTTGAACGGTAGTGTATGTGATGTGTGCAGTCTGTATAGAGAAATACTCCTGCATGGATCACAGGCATTGGCTGTATCCATGACAACGGCCACACAACAGGAAACAGAAGAGTGTTTCCAAGGACATGAGAGCTGTGGCTGTGATCAGGTTATTGAAGGAGGTCTCTGTGTGTCTGCAGGGCTACAAGCGTCCCATGGAGGGGATGTATCCAGCTGCCAAGCGTCATGAGGGGGAGGCCTTCAGTGTGCAGCAGTACAGCTCACAGCAGCCCGACATGTTTGGCCCCTTTGGAGGAGGAGGTGGGGGCTACATGGGCCCTGAGCGCCGGCCTGTCCAGGGACAGTATCCATATCCGTATAGCCGAGACCGACAAGGGCCCCCACAGCACGGTATGATGGGCTCTGGACCGCCAGCAGTCTCTGGGGGTCCCAGTGAAGGTCCACAGGCCAACATGTGGCACCCCAGGACAGATATGGGTTACTCATACAGTCGGCAGGGTCAGGGGCCCCCTACCCTGGCATGAACCGAGGGGACGACCAGGAGGGCAGGGCCCCTCAGGACAACCAGTGGCCCCCCAGTCACCTAAGCCAGCGCCAGCCTCCTTTCCCCCCCACTCTTCCTCATCCTCATCCTCCATGCCCCCCCTGCCCTCCAGACAGCCCCCTCCTCCTTTCAGGCCACACCCACCGTCCCTAACCACGTGAGCCGCTCCCACAGCCCCTCCTCCTTTCCCCGACCACTGGGAGGCTCTCTGTCCCCCAACAGCACCCCATACCTGCCCTCCATCAAGAAGCCGGGGCTGCCAGGTGCCCCGCCAGGACCCCCACCCACTCAGGGCCTCCCCCTCGTCCACAGAGAAATCAGCTTTCCCCCAGCCTCTGTGGAGGCCACGCCCCCCAAACTGAAACCACGGCGACGGCTGACCGCCAAGGACACAGGTAGCACATACAGTAACACACATTAACACAATTGCATTACAAATAGTGATATAGTGTAACACACACACACACACACACACACACACTGTTAGACAAGAACATCCATCCATTCTCTATACACCGCTTTATCCTCACTAGGGTCGCGGTGGGTGCTGGAGCCTATCCAGCTGACTCGGGCGAAGGCAGGGGACACCCTGGACAGGTCGCCAGTTTGTCACAGGGCTACATATACAGACAAACAATCACACTCACATTCACACCTACGGGCAATTTAACCTCAGCATATTTTTGGACTGTGGGAGGAAGCCGGAGTACCCCGAGAAAACCCACGCATGCACAGGGAGAACATGCAAACTCCATGCAGAAAGATCCCAGGCTCAGACCGGGACTCGAACCGGGGATCTTCTTGCTGCAAGGCGAAAGTGCTAACCACTACCCCAGTGTGCAGCCCTAGACAAGAACAGTAACACACAATAACAAGCAAACACACACACTCATACACATTCACAACCAAATATACACAGTAACACAAACAAACAATAAGACACACAGACACATTAGCCAATACACAATAATGCACAGTAACACAAACACACTTGCTGACACACTGGCTTCTGTCATTCTGTGATTTAATTCATCAGGAACCCCGGAGGCGTGGCGGGTGATGATGTCACTAAAATCTGGCCTATTAGCAGAGAGCACCTGGGCGTTGGACACCATCAACATCCTGCTGTATGACGACAGCACTGTGGGCTCCTTCAGCCTCACACAGGTCAGACAAAACTGATTTAAAAAAAATGATGAAAATATCCCAAAAGTACAAAAAATTTTTTACGAAAATGTGTAATAATTTGTGTGTGTCACCTCCTCCTGTCCTCCTGCAGCTGCCTGGTTTCCTGGAGCTCATCGTGGAGTTTTATCGCCGCTGCCTCATCCAGATCTTCGGCATCCTGGAGGAGTATGAAGTGGGATTTGAGGGCAAGAAGACCCTGCTGGGACCCCAGCCTGAGAAGCAGGAGGTGCTGAAGGAGCCGCCAGCTGCGACCCCTGAACCTGACGGCTGGTCAGCAGAGGAACAGAGGATCCAGAGGAGGCCTGCGATGGAGGAGGAGGAGACGGCGCCGCAACTCACGACTTCTCAAGAGGAGACGGCAGACGGCAAACCTGTTGTCAAGGAGGAGGCGGAGGTGAAAGAGGAGCACCAGGAGCAGTCAGAGCCCCGCCCCCAGCAGGCCAGCAAGTACGACAAGCTGCCAATCAAGGTGGAGGAGACTGGGGAGGAGTGGGAGGAGGTGGAGCAGCGCTGGGCCAGACTCAGCCGACCCAACGGCTTCATCAGTGGCCTCCTGCACTGGAAAGCCGGAGGAGGAGACTCCACCACTCACATCCAGACACATTTTGAGTCCCGCATGGGGGAGTCCACTCTGCCCGAGCTGCTGGAGAGGGAGGGGAGGGAGGGAGGAGATGACGGGGGGAGTCCAGAAAATGAGAGACGTGAGCAGGGTAAGGACGAGGCAGACGGAGGCGTGAATAAAAGCCTGGTAGATGGAGGTGAAACGCAAGACAACAAACAAGGTAAAGACTTGAAGAAGGCAGGAGACATCTTTAAAAAGTGATTTTGATCAAGTTTTTTTGTTTTTTGCTGCTCAATTGATATTAGATATCTGCTGAAAGCGGATACCGTTTTCCTAATGTGCATAATTTAAGTATTGTACATCAGTTGTAGTAGCTGGTACCTTACTATTTAATCCTATAACATTCAGAAGAGGAGGGAATTAAGCTCATATAGGAACACCATGACAGAGACTAGAATGAAACTTGTTGACTTCAGGCCAGCAAATATATGTCAAAGTAAGCCAAGATAAAATAAAACGGTACTGCTTTGTGTCAGCAGGACATTTGAATACAGTTTTTGTTGCTGTTTATTATATTTCTGTTTGATAATAATTTAAATTTCATCCTAAGATTGGTCCCAATTATATTTTATTTAATTTTATTTAGCCTTTATTTATACAGGTAATCTCACTGAGACACTGAGTCTCCTTCTCAAGAGGGACCTGTCCTTAATTAGCATAAGACAACATTGAGTCACTGACAAACAACACTAAGAGACCTATACTAGTCAATATAACACTGAGTTCCAGACAAACAGGGTCATGACAAAACATAACATAGACATTAAAATGGAATTTATGATCAGACTCTGGCTTTCCCTAATCATACCGTAAACTGAAGTGTTTCTCTTGTCTGACTCCGCTTTTGTTGTGCTCTGCCAACAGACTGTCTGTCAGAGGTTAGAGGTCAGAGGTCACCGACTCCTGGCGAGGCTCGGAGTCCCATCAGCCATCAGGAGGACGAGCCTCGCTGCTGGGATGAGGCTCCTCTGTCCACAGCCGAGTCCTGGCAGGACTCTCTGGCCAAACGCTGCGTCTGCATCTCCAACATCGTGCGCGGGCTCTCTTTCATCCCCGGCAACGACGCCGTCCTGTCGCGGCACCCCGGTCTGGTGCTGATCCTGGGTCGCCTGGTGCTGCTGCATCACCACCACCCCCGCAGGAAACGGACGCCTCCCACCTACCAGCGGGAGGAGGAGCAGGGTCTGGCCTGCAGCCGGGACGAGTGGTGGTGGGACTGCCTGGCGGCGCTCAGGGAGAACACGCTGGTGACGCTGGCCAACATCTCGGGCCAGCTGGACCTGTCGCTGTACCCCGAGAGCATCTGCCTGCCCATCCTGGACGGGCTGCTGCACTGGATGGTGTGTCCGTCCGCTGAGGCCCAAGACCCCTTCTCCTCGGCGGGCGGCTTCTCATCCCTCACTCCTCAGAGACTGGTGCTGGAGTGTCTTTGCAAGCTGAGCATCCAGGACTGCAACGTGGACCTGCTGCTCGCCACGCCGCCTTTCAGCCGCCAGCAGAAGCTCTTCTCCACGCTGGTGCGCCTGGTGGGTGAGAGGAAGAGCCAGGTGTGCCGGGAGATGGCAGTGGCCGTCCTGTCCAACCTGGCTCAGGGCGACTCCACGGCGGCAAGGGCTGTGGCCCTGCAGAAGGGCAGTGTAGGGACTCTGATTGGTTTCCTTGAGGACAGCGTGGCCGTGGCTCAGTACCAGCAGAATCCACACAGCCTGCTGCACGCCACGGCCCCGACGGAGCCGCCCAGCATCAACATGATGTGCCGTGCTGCCAAGGCGCTGCTGGCCATGGCGAAGGTGGAGGAGAACCGGACGGAGTTTGTTCTGTATGAGAGCCGGCTGCTGGACATTTCGCTTTCGTCCGCCCTCAACTCCTCTGTGGCGGCCATCATGTGTGAAGTACTGTTTAAAATCGGACGCTCGTGACACAAACACCGCCATGGGGCATGCTCAGTGGCGCTGGAAGCAGCTCCGCTCATGTGACGAACCGGCTCCTATTATATTTTTATTTAAAGAACAGAAAACAAATGTTTTTACATACAAATGAATATATATAGAATATATATAGCTCCTCGGCTCCATCCGCAAATTTTTATTTGGGATTTTAAAGTAATTTTAATACAAAAATATTTAATACTTGTATTTTTAATTTTTTTATTCTTTTGGCAGTTTTTTGTTCTGTTTTTTGTTTTAACCAAAGTGTGACGGTGGAGAACGCTTGGTTTCTGGCTCTCTTCGATGTTTTTAAACAGACATGGTCGTTTCTTTCTGTTCGGGGGGTGGGGTTAGTTAGATTTGGGGCGGGGTCAGCGTTATTTAAATAGTGACACATGTTGTAGATAGGCCTTTCTTTTCTCATGTGGTTTGACAGAGACACTGATGTTCAGTCATGTACTTTGTTCTGGTGCAATAAGTTTGTTTTGGGCGTTTTTAAATGTGAATTATTTGACCATCTGCCGTTTGACCATCAGTATTTTGCCGAACCACAGCAGTATCAAACGAACAGGGGACTGTGTCACTTTCTGTTTTTTAAGAACTTTTTATGTCTCCTCCACCAATCAAATCCAAATTTTCCTCCACCGTCATCATCCTCCTGTAAATAGACGATGTATATTTGAGCTGCAATACATGGTGTCATGACTCGGTGACGGTAGCTGGTAATGAATTAACGGTCATCATTTATAATCACATTTCTGCTCACCTGAACGTTCAGTTTTGCTCTTCGCAGCAGGTGAAGAGTATTTTTTTTCTGTATTTAAAGAAAAGCCTCAGTTTCAGGATGTTTTATGGGGTCTCCTCTGGGGAGGGTGTGTTTGATCTGAGAGACTGTATGTACAGGAGGTCGGGGGGCGGGACTGTACTCATGTTGTTAACTGACACGACTTCAGAAACAGTTATAACAAATGTAAAGAGAGAAAAAAGAAAATCTCTACATTCAGAACGTCTCCCGTTTGATTTGACAGACGTTGTTTCTTCAGTATGAGATCTTTATATGTTCCACAACATGTTAAAGAATAAACGTACATGAACTCTGGTTGAGCACTGTGAATGCAGATCTGGGCTGGTTTTGTAAGCACAAGATCCAAACTGTGACAGAATTTAAAACTTACAGATGTGCAGTCACAGGAGCACCCCTCTCAGGCTGTGAAGGTCATTACACATCAGCATGAAGAAAACTATTAACAGATTCATGGACAGGCATTCCTCTCTGGTTTGAATACAGTGGTTTATAGGCTGTATTGGCTGAACGAGATTGTGTTGGTACATTCCACTGACGTGGATCTACATGAATTCTGCTTTATAAGATATATCTATTGCTAATTAGTACCCAAAAAAAGTTTCTACTCACCGTTTCCAGTCATTTTTTAATAATTAGCGTTTTTTTTTTTACTGTGGCGTAGTGATATTTACACAGGCGGACTAGGATTTGCAGTGCGTGCAGCGGTTTTTGGTCACGTGGACCAATAGGAGCTGAGTTCTGTTGCTGTGGTATCAGATCAAAACAACATGGCGTCGACTATCTACCACAGATCAGGCGTAAACTAACTGTGACGTCACCCGTTGGTTTCAACGCCAAGAAAATGAAGCCCGGATTTTGCTACTTCCTGGTCGCCGTTTTGGATTTTTTGGAGCCAGTGACGTAAAAAGCGTCATCAAACAGGCTGGACCGGAGAGCAACTAGGGGCAGGATTGGCTGAAGACTCTCTTATCCCGCCCACATTTTACCGCAGAGGCTTCTGTTGCTTTCTATCAAGTATAGCCACGCCCCCTGGCTCCGCCAACTTTAACGATTTATTTAAAATTCAGTATTGATTTATTTTAAGATCGACCACCTGATCTCTCATTTTGACCATGAAAACTAACGGGGAAAAAATCCTGAGCTGTAGAAAATCAGTCTATCAAATTTTATTTTTTCCAAAAATGAATTGGGGTCTATGGAGAAAAAGCTTTTTGGAGCCAACCCTAGCGGGCGGCGTGATATTGCAAGTTTTTGACACTTCCGGGTTGGCTTCAATTCTGGAGCCAGATGCTACGTCCACTATATATACAGTCTATGCCACAGATACGAGGAAAGATGACGAAAATAAAGGAAAGACAAGGAAACCGCCTTCAAAAGTTACTAAAAAAGGATCGAAACGATGCTATATGCATCTCACAGATGTCCAGGGCGAAGACGTGCAGGACTTTACACGGAAACGGTGGGAAGCTTACACAACCTGCGTTTAGGCTGTATTGGGACCATGGAAAAAGTGCCTAGAAAGTGAATTTCGCACCACTACACTGGATCTACGTGTTCAATGCATTTTTTCATAGACAATACCCTTCTAGACTCTGGGTTAAAAGTTCTACTCAGAATATTTGTCCGAACTTTGTCACCACCCAGAAATGTATCTTTATGAGAATACCCAAAAAACGAAAATCTGGTGCTGCTGTTTTTGCTTGTTTTAAGTGCTATGTTAATTCTGGCAACACAAAATCTTTATCAAATGTCATAAACACATCTACCAAACATTTGAACCAAGTATTGGTGCCTTAGTGTACACATAGGTGAATTCAGAGTGAGAAGTGTAGCTAATTTCTTGAAGGAAACCCTTCAACTTAGATGATTTGCACCCAGCACAGTGAAACATATAGTACATTTAGCTAAAAGCTTATGTGTCATATATTAAAAATATCACAACCTACTGTGTTATGAAAGATATAAAATAAAAATGCACACCATGGCCATAAATGGCTGACAATCAACCGAATTGCTACCACGCCCTCCTAAATCGGAATAATGGCAAAAATGGAATAAGACAAAAAAAATGCACAAAAGGTCAGAGTCATTCACAAGTATAGTATAAAACATTTATTCAAATAGGACAGTGTCTCTGAATATGAAAATATAGATTAATACACATACAAATACGTTGCAGACTCTCATACATAAGTTTGTGTGCCCTCATGCTGCGGTTGTACTGATGACCACTGATCACCCCAGTGATGGATCCTGGGGCAACAACTTCTGACTCAATGAGTATATCTTGCAATCCTGCATCACCAAACCTTTTTCCTAAAATACCAAGGAAAGACATGCATGTATGAAACTCACCTAGTCGAATCACTAGCCGCTTCATGAAATTGTCATTTTTCCAACGGATTTGTTGAGCTTTGGCATATATAGCTTGGTCAAAAACTAATATTACCTGGTCCAGTTCTAGCTGATCAGCAACTGCAACACTTCTCTTCGGAATTGTGTTAACAGTTGACATCTCTGTCGGTGAAGCCTCAATGACTGGAAGATAATACAATGCTGACTTTTGCAAAGTCGCATTACATTGAAGCATTGTATGGAAACTTGTCCAGATTGGCACTGTGCATGCTTCAGCCTCTGCATACTTCAATAAAACATATGCCAGTTCAGTTTTGGCAGCCGACACAGTATTCAGCCTGTATGTTTCTGCCTGCAATGGAACACTTTCCTTGTGAGAAGCTCTGTGGCCCTTGTCTTTTAGACTGTTGGTAGTGTTCTACAGGGATGCTAGGAGGTGCTTTGAATGTGTAAATTGCCTTCTGTAGCGGCGGTCTGTCTGATCCTGACTCACTTTCAGCGACAGAACTTTGGAGCATAATGCCATTTGTATGGTGAGTGGTTCCACCACCAGACAGTGTCTCCTCCCCAAAATCAATGTTGTCCCACACCGGTATTGTAGGCACCTTCTTTGAGAAACCCTTTGGGATTTTGTCTATATTCTCTAGCAGTTGTAGTTCAGCTAGGCTAGTGTCTAGACTGAGTACTGTGTTCCATGAAGCACAATGTCCTAGTCTACTCAGCAATGACAAAAGATTAGATGATCCTGTTAAATGGCGTACAGTTAGCCCAAGGCACAATGACTTTGGTGTCTGCTTTCGACCTTTAGATGCAAGGTAAACAATGTCATGACAAACAGATAGAACTTTTAGCCTAACATCATCGGGAATATCGACATAACCCACTCCTGTTGCCTCTTCTGATGCCCCTATAATCCATGCAATTAGATTATATAGTTCTTCTGGCACAACAGATTGAGCATCAGACACATTTAAATTGTCAGCGGTGGGAGGCCAGGGCCATGTCATACCAGGAGAGTCACTGAGAACCCTCTTTAAGATCAAGCCTGCACTGTACAGTGTCCTTGTGACATCAGTAGTATTCTGTCCAGATGTTGTGCTAGCCATGTGTTCACTGTCACTTTCAGTTTGGCTTTCAGCTTGGCTTACCTCAGTGGACTCAGTAGATGTACCTGACTGTGGAGGTACCTTTTGTAATAGTCTATCAGCTGACAGTGTCTCAACAAAAACAAGTTCACTGATGTTTCTCTTGGCAGGGCAGTGGAAAGTGAGCTGCGGGAAGTCACGCGTCAGCCGCCTCTTCAGTAGATCCTGCCTGAAACACAAAAAAATATGGGGAAAGATGAGTATGTGTGTGCGCATGCACATGTGTGTTTACATAAGCATACGCGCATACCCTTTTTTGTGAGAACAAGTCAATAACAATTAACCCTGTAGTATTTACTTTTTTGTTTACAAGAACCGTGAGAGAGAAATGATATTTTGGTTACCTGTATTCTGAAGCATCAAGACCCTCTTGATTCTTCACTATGTCCACAAATGGATTGCAGCCATGTCATATTTACATAATCATCCAATCAAGATTATTTAAGCTTGTCTATTCCGCCAATTTTTCCTGAATAAAATTATCAAATAGGTTTTTGGAACTACAGTTAAACAAACTAAAGACTATGTTGTTTGTCAATGCCTCATTTTGAAATGTACAATGTGTATTAAAATGTTAATGCATTGTAATAACTCATGCTTCATCTGGGGTTGCAGTACTTGTTTCCATAGGCCTTGACAAAAACTTTGAGATGCATATAGCATCGTTTCGATCCTTTTTTAGTAACTTTTGAAGGCGGTTTCCTTGTCTTTCTTTTCTTTTCGTTATCTTTCCTCGTATCTGTGGTAGATACAGTCAACGCCATGTTGTTTTGATCTGATACCACAGCAACAGAACTCGGCTCCTATTGGTCCACGTGACCAAAAACCGCTGCACGCGCTGCAAATCCTAGTCCGCCCGTGTAAATATCACTACGCCACAGTAAAAAAAAAGACCGACACAAAAACGCTAATTATTAAAAAATGACTGGAAACGGTGAGTAGAAACTTTTTTTGGGTACTAATTAGCAATAGATATATCTTATAAAGCAGAATTCATGTAGATCCACGTGAGTGGAACGAAATTCACTTTCTAGGCACTTTTTCCCATGGTCCCAATACAGCCTATTAGAGTTAAGTCAAGTCAGGAGTCACAAAACCTATAGATTGTAGAACGTTCTCTGCACTTGGAGCTTGAATAGGAACTTGCAAATTTTAACTTGCAATATGTCCAACTTAACTTTGGACTTAGTTGAGAATTTGAGACTTCTGGACTTACTGGGCCTCACTCATGGTCTGTTCATAACTTGGGACATATAGGTCTTGACTGAGGACTTGACTCCAGACTTGTTGATCTTGACTTAGGAGTTACACTGGGGCTAGTTTAGGACATCTAGAGGACTCTATGATTTTCAAACAGGACTCGACAGGACTTGTTTTGGGAGTGGCGATCTTGCCTTTAGTCTTGACTTGCAGCTTGACTCCAGGACTTCTGTGTCTTCAAATGGTTCTTGATTTTGGACATTTAACTTTTCAAATGGGACTCAACTCAGGACAGGTGCAGCTTAACATGGGGCTCGAGTCGCTCGACTCACAACTTGTAACTTTATTTGGGGTTTGGAGGATTTGACTTTGGACTTGTCGGCCTTGAATTTAGGCTTGACTCAACTTGGTTCTAATTTGGCACATATAGGTCTTGACTCTGGACATTTTGGTCTGTACTTCGGACTTCTTGGTCTTCAAATGGGACTTACTTTGACACTTGTCGGTCTTGGGCTCAAGAACTCTGCTTTGGGGACTTATAGGGTTTTCCTTTTAGGCTTGACGTAGAATCTGTCAGTCTTGACTTTGGACATGTGGGTCCTGATTTGAGACTTAGTACTGGACTTGTTGGTCTTAATTCAGGACTTCTTAGTCTTCAAATGAGACTCAACTTGAAACTTATTGGTCATGAGACCAAGACAGGACTTTTCTGTCTTGGATTTAGTACTTGTTGGTCTGAACTTGAGACTCGATGGAGGACTCATTTGTCTTGATTTGGTACCTCACATTGAGACTTGTCTTAAAGCTGGAATCTTATTGGTCTTGTCTCAGGGATTTTTTGGAAACTTACTGGTGATTTGCAAGACAAACCAATTCAGTGCCACCTCTGGCAATGCCAACATTGAATGTTAATGTTGGCATTTGAACAGTCACTAATGACATGTCGTATATGTTATGAGTGTGAAATGGAGACTGAGGAATCTGCAAGAAATGTCAAATCCAGTTGCAACATTAACATGGTACTGTGCAAATGTTAAAAATGTTCATCAAAGATGTTTTGCTCTCTGTGATTGAAGTCTCTCCACAGCTTTTAATTCAGTCTACTTCCAGAAAAACTGCGATGAACTGCAGCACTCCTGCTTTTCTTGAAAATGGGGTTATTCAGCAACAGTTTGATCTTCAATACCTAGTCACCTATCAAGGTAAAATGACTCGTGATTGTCTTTATTATGGTCTGCGACACAATCACTGCATTTACTGCTTTGAATTCCACAGAAGACAGTGTATCAGCATGTACACAAACCACAGTGTGCACATGAATATACAGGGTGATTCAGCCAGATAGAGCTGGGTCCCTTTGCAGTTGGACATAATGTTTGTTCCAGTTGGCTGATTTCTGTGTTTACTGGCTGTCCAACTCAGAGACAGTTGTGTTTATTTGGAAAGCTGTCAGAGGTTCAGGCTTTGTTTACCCTGAAACACTACAACAGAGGTGGAGAATGCAAGGTTAGCATGATCCAGTTCAAAGTGTGTTTTCCCTCCTGTACGTTTTAAAATGATTCCAGTCAGGGTCCAGTTTGAGTTCCACAAGTTCCCGTTCAGAAGAAGCTGTTGGTCCAAATGAAGATTTCACCTTCTAGTTAACTCTGGATGCTCGCCATCTTTCTGAGCCAGAAGAGGAACCAGTAGGTCACTTTGTCACAGAAAAAATATAGTGGACAAAGAATTTTTTTACTTCTAGATTGTCAGATGAGTCTTCGAAGTGATAGCAAACGACCTCCTATGGTCATGATGATGTCTGTCACCTGAACAGCCACAATTATGGGAAATCACCAATCAACTTTTAAATTTAGGCAACACAGAGGACAGTGATGATGAAACCTGATGCTAAAGTAACAACACATCAGGGATTTTTATTTGAATAATTGGTGAACTATAAAAACATGGTTGTAGCATTAATGTTGTACTCATCATGTCAGCTTCTCCAGACTGAGCAAATAACAGTCTTTCACTGTGACGACTATATTTTTAAACCGAACTTTACTGTATTTGTTTGAACTGTGCGGCGGGTTTCACTCTACGGCTTCTGGAAACATTTAACAAAGAGTACAAAATGTTTTCCAGGATCTAACTACGTTTTAGGGTTACGTTTAGGAAGACACTGAAGCACTAACGCTGTACTGAAACTAAGAAGATTTCAATGTAACACTGGAGTTTTGCTTCTCAACTGTCATCTGTTCACAAGGTAAGAGTGTGTTTGTCACTTCAGTGCCCTTGTGAGGGTGAAATGTTTATTACGCCACATAGTTAATGTGTCATGTAATTGTATATGCTCACATTTTCTTTTCTTTTTTCCCAAACATTGCTTTCAAATAAAACATTTTTATACCCTACAATGTGTGGGGGAAAAAGTGGGCCAACTCACATTAGGAAAAATATATGATTTGTCCTGATGGTGGCACTAGAAGAAAAGTTCTAACTTCAATCAACAAATCCTTTGTATGCTGGCCTTTATAGGTCTCAGCTCAGTTGTGTTCTGAGCTAATGGTAGCATATTAGCATGAATAAAACTGCTAAATGCACATGATCTCAGCTTTGAACTAAGCCTCGGCTCTACAAATATCAGACAGCTGTGCTTAAATCAGATTCATTTGGACTCAGCTCTGTTTAAATCATTCTGAACTGGATTTTTTGGACTAATTGGATTTAATCAGACAGAATACATTGTTTTAAAATCAGTCTAAACCAGACACATTTGTACACAGCTGTACTAGATTTATTCAGATTTAGCTGTACTTAAACCACTCTAAACTGGACTTTGTCAGATTCAGTTGTATTTAAAGCAGTTTAAAGCCATACTTGTTCTGATTCAGCTGTGCTTACATCAGTTTAAGGTGGGCTTTGTTAGACTTAGCTGACTAAGACATGTAAGCTAGGCTTATTTGGATTCAATGGACTTGAATCTATCTAAATTGGATACAGACTTGGCTGTAATCACTGTAAACTGGATTTATTCAGACTTAACTGAACTTAAACCGGTTTTATCTGGCTTTGTCAGACTCGGCCGTATTTAAATAGTTCTGAGCTGTACTTTTAGACAAGGTTTTATTTAGTTAGATGTTTTCAAACTCAACTAATTTGAATCAGTCTAAGATGGACTTAGATTTAACTGTGTTCAAACCAGCCTAAATTAGACATATTCTGACTCAGCTGCAACTAAATCAGTCTAAACTTCATTAAACTCTGCTGTTTATCAACCGATACGGAGTCTAAACCGGACTTGGTCTTGACTTGGCTCTATTTAAACCAGTCTAAGTCTGTGTTTTAGTGGTCAATATGAAAATTAGCTTTCAAAGTGCAACACTTTATAGCATAATGAGACTGTTGCTATGTTAAAACACCTTTGCTTCGTATGTTGTCACCTATATTGGCATACGTTAAATGCTAACAGAAATTTATTGCGCTTTAGCATATAATTTCATTTTGATTCCAGCTGCACAGTTTGTTTTTCTGTCTTATATATTGACATACTCAGCTTTGAACAAAATAGCACCACCAGGTACAGCAGCATGTTGAAAGCACACATTATGTTAGCACAGTAGTTTTGCTATAACATGGTACCACTTTAATGCAAAATAGCTTTCTGAAGTGAGCATATTAGCTAGCTAGCTAACTGTAATTGTATGCTAACATGTTTTCTTGTGCAGGTTGTGATTTAGTCAGCTGTGGCTGCTTGAACAGGGATTTGTGTTGTGAAATGTACAATAATAGAAGATAAATTATAAATGAGAAGTATGACTTTCTTTAAATATTTTTATTCACAATTTTTTAACAACTTTTTCCCTTAACAAAATTGAACCTTATTTTAATCAAAGTTTGCAACTCTTTTGAATTAGTTCAGTTCTTTACATATATCTTTCTTTCTTTTTTCTTTGTTACTGCATCACTTCAGCACTATTTTCTGGCCTTTTAATCATGCTTTTCATCCTTTCACACATAATTTAACACATTTTCAGTGGAGTTCTGTTTCCTTTATATTCATTTCACAGCTGTAAAAGACCACCACAGTTGAAAATTATGAATGTGAAGCTAAACTGCCGTCGGGAAAAATGTGACGGAAAGCTGAGAAAAAAAACACAAAGCAGCTCAGAGAGGCTAAAATCATAAGATCACATTCAGAGTTTAAAATAGATGCTTAACACGGTGCATGTCATTTCATGATACATATATCTATATATATTACTGTAACCGACTGCACAATCTCGACGTACACTTCGACATCGTTCCAAAACTCACAGCTCGCTCATTTCATAGCTTCACAATTACACAATCGTTGTCAACCAGAAGAGCTGCTGGGAGCCAGACTGGGAACAAACTGGTCCATAGAATTGTCCAGTTTCTCAGCTGCCTCCAGAACAAAACAGAAAAAGCTGCTGAGAAACACGTCAGCAGAGGTCTTGCTGGTGTCCTCGTTCATGTTCAGTCTCTCGTTGATTCAGGTGACTTTGACTTGAATACAGAGTCCCAGTCCAGAGGTTCAGATCCAGCTGCATCCTCTGCGCTCTTTGGTATGGACGGGAAGAAGGACTGCATCTTATGTCTGAATTCAGGTAACTGAAAAAGATCATTACCGAGAACACAAATCAAAACATGACAACAGAAGAACCAGTTCTCCTCAACAATAATTCTCAGTCAGCTTTCTGACTCCATGCGTTCTCCATTAAATGTCTACTCTAAATTGAAATTACATGACTTTTTAATGGAAACATTTCAGTTTTGTCTATTAAATTATTCAACTGTTGGTCAGCTTTATCCTTCACAGTATTTTCATCTCAATCTCATATCGCGGTCGTAACGTTGCTCAGTTAGAGGACATTTCTAGATTTAGTCTGAAGTGACCTAAAAAACTCACAAGGGAAAACTGTGGCTGTCTGGAACACAGATTAAACTTGTCACCGAGTCCATCCAGTAAATTGTAAGTTTACAGATACTTACACTGTGGACACCGAGGGCTTTCCACACAGTGAAACTGAGCAAACCGACTCCACACCAGGCGTACAGGGAACCCCAACCCAGAGCCCTGAGAGCCAGAGATGCTCCACTCTCTGGGACTGATGCTGTCGCTGCGACGCCCTGTGGAGGTAACAGACAGTAAGATGTTACATGAAGATGGAAGGACCTCTAAAACCTTCACAAGGACCTCTAAAACTTCCTTCAAAACCTGCAGAACCTCAGTGTTGACATCTAAAACCTCTACATAAACTCCTTGAACCGCATCAAGGACATGTAAACCTTCCCTGAAGACCTCTTAAATCTCTAAGATATCTAAAAACCTTCTTGAAGAAATGCAAAATCTTTCTGAAGACCTCAAAAACCTCTCCATAAACTCCTTGAACAGCATCAAGGACATGTAAACCTTCCCTGAAGACTTCTTGACTCTCTAAGATCTCTAAAACCTTGAAGAACAGTAAAATCTTTTTTAAGAGCGCTAAAGCCTCCACAGAGACCTTAAGGTTTCTAAAACCTCTTTGATGAAGTGTAAAACCTTGTGAAAGATCTCCAAAACCTCCACGAAGACTGCTAGTACTTGAAAACCTCCACAAAGAGCCCTAAAACGTATGAAGACGTAAAAAACCTCCTGAATCTCCAAAACCTTCTCGAAGTCCTCAAAAACCTGACTGAATAACAGTAAAAACTTCTTGAAGACCTTACATCGCTAACTCTTTCTCTTAGGGATTAAAGGTACAATTCTTGAGTCGTGCAGAAACATGTTATGCTTAATACTCAATGTCCATTACATAAACCGCTGAGAACTTTCTCTGCTGCTTCTGTTTTTCCTGCAGAGTCACCTGATTCTGTCATCTGTCTTTGACCTCTCACCTTTGAGCTGGTGGTTCACTCTGAACTCTGAACAACAGCCTCAATTATATTCGACTGTCCGACATCATTTATCCTCAATTCGACTGCATGTTTTCCATTCTTCCAAGTTTTTAGAGCAAATTTCACACAAATTGTTTTTTTGGTTATTTCATGGACTAAATGATTTGTCAGACAATGGGATAATATGGACAGATTGATCAAATAGTGTAATAACATAATATTCAGGAAGCTTTAGAGTCCAGACTGAGTGAAAGCAGCGGTTTAACGTGAATCCAGGAGAAATCACAGCGACCCTCAACCACGTGTTGCTGTGGCTTTAATCAAATTTCACGTTGTTAATTTCTGTTCGGTCTGAGGCTCTGAGGCTCAACGCAGACAACAAAGACGAGCCTGTGACAGAAATAGAGTCCAGCTACAAGAGTCGATTGTGCCTCCACGCTAAGTTTATCTCGACACGAACGTCCATGTGCGTCATGTTTAATCGGATCCAGCGGCGCCAATAACAGCACAGTTCCAGTGAACGGGCCAAGATCAGGTACTCAACCCAACGTGTGTTATGCTACTGAGATTTCATGGAAAGTCTTTTTTCTCTGGACTTTTTCAGGTCATCTTCCTGCAGGAATGTGTGGAGATGAGTCAGGAGGGAAACCAGACGTCATCACGGAGATCCCAATAACAGCAGTACACTGTTTTCATCTGTCCATGACTGTAAACAACCTGATGTCAATCATAAGTTTCTCCCCACCAGAGTCCCTGTACTGAACCCAAACAGACTAGCTGACATTATCAGTTCTGATGAAAGTCACTTTTCGAAATACCAAAACTTTTCCAACAGTCAAAACTTTGGACACACCTTCTCATTTAATGTTTTTTCTTCATTTTCATGACTATTTGCATTGTAGATTCTCACTGAAGACCACTTCAGGTGACGACCTCATGAAGCTCACTGAGAGAATGCCACGAATGTGCAAAGCAGTAATCAAATCAAAGGGTGGCTGTTTTGAAGAATCTAAAATATAAAACACGTTTCGACTTATTTCACACTTTTTTGTTTACTACATAATGTGTTCATTCCTAGTTTTGATGCTTTCAGTGAGAATCTACGATGCAAACAGTCATGAAAATAAAGAAAAAACATTAAATGAGAAGGTGTGTCCAAACTTTTAGCTGGTAGTGTATGCTAAATGCAGGTGTTAATGCAAACTTTGAGCTTCAAGTATCTTGTTTTTGTTTTTATTTTATCACAGTAAAAGTAGCAGAATTAAATTACATTAGCAGCTCCTGTGTGTAATGTACTCGTGAATGTCCAGACAGCCATCACTGGATTATTGTGAGTGGAATAATAGATATTTACTCATAAGTGACATTAGATATATTGATATCATCAGAGAGAGTCATAGAGAATGTAGAAAAGGGTTTTCCATGACTGTGTGTTTACATATAACTGAGTTACAGCTTCAAGAAGAGTGTGTTTTCAGGTACAAACTGTGGCAGCTATGGTCTAAGTAGTACCTTAATCCACACTATAAGTTGTGAGTCGCCATGACACCATTTAAAAGCTACAGAATTACATATTAGCAGCTTCTGTTTATAGTGCAACCATGGCTATACAGACAACTAGCACTGGATTACTGTGACACTGTGGGAACTTCTGCACTTTCAGGAGCTATTTTTGTTGTTTTCTAATCAGATTTACGGACATTTCCTCAGAACAAACATGAGAGATACTGACGTCATCAGACAGATTAAATCATAGGAAATCTAAAAATTTATTTTTCATGGCGGTGTGTTAAGAGTTCAGTGTTTCTATTCCGAGAAGGAGAACGCTTTCTACTGGAAGCCACCAAAAAAAACAACCTTACTAAGAGTTGAAACATTCAGGACACATGTACCTTACTAAACCAGTCTGGGCTTTTCTTCTTGGCCAGCGCTAACGTGGAACCAAATCCTGCGATCATCCCTGCAGACGCCACCGTGGTCAGAAACGCTGCGCCTGCACACATCAATAATATAATAAATAATAATGCACTCTTCATTTAGGCAAAATCTCAAAGTGCTACATTGAAAAAAATTAAAGGCCAAAACAAAACAAGCAGGTAAAAAAAATTAAAGGGCAAGTTTAATTAAAAGCTTTGTTTAAAAGGAAGCTTTTAAGGCCTTTTTTAAAAACATCCACTGTCTGTGGAGCTCACAAGTGGTCATGGAGGGAGTTCCAGATGTGAGGGGCGGCTGAGTGGAAGGCTCTATATCCCACCATCCGGAGTTTGGTTCTGGGCAAGCAGAGGAGGTGATCATTTTTAGTGTGGAGGTTTCTTTTGGATGACTGGTGGCATAGGAGTTCTTTGAGGTATTTCGGGGCTTTGCCATGAATGCACTGATGGGTGAAGAGAGCGATTTTGTTATGATTTCTGAAGAATATGGGAAGCCAGTGAAGTGAACGGAGGATGGGTGTGATGTGGTCTTGCTTCCGCACTCTCATCAGGATCCAAGCAGCGCTGTTCTGAATATACTTGAGCTTTTGCAGGCTCTTGCTAGGGATCCCGATGAGAAGTGCGTTGCAATAGTCCAGCCTGGAGGAGACAAAGATGTGGATGAGTTTCTCTGTATCAGAAAGGGTGAGGGTGGGATAGAGTTTGGTGATGCTTTTGAGGTGGAAAGACTTGCACAGATGTTTCAAGTAGTTGCTGAATGTTAGGTGAGGGTCCAGTCTCACAGCAAGGTTGGTAGCTGCTGATGAGATGGGAATGTCTTCTTCATAAATGGTGATGGTGGTTGTGAAGGATGATTGGACCCGATGAGAGGTGCCGACAAGAATGGCTTCAGTTTTGGAGCTGATTAGCTGGAGAAAGTTTTGATTAATTCAGGCCTCGGCTGCTAATGATGATGATGATGGCAATGATGATGAATACGGCGGGGGAGTAGATGGGTTTGGGACAGTCCTGAAATAACGCTGTGTGTCATCAGCGTAGCAATGGAAAGAGATTCCATGGCAACTGATGACGCAGCAATGGGGGAGCATATATAAAATGAATAGGGTTGGACCGAGGACAGAGCCTTGGGGGACACCGCAGGTGGCAGGATGTGTCTGGTACTGCCCAGGCTGACATACTCTGTCCTTCCAGAGAGGTATGACATAAACCAGTTCAAGGCTGTACCACAAAGTCCTTTGTCTAAGTGGAGGCCATTGAGGAGGATTGGTGATCAATCAGTTACACAAAGACATCCAGTGTTTTCTGGAAACTTCAGAAACTTCTCTGTATGTTGAAGCCAGCTGTTTTAAAAACAATAGGAAACATCGGAGCATAGATACTGAGTAAACAAAACCAACGTAAACAGACTGTTTTGGTGGAATTTACTGAACCGAATTGAGCAGAAGAACTTCATGTTTCAGGAACAAACTTTAATCACATTTCACATCTGAAGCAGAATTTTTAATTTGCCATGAACCTCAAACTACCACATGCCTTCTTTCCTGGTTTCTCAGTGACTGGATGGTCGTTAAAATGCTATTTTTTTTTACTGGAGTTTGGTGCAGCGGGTCGACATTGCTGTGACCTCAGACAGAAAACAAACAACAGAACCGGGGAACACTTTCTGTCAACAAACCAGGTTAACTAAACCGCTGACTGCTGTCTTGCCTTTCATTATCTGTAGTTTCTCCTCTTCATCTCTTTCTGCTCCTTCTGCTGCATCCACAACTCTTCCTCCACCAGCCGCTGTCATGTTGCTGCGGTCCGTCTTCGTAAAACGACCGGACGGAAACAACCCTCGCTAGGAACGCAAAGGCAAAGTGTGTTTCATTTTGTACCTTTAGAAATTGTGTTGTATAAAATCTCAATTTATGTACATGTAATACTGCATACATTTTATTTTTTAACTGTATATCAAGTATATGTATTTTGTTTACAGATGGGGAATCCTGAAACAAAGATCGTCTATTGATGCGGGGTTGCAGCTGATTCACTGGAGGCAGCAATCAGGAGGTCTCACTCCGTTTCAGTGAATTATCCGAGTGTGAAATGAGATTAGATCTGATTATCTGTAGCATGTTTTGCGTGTAAAATGTTGATCTGCTATGTAACTAACGATTGAAGCTGTCATATACTTCAAATGAAGATAATCTGCGTTTAACTCTGTGTACTGAGGTAAAAAAAAAAAAAAGCATAAAATGAAAAAAATCAAGTGAGAAAGACCTAAAAATCCACTGAAGTACAGTTACTGAGAAAATATAATTAGCTGAAATTATCATTCTGAGGGGAGAAACAAGCTACACAGTAGAATTACAGGTCAAAGCATTTGATCTGTTAAAATATATGATATATTTTTGCAAAATTATTGATTCATGTATTAGCTGTTTTTTTTTTATATAGATTAAGAGAAATCATCCATCCATCCATCTATTCATTCTCTATACACCGCTTTATCCTCACTAGGGTCGCGGGGGGTGCTGGAGCCTATCCCAGCTGAATCGGGCAAAGGCAGGGGACACCCTGGACAGGTTGCCAGTCTGTAGCAGGGCTGAAGTGGAATCATGGTTTCCCCATTCTGTAAAATCTTCACACCAGTTTCCAGGCCCACAAAATCCCTGAAAACCTAGATAAATAAATGTAAAATAAGACATCCTGAAAATCTTCCTGGGGTTTTCTTTTTGCTGATCGCATCTCTTCTAGGATGAGTTTACAGGCTGAAAAACTCTGAATGACACACAAAGCTTTGGGCTTTAAACACACCATAAAACACAGTCAGTGTTATGAATGTGGCCTTTTATCTTATAAATCCACTGTCAGGCTTTTTGAAATCTTTATTTATACCTTTAAAAGCAAGATAATGTTGATTGAATAGCATTTTCTCCATCCAGTCAGCAGCAGACCTGCTGGATAAATTTGCATTTTCACAATTACAATAAATGTTTCACATACCCAACACTGTGTTGACAAATGGACGCAAGTAAGGTTTGATGAGTGTAAATGTTCATTCATTTATTTCACCTTTGTTTAAAATAACTGAGGTGCAAAGGTTTCAATTACAACGTAACCAAGTAAGAAAATAAAGGACACACGTATACAAATTACTTGGACAACAACAACAATTCAAATATTCAAGTGCAAATTTAGTAAAATTTAAAAAAGTGATTAAAACCATAAAAATGGAAAAACAAACAACTCACCTAAAACAGTGGGTATTTAATATATGATGACATTAAAAGCCTGAATCAGTCTAAAGATAAAAATATGTCAGGTGTAGATTGTTCTGCAGGTTATTCTAGGTCGCAGTGGGTAAAACCAGATTTTCCAAACTCAATAATAACAACCTACACTGTAGTGTAAATCACTCATTTAAGCACGCTTGGTGAAAGACCACATCAGAAGGCTAAAGTAAAGTCACGTAAGGAGGCAAAAGACCAGTGAGGGCGTTGTAAATAAATAAACCCAGTCACATCTTAAAGACTGGTAGTTCTAATCTGGGTACAAATGAAAGAAATGTTCTGCAAACCAACATCTAGGATGATGATATTCTGATCATGACTAACTTTAATTCCCAAACACCCAAACTATATTCAGGCAGTCGATTTCACTGTTCTCTGCCTGTAATTGAAAGCCAGTGTTTCCTCCCTCATTAAATGATAATGTCGGTCTCAAAGGGCAATTAAAACATTTCAGGAGCTGTACATTGATGGGATTTTTGCCCCTATTTTTCACCAGGTGTCTGTAAAGTTGAAACTCCTGATGAACCATATTAATATTTTCAGATTATAGTTATTTTTTCTTCAGGACAACCTATTGACAGTTCCTGATACTCCGTTCTTAATCACACTTTTATATCATTCTAGAAATTAATGTAAAAAGAAGGGAGCAACGTCTGCACATCATGACTGCATTTCAAGATAGATAGATAGATAGATCTGAGGAAATCAAAAGCAGTGGATTTTAGGTAAGATGATGTGTTATTCTGACAGACAAAATAAGGCCCTTTTTGTTAATTTATTTTTTGTAGCAGAATATAGATATGTAAACTTTTATTTACTCTTAACTTTCACGTATTGTCATCTATTAGTAAGTATTATTATCTGTCTAGAAGACTAAGTAGCTGACTTTATGTTAAGCTAATTACGTTTTCCTATTTTAGCTAGCACTAGCTAATAGCGAGCTAGCTTAAATTCTTTGCTACTTTCAGCTAGACTTCCCTGATGATTTGTCATTATCTTTCATGAATTTAAATGTCAGTGATAATCAATTAAAGGTATAACATTAATACTTGGGCCCTCAGTTGTAAATTAATTGGTAAAAATCCAAACCTACTGAAAGTTATGCATATGCTATATGTGTTAGCTAACGTTCAAAGCCAGAGCAACATCATAAGTGTGCATAAGTATATAATTTGTATTGTTCAAGGAAAAGGTGCTCAAAATAATTTTATTAAATTATTATTTCATTAATTAATTAAAACTAAGGGTCTTAAAACGATGGAATCACCATAGATGAGACGACATGGACATGACCTGAGAGGTAAAACTAGGGGGAAAGTAAATATTCACTGTTTTAACTATCTTCAGCTCTTTTAGCCCACAGCTTTGACTGTAAGGCTACAGGTAGGCTCGTGTTCCTCCTACAGAGTGGCGCCTCCCTCAGAGAGGATCTGTGCGGTCGGAGCTCCAGCGGCTCTGCGGAGGATGAGGATGCTCTTCACGTCCTCCTCCTCTTCCTCACCGACACACACCATCTGAAGCCCCGGAGCCGCTCCTGTCTGCAGATCCGGACCCGGCTCACCCGCAGAACCTGATCCGGCATCCCGGGAGAGAGACGCCGGATTAGTATGTGATCGGGGCGCCAGGCGGGGGTGGTCGTGGAGGGGGTCTGGACGTGGAGCCAGCCAGCGCTCCTGCGTCTGACCACGAGTTCGTGTTTGTTTACGAAATAAAAGCGCTAAAAAATTAAAAAGAAGAATAAAAATGTCGCATCTGTTCTGGTTGTGGCTCCCGAAGACTGAGGCTGGAGGCGGGCTGAAGCTCCGGAGCGCCTGAACGCAGCACCGGCAGCGCGTACAGCTCCGGATCCGTTTTTATTCCTAATCACCGTGTCGTCGTTCACCTGCGCGCTCACCTGAGAGGACACATGTCTCAGATGCACCATGCGGCTCTGGACCAGCAGCAGCAACAGCAGCAGCCGGGTCAGTACAACCAGATCTGCACCCGAACCAGCAGCTGCGGGTCACCGGCCCCCGCAGAGGGCAGCGAGCCGTCCTCCTGCCCGGGCCACAGGAGCCGGACCCCCCGCAGGAAGTGGCAGGTGTTCCCGGGGAGGAACCGCTTCTATTGCAACGGGAGGATCATGATGGCGAGGCAGACCGGGGTCTTCTACCTGACCCTGGTGCTTATCCTGCTCACCAGCGGCCTCTTCTTCACCTTCGAGTGAGTCCAAACACACTTTAATTTGTAGTCTGACATTTACATGGATCTTTTATCAAAACAAACAAACAAACAGCAATAACATGTAATCCCAGCTGGTCAGACAAATAAACTGAAATACTCCCACTGAAGCTGCAATTAAATAGGAAAAATGTCCTGTTTGATGTTTTTGTGGTTGTTCTGTGTCTCTTTGTGGTTATTTTTTGTCTTTGTTGTGTCTGTATTCATTTTTTGTGCCTTCATGGTCATTTTGTGTGCCTGTGGTTGTTTTGTGTGTCTTTATGGTCGTTTTGTGTCTCTTTTTGGTTATTTTGTGTGTCTTTGTTCACATTTTGTGTGTCTTTATGATCATGTTGTCTGTCTTTGTGGTTATGTGTGTGTCTTTGTGTATATTTGTGTGTCTTTGTTCATGTTTTCTGTGTCTTTGTGAATGTTTTGTGTTTCTTTGTGGTCATTTTGTGTGTCTTTGTGGTTATTTTGTGTGTCTTTGTGTTTATGGTGTGTGTCTGTGGTTATTTTGTGCTTGTTTGTGAATGTTTTGTGCGTCTTTGTGAATGTTTTGTTTGTCGTTGTGGTTATTTTGTGTGTTTTTGTTTTTTATTTGATGTGTTTTTGATTATTTTGTGTCTTCATGGTTGTTTTGTGTTTCTTTGTGGTTATTTTGTGTGTCTTCGGGGTTGTTTTGCGTGTCTGTGGTTATTTTGTGTCTCTTTGTGGTCATTTTGTGTGTCTTTGTTGTCATCTGGTGTGTCTTGTGTCCTTGTATTCATTTTGTGTGTCTTTGTCTTGTTGTTTTCCATCTCTCTGGTTGCTTTGTGTGTCTTTTTACTCATTTTCTGTCTGTCTGTGGTTGTGTTGTGTGTTTTCATGATTGTTTTCTGTGTCTTTGTGTTTGTTATGTTTCTCTTTGTGGTTGTTTTGTCTGTCTCTAGTTGCTTTGTGTGTCATTTTGTTTTCCTTGTGTCCATCTGTTGCTGTTTTGTGTGTCTTAATGGCTGTTTGCTGTCTGTTTGTTTAGGGACTCTTTGTGGTTTGTTTGTGTCTTTCAGTCGGTGTTTTGTGTCCCTTCACGGTTGTTGTGTGTCTCTCTGGTTATTTTGTGTGTCTTTGCGTTTGCTTAGTGTCTTTTTGTGTCTCTTTGCGTCCTTTAAAGTCTTGATTTATGCATTATGTATTCTTTATTCAGTCTGACTGTATTTCTAAATATTCGCTTTTCTTTAAATGATTAAAAAAATAAATAATTATTCAAATAGTTGGCAGTCATTTTTCTGTGGATTGATTAATACATGAATCAGCTCGAGGGCTGAGAGTAAAATACGCTCAGATTGAGTTCAGACTGACGTTATTGGAGCCAAATTTTAGAATTTCATTGGACTGTTTCCAGAGTTTTAGTTTTTCTTTGTGAGCTGTTTCCAGTAATTTAATCCAAATAAAACTGGGATTTGATTTCAGCTTTAGAGGAAGACATTAACTGACTGTAGTAGATTTATTTTTACACACTGCTGCGTCAGGATTCACGAGCGTTCTGTTCCTGAAGCTTTTATTTTAGCAATGACTGTGAGTTTCTCTCCTGAATCCATCTGTGAAGCTTCGAAGGACTTTCATCTCCTACAACTGAGCTCCGTTATCCTCCTGATCTGATGAGCTTGCTGTGGTTTTGTCTCAAAGTAGTCGCTTTGTGTGTCTTTGTGGTTATTTTGTGTGTCTTTGTGGTTACTTTGTGTGTCTTTGTTCTTACTTTGTGTGTCTTTTTGGTTGTTTTGTGTGTCTTTGTGAATGTTTTGTGTGTCTTTGTTGTGTCTATGTTCATTTTATGTGACTTTAAGGTCATTTTGTGAGACTTCGTGGTGGTTTTGTGTATCTTTGTGGTTATTTTGTGTTTATTTGTGATTCTTTTGTGTCTCTGTGGGTATTTTTGGTGTCTTTGTGGTTGTTTTGTGTGTCACTGTGGTTATTTTGTCTGTCGTAGTTACTTTGTGTGCCTTTGTCATTGTTTTGTGTGTCTTTGCAGTTATTTTGTGTCTTTCTGGTCATTTTGTGTGTTTTTGAGGTCAGTTTGTGTGTCTTTGTGATTCTTTTGTGTTTCTTTGTGTGTTTTTTGTGTATCTGAGTATTTTTTTTGTCTTTTGTGGTTATTATATGTGTCTTTTGTGGTTATTTTGTGTGTCTTTATGGTCATTTTGTAAGTCTTTGTAGTTCTTTTGTATGTCTTTGTGGTCATTTTGTATGTCTGTGGTTATTTCGTGTGTCGTGATCATTTTGTGTGGTGTGTGGTCGCTTTTTGTATCTTTGTGGTCATTTTCTGACTGTCAGTGGTTCTCATGTGTCTCTTTGTTGTTGCTTTGCGTGTCTTGGGGTTCATTTTGTGTCTTTATTAGAGACATTTTGTTGTGTACGTTGTGACTCTTGGAGCCTCTGAGCTTGCGTCGGTAAGAATGCCCCAAATGTCCTTCTGTGAAAACAAATCATCGTTACACGTCGATTCGATCGTGTTATAAATCTCTGAATTCCACCTGCGTTTCTTTATAAGGTTTTATGTTCTGATTTCTGGAGACGTCCTTAAATCAAATGAAGAGTCACTGCTTTGTGCACGGGGTCACTGGATGTACCTGACGTCATTCAACCTCCTGAGTCACAGAAACATCTAAATCTAACTAAACCGTCTCTGTGTTGCGGCTGCAGCTCTGACATGAATGTAAACTGTTGTTTTCTGCTGGATTTTCCTGCTCGCTGATTTGATTCGTTTCAGTGGATTTACTGCCAACAAACGCAGCGACACAGAAACCAGGTGAGTCTGTGATCAGCTTCAGGTTGTTTCTGCTTGTCCTGAAAATCACCGCTGGTCTCTATACACCACTTCTGAACCCGAGACGATGCTGTGGACAGATTAGTCAAATGAGTTATTTCTTCAAATTGCAGAATGAGTTTGCTATGATTTATTCATGCCTCATTTCACTTTCAACAGTCTAAAAGGGGCAGTTTCCCTTGTGTTTGGTTTTAGAAATCGCTATAAAAAATTTTAAATGAGACATTAATTTAATGGCACTAAAAGTTGTTGTTCAGAATCTTTCGTGATATATTTTTATAGTGTAGTTGTCTTTATATGTCAAAAATAGTGTCCAAACAAGTTCTCAGAGCCCAAAGGGACGTCTGGAGGGTTTATTTAGTTTTTTTTTTTCCTCCCACATTTTTCACTGCAACTTCCTAAACACAGCACCCCAGTGTTTCCCGTTTCCACGGTAACCGTTTTCTGCAGCTCATGTCACTACGGTAACAGCAGGAGATTGAAACAGGGGAGGGTAGGTAAACCTGCGATTCAGTTTTCCACATTTCTAAGGTGATAGAAATGTGTATGACAAAGTGGTCAGGTGGAAACCAAGCGGCAATGTTTATTTCTCCGTTATGGATTTTAAAAAGAAACATTCTACTTATTACACTCACAAAGCTCTTTAAAACCAATAACTCCATTTCAAAAGATGACAATCAGCAAACAGTCTAGAATTTTTTTTTCAATTTATTTGATTTTCATTTAATTTTCAATTAGATTTTTCACTGCAAGCTGAGACAAATCTTATTGAATAGTTTGTTTGAAAAACCTACGTTACAAAACTGTGATTATTATGAAATGTTGCATATTTTTGAGTATTTTTTTACTTAATTCGTTCTGGTTTTATTGCACATTGGGCCTATTGATCATTTATTTTTGACAGGTATTTATCTCCAGTCCAAACAAACTGGGCAGCGCCAGATAAATGGTTGTTTCAGTACAAATAAGGAATGGTCAGTAGTAGGGGTGTGACGATACACTCAGCTCACGAGACGAGACGATACACGATATTGGGTTCACGAGAACGAGACGAGACGATATTTTCACTTTACTTTAAGAAAACTAAAATGACAAAATATTAGGGCTGCACCTAAAGACGCGTCGACGAGTCGTCTGAGCACGATACGTCATCAAAAGCGGAAGTGAGCGCGCAATGCAACAGAAATTCCCTTCCGACCGGAGCGCGGAACACGGACGAACGTCGGCGCTGCATCATGCATGTATTATGTATGCATGATGCAGTGCGGATGTCCGCGTTCTATCGTAAACATGGATGTCAACGTTTACTATACAGCTGTATCTAAACACGGACATCTGCGCTGCAAACAGGCAAATCTTCACCAGTTAAATAAAATCATCTTTAGAACAGAAGCTACTTTGTCTCCAGTCTAATCAAATATTACTCGGAGTTGCCCAAGGCTCAATGCCAGGTCCTCTGATGTTTATAATTTACTTAGTTCCGTGAGGTAAATTATGTTATTTAAAAAAACTGTCAAGAGGCATGAATATGCAGATGACACCTAACTTTACCTGCTTAACAATTCTCTGAAACTGAAGCTAGAATAATTTTATTAATAGGTAACATGACAAAGTACTTTACTAAAAGGCTTTTTAAAATCTCGTCAGACACTGTTTATCAAAGTCAAGCAGCCTGATAGCAAAGACTCTTTAAATTTGGACACTGGAGCAACAAGTAAACATGAAGGAAGAGTCCCTGATGTGAAACCCTGTTGTTTTTGGCCTCCTGCTGTATATTTATTTTCCTGAACAAACACATGCAGACTCCTGTGATTGGCTGAGACCTTCAGTTTGTTTTTACTGTCCTCTCTCTCTGTGTCTTCAGCTGTCCCTTCCTAGCATCCAACTTGACCCCGGCCATTCCAGCAGTGGGTGGCATCCTCTTTGTGTTTGTAATGGGGATGCTGTTCAGGGCAAGTTTCAGCGACCCCGGCGTTCTACCCCGAGCCACACCAGACGAGGCCGCCGACCTGGAGAGGCAGATTGGTAATCATGGAGAGGCACACATTAGAGATGAGAAATCACTTCTTCTGTGGGATTTTTTGTGTAGTTTTGTTAGTCTGGAAGACACGTTTCAAGGAAAAGCATCTGATAAGTAGACAAGGACTTTGATGCCGAAAGAGCATGCAAAAATACTGAATTAAAACAACAAATACAAAATATTTAAAAGGTTGTTGATTATCTAACAGTGGTAGTGTGTCAGTCAGAAAAGTCAAATTAGTGACAAATAATGAAAAAAATCTAAATATTGTATGCAACGGTGTAACAGATGTTTTTGAAGTGTATGTGTATATATATATATATACACACACACACTCAACAAAAATATAAACACAACTTTCGTTTTTGCTCCTATTTTTTATGAGATGAACTCAAAGATCTAAAGCTTTTTCCACATACACAATATCACCATTTCTCTCAAATATTGTTTACAAATCTGTCTAAATCTGTGATAGTGAGCACTTCTCCTTTGCTGAGATAATCCATCCCACCTCACAGGTGTGCCATATCAAGATGCTGATTAGACACCATGATTAGTGCACAGGGGTGCTTTAGACCGCCCACATGTAACAGCAAGATTTATTTAAGCCAGTAAGTTTTGACACGTTCACCGTTTGTAGCTGAAAACATAGCCAAAAAACTAAACTATCTATTTGTAGTGTTATATTTTTAAGGTAAATTTATTGCTTTTTTTCTTTAACATGTTAATACTTAACTTTTTAGTATTTTTTAACCATCATGACTTGTAATATTATATGGTTGTCATTACTGTAAGCTTTACTCACATCTGCCCACTCTCCGTTTCCATTTTGTCTGTGCAGGTTTTCCTCTAATCAGAGTTAAGAAACTGTAAATCAGCTGCAGACTAATGCTCGCTAATTATACTGAGTCATCACAGAAAGCCGTTCACCGCCTCCTCCAGTCGGTGTGTGTGTCTTTTTATAAGTGTGTGTGCTCAGTCACATGTCATCTCTTCACTTTCAGGCTTCCTCTATCTGTCTTGGCGAATCAGTCGTTTCCACAGAAACTGACTGATTGAAGCTCTCAGATATATTTTCGGAACCCTGTTATTATATTTTCTGCTCTTCTGATTAATTAATTTATTTTCGCCCTGGAATCCGTGGAGCGACAACAGAACCCAGGCTCAGAGAATGACCAAATTTGGGCATCGTTGTGGACGTTAAACCCGCTGAGCTCAGTGTGTGTGACATGTGGAGGAAAGATGGAAATAGAAATGGCAGGCGTTTTTTTTTTTTACTGTGTTTTGTTTGTTTTGTCCGATGGTGGTCAGGAATTTATTCTGATGCACAGCTTGAAATAACATCCTCACTTCCTGTCTGACAAACAAGAAAGAAAAAGTAATCCCAAAGCCACATTTACATTTGAGTAAATTCTGTAATACCATAAAATGATAAATGTAATGACTATACATAATGTGAAAATTTTAGCAGAATAACACAGTTCAGTTTAACACAGGTTTATTTATATTGCACCAATTCACAACCAGGCTCAGGGAGGGCAGTAGTCTGCCTCAACCAGTTAGGGGTGGGGTAAACTGCAGGGGTGGAAAAAAGATGTCGAACACCCCTAAAATTTTATACAATTCAAACAAACAGTGGAATTTTGTGGAAAAATCTTCTTTTGTTTTTCAAGAGGTGTGGCTGCATTAGACAGACACAAACGAATGCAAATGATTTTTTTTGTTTTTTGTTTACAAGAAAAACTAATAAAACTAAATTCTGCCAAAATGACAAAATACTCAAAATGTCTTGTTTTTATGGAACCAATCAATTTTAAGTTTTTAAGGGCCTTTTTAGGATTTGTTTAGTACTATGACTGTGATTGTACTAAAAGTCATTGCACTTGAAGCATGCACTAAGAGTGATTCTTAATGCAGTATACATGGAAATGTATGGGGTATCCGAACACTTTTTTCCACAATTGCAGATGACTTGATTTTTATATCTGAAGTTAATTTCTGTTTTCCACTGACCACTGGATAAGCAAGAATGCAAGAATTAATAGGGTTCAATTTTAGCAAAAGGCTCGCCCACTAATGCTAATCAGAGTGTAAATTATAACTACGGTAAGTAATTATAAATCATATTAAAGGAAGTCAGGTTGCATTCTTGTTTTTTCTTAAATGGACAAAAATACTAACTTTATTGCCTGTCAGTTGTTTTTTTTTCCTGTGTTCAGGCATACAATCAACTATTTTTGTTTTTTAAGAGGACAAGCTTTGTTTTTTGCTAACATTAGCATGTATTAGCAAGTCCAGCAATCGTTAGTACATTAACAATCTGTTGTCTGTTTTCAGACTCGGCGGGCTGCTCCAGACCTCCACCTCGTACCAGAGAGGTCCTCATCAACGGACAGACGGTGAAACTGAAGTACTGCTTCACCTGCAAAATCTTCAGGCCGCCTCGAGCGTCACACTGCAGCCTGTGTGACAACTGTGTGGGTCAGTGTGTGTCTCCGTGAACGTTGAGATGTATTGGCGTTGCAGGAACTCCCTTAGCACAAAGCTAATGTTGCCAGCATTAGTCAAGCAGAAACAAACCCACTCACTTTATTGCACACACTGCAAAAACTCAAAATCTTATCAAGTCTATTTGTTTTATTTTTAGTCAAAATGTCTCATCTCACTTGACTTAAGATAAATTCGCTTAACAAGTGACATTCTAGCAAGATGGAGGGACTTGTTTTAAGACAACGCATCTTCAATATCTTGTTAAGTTAAACAGTTTTGAAATTATCTTGTTTTAACCCTCGTGTCGTCCTGTGGGTCAAATTGACCCGTTCTGAAGTTTGAAAATGTGGGAAAAAAAATATTTTCACAGTGAAAACTTTCACATTTTCGAACATTTTTTGATTGGAAAAAAGATATGTTAAAAAATGTTTCTTTAAGAACATTTGGAAAAAAAATCAACCAAAATCCGGCGAAATTCGCTGGATTTTGGTTGATTGTTTGTCTGAATGTTCTTGAAGAAAATATTAGACTTTTCACTCATATATATATATATATATATATATATATATATATGTAATCACTTTAAATATTTTTAGGATTTTTTTGAAGATTTTTATTTATTTTTTGAAATCATTTACATTTTTTTTATTTTAATTTCTTGAAAAAATTGTTTTTTTAATAACTTCTAAGGGAAACTTTTAAGGGATTTTCTTTCTGAAGATTTTGCAATTTTTTTTATATATTTGGGGAATTTTTTGTTGAATTTCTGTATTTTTTTCAGACAGTATTTTTTGGTGCTGTAAATGAAGACAACAGGAGGGTTAAGACGCCTAAGCTTGATAATCTTGGTAAAATATAGCTTAAAATAAGTTTTCCCAGCTCATTTTACCATCTCAAGATTCTAAATATCTGATCTGAAGAGCTCTTACCAAGCCATTTTTTCACTTATTTCAAGGTAAAAGTTCCTTGAAATAATTTTTTTTCTTGTTTTGAGAGGGGCATTTTTCCATTGCAGTTTTACAAATTCACAATTGTCACCAGTGATAATTACACATTTAGATGGACACAATAGCAGTAAAACATTAACAAAAGCTTTTACTGTTTCATTTAAAGTAATTTGAATTTTGTTTCAATACACTGAAGCTCTGATTCTTTTTTCCCTCCCTTAGAGCGTTTCGACCATCACTGTCCCTGGGTGGGGAACTGCGTCGGACGGAGGAACTATCGTTTCTTCTACCTGTTCATTCTCTCCCTCTCCTTCCTCACCATCTTCATCTTCGCCTTTGTCATCACACATGTCATCCTCAGTGAGTAACGCTGCTGCCGCCTCCACACACCGTTTCTGCTGTGATTCACTTATTGATTCCTCTCTCCGACTTCCCTGCCACACTCATTTTTTACCTCTCTAAGTCATTTTGAAATTCCGATGCACTCGGGTCTTTCCTGTGAAACACTCGTACTCGCCTTCAGCTCTTATTCTGCTGGAAAAGACTATTCACATACAAAAGAAAGAAAGAATAGAAGTAGAAAACGCTGCAGAACAAAATAAAGACACAGATTAAAATACAACAGCAACATTTTTAACTTAAAATTTCTTCTAAGCTGCTGATAATTCTTTGACCTACATTTGTACAATACAGACGTTGGTTTTGGTTTGCTTCAAAAAACAATCAATCACACTGAAGATGCTCAGGTTTGGGACATTTGGTAAACTGAGGCTGAATAACCTGGTGGGCAAACTTATTCTGCATCAGGCCTGTTTGGGTCTCTGCTTTGAAGTCTGTGTGTTGTAGCTTTGTGCCAGCTTCCTAATCTGTGTAATGGATGAAACAAAGCTCGGCCATTGATCGTCCACAGCCCCGCCCACTGTCAATTGATTGACAGGCTGTCAGAGGGAGGCTGAGGCTGCAGTCTGTTCCTGCTTCCTGTCATCGATCAATCAGACCAGAGCGAGACAGAAAGGTGCAGGTCATATGAACACTGCTGAATCAGACTTAGAACAAAAACCTGATTAGTGAGAGAAATCAACCGATCACACTGAGATTATATCACGTATGATCCGGTTTGACTACTTCACATACAGGTGGCCTCAGTCTTGGGCTTTTCTCAATCTCATTAGTGTTTTCGTTTGACCTTGTGGGTGTTTTAACTTGTCTCAGGCCTTTTGATTGTTGGGTCTCAGACTTGTCTCAACATGAAGTGTTGTTTGCCTCCTTATCTCAACTTTATAGATGACTTGACTCAGTCTTATCATGGATTTCTGTTGGTCAAACTGTTCGGTCTCTGATCTGACTCACTTGTAAATGTTTTGCATTCTCTCAGTCTGTGTTTTCTTGGACTTCTGGGTGCTTTGACTTGTTTTGGTCTTGTGGGCATATGGACTGTTTTCTATCTGATGAATGACTTTGCTTGGACATGTCTCGACTTTGTGGATGGTTTGACTTGTCTCATCTCACTTGTATTTAACTAGAACTTGACTCAGCCTGGTTGGCATGGGGACCCTGACATGTCTTGGTTTCTTGGGAGTTGTGACTCGTTGTATCATGGACTCATCAAACCTTTCTTTGTCTGATTTGACTCACTTGTGAATGTTTTGCACTTTCTCTCATCTGTCTTATCCTGGACTTGCAGGATTTAACTTGTCACATTTTCAGGGGTGTTTTGACTCGTGCTTATTGATTTCATGGGCAAATAGGCTTCATTGACTTGTCTATGTCATGGGCAGTTTTCCTTGGGCATGTTTGACTTGTCTTTGACTTGTGATTCATACGTCTCTCCCTCTGATATGTTTTTACTTGTCTTGGTGCTTTGACTCAAACTTGTCTTGAACATAGGGGCACTTCACATTGACTCAGTCTGGTTTATATTTTGACTCTTTCTCCTCATGCTACATGATTTGCCTGAGCCATGAGAGTTGTGGATTATACTCAGTATACGCTCTCAGTCTGACTTGTCTCGGTCTCGTGACTGTTTTGACTCGTGCTTGTTTTGGTCTTGCAGATATATGAACCGGACTTTATTGAAACAATGATTTTGTTTAAATTTGTCTCTGCATCGTGGGTGTTTAAATTTCACAATTTTAAGGCTCTGTTGATGCTGATTTGTGATGGAGTTCTGGTTGTTTTTGGTTGAACTTTTGCTTTTTAACTTGGCCTTAAAGAGCAACACGATCACATGTTGACTCTCCTCAGGTTGCATTTCGTTGAAATTAGCTTGAGCGAGTGGCTGCCTGTAAGGAAGTTTAACACTGATCATTGATTTTATGTTTCAGGATCTAAAGCCGCCTGCCGATTCTTTCCTGTCATGCTCATTGACCTAATTCTCTGCTCAGGCTGCTGATGTTGTTTTCCTGCCCTGCAGGTCCAAACTGTCAGAAAACTGGAGCCTTGAGCTGCTTTAAACTAAAACTCTTAACCAGCAGACTGTCTGAGATAAACCCGTGCCTTCCTCTGAACACTACACTGTTTGTTTGCTGTTTTTAGCAGCGGAGCTATAAAAAGATCTGGCGGTGTCATGACTTTGATCTACAGGATGTAAATTTAGAGAGCAGTGACTGTCTGCGCTGAAGACTTCAGCTCATTACTGTTTGTTTACTCTTGTTGCTGGTGATGTTTACTCTTGTTGTCAGAATTTTTTTCTGGTTTATCTTGGCATGTCTTTAGGATGACATGCCTCAGTCAGATGTGGAGTTATAATAGGAACCAATTCATTCACCACCACAAGCTTTCGCTGTGATTTTTCTTGATTGAACCATTTTAGCTTTACTCCCCTTTCAGATGCTATGTTCTTGTATTTGTTTTCAGTTTATATCTCAGCATCTTCAAAGCTGAGAGAATAAATAGAAACAGATGTTGTGAAATGTTTGCAATGAAGTTGCTGTACACCGAGATTATTGCTAATTTTTTAATTCTATCGTTGAAACGTTAGCGTTCACATTTAACTAGTAAATGTTGCATGTCATCATGCTAATGAGCTGAAAGTGAAATGATGAAAAGTTATGCTGTCACATATTAAGCTAGCATGCTAAACAGTTCTAAACTCTCAGCGCTGCCTAATTATTGTTTATACTAACATGCTATATCATTCCATACCGATACACAGTAAACAGCTGTCGTTCAACATGCTCAAATGAGAAATGATGCTCATGTCATCATGCAAAATGCTAGTCAGCAAATATGTTAATCATTATATGACAAATTGGGACATGTGTAAAACTTGGCATATTAACAGTCGGGCACTTAATATTAGCGTAGCAATTTAAAATTGTATTCTAAATTATTGCTAAACATTTTAGCATATGGCCCTGCAATAGACTGATGACCTGTCCAGGTTGACCCGGTCAGGCTCCAGCCCCCCCCCTGCGACCCTAGTGAGAATTAAGCGGTGCATTGATTATGGATGGATGGATTTTAGCATATGAACGTGCTAACCATGCTTAACATTACAAACTAAATTCTACCTTGTTAATATGCTTTCATTAGCATTAAGATCAAAGGCTGAGTCCAGCTAAGCATAAAGGCCACTGTCTGAGAGAGAGAATTATAAACATGTCTGTTTTCTTGTGCTAACATGTTGACGTTGGCCTCACAGCTCAGCTTAAACACAGCTGACCTAAGTGACCTAAGTCTAATAGTGTATAACTGAACCTAACAGAATAGGTTTGAAATATCCTAAAAGGGCCACTATGCTCGGATAACATCTAGACCAGTGGTTATCAACCTATTTCTCTTGGACCCCCCTATAAGCTACACCCCAGCCCAAGGATGAGCCAGTTGCTGTCTGCAGTGATTTTTGTGACCCTACAGTGTATATATAAGAGTTAAGTTATTGAATATTTGTGTCTCCCTTTGTTGTTGCAACAGTTTTACAATTTGCAGACGGTCCCTGTGCACTCATCACACATCTGGCTCCCCATAGTCACCAAAATAATTTCGGCTGCTTGAAAGACGGCTATTTTTGATTAAACTGTTCGTATATCTGATGATTTATTGATGCCAGAAGTCCAAATCTGTGAAGATCTTTCCATCTTTACCGACCTGTGTTTTGTTTCCTGATGTCGCCATAATTTGCTTGGTTTCATGCTGTCACTTGCTAACATGTCACCACAAATGACGCATTCGGGTTGAATCATGTCTTGTCCTTCAATAAAACCAAATTTAAGGTAACTCTCAAGGTACAACCAGAGTTGTTTTGGGTTTTTTTTTTAGGCACTAATGGAATCTTCCAGCAGTTTTGCGTTTACCAGACATCGTTTCCGTCAGTAACTTTCGAACTGCGCACAAAAATAATGAATCTGGATGAGCTTGCAAGCCAACCTGAAGAAAGTGTGGACAGAGGTTGAAAGGTCAAGGAGGCATGGCCATCGAAGTAGCAAAGGATTTTTGAGGGAAGAGTAAATAAATTTGTTTTAAAATGTTTTATAGGTAGACTTTTGATGACACAGTAAGTCTGTTATTCTGATTTTATCCAGAATGTGAAAATCAAATTTTTATAGCGTCACAGCCTCTGAGCAGACAAAGCTTTGCGCACCACCCTCTGATCTCTGGCGCCTCCCCTAGGGGGGCGCAGACCCCAGGATGGAAACCACTGAGCTAGACCATAGCCTGATAATAAAAATGGATGCTATCTGTGGGTCTGAAAGGTGAGGCCAGTGTGGAAATGCCTTAAAACTACTTTCTAACAGCAAGCAGAGGGGCAACTCCTCTGGATGCAAAATAAATTCTGATTGCTTAGAAGTCTATGAGAAAATACCCCCACTTCTTACTTGATTTGTTATCTCAGTAAATGTATTCCTGATAAGTTTATGATCTCATTTGCTAGTTTCAAGTCTCTTTTAATTAAACACGATGTTAACTTTGTAAATTTTGGTCCTGTTTAGAGATGGCTGTGTGTGATGATGTCAAGTTCTGAGTCAGAGTCACTCCTCACTCATCACATCTGGTTTCAAAAGACCAAGATGGTGATGGTCAAATATAAACTCAAAGCTTTAATGGTAGTCCATGTGCAGTATATGATTTACACAGTTTATTTGGTCCCACTTCCAGCACAGATTGGATTTAATTTTTCATCCTAGTAGGGGTAAATATCTTACAGGCCAGAGCTGGTTTATACAGCCTTAGCCTTTGCTGCTGCTGTAAAATTTAATCCTACTTTTATATATATTGTCCTAATGAATAAAAAGGTAAACTGAATAATCTAACTCTGTTTCCTGTCTGGATGTCTTTCAGGATCAAACCGGACAGGTTTCCTGAGCGCGCTCAAAGACAGCCCCGCCAGATATCCTTTACTGTGGAGAATTCACGGTTAAAAAGCTGGAATGACTCAATCACCCCACAGTATTTCACCACGGTTTCACCACAACTATGGTTAGATTAACCTGAAAAGAGCCCCTCTGGGCACAAACTTTGTTGTTGGACCCCATTGTACAAGTGATTTTCATTATTTCGTCAGTCATCCAGAAACCAGACAATCCTCTAGAGCTCACATGGAATGCTATTGATAGCAGGTTAAGTAGTTCTTTTTAAGCAAAGCTGTCATAACTTCTCTGATTCCAACTCCTCAGATGTGAGTCTTTGCTTGAGTTCCAGTTTTTTATTGTTATAAATTCAAAATTTGCTGTTCTTTGACTGATGATCGCACAAAATAAAGCAAATGCAATATGTTAAATTGCCTTTAAATGCAGTCCGCAACATGCACAGAAAATCAAACAGAGACACTAATTCCCCTCATACACCCACTCTGTAGTGTGTTTCTGATAAATCAATGACTCACGCTGTCACCAGCCATAGATCAATATGTCCCATAATGCACCACCAAGGTCAAACTCACTGCCCTTGTCACACACTCTTATGGACGTATTTACATTCAGCTCCATGCAAATTCTGCTGTTTTCTATTTGTTTCTGCTATAGCGACAAGCAAATTGTTAGTGACAGTCAGGGCGCATCCATCTCTGTGTCCATGGATCCAGGCTCCAGATATAAATCCTAGTAATTCACATTAAATGAAAACACTCTAGTGGACTGTAGAGCCAGTGGTCCACAATATCCTCAGAATCCAAGAGCCGAGTTTGTCCTTGACTCTGTTTTGCACCGTCCTGGAGGTGGTGGTGTGTTTCTTCTCTGTCTGGTCCATTGTCGGCCTGTCAGGCTTCCACACCTACCTGATCAGCTCCAACCAGACCACCAATGAGGACGTAAGTATATTTATTTGGGCCTGAAACTGTAGTCGAAGGACAAAAAAAAGAGAAAAATATTGTTGGTTCTAATGCAGTGGACAAACGCTCCTCTTGTTGTATCTGTCCTGATGTTGTCTTGGTCTGATGTGGTTCAGATTAAAGGGTCCTGGTCCACCAAGCGAGGGAAGGATAACTACAACCCCTACAGCTATGGAAACATCCTGACCAACTGCTGTGCGGCCCTGTGTGGACCTCTGCCGCCCAGGTCAGTAACATCCTTTGCACCACTATATGGGTCTAAAGTCAGGACTAAACCAGACTAAAGTCTGCTGTGAAATTAGGACTAAGTTTACGACTAAACAGGAAAAAAAGTCAGCACTGACATCAGGACTAAACACAGCTTACGTCGGCAGTGAAGTCAGGATTAAACTCGACTAAATTCAAAACTAAATGCAGGACTAAAGTCAGCTCTAAACTCGACACTAAACAGGACTGAAGTCTGCTGGTCAGGATAAAACAAGACTAAATTCAGATTTAAGAAGCACTAAAATCAGCACAGACTCGGGAATAAAATCAGCAATGAAACAAAGAAATGAAAATTCAGTACTAAATGCAGGACAAAAGTAGTAAAGTCAACACTGAAAACAGGACTGAACTCAAGACTGAAGTCAGGACTAAAATAAACACTAAACTCAGGACTAAACTCAAGATGAATCTCAGCACCGAAGTCAGGACTAAAATCAGGACAAGTCAGATATGAATTTAGGGCATTTACGATCTCTTATTCTCTCTTAAAATTTACATCAACGTCACCTTAAAATCTAAGAAGACACGGAAAATATGTTTCAGGAGTCTAAAGACCAACATGTTTTAATTGTGTTTACAGTTAATTCAGATTCATTTGTTCTTACAGCTGCAGGGCTGAAACTCAGTCGACTGAATCCAAGTTACGTCACATAACTCACAGCTTTTCTGCTTAAAATATTAATGCATTACCTAATATTTAATTAGTTTGCGGACAGCCAGCATGCTGTTTATCTTGTCCTTTTTGACAGCACGGTGCTGAAGACTGAAGTATTTAAAATATTAAGTAGACACTAATTCAATTAACTCAATAATGGCATTTTGCTGAGAAATAATCTGGCTGAACCACAGATTATATTTGAAACCGCAAACAATCCAGAACAAACACGTTTATCTTTCATTTCTTAGTGTGTGCCTGAAAGCTTTGGCTTCATTGCTGCTCTTTTTATCACATCTGCTTTGTGCTTCCTTCGACTGGCGTCTGAGTATCAAAATATATAAAATGTCATACTTCAAATGTGCCTCAGGCTATAAAACTGTCTAAAACATTCTTATTTCACTCCTGTCTTCCTCTGTGTTTACTTTCTCTCACTCTTTCCATCATCACCTTCATTCTTCCTCTCTGCCACCCGCATTCTCAGCAGACGGTATGTTCCTGTGTTTAATGAGGACAGTTTTCAGCTGAGACCTTCCTTGAAGTAATTACGCTCTGCTTTTCCCTTATCCTCGCCTTCAGAGTTTCTTATCTCTCAGCTGTGCTTCTCTACCATTTACCCTGAAAAATTGATCAAAAAAGCAATCAGAGTTGGGGTATGGATCGCAGCACTTTCTACAGTTCATCATATAAGCCTCCTGCTCTTTGCTTTCATCTGCTCTTATGTTTCCATGCACACGACTTCTGTGTCATACATCATCATTAGAGAGGCTGAGGGAGGACCTCATCCGTCTGCAGACCTGGGTGGTGATTCTGAGACAGTTTACTGATGGTCTTTATTGCTTTGTCAAAGCAGCTGATTGATACTGTTTCACCCAGCGGGCCTCAAATTAAATTGGAGCCAAGTTGAGCTTTAATTAAATGAGGTTTGGTTCTGAAAACTGAGCGAAGGTGTGGTTTTTGGTTGGATTTTCTTTTGCAATTTTTGTCCCAGTATGCGTTTGCATGCCAAAAATTTGTGGACAGCTTAATATTCTCTCCATGTAGGATTATATCAACATGCTGCTGTACCACCATGATGTGTTAATGTGCTGCTTAAACAGCCTCCAATCTTTTGGTGTCAGTCTTTTCCACGGATTGAAGAGCATCCGTGAAGTCTAACACTGACACTGGGTGATTGGATCACAACCAGTGATCTTATTCGTTCTGCAGGTGTTGGATTGGGTTTTATGGTTGAAATCAGGACTCGAGGCAAGTTTATTTATTGCTTTGTCAAAGCAGCTGATTAGTTCTGTTTCATTAATGGGTCTAAAATGAAATGGGAGCAAAGTTAAGCTTTAATTAAACGAGGTTTGGTTCTAAAAGCTGAGCGAAGCAATGGATTTGGACTACATGTTTTTTTTTTAGTTGCATATCGTGCATGCCAGCCGTATGCTGACAGCCGAATATTCTCTCATGGTGACTACATCACCGTGGGCGTTGATTATAACAGCCTCCCGTCTTCCAGTTTCCATCCAAAAAAGCATCGGTGATTCTGGCTGACAAGGTCCGGCTCACAGTCAGGGTTCCAGTTCATCCCTCAGCTGTTGGATCCAGTCGAGGTTGGGACCGTGTGGTAGCCAGACTAAGTTCTTTATAGATCTGTCTCTGTTGACACAAAGCAGGAAAGACGCTGTTGTTAATATTTCCCTGCATTTTAACTAATCTGCTTCAAATAAACCAGGAGAAACAGACCAAATCTGCACATAAGTAGACTGGGGTGTCCTCATACTTCTAGCTATATAGTATGTATGTATTCTTATGTGTTGTGTTTCGGTTTTTATTGTCTATTCTGAACTGTTTTACGGTTAAATTCCATTAAATTTGCACATTTAATTCTTCTTGTACTGATGCAATTTCAGACTCTCTCATTTTTGACTTTAGCTCCAAGAGCTTATTCTTTTATAAAATTAAGAGTGTGTTTTAGGCATTTTGAAGCATACTTTTTCCTTCTTTAACAGGGTCACTTTGTTCTTGTTTATATCAGTATTCATTGTCCAATGCTTTTCAGGAGATTTATAAGCTAAGTAATTTTTGGTTATACACTTAATAGTACAACAGTCTTTCAGTTTAATTCACTTTAAGCCATTAACTGTGGTTCTGTGATCCTTACATGAAAAGAGAACATTAATTATTTTATTGTTTCTACTAAAACATGTAATAATATTTAGTTAATATTTACTATTCTAATTATGATCCTGGTTTCAGCCAAATGCTGACAGCGTTGTGTTCACCCCATTCACTTCTGATTGCCTGACTGTTAGAACAGATTGTTTGATTATTGATTGATTGATGAGTCAGTTGTGGCCTTCTGGGGGTGACACAGATAGAACAAACCTCTTGAGTGATTTTCAAAAATGATGTTGGTCAGAGAAGAAGCTGCCAGCGGCTCGATATGAGAGCTGGGTTTTGAAAGTAAAAGCTTGGTGTCAGTCGAAGAGGAGAGGTTTGTTTTCCAGGGCTGAACATATGGAGATTCATTACACAGTCTGCTTGTTAGTTCATGACTGGCTGGTGGCAGCTTATTAACATGTCGGCTGCACCTGCTGACACCCAAACAGGTGGTGACATCCATCTGCACGCACCCACACCCAGGAAAAGGCTTTTTAGGTCGAGCAGCGAAGGAATCGCAGACGTTGGGGGTTCCTGCTGGCAAAGTGAACGTCATTTATCTCAACTGATTGACTTTTATTCAGAGTTCAGTTTGAACAGAAATGGAAATTGTTAGGTTCAAACCTGAAGAATACACAAACAGCACAGGAAGAAAGGACAGCACTCACGAGCTGCGGTCTTTTACTTGCGCACAAGGAGAGAGATAGAGACCACAGCTCTGCAGTATGCATCGCTACAGCCTCACAAACTCTGGAGAGCCTGCCTCTCTCCTTGTCTTTTTATTTCCTTCTCACACAATCATACGATACAGAGGAGTCATCATACGTCAGTCATAAGATATCAGAGCAGTACAAAGACAGAACATGTGTTACTTGCATGATCTTATCATAAGAGCGAGTCAGCTCACTATAGGAACAAGTCAGCTTTGTTCTTTACGTTGTTACTTCCGAGAACATGCAGGTCACAACGTAGAATGCTGATGGTAGTCCTCATTTCTTCATAGTCACTCAATGATAACCTCAAATCAACATAAGTATAATCATTCTAATATAAGTGTAATTCTTCTAACAGAAATGCTTGTTGTAACGGTTTTAACTTTGGAGCACACCCTGCCATTAATTCACCCACACAAGCAGAAAATAATTAAGATACTTTATTGATCCTTTGTAGGAAATGACTTTGTTACAGCTGCAGTTTCCCACATCTAACACTGAACATGAATAAAACATTTCCAGCACAAAAACTATTCTAACGTACTGAAGAGCGAGGTAATAAAAATATTTGTGACATGTAGTGTTAAAATATTCAGTAGATAAAATATGCAGTGTGCAAAATGTAAGAAAAAGTCATTCATGTGAAAAACAAAATACAGTGTGCAAAAGATGACTTGTACATTTATAAATGTTAAGATGTATACATGTATTATTTAGTCTGTTACCGATGGTGCTCTGCTGAATGACCTCCAAGGTGTGAAAAAGCTGTGAACGATTTCTCACAACTCACTTCTATGTTGAGAGCAACCTCACCTCTGTAACTTTCTGAATAACATCTATTTCAGTCCTGATGATGGAACTGGCCTCCCTGATTTGTTTATTAATCCTGTTTTTGTCTGCTATGGGAGCACTGTGTCCCAGTATGAAAAAACGTGGTACTGGCCACTACAGTTCAGTAGAGGGTGCACACAAGAGGTCTGCAGGTGGTCTCAGCCTTGAGAAGACACTCTTACCCCTTCTTACATAGGGCCTCTATAGGAGTGGCCCAGTTCATTTTTTATCCAGCTTTAATCATTGATATCTGTAGCTGGAGACAAGTTCCACCTCAGTGTCTTGAATGGTAACATGAGCTGATTTGGGCATCCAGTTAGCAGTGGATGAATGATGAGGCCCCTCATGAGGCTGATAGAGACATGTTTTTAGTCTGTTTGTCACTCTTTGTCAGCATTTTGTGCATCTTTTTAGTTGTTTAATGTCACTACATGATGAGTTTGTCTCTTTTACTTGCAATACCATGACTGACCTCTGGAAAAATTAACAGTAGGGCTGAGATGTGCTCTTGAAATGCATGTATGATGACAGTATCTTATATTACCAATGCTTCAATACTATATTCCAGAAAAATATTAGGTGTATCCCAATGCGCGGAATGTCAAATGCAGTATGCCAAAAACACCAGGACATCTGTGTAGTTTTTGAAGTATGTAAACCAGCATGCTTTGCTGCATGTTCTGAGCCAGAATCTTTTGTGAAATTAGATCTCGTGAGTATCAAAGAGCCTGAGCCGTCCAAAGTTCCCACACAGGTGGCAGTTCATTTCACACAGCAGACTGCAATAGCTAAAGTTTAACAGATATTATTTTGACAAAGTAGTATGTGTCAGTTGTATGCTAACTGTGTAGAACAGTCCTTATTTTTTGAGGGAAATTGTAGTATGTACTTTAAGTAAAAAGAAAAAAGTATGCGATTTGGAATGCACCTTCATCAGAACACTGTACGAAACCATGCTAATAGCTTGCATCCATGCTAAGCTATGCTAACTTTAGCTTCTGTCCTTTAATGCCCAGTACAAAGTTATGTCAGTAAATGGATGTTTGGGTCCCTGTACTGTGTGTCTCTGCTTTTATATTGTGTATCTGTTTCTTTTTTGCCGGTGAGGCTAGAATCTGAAGTGAAGTGACTCATCTCCATCTCTCTGTTCTGTGTTCCAGTTTGATTGACAGGAGAGGTCTGATTCAGTGTGACACACCGCACACCGTCTCCCAGTCTAACGGGACCAGCAGCAGCTACGCCTCCACTCAGCTCCGCAGTCACATGGTAGGTGGAGGACACTGCTGATCGATACCGACACATCAGACATCATGTGAATCATCAGAGCATGGAGGGGAGCTGCAGTCACATCACATCTGTCTAAAGTCTGTGTTGATGCAGCATCAGGACAGCAACAAAAAGGTCTATTTGATATAACAAATACAACCAGTGGTGTTGGATTGAAAAAAAATATTTATAGTTACGTTTAAAACTAGATTGTGTTGCTCAGCAGCTGATTTAGAGTTAATACGAAACATCTTATGCAGAGAGTGATTGTTTTTCAGTTTAAAGGATATTTCTGAATGAATCAGTACCTAATGAAATTGAGGCAGTGTCTGACACCTCATGTGTTCCGTTCTCTCTCATTTTCTGCTGCATTCTTGGTACCAGTAAGGTGCTAGTTGCTTCCAAAACTACTGAAAGTCCATCGTTTTTGACACCAAATTTGATACCAAAAAGCAAATAAATCTGTCAAATCAATGTGTTAGAAACATAAATTCATTAAAATGACCTGCTGCTCACAGAGTTGTATGTTGACAGACAGAAGATAGCATAAACTACAATTTTAGGCTGAACAAGATAACATTAACTTGAATTAGATAATATTAGTTGATGTGTTAGTCTATGAAGACAATATAAGCACATGCATTAAACAGGAATGTTAGCCACGACATTAGCATAAACAAAATAACATTACATGCACCATTACCTTAAACAGGAAACCACTACTTGCTGCATTAGCCCAAACAAGACAAAGTTATCTGATACATTAGCCTGAACAAGCTAATATTAGCTGGTTGGTGAGGGTATTCAAGATGACATTAGCCTGAAGAAGCTAATGTTTGCCTTTTAAACATTCTGTGTGGTCTTCAGTGTAAAGTAACAACTGAAACTCAGCTTGAATGAGATATACATGGGTTTGGTTATCTTTTTTTTTGAGAAGCATTGATCAATTTTAGGTGTTTCCATCTTTAAATGTTCTGAAATTACATTTTCTTGTGATTTGAGTTTCAGTCATCTATAACTTATAACCCTGATACTCCACTTAAGCTCATAATATGTCCATACAGGACTCTTGGTGTTGTTGCTATTGTCCTTTTCCTGTACAGGTTGTATTATTAGGTTATTCTGGATTTGTTCCTCAGTAACACTTTGAGGGTTAACCTCTTTAGGTGGATAATGAAGTGACAGATCAGACGTTTGGGCAGTTTACAAGTTGCTAAATACGTAAATGAACAATATTTCATCGTTGTATTGATAGAAAACATGATCCGGTCTGAATGTGTCTGTTGTTGTAAATTAGCTGCATAACTGAAGCTTCAACGTTCTGAATGTTTTCCGATTCCTCAGTGTGATCAGGATCAGTGTATCCAGAGCACCAAGTTTGTCCTCCAGGCTGCAGCCACCCCCCTGCTGCACAGTGACCCCGTGGTTCTGGCCCCTCTGCCGGGGAAGACCGCCACACTGGGGGGCCCCTGCGCCTACCTGGCCCCCACCCAGCCATCCCTGCCGTCTTGTGGTGGAGACGTCCTGACCCTGAGGGACGCCGCCGTCGACTCCCACTGCCACCACCACCTCCACCACCATCACCACCATCACCACCACCACTTTGTCAGCCCGGAGGAGACGCCCTGCACCACGCCGCAGGGCGCCCTGGCCTGCCCCGCCCACCTGCACCTCCACCCCCAACCTCACCCACCTGTCCCTTCCCCCGCCGCCCTGTACGACCCCGCCAGTCAGGACGCTCTGCATGAGGACTCGGTCAGAGGGCTGGTGAAGCTCAGCTCCGTCTGAACAAAACCGTTTCTTTCATTCGATTTCAGTTTGACTCATCTGACTTCAATGTGACCTTTGATTTGAATAGTTTTCCATCATCTGATTTTATATACACCCTCAATTTAGAAGAAAAAAAGAACTGGGATTTTAAAAAGCAAAGTCATTATACTGTAGAAAAATAAATGACTCAGTAGCACAAACTGTTGTGCTGATTACAAAAACAGAACAAATGGAAACAGCATCAGTGTACGTACTCTGAAGCTTCCAGTGAACAGACAAAAACATCAAATAGGCTTTTTTCTTTTATCCATTTTTAGAAAATCTGAGTAACATCTGAGTTTTGTTTAAATGGAAAGTTAATGTGTCAATTGGCTAATTCTTTTTAACTACAAATCACACATGTTAAGCAGTAACAGTACGTCTCTCTGAAATGTAAATGAAGAAAATCTCCAAATTACTTTGACAAGCCAAGAATTGTGTTTAAAAACAGAATGATTTCTTTCTTCATGACAAAGTTTTGGATTTTGTTTTTTAAACCCCATGGAGTTCAGCTCGGTTCATTTTTGTCAGCTTTTAAACAAACAAAAAAATTATGATTTTTTTTTTAACAACTGTAAAACCGTGATACAAAAAAATTACACGGGAGCCTCAAAAAAAATCCCATATCCGTAGTCTACTAAAAAACACAGGAAAAAATACAAAAAATTTTGCAAATTATTGCCACAGACTGGATATATAAATGGCTACCATATAGCACAAAAGTGAAGCCACAGTTTGACAGAAACGGGCGATGCTACCGTCAGCCGATGAGTGGAGGGTGGGATGAAGATTCAACACCTGATCGTCTTCTGGACAACATGTTAGTAACTTCTAGCTGTCTGGCTAGCTACATATCGTCTAGTTTTCCCCATCGACTGGTTGTGGTCGTAGCTTGGTGTTGGTGGTGCAGCCCGATCTCACGAGGATTCGTGAAACTGTCACGTAAATTTTTGTTTCGGTTTCGTGCGCACCAACACGATTTCGTCATGTTTTTCGTGCCGCTCACAACGAAATGCACACCAATGTATTTTAAACGGCGGACTTTTCGTGCCACTCAGAACGTATTTCAAACGAATGGGTATATTATATTTTTAATGTGAAACCGTTGCGAATCCAACGCTATATTTTGCATTACATCATCCCTAACCCTAACCATAACCCGGTGGTACACTTACCAATTTGCATAGGAATTTAAAGAATGTCCAAAGGGTGCAAACGCGATTCTAAGAATGTCCGACGGCTGCAAACGCGATTACACAAACAGTATACGCCGATGGACAGCTTAGATTGTCATGAATCTGCCGGTATAAACCACTTTCAGATGCGATTACCACAGCGGGTTTCGTTGTGAGCAACACGAAAAACATTTCGTTGTGAGCGGCACGAAAAACATAACGAAATTGTGTTGGTGCGCACAAAACCGAAACAAAAATTTACGTGACAGTTTCACAAATCCTCGTGAGACCGGGTTGGGTGGTGAGGCCGGAGACAGGATTTCATACTATAGCTGCAGATTATTGGAAAAAACTACCACTGCAATGTTTTGCTTTTAGTAAATATAGAAACTTACCAACTGCAAGATGCAGTCTGGTCCACTTGTTCAGTGCTGCAACATTGTCTTTATACAGGCTTAATGTCTCTCAATCATCCAATGCTTCACTCATTACTGTTGTGGTTTTGTCACATGTATGATCATCCAGGGAAAAAAGAGACTTATGTGTCACTCTTATGTCCAGCTGGACCAGACGCCTGTTGTAGCTGCTTTATATCCACTTGTGACAGCTCTGTTTCAACTTGTGCCTTGAATTCTTTTAAACAACTCTGGGATGGAAACTTGAGAAAGACGGGTGTGTGGCGATCCTACTTCATGTCAAGCGACCGGATCACGTTTTAACTCCTTTTTTGGTAAACTTTAATTGGTATCATGTCTTGCAAGATGAAAAGTTACCTCACCATTGATTTCTGCTGTTTTGAACTGTTCTCATTTGGTGGAACACGGGCAAAGGCATTCAGATTAGTTTTGTGCTTTAAAAAATATTGCGGTCTGGCTTTACATCCATCATACAGAGCTTTGTGTTGCAGGTTTAGATGATCGAACATATTAGGCAGCAATTGCAAGACAGAGTACATAGTTCTGGTTAACATCGTCTTTTCTGTGTTGCATCCATTCTTGCAACCAAATCCTCCTTTTCAGTGTTTCTCTCCTGTTGCTGTGCACATGTGGAGCCAGCATGTCAACAAACTCTGTTTCATGTAGATGAAGTAAAAAAAAAAACCCTCTTAAATCAGAGTAAATGTTCTATCAGACAGACTTCTCTTGTATGTTTGTCAAATTTTGCTTTTGTATCCAGCATATCGCTGTCAACGCTGAAGTGATGTATCATGGAGCTCTACTGGATGCGTACCAAAACAAAATGGCCACTAGTTTCTCACATTTTGGCTTCCCCTTTATGTTGTCCATCTATACATACAGTCTGTGGTTTATACGCTCAAATACACAGTAGAAAAATGTCTGTTTACATGTGAAGTGGTTTCTTCCCTCACAGTTTTGTGCCTGCGAATCGCTAAAAGTACGAACAGTTTACGGCTTTAAACATTTCTTTCCTTTTCTTAGCTCGTGGCTACATAATGTTTATGGACTCCAGAAGGTTTTAAACAAAAAATAACACAGTATTATAAATATTCTGACATATATTCATTTGGGGTGAATCATTTTACCTTTTCAGCCTCGTTCACCCCCAGTTAGTCTGATTTTTTTTTTTTTTACACCTTTATGTTTTGTCTCCACTTTTGTTCGTGTTCCTCTGTGGTCCTAATGAAGTCAAATTCCTGCTGAAACAGTGAACATTTAATCCAGAATAAGCTACTTCAGTGCCAAACAGACATCTGCCTCCTGCTACAGTCGGATTGGGACCAAAGCCACTGACTTTTTTGGGGTTTTTTTTGCTATTACAAATCAAGTGGTTGATCCGGGACATTTGATTGTTTTCTGTGCCAGCTGATGGAAACGGCATCAGTCTTCAGGTGTTAGTTGGATTCTGTGGACAAAAACACGAAGCGGGAGTGAGTTTTCCAAAAACCTGATTGGATCAGTTTGCGTCGAGCAAAGCATCAACACTGCCAGACGTTCAGCTGGAGTTCACCTCTTTAAATATTCTGACTTGCTTTTTTTTGTTATATGTCACGTCCTCTTTTATAGACGTTTCTGGTTGAAGAAGGAACCAGCGAGATGAACTAAATCTGTCTTTATTTCACACAGCATAATTTAGAAAAGTTTTCACAATATCATAATAGTTTATGTGTGCACATCTTTACTACTTAGACATAAAGCAACTGGATGGAAACCAGTTAAATGGCTGTTTACAGGTGAATTTGTGTGAACATTCCCAAAACCAGGTCTGTCCTTTTATTCTGAAGGTCACATGCATATTCCAGATCCTGTGATTCAAATGTTTATTTCAGTTTGTTAAGAGTTTGTTGATTTCATGCCAACATTGTTTGCAATAAAAAAATTCCTCAGGAGGCTGTGTCAAACTTAACTCGACTTTTATACCGGGAAAAAAAGATATTGGATTCATTCAGCAGAATTTTGTTGGCAGTTTCGAAAAAGTTTTTTAACCTGCTTTGAAATTTTAAAGAACTGAGGCATGAACCGATCAAAGACAACTTTTTCTGGGGGGTATTAGAAATCAATACGTCAATATTTCTATTATCCTGATTACAGTTCTGCTTGTGATGATTATTTTTCGCCGTTTCTTAGAATAACGTTCAGTAACTTCACTGTTGTTCCACCAACGTGAACCGCTTTCCAACAGCAGGTCCAGTTTTATATTCGTCGACCCTTCTGGGCTCCAACTGTCACAACAGTATGTAATTTTAATGCCAAAGATGTCATTTGGGTATATTTCGTGCGTGTGAAGTAATATTAAATCATTGCCAATGAAGCAGAAACATATATTACAGCTTCTGCCCAAACAGCTGTAAACGTATTATTTAAATTCAGGGAGCTCAAATTGAATTACAGTGTTTGGTCGATGAGGAACAATCACATGATTGATTAAATATAAAACACTGATTGTAAATAAATATTACATATGCCTACTCTAGTTCTGAATTATTGATAAAACTTATTTTAATAGCTAGGTTATAAGACGAATGTCAGCTTCTGCTGGTTTGACAATACTGAAGTCGACTCTCTGCAGGTATCCAAATCCACCCTGACCTTCACTGTTAGTTTGATCCACTGTGGTATCATTCTCTCTCCTGTTGGTCTCTTTACATACAGATTTCTGTTACTGTCACTGGGATTCATTGGTAAATAGGACCTTTTTTCCATCATCCACAGTGAAATGCTGCTTCGTCTTCGTCAATCCCGAGCATTTGGCCTTGTTTCACCTCGTGAGAAATGGTTTAGAGACGCTCCTGATCCTCTGAGAACATTACTAGACATCTTTCTTTTCACAGAACTTTAGCTGATTGGAGTCTTGTGTTCTTTATTTAGTCAATTCTGTGTCTGTCATGAAGGTGCTGTTCTATCTCTCAGTGAACAAAGCATGATGTTGCTTCATGAAGCCTGATCCTTTTGATGATTTTCTCACTCTTGATCTGTCTGATCCTGTCTGGATATAACTGATCCAGTTTCCACAAAGTGTTAGAGCTCCATGCACTGACCTTTTGGAAACCTTCAGTCCAGACATGATGTGACGCTGAGAAAGCTCCTCTTTGCCCAGAATAACAATCAGTTGAACTTAGTTCTAATGCCGTGTTTCCCACCATCACAGTGCTGCTTAATGAGCAAAACTGACATGCAGATTGATTTATACGAGGTAAACAATGGCTGCAGGTTGTCTTAGTAAACGAGCCTTGATGAGTCAGTTAAATCCAACTGAATGTCATCTGAACGCTGTGTCAGTGGAAGATTACAACCGAAGGAAATCTCACCTTTGTACAAAGGAGTTAACGCGGTATAATATCGCTAATGTGATCAGAGAAGTCGATCAGAATGAGAAATGTTGTTTCTTCAGTTTACATGTCAGAACTTCTTGTGTTTCTGAATGTTTTTGATTCCTTCCAGGTTTAAACGAAGTTGATGTGCACACAGATGTTGTCACTTACTGGCATTAAATCTGCATACTGATGTGATCACCAGCTGAGAGTAAGACTAACCCATGAGTATCTCAGCACTAAAGACTTTTTTTTTTTCATAACTCTGAAAAAAAACTTCTTTTTAAAAAATGAAGCGTAAACTGACAGATGAGTCATTAATGACTAATCATTAAATGTGTGAAAATGTTAGAAAGTTCCAGGAGGAAATCGGGTTTCTGCAGGTCTAGACAAATGTTCTTATGAAGCAAATCCAGTTACTCAACAAAAGAAAAGAAAGTATCTGGGATGGCACTTAAAAACACTTACATTTTACTGAGGTCTTCAATGTCAAATTTAGTCTTTCCTGATGTAGAAATAATGAACTGTAACTCTTAGTGAGGGTGAAGTGTTGATTTCAGCAGCAACAAGTGAATTCAATCTTTTTTAATTAGTTAATTTGTCAGTTATGTGACGCTTATCTCCATCACATATGTTGACGGACAAGGTACGTTTTATCAGTCCGTTTCCTGGCTATAAAAGACACCAGCAGAAACAAACAAAAAAAAAAATCAAGCCGTTTATTCGTTTTTTCGTTTTGAGCAAAAAAAACCCAAAAAAATCAGGAAACGGGTCAAGGGCCAAAAGGTACTGACCCTTGATAAAAAATAAATAAAAAAAATCTGTATATCCCTTTTTGATCATGATAAGGAAAAACGCCTTGTATTTCAAATTTATTTTTTGTATTTTTAAATAAAAATCAAATAACCACTCGTTTTTTGTTTTTCAATACCCGTTTTAGAACGGAAAATCCAACTGCCAGAAAAATACACGGACCATCTGGTTTTGATTTTCCCTTTGTAATATAGGACACTTGTAAATAAAAACATAAAAGAGAGGCATAAGAAAAAAGAAAAGGGTATAGGTCTAGTTCTTCACAAGTAAATTGGGGTGGAGATTTTTGGTTACATAAAATTGCCTAAAGTTTATTTAATTTGAGTAATCAAGGTTTGCAAAAAACAACAACACACAAACAGTTTAATCTCAGTTTATAAATGTTGTAACAAAACCAGATCATCCCAGCCGCCAGGCGGCGTGACAGATGTGGCGCATGCACGTTTGCTGTCGTGGGCTTCCTCAGCAGCCAATCAGAGTGCTCGCCTCGGCAGTAACCCGGAAACAGTTCCTCCGTGAACCTCGACAGCTGTGAAGGACGAAGTCCCTTTAATAACATCTGATTTTAGAGGGGAAAAATGAAGCTTAAACTTTTGCTTCGCAGGCTGAACCCTGATCAGATCAAAGGTACAACACGTTCAGATTATTCGAGACAGAAAGACGCAATGATTTAGTCTTCAATTTTTTTTTATTTTTTTTTAGGTCGAGGTGGCAACAAATAAACTGTAAAAAATACCGGGCATGTGTTCTTTTGTTTTATGATATCTTGTCAGATTCATTTTAAAACCGCGAATATCAGCTTTAACTTTCATATACGCAAAGATGCACGGCAGCTTGAAACACAGTAATCATTATTTTTTGTGAAAAATTGGTTTGGCGCTAAATTACCATGGAGACAACGCCTTTATATGAAAGTAAACAACAAAAAGCACGGCAGCGGGAAGCAAAACAGATGTGAACCACTTAAACAGCATCTCATATTTATTATGGCGCTTAAATAAGACGTTAAACAAAATCAGGTTGCTGTCAGATACATTAAAATCCTAATATAAAAGCAAGTAGACAAGATATTAGCAGTTGTACTGACTGGTGTTATTATGTGTTCATGATTAATTCAATCGAGTTTGAGTGGATGTAAACAGCTGTGAAGCCCCGAATCATTAAATATACAGACCACTTTGACAGTTCAACTCTTCTGCATTAATTTAATTACGAATATGCGCTATTTACAAGCTAATAGCTCATTAAGGAAGTCGGTTTACTTTTGGTGATTTCAATATTTTTCTCAACTTCCCGTCGGTATTTTTAAATCACAGTTCTAATGCAAACTAATGTGTATTTTAGTAACAATCTGAACGTTTTGTAAGCGCTCATTGTGAGTAGTTTTGTAACAGCGGTTGCGCTCAGTTTTGTAACCCCGCACAAACAAAGCCGTTTGAATTTCCCGCAATTCCATGCCAGTCACGTGTTGACGTCTCTCCCTCTGATTGGCAGCGGCGCTGCGTCTCTTTAAAGGGCCTGCACGAGCTGCGTTCCTATTGGCTGGCTGCGTTCTAGCGCCAAGATTTCAATAAAAAGGCGAGAGCAGCCAGAAGAAGCCGCTTCAGTCTCTGCTCTCCGTCTGTCTGCTGCTAGTTAGTTCGTTTAGCTTTCTCTTGCTTTTAACCTACTTTTAGTTCCTTTACTTCTTAAATTTATTTTTCCGTGTTAACCAGGCAACCGCCATGCTCTCTGCTCGCTCTCCTCTCTCCGACCTCAACGAGAAAACAGTCAGCAGTCAGATGAACAACATGTCGCTGGACAAAGAAAACACGGTGAGAATCAACAAATATCGATATTTGAAAATAGCAGGAATCAATAAATATCGCTAATTGAAGCTCCGGGAGCCGTTTAAACGATCCCATGTCCGTCTGCAGACCAGCATGATGCTGCTTTTTACCGCAAACTCACTGCGGACGTTTTCTCCTCAGTTCATCCTGACTGACCCACATTCAGTCAGCGTTTCAGCTCGCTGACCTCATCAATCAATCAATCAATAAGTCAGTCGCTATGTTTATCGATAAGTGTTGTGTTCAGTTTGCTGACAGTCTTTGTTTCCTTCCAGCCTCCGAGTCTGAGCAGCAGCCGCATCCTGGCGTCCAAAACCGCGCGGAAAATCTTCAACGATGCTGCGGTGAGTGAGAGAAAAGCTGCTGAAGCTTCACAGTTTCAGCTGATTCAGTTAATAAACTATCAGTGTTGCAGATCGATCACCTGAACGCAACTTTGTGTCCTTTAATGCGGCGATGTGGCGCCTAAACTGTGGATGTGGCGCCAACAGTGAGCTGTCAGTGCTGCCTTTACTGTCCTCCATCAGAGAGGATTTAATCTGATATGATCAATACATCATTGATTATTGTGTGTACAGTTTAGACAGACAGGGCTGCAGCAGATTAATATCTACATCACTGATCAATTACATTTAAATACTTTTTACAGATTTTTAATCTGGTCCCCAAAAGTCCAAGATCTGAAAATGTTCAGTTTAAACTGATATAAGACAAAGAAATGCAGCAGATCTTCTTTTTCAGCATTAAAATATGCAGATAACTGATTTTTTTCCCACAGTTTTACCAGAATTTCAGCTAAATTCATGCATCAGTTATTAAAATGTTTGCTGATTGTTTTTCTGCTGCTTCAGTTCTCGTCTTTAGATTTCTTCATCCAAAGGTTTATTCTGAGTTTTGAAATAGAACACAGACAAACCTTGTGTGTATTTATTGATCATGCTGTCATATTCTGTAACTGAAACATTCATTAAATGTGGTTCACTGTGATATGATCAGCAGTTCATTGATTTCTACATTAAATTACAGTAAACTGTCATTGAATAGAAATAAAGAGCTGCAGCACTTAGTTGATCAGTGGATGACAGAAAACAAGTGAGGAATTCTTTTGATCACTTACTAGTTAATTAAACAAATTTTTCTACAAAATGTCCAAATATTTAGTTTTTGACTGCTCTAAAGTGGAAGTTTTGTTGTTTTTGTGTGGAACAACAAAAGTGTTTCATGAGCTTTCTCTGTTGTCAGACAACTGAAACAAATATTTTTTACTTTTTGCTAAATAAATGTAGGAAATCATCTGTAGATTAATCATAGAAAAGCTTTGAGTTTTAGCTCTAAAACAGACTTTGAGTTACCAGGGGTTTTCAGGGCTGTAGCAGGATTTTTGAAATCTTAAGTCTGGGTTTCAGAATGTGTTCTGCCGATCTGCAAAAAGCTTAAAGATGCTGTTTATTTTTTGTTTAGCCCAAAGCCGTGAAGAAGAGCAGCAGCTCAGAGGAGGAGGAGCCGCTGCTGAAAGATAATCCTCGTCGCTTCGTCATCTTCCCCATCCAGTACCACGACATCTGGCAGATGTACAAGAAGGCCGAGGCCTCTTTCTGGACGGCAGAGGAGGTAAAAGCAGCTGCTGCTCTCAGACACATCGCATTAGAAACAGGTGGACGACGTGATGTTAAAGTTTGTCTCTCTGTTCAGGTGGATCTGTCCAAAGACCTGCAGCACTGGGAGACTCTGAAGGAAGAAGAGAAGTACTTCATCTCACATGTGTTGGCTTTCTTCGCCGCCAGCGATGGCATCGTCAACGAGAATCTGGTGAGAACCTGATTATTGATCACCCATTAGTTGTGTGTGTGGTAGGTTCAGGGTCAGTGTGGATGTTTTTTCCGCTTCTCTGCTGCTATTAAACGCTCATTTGTTTCCTCATCTTGTTCTTGACTTTGACCACCAGGTGGAGCGTTTCACACAGGAAGTGCAGGTGACGGAGGCCCGCTGTTTCTATGGTTTCCAGATCGCCATGGAGAACATCCACTCAGAGATGTACAGCCTCCTGATCGACACCTACATCAAGGAGCCCAAAGAGAGGTGAGCTGCTCTCTACTGGTTTATACTGGACCCTGCTGGTCTGTCCTGGCGTCTGACGGTGCGTTTACTGACCTTCAGGGAATACCTGTTCAACGCCATCGAGACTCTGCCGTGCGTGAAGAAGAAGGCCGACTGGGCGCTCAACTGGATCGGCAACAAGAACGCCACCTACGGTAAACCTGCCCGCCGAGACTCCACATGATGCTCCCGCTTTGCCACTCGCTGATATTCATCATTTGTTTGTTACTGATCACACAGGAGAGCGTGTTGTGGCCTTCGCTGCCGTGGAGGGAATCTTCTTCTCTGGTTCCTTCGCTGCCATCTTCTGGCTGAAGAAGAGAGGCCTGATGCCCGGCCTGACCTTCTCCAACGAGCTCATCAGCAGAGACGAGGTGCCGCCCCACACAAACACCAGACCCATCAATAACTGATCGGCTCCGTTTACGTTTCAGGACATAAATGTCTGTTTTTTGTCAGGTGTTTAATGAGTTGTCGGTTTTTTGCAGCTCATCTCCTATTCAAGCTGCTCAGACTCAGACTGTTGCTCTAAAACTGTATGTGTGTGTGTTGCCTTCAGGGTCTGCACTGCGATTTCGCCTGTCTCATGTTCAAACACCTGCTGAACAAACCGTCCACTCAAACCGTCACCACCATCATCAGAAACGCCGTTGAGATCGAGCAGGTGAGTGGCAGCAGCAGGTCCATCCTCCACGTGTCGCTCTGGTTTCTCTGCTGCTGGTTTTCATGGTTTTGCTGCTCTGTCTGTGTTCAGGAGTTCCTGACTGAGGCTCTGCCGGTGAAGCTCATCGGGATGAACTGTGAGCTGATGAAGCAGTACATCGAGTTTGTGGCCGACAGACTGCTGCTGGAGCTCGGCTTCTCAAAGGTACAAACAAAACCGCAGCTCCCAGTAAAGCTGATCCACCGTCCAGTGACACTTGAACAAAGACTCCAAAGTTGAATTCGGCGGAAACCTTTCTGGTGGAGGAACACCAGGAGTTTCAGTTTTTAGCCGAGTCACTGAGCTGTGGCTCCACTAACAGCTGCAGGGTTTCATCTGCAGCAGCTGGATGAGTTACAGCGTCTGCACAGATCGGCTTCTTTAAACCGAGACACCAGGAGTTCCAGCGTCACGTCTGCAGGATCATGTCAGCTCAGTGTGATGTTTTTAGAGGTGGAGGAGGCCACTGATCAGACTGTTGGAGCTGTTTGTTGTGTAGAAACTGACATTTACTGGATCCCAGTCAGAGCTGCAGTCAGATCAGCTGCTTCCAGCCTGCAGGCAGATCGTCCATGTGATGATGATGATGATGATTACAGTGTTTGCAGGTCGCAAACATTCAGCTCTTTAAAAGCTGCAGTAACCAGCAGTTAGTGTTTACTGTCAGACTGAGCTGTCAATTCTCATCCTTCACTCCTGATAAAGCCACAGCATCTATATTATTAATAATCAGACGTACTGGAGACTTCACTCTAACTCTGTAGCTGCCATTTTAAAAAAGTTGCTCTTCATTAAATGTAGCATCAGAAAAAAGGTCCAGTTATCAGATTAATGCGTTGTTCTTAATTAAAGTGTGACGCTTTGATGTCTCTGAAATCTTTAGTTTCATCATTCAGAGAAGTTCCAAAGTTTAAAGTCTGACTGAGCAGCAGGAGTGTTGATGTTGAGGTTCTGCTGTGCTGCTCCTCATTCAGACCAGAGCTGCAGGTGAACTTCCAGCTGTTGTGTTTGTTGTGGAGGACGAGCAGGTGTGTGATGATGAGAGGCGCAGGGGTACGGACCTCAGCCGATGATGGGGGCTGAGTGCTGCTGCAGGCTGTGATCAGAGGACGAGTGGTTCACTGACGGAGCAGCAGCAGCACGACACAGACGCCTGACTGAGCTCACCTGGACTCACAACACTACTGCAGCAGCACTCCTACACTACTGCATGAGAACTCTGGTCTTTCAAAGGTCTTGAGCAGGAAGCAGCAGGTGTTTGTTGGTCGGACCTGACGGAGAATAAAGCGTCTCTTCTGTCTTCTCTCTGCAGATCTACCGGGTGGACAACCCCTTCGACTTCATGGAGAACATCTCTCTGGAGGGAAAGACCAACTTCTTTGAGAAGCGGGTGGGCGAGTACCAGAGGATGGGCGTCATGTCCGGCACCACAGACAACACCTTCAGGCTGGACGCCGACTTCTGAGCTCACGACTGAACCACAGACACTCAGATATTCATTAGAGCAGAACTCCAACCAGAAGCTGCTGCTCACCTCCTTTCACTCCACCCACTGTGACTGTGCAGTCAATCAGAGCAGAGACAGGAAGCCAGAAAAAAAAAAAACTACACTGATGTGGAGACCAGGTGAGACACAGACTGAAGCAGCAGCTGACTGATAAACTGATCAGTCCTGGATGTCTACCTGGTTCACGTTTTTGAAGAGTTTTTTTTTTATTTTTTACTAAATCTGCTTTTAGGTTTTTCTATTAAATTTATAGAGTTGTGTAGTTTTTATAATAAAATAACTGCCTGTAAGAGTCTTGAATCTGCTGTTCACTTTATCTTCATCCTAATGTTTTGTTTTGTTTTGTTTTTTTTAAGATTTAATGCTTTTAAAAAATAGTTTGGTTCAGTAAAATGTCACCGGTCTGTCGTAATATTACAATACTACTTTTACATTTGGCTTTTAATACAAATTAGATGGCATGTTGATCGTTGAGCTCTGCAGATGCTGCTGGGTGGAGTTATTTCCTTCAGTCAGGCTAACAGTTTCCCTTTGTTTCCAGTCTTTATCTAAGCTTACCAGCTGGATGTTGAAAACAAGATGAGGATTTTACTAAATGAACTAGTCCTTTAAAGTTTGTTTCCTCTGGGAGATGGGAATTAAACCAAAATTAGAAAGTTCTGATCATGTTCACTATTTAGGTTTTCATTGAAACAATTAAAATATTCTCTGTTTTTAGCTGTTTAGTGAGTAAATTATCCGTTTTTGCCTCTGTGGATGAGAATATTTTTTGGTTTCAGAGTGAACAAGATGCAGCTGATTACCCCAGAGAGTAATCAACTGCATTCTTTGTAGTGATGTTCTGTTTCTAAGCAACATGTTCGCATGATGTCCCACAACTCACACACTTAAGAACTACATACACAGCTGACATGTGTTCTGTCTGAGGGTTTATTAATCAGGCAAGATTAGGATCAATACTTCATATAATAATATAGTGAAATGTGACATTTATGACAACATAGTTAAACTGACTAGATGTATATAGAAAATCCAACACTTATAGAGCTAAATGGACTATTTTAATGTAATAAAACAAGGAACAAGCACTGTCAGACTCCACTACAGCTTCACATAGTTTTAGTCTCAAATTAACATCTCCATGACGACTGGTCTGATAAGATTGAGGTTTCACAAAGTGCTTGAACAGAAATGAAAGAGGATCAGTGGTTCTATGTGCTTCTAGCTCTGTTTAGTTCAAACTCCTTAGGACTTGATTTTATGGCTTCAGGGGTTTAGGTAGTAAAACATTCAAAGACATGATATTGATTGAAAACGCCGGTGTGTCTGACGTGTTATTACTAAAAAATAGCCTTCAGAAGATCTTGACGTCGAGCAGCGAGACGTCTCCCTTCACCTCCAGCTGGTCGATGCGGATCAGGTCCTGGACTCGGTGTTTGTAGTCCAGCTGGTGGACGCCGTTGACGGCCACTCTGAAGTGCTGAGAGTCACACAGGATGATCATCTGCGGACACGGTGGCAGGTTAAAGGATCGTGTTGCTGATTTCAAAGAATTAAAAACTACAACAAATAAGCACCTAGAAGGAGGTCACGGCGTGCTGAATATATCTGAGGATATTTTTAGATGGATCAAAATCTATAGAGGGCTCAGTGGTTACTAATGTCGCCAGAAGATCCCTGGTTTGTGTCCTGACCTTCCTGGCATCTTTCTGCATAAAATTTGTATGTTCTTCTTGTGCATGTGTGGTTTACTTCAGTCCAAAAATATGCTGAGGTTAATTGATTATTCTAAAAATAAATATATATATATATATGTAGCACCACTGACTTTAACATTAATGCTCCTAAAAAACTTTAAATTGAGGTGAGAACTTAAAAAAGCAGTGTCAAAGGTCACCTCAAAGTACTGTCCTGCAGCAAAGGGGAAGGAGGCCAACTTGGTCTCCTCGGGGCCCCAGCAGTCAGACAGGAAGGAGTTCCTGATGAAGACCTCTTCCTTCAGACGAGGGTTGAGATGAAGAGCGATGTCGCTGCCGCTCGACACTCGCAGGTTCACACAGAAACTGAAAGCAACAAAGACAGAAACGTGTTGTTCTGATTAGTAACAAACTTTCTTCTTCCATCAAAAAGATATTTCACTTTTTCTGACGTTGGGGTCACGTTAGGAAAAGTCATTGACGTCAAGTTGAAAAAAAAAATGTAATTTGGGTTTTTTTCTGCTATTAAACATAGTGGCAGATCATTTTTGTCCCTAAGACAGCACAAGCGTTAAACTGTAGTCTGTTGTAAACCAGGATTTTGAAAAATCCAACATTCCACCAACCAAACTAAATGTGACATTCATGCAAGTATGGCGACAATCACAGCATACAATAAATACAATAATCCCAGTGGTTTGGTTTGTTTCTATCGGCAACACTAAACAGGATCAAAGGGCTGATGACATCACTCAGGTGCTGCTTACATTTGTGCGAACTGATTGATTTCTCCTTTGACTGCGATGCTGCGTCCCACACTCAGCCCTTTGAGCAGCTGTCCTCTGAATGGAACGCTCTGAAACAGAAAGTCATCAAACGCAACCATTTCAGAACGTAAAACTCGGTGAAAATGAATGCCAGCTACAGCTGTGATGATCCATTAATTGGTTGATCGGCACGAAGATCATCATAATTCGCCAAAAACGTCAAACATTTGCAGCTCGAAGTTTATCAGACGTAAGAATTTGTTGCCTTTCTTGGTCTTACAGGTTTCTCTTGGGAATGAGACTGTTTAAATAAAGGCTAAAAAAAAAAATACAAAAACCTTGCAGCCATAAGATCAATCAATAAATCAACAGATAAATGAAACACGTGAGTAAATATGAAATTCAATGGATCACAACATCACATCTGACAATAAGCAGAAATATGACAAGAAAAAAAATAGGATCATGAGGTAATATTCACGTATTTGTACTTTTACTTGATGGTGTATCCGATTAATTAACATCCTGATAATTAAATTCCCAATTCATCAACTGTACAGACTTTAGAGTTTCTTATCCAACAGACCCGCCACAATAAAGCAATAGCAAATCAATAATCAATGTCCGGATAGCAGGATGGTTGAAGGCCAAGTTAAAATATAATATTTATATCAACAAGGGCTACGAGGAAGCATTCTAGTAGCCAAGATAATATTATTGCTCCATCATGGTATTTAATTTCCCATGTTGTCACGTAACCAAACAAAATGTGTGTTTTATTCTGAAATGTTTTCTTCAGTTGAACTAGTCAGCATTAAACAGAGTTTGTAAAATCAGTAGAGTACAACATACAACACGCAGGATTAAATTCAACATAATTTTCTCAAAAATGATGGAAACTAACAGAAACAATAAGATCCAGTTCTTTAGATTTATTCAAACATTGACACTGGTTTTTATTCGATACAGAACCAGCAGAATTCAAACTCACCAATCCGCCTGATGAGGAAATAATCTGCTGCAAGAGGAACAAACGACAAAATCTGGTTAAATGCGAGAAATGGAAATTATTTATAAGCAGCATTTTACTATGAATAAATACTAGAATGTAGCTAGAAATACACAGAAACACTTATATTAATACAACACATTCAGATTATTCTAGATGTTTTACCGTGCTAATATTCTATAATAGATTAATAAACACTTAGAGTCTGCTAAGTTCAACAGTGGAGGACGTAATAAACGGAATAAAACTCCTGCTTTAGAGGCTCTTAATACATTTTATCCTCAAAAATCTAAACTTATAAAGTCACTGTAGATGTCCAGCAAAAGCAAATGTTTCTCTCTGAAATGCAGAAAAGTATAAAGTACAATCCATTAGGAAATGTACTGATTATACATGTGTTCAGTGACATTAATAAGTGACAGAAAGTGTCTGATTAAGTGTTTCAGAGTTTGTGCAGGTTCATCAGGTTGAAAAATCATTTAAGAGGAGTTTATAAATTACATTTTTAAATATTTTAAGGTTTTTTGGAAGTCTAATACATTCCATCTCCTGATATGGAGGTTATATGAAAAACAGAGGATTGGAAAACTGCAGTTTTTGGAAAAAGTTCATTTAGGAACAACTGCTGTTGGTTCGTATTGAACAGCCAAAAAATATTTAAGACCCTCTGCGACTTACCGTAAATTCTATGATTAACATATTTTTCTCAGTAGTTTGAGCTAAATGGCTAAATCTGCTGTTCAAACAAACACTTCTCAAATGGAGTTTTTTATTCTAGGATTATCTTTGGGATTTTTGAACTGACTCGCACTGTTTCTCCCCGCCGACATCTACACCCCTCCTCCACCTGCCTCAATGTTTGCAGCAGACGGAGAAACTCTATAAGAACACCGCTGCCAGTCCAGATGTCAGCCTGAACAGAACCTCGTCTGCCTCAGCCTGAGCTAGCAGTCTTTTCCAACGCATCCTGCAGCGTTCTAATAACAAGAAACGTTCCTCACCAGTGATTACACACCGTAAAGTCTTCAGCCGGCCTGAGGTTCTGTCTCACCGTATTCCAAATCCTTGCTTCAATCCGTTTTATTTTCAAAAATGTTAACTAGTACACACTACCAGTCAAAGGTCTGGACACACCTTCTCATTCAGTGCTTTTTATTTATTTGTAGTATTTTCTACATTGTAGATTAATAATGAATATTAACACTTCTTTGTTTATTACATAATTCCATGTGTATTCTTCTATAGTCTTGACGTCTTCAGTATGAATCTACAATGTAGAAAATAATTCAATTAAAAAAAAAAAAATCCCTGAATGAGAACCAACCAACTGACCAAACAAACCTGTGCAGGTCTGAGAATGTGTTTCTTCTTCTGGTCGCATGTAAAAGTAAATGTAATATTTAGGAATTTTGGAAAGCTGGCTGGACAAAACCAAATGTCTGTTTAGACTGTGGTGGTGTTTCTGACAGTTTTTGAAAAATTTGTATCAACCGCATGATTAATTTGTAACGAAAAAACAATAAGCTGCAGCCCTAATGACAATAATGCATAATTATTTTATGAATTAAGGATTAAACACAACATGGAAGGCAATCTGGAAAAACTGCACCACTATTAAGTTGCGTTTTTTTTTATTATTGAGAAACCTGAAGCTTTTTTCATGACCTGCAGAATCGAATACAATTCAAACAGAAGTTTGTTCTCACGTTCATCTCCGAGTCCTGAGCGGTCAGACTGGCCGCAGGAAAGACAGCACTCTAAAAACAAACAAACAAACAACCCGTCAGATTCCCTGAAACAAACAAGCTCTTTAAACCAGGCACTGCGGATTAACAGACAGACTCACTGAACTCGGGGCCACGATTCCCAAAGCCTGGATTTTCACTTTTCCAGATACGAGGATCGTGTCGACTCGGTCCAGGTCCACTCGGTGTTTATACTCCAACACATGAGCTCCGTTCACGGCCACCTGAACAACAAACACAGAGACACGCTGCAGGAATCCATTTTCATCTGAGGCGACAGTCTGATTCAGACATTTTAGATGTGTTTGAGGTAAATATTGGACTGAAAACTTTAAATACGCAGTTGTACTGATGAAGGTAAGGAGCTACTATGGTAATACTTTAACCTACCCATAAATATCTTCATAAAAGCACAATTATTGTTACTCCACCAAGGAACGACGGAGTTATGTGACGATGGGTGTACGTTTGTCTGTGAATCTGTCAGTCTGTCCGTGTGAAACATCACTCAAAAACGGACAAACAGATTTTGATTAAATTTTCAGGGAAGGTCAGAAATGACACAAGGACCAAGTGATTAGATTTTGGCAGTGATGCAGCGTATAGTCTGGATCCATGGATTTGTTAAGGATTCCCCATTGGGAGACATAGCTGCTGTGACGTGAACACTGTGTCAGTTAGCTGCTGATGATCACATGACTGTGATCCTACTACAAATTGACCAGGATAAGTTGGAAATCATACAAGGAACAATTGAATAAAGTGTGGGCTGTTTCTGAGTCCCATCAATTCCTGCCGCCCGCTACATATTTAGGTCATGCATGTAGCAAACCCCAGTCAGACGATGATAAAGCTCCTGGTGTTTCACAAAGCTTTTATTTACATTCAGCCTTATTTTGAACACAAATTCACCTTTCTGTCCTTCACTCCTTTCTTCAGGAAACACCGTCAGAGCTTGTACCTATTCCAGCTGCTTCTAAGTTTAGACACATCCTTTGCTGGACAGCAGCAGCGCGGAACTGTTTTCTTTCATCTTGACGTGAATTTTCCGACTTATAAAAGCCCGTAACATTAAAAATATGCCTTCAAAATAAAAGCCTGGAAGGAACGGTTATTTTAACACTGGCAAAACAAAGCCTTGCCACAAGTGATGAACTGATCAACACATCTTTATAAGAGTAATTTACATGCAATTTGGTATCCATACATAACGTGCACATGCCTAACACATGCCTGTGCTCAGCGTAAGGTCATGTTTTTTTAAAGATTTCATCTGTCAGAAATGATAACGTCAACTGAACAGCCTTGGCGGAGTACTGCGCTGTCTGAGTGCTTTTCTAGTTCTTATAGTTACAGGAAAACTCTGATTTATTTCAGCCTGCTGTATTTCCGATTAATGCGTCTGTTGTGTGCCTATAGGTCTCCCTGCAGCTTTCCAAAGAAAAAACAAAGCCTGACTGAATCATTCTAAACACAGGAAAGGGAACGGACATTTTGCTGGATCCACGTCTATTTAGATGATAAACTCTACAAAGTAAACATGACCCGTGGAGACACATCAATGGCAAACGCATGCCAGATGAAATAAACCAGAAAGTTAAGCAGTCTGTCTGTGGAAACACCAGGGAAGCACATCCTCCAGAGACTCTGAACTGTTTTGTTCCTGGTGTTATACGAGACGTTTTTAACTGTCTTCCTCTGCCCAGTTTAGCGGATGTGTCCGTTCTCATGATTAATATTATAAATCAATAATTAATCGGCAGCAATATTTATGTAAAGGTACAGAACATTTAAAGGTTGCAGCTCCTCAAAATAAACAACATGTTGCCTTTTCTCATCCCAGTCAAGTACATATTTTAGGATTTGCTGTTGATCAAACAGAGAAAGATGTCTGACATCTTGCTTTTTAAAAAGTTGTATCAACGATTAATAAATGACAGAGAAATTATAATTAACAGCTGGTACTTTCAATGATCTTTACGCACCAACTGGGAAAAAGTTTTACACACTCGGTCAAATGATGTTCTGATAATAAGTTTTTTCTTCTTCCTCCTTTTGACTGCAATTGGTATTATATTAAAAAAAAAATGAATAAAATTTTGTTTTTGTTTGGACCGGTTTCAATATTTCTTACTTACATAAGTATATCTGAATTATCTTAATTGTTTTTATATACTATGAACATTTTACATTCTCCAAAATGGTGTGCTGTCTTGGCCAGGTCTCCCTCGGAAAAGACATTTTTAATCTCAAGGGACTTCCTGGTAAAATAAAGGTGAAATAAATAAAATATTTAGATCCAATATTAACTGATCCAACAACTATCTCCTTAACTAATAGCAAGTTATTTGTCTACAAATCATCAGAAAGTAGTGAAAACCCTCAAACTGATATTTCTTATTAGTGTTTAAGGTTAAACAGACTAAATGATTGGTAATAAATTAATAATTTCAATAATCATCAAACACAACCTGGACAAGCATGGATAGTATCCAAATATATAACATATATATATAAGGATATAAAAATATCAATTTCAGATGCATATATGACTTGTCATAAAGTCAGAGAACTGGAACAACAGTACAAGAGAGTTTCAGTGAGTTTTTGCAATTTAGTTCTTTTGTAAACTACATTTAGGATTAATAAGTGAATGAGCACAGCATCACATGGGATGATGGTATCAGAGAACCTCTGACTTCTTGCTCTGATTCTAGATCTAATTCATGCATTTTAATGAATTTAAAGCAACTCTCACTGTCGTTGGTCACACCGTCCTGTGTCGTCTCTCACCTTGAACTGGTCTTTCTGCACGAGGACGATGATCTCAAATATGACTCCGGCCTTGAAGGGCATCTGGTACAGAATCTGCTCTCGGCCCCAGCGCTCCTTCTGCAGCGTGTTGCAGACGATACACGACTTTGTAATCCTCGGGTTGAAGTGAAACGCAATGTCGGCCCTCGGCTTCACACTGCTGCCACACGTGAAATCTACCTGGAACCTGCAAGACAGAGCAGCAGGAAAACAGCCCAGACTTTAACTTTTTCACATCAACACACAAAAACCGAAGAAAATTGCTTCACTTCAGATAAGATAAATACTATTGATCCCTCACTGGGGGACGTTTACATCGCAGACATGTTTCACCAAATTTCAGAATCATATGTGATGTGTCTCTGATGTTATTTTAGCCATTTTTGAAGAAAAATATCAAAATTATTAGGTTCCAGCTTCTTAAATGTGGGCGATTCATGCATTCTTCAGTCTACTGTGAAAGTAAACTGAATATTTTGGAGGGTTTCTGAAGGTTTCTTGGGCACTTTTGGATATTTTTACACAAACAACTAATCAATTAATCAAAGTACTAATTGTGAGAGTAACTTATGATGAGTATATTTGTCCAAACCTGTCAGCATCAGGTGGCACTGAGCCCTGGATGAGAACCATCTCTCCTGGCAGCAAACCACCCAGGATCGTCCCAGCGAAGGGGATCGACTGTGGACACAAAACCAGAAACATCTGGACATTGTCAGTTGACTAAACTAAACATCTGGAAATTTCTGACAGAAATACAGAGGATTCATGTTCAATTCAACACTAATGATTCACTTGCAGTTTCTTACTCATCTTCTCTGCTTTGATTTCACTAAAATCTACATTTGTATTCAAATTAATACATAAAGTAATTTTTAAAAGATATTTTGTCACAAATGTGGTCCTTAATGTTTATAAGTTACAGCTGAAGTTCATAATGAGGTCCACATTTCAGCTGCAGGGGAAAAACTAAGCCTGAAAAACAGGAAGCTTGTTCATTTAACCTACTTTTTTTTATCGTCGCCGATCTCCATTACAATTTGTGAACATTTTAAAATGTTCTCTCCTATTTTCAAACGGAAAAATAAAAATCGACTCAACTCGTCATTTCACAAACTCACAAGGACTCGCTCTGTAATTCGGCCTACATGAAACACATCCAACTCATGTGGGCTCATAGAAAAACAAAACTAAATGTAATTCTGGAGTTTTTCTCAAACGGTGAAAAACGAGCAAGGCTAACCAAAAGTTTGTCACAAATGTTGTTGAAATAAAATTATTTATTGGCTGAGATGTATGCGGAACCCACGATGAATTCCACCAAAGTGAGAAAAGCATTTCAGACACGTGACAGAGGAAAATCTCACGTTAATTTTTTGTTAATTTAAGAGGTTGATTCAGCGACTGTTAGCTAACATGCTAACTCGCATGGTAACCGAAAAACAATCGATGATTAGTTCATTTAACCTCAAAGGCGACAATGAAAATGAGTCAAAATTGGTGACAATAATCAGGACAAAAACAACAAATATCTCACCGGGTTTAGAAACGTCTGTCTCGGGTTTGAAATCGACATTTTAGCGTAGAAACGCTGCAATCGGCTGGTCGTTCGTTTGTTTGTTTACTTCCTCATCGGACGTCAGCACGGATGACGTTTTAAAGGATGCGACAGACCCGGAATAACGTCGACGCTCATATTCACAGAGGTTTTATTTTAACCACACAAAAAAATATTGTTTTAGGCGCTTGTGACTATAACGACAGATGTTAGATTTTTACTTTTTTTATCTGCTCCTTTTAAACCAATGTGTTTCAGTGCTGTGTGGTGACGCAGCTGTCCGCTCCTTACACACTGCAGAGGTTCAGTAACAGCAGTCTTGTGGTTCCAATAATGATTGATTTTCTCCTCCCAGTTTCCCAGAGTGAGAGAAAAATAATCACATGCGGACCACATGATTTTGTTTTAACTTCCAAGAAGATAAAAGACACAGCTTTAGGGATATTTCCCACTTTAGTCTTTATTTAGCATCAATAATAAGCTGTTTTTTTTTTACAGGAAAACTACAGATGATATTAAAACACACTGAGCAAAGTTGGCATCTTCCTCAGACAATGATTTTTTTTAGCTGTATTGTAAAACATGCGTTATATCAGATTTCTTCAATTTATTAAACTAAACATCCCTACACTATGACACAATCTCAAGTCAAAAAGTCCCAAACTGTCAACTTATAATCACAGAAAACTGAAAAATCCTGCTTTAAATCCCATCCCACTATTTCAAAACTGAATTAAAGTCTTTTCCCTTTAGCTTTCAGCTCTGAAGCTGTTCTCGTCCTGTCCACTTAGTTTCTTTTTAATCACCTTGCTGCTTTGCATGGATCGGTTGTTTCATTCAGTTGTCTTTTACGTTAATATTTCTAACTCTCTCATAAGTAAATGTTTCACCTTGGACATTCGGCCCATATTGTCCGACTCACATTTCTCGACTGTTGCCAACGTTCTATTGATTCATTGAGTTTTGCATTTTGTAAAGTTGTAACTTGATTTTTTTAATTATTGAGGGAAGTTGGCATGACAAATATCACTGTAGGGTCTTTAGGTAAATATTTAAACTTGCTATATACTTTGCCACACCAGTCTTAATTCTTTACTGGAAAACCCTTTGGCTCAGCTGCTGTTTTAAATGTCTTATATACATTGTAGTAACTTTAAAAGTGAAGTTTCAAGTTTTTTTTTTTTTTTTTTTTTACAAAATAAAGTAACATTATGAAGGACCAGCAACATTTTACTAAAGTTTTGGATTTTTCAAAGATGCATAAAATGTCCAAATAAAATTCAGTAATCAAGGTGAAGACACAGTGATGAACAGAATTAACTCTCACGGGCAATATATTTGATTTTATTAGAAAAAAACTAAACAACTGTACAATTTTTACACAGAAAAAACTAAAACCCAAAATATCACATTAACATAAAACAGATTTAATTAAAAAAAACTATAAAGTCAGTTCATGTCCAAAGAAAAAGCTGAACGTGAACCAGGTAGACATCCAGGACTGATCAGTTTATCTGTCAGCTGCTGCTTCAGTCTGTAGTTTGTGTCTCACCTGGTCTCCACATCAGTGTAGTTTTTTTTTCTGGCTTCCTGTCTCTGCTCTGATTGACTGCACAGTCACAGCAGGTGGAGTGCAAGGAGGTGAGCAGCAGCTCCTGGTTGGAGTTCTGCTCTAATGAATATCTGAGTGTCTGTGGTTCAGTCGTGAGCTCAGAAGTCGGCGTCCAGCCTGAAGGTGTTGTCTGTGGTGCCGGACATGACGCCCATCCTCTGGTACTCGCCCACCCGCTTCTCAAAGAAGTTGGTCTTTCCCTCCAGAGAGATGTTCTCCATGAAGTCGAAGGGGTTGTCCACCCGGTAGATCTGCAGAGAGAAGACAGAAGAGACGCTTTATTCTCCGTCAGGTCCGACCAACAAACACCTGCTGCTTCCTGCTCAAGACCTTTGAAAGACCAGAGTTCTCATGCAGTAGTGTAGGAGTGCTGCTGCAGTAGTGTTGTGAGTCCAGGTGAGCTCAGTCAGGCGTCTGTGTCGTGCTGCTGCTGCTCCGTCAGTGAACCACTCGTCCTCTGATCACAGCCTGCAGCAGCACTCAGCCCCCATCATCGGCTGAGGTCCGTACCCCTGCGCCTCTCATCATCACACACCTGCTCGTCCTCCACAACAAACAGCTGGAAGTTCACCTGCAGCTCTGGTCTGAATGAGGAGCAGCACAGCAGAACCTCAACATCAACACTCCTGCTGCTCAGCCGGACTTTAAACTTTGGAACTTCTCTGAATGATGAAACTAAAGATTTCAGAGACATTAAAGCGTCACACTTTAATTAAGAACAACGCATTAATCTGATAACTGGACCTTTTTTCTGATGCTACATTTAATGAAGAGCAACTTTTTTAAAATGGCAGCTACAGAGTTAGAGTGAAGTCTCCAGTACGTCTGATTATTAAGAATATAGATGCTGTGGCTTTATCAGGAGTGAAGGATGAGAACTGACAGCTCAGTCTGACAGTAAACACTAACTGCTGGTTACTGCAGCTTTTAAAGAGCTGAATGTTTGCGACCTGCAAACACTGTAATCATCATCATCATCATCACATGGACGATCTGCCTGCAGGCTGGAAGCAGCTGATCTGACTGCAGCTCTGACTGGGATCCAGTAAATGTCAGTTTCTACACAACAAACAGCTCCAACAGTCTGATCAGTGGCCTCCTCCACCTCTAAAAACATCACACTGAGCTGACATGATCCTGCAGACGTGACGCTGGAACTCCTGGTGTCTCGGTTTAAAGAAGCCGATCTGTGCAGACGCTGTAACTCATCCAGCTGCTGCAGATGAAACCCTGCAGCTGTTAGTGGAGCCACAGCTCAGTGACTCGGCTAAAAACTGAAACTCCTGGTGTTCCTCGACCAGAAAGGTTTCCGCCGAATTCAACTTTGGAGTCTTTGTTCAAGTGTCACTGGACGGTGGATCAGCTTTACTGGGAGCTGCGGTTTTGTTTGTACCTTTGAGAAGCCGAGCTCCAGCAGCAGTCTGTCGGCCACAAACTCGATGTACTGCTTCATCAGCTCACAGTTCATCCCGATGAGCTTCACCGGCAGAGCCTCAGTCAGGAACTCCTGAACACAGACAGAGCAGCAAAACCATGAAAACCAGCAGCAGAGAAACCAGAGCGACACGTGGAGGATGGACCTGCTGCTGCCACTCACCTGCTCGATCTCAACGGCGTTTCTGATGATGGTGGTGACGGTTTGAGTGGACGGTTTGTTCAGCAGGTGTTTGAACATGAGACAGGCGAAGTCGCAGTGCAGACCCTGAAGGCAACACACACACATACAGTTTTAGAGCAACAGTCTGAGCAGCTTCAACACTCAAAGAACAGAAAAGCAACGTGTTTTCATGATTAATGTTTAAAGTCAGAGCTATGAGGAAATTAGGAGCTGAATACGAGATGAGCTGCAAAAAAACTGACAACTCATTAAACACCTCACGTTACAAAAAACAGACATTTATGTCCTGAAACGTAAACGGAGCCGATCAGTTATTGATGGGTCTGGTGTTTGTGTGGGGCGGCACCTCGTCTCTGCTGATGAGCTCGTTGGAGAAGGTCAGGCCGGGCATCAGGCCTCTCTTCTTCAGCCAGAAGATGGCAGCGAAGGAACCAGAGAAGAAGATTCCCTCCACGGCAGCGAAGGCCACAACACGCTCTCCTGTGTGATCAGTAACAAACAAATGATGAATATCAGCGAGTGGTAAAGCGGGAGCATCATGTGGAGTCTCGGCGGGCAGGTTTACCGTAGGTGGCGTTCCTGTTGCCGATCCAGTTGAGCGCCCAGTCGGCCTTCTTCTTCACACACGGCAGAGTCTCGATGGCGTTGAACAGGTATTCCCTGAAGGTCAGTAAACGCACCGTCAGACGCCAGGACAGACCAGCAGGGTCCAGTATAAACCAGTAGAGAGCAGCTCACCTCTCTTTGGGCTCCTTGATGTAGGTGTCGATCAGGAGGCTGTACATCTCTGAGTGGATGTTCTCCATGGCGATCTGGAAACCATAGAAACAGCGGGCCTCCGTCACCTGCACTTCCTGTGTGAAACGCTCCACCTGGTGGTCAAAGTCAAGAACAAGATGAGGAAACAAATGAGCGTTTAATAGCAGCAGATGAGCGGAAAAAACATCCACACTGACCCTGAACCTACCACACACACAACTAATGGGTGATCAATAATCGGGTTCTCACCAGATTCTCGTTGACGATGCCATCGCTGGCGGCGAAGAAAGCCAACACATGTGAGATGAAGTACTTCTCTTCTTCCTTCAGAGTCTCCCAGTGCTGCAGGTCTTTGGACAGATCCACCTGAACAGAGAGACAAACTTTAACATCACGTCGTCCACCTGTTTCTAATGCGATGTGTCTGAGAGCAGCAGCTGCTTTTACCTCCTCTGCCGTCCAGAAAGAGGCCTCGGCCTTCTTGTACATCTGCCAGATGTCGTGGTACTGGATGGGGAAGATGACGAAGCGACGAGGATTATCTTTCAGCAGCGGCTCCTCCTCCTCTGAGCTGCTGCTCTTCTTCACGGCTTTGGGCTAAACAAAAAATAAACAGCATCTTTAAGCTTTTTGCAGATCGGCAGAACACATTCTGAGACCCAGACTTAAGATTTCAAAAATCCTGCTACAGCCCTGAAAACCCCTGGTAACTCAAAGTCTGTTTTACAGCTAAAATCAAAGCTTTTCTATCATTAATCTACAGATGATTTCCTAGATTTATTTAGCAAAAAGTAAAAAATATTTGTTACAGTTGTCTGACAACAGAGAAAGCTCATGAAACACTTTTGTTGTTCCACACAAAAACAACAAAATTTCCACTTTAGAGCAGTCAAAAACTAAATATTTGGACATTTTGTAGAAAAATTTGTTGAATTAACTAGTAAGTGATCAAAAGAATTCCTCACTTGTTTTTTGTCATCCACTGATCAACTAAGTGCTGCAGCTCTTTATTTCTATTCAATGACAGTTTACTGTAATTTCATGTAGAAATTAATGAACTAATCACAGTGAACCACATTTAATGAATGTTTCAGTAACAGAATATGACAGCATGATCAATAAATACACATAAGGTTTGACTGTGTTCTATTTCAAAACTCAGAATAAACCTTTGGATGAAGAAATCTAAAGACGAGAACTGAAGTAGCAGAAAAATAATCAGCAAACATTTTAATAACTGATACATGAATTTAGTCTAAATTCTGGTAAAACTGTGGGAAAAAATCAGTTATCTGCATATTTTAATGCTGAAAAAGAAGATCTGCTGCAGTTCTTTGTCTTATATCAGTTTAAACTGAACATCAGATCTTGGACTTTTGGGGACCAGATTAAAAATCTGTAAAAAGTATTTAAATGTAATTGATCAGTGATGTAAATATTAATCTGCTGCAGCCCTGTCTGTCTAAACTGTACACACAATAATCGATGATGTATTGATCATATCAGATTAAATCCTCTCTGATGGAGGACAGTAAAGGCAGTAACAGCAGTGAGCAGCAGAGGCAGCACTGACAGCTCACTGTTGGCGCCACATCCACAGTTTAGGCGCCACATCGCCGCATTAAAGGACACAAAGTTGCGTTCAGGTGATCGATCTGCAACACTGATCGTTTATTAACTGAATCAGCTGAAACTGTGAAGCTTCAGCAGCTTTTCTCTCACTCACCGCAGCATCGTTGAAGATTTTCCGCGCGGTTTTGGACGCCAGGATGCGGCTGCTGCTCAAACTCGGAGGCTGGAAGGAAACGAAGACTGTCAGCAAACTGAACACAACACTTATCGATAAACATAGCGACTGACTGATTGATTGATGAGGTCAGCGAGCTGAAACTCTGACTGAATGTGGGTCAGTCAAGATGAGCTGAGGAGAAAACGTCCACAGTGTTTGCGGTAAAAAGCAGCATCATGCTGGTCTACAGACGGACATGGGATCGTTTAAAAGGCTCCCGGAGCTTCAATTAGCGATATTTATTGATTCCTGCTATTTTCGATTATCGATATTTGTTGATTCTCACCGTGTTTTCTTTGTCCAGCGATATGTTGTTCATCTGACTGCTGACTGTTTTCTCGGTGAGGTCGGAGAGAGGAGAGCGAGCAGAGAGCATGGTGGCTTCCTGGTTCACACGGAAAAATAAATTAAAGAAGTAAAGGAACTAAAAGCAGCAGAAAGCTTAACTAACTAACTAGCAGCTGACAGACGGAGAGCAAAGACTGAAGCGGCTTCTTCTGGCTGCTCTCGCCTTTTTATTGAAATCTTGGCGCTAGAACGCAGCCAGCCAATAGGAACGCAGCTCGTGCAGGCCCTTTAAAGAGACGCAGCGCCGCTGCCAATCAGAGGGAGAGACGTCAACACAAGCCCAGCACGGACTGAGGGAAATTCAAACGGCTTTGTTTGTGCGGGGTCACAAAACTACTCACAATGAGCGCTTATAAAACGTTCAGATTGTTACTAAAACACACATTAGTTTGCATTAGAACTGTGATTTAAAAATACCGACGTGAAGTTGAGAAAAATATTGAAATCACCAAAAGTAAACCGACTTCCTTAATGAGCTATTATCTTGTAAATAGCGCATATTCGTAATTAAGTTAATGCAGAAGAGTTGAACTGTCATATATACACAAAGTGGTCTGGATACTAAATGAATCGGGGCTTCACAGCTGTTTACATTCACTTAAACTCGACTGAATTCATTATGAATCGATTATAATGTTGTGTTGCTGCAAAAAAAAACTCCGTTTATTGTTTTCTTTAGTATTTAAACGTGTCTGACACCAACTTGTATTTATTTGACCTCTTATTAAGGCGCCGTAATAAACATGAGATGGTGTTAAGAGGATTTGTATCTCGTCTGCTTCCCGCTGCCGCGCTTTTTGTTGTTTACTAAGGCGTTGTCCTCATGGTAATTTAGCGCCAAAAGCCATTTAACACTTAAAATATTTAGACTGTGCATTTTAAGGTTTCGTGTATATTTACATATATAAGAACTAAAGCTGACATTTATGATTTATACATAATAACTATCATGTCAGACAACAAAAGAACACATCCCTGCTGTATTTGTCGGTTTCTCTGTTGTCATTTCGATTTAATAAGTCCGGATTCAAAGACTGAAATATTATAGTTTCTTGCCTCTGATCATCTGAATGTGTGGTCCCTTTGATACGATCAGGTTTCAGCTTTTGTAGCCGGCAAAATGACGACAATAACAGCTTCATTTTTCCCTCTAAACAGACGGCGGTGACTTTGCAGCTGTTTCCGGGAGGAAGCTCTGTGATTGGCTGCTCCAGAAGACAACGACGTCACCTGTTACGTGTCACGTCGCCCCCTGGAGGCTGGGATGATTGTCTGTAATATAACTCCTAAGTAAAAATCGACCCGACTTTTCTTGCTTTTTCTTTAAGACTTTCTACCTTAAATTGGCTTTCCTTCAGTTGTAGCTGACTGATAGGGGGTCACAGGTATTTATTATCATCATCCCTACATTTCACTCGTGGCTAATGGTCTAATAATAACTCAAAACTCTCATGGCTCAAGGTATAGCATAACATATGATCAGACAGGACTTCAATAACCCTGATGGAATTTCTTGTGTCAGATGTTGCCTAAAAAGCAACATGAGAATAAATGCAATGGCATATAGAATGGAATAGAATAGAATAGAATAGAATAGAATAGAATCACTTTATTCATCCCCAAAGGGAAATTCAATATAAATTAATATTTTATTAAAATTAAACAAGTAGAAAAGTAAGAAGTTGAACTCGCAATGACTCTGACATAGTGAAGTAAAATTGCACATGATAATGAAATACTGCACATGAAATTGAAATGTTATACACAATACTGAAACTGACATTGCACAAACTATTAGGAACATTTGATATTATTGTTCAGATTTTAGCAGCCAATGTTGTAATTGTGCTTTCTGTCAAAGGCAGAGGGATGTAAATTGTGAAACTCCCTTTGAAAAGTTCTCAAGACTGCATGATAGGTACCTGATCAGTAAGTCATAAAAACTCCTCTGTTTAGACGGGGCTGTTTCAGTTTAACATAGATAACTTACAAAAATTAGATTTTGTTTCTGTTACAACAGCTTTTAAGTTTTCAGAAACCCAGACTTATAAGTAGCTTTCAAAAATGTTTTATCTCCCTCGTTATTCTTTTCTTTAAAATCTAAAACCACTTTTACAAAGTTCTAAACATTAGATCATAAAACGGTGACTTTTGAGGGGCATCGTTTTGTCAAGTCAGTTGCAGTACCACCATGCCGCCACACGGTGTCCCTGTTGGCCCGCTCACAAGGCCCCACCAGACCAGTGTTTTTTGTAAATTTATTTTTCCTGGTTTTCTTTGGCTCTTTCTAAATATCGGTCAGTAAGGCAAGTGGGCGGGTATCTCCTCGGCCAATGACGTGCGCTTCTTACGTTCCCGACACAACGTCGTGCTCTCCCATTGGTCACACCCCCTCGACTCTGCCTCGGGATTGGTTGATGGTTGTTACTGGGTGGTGTGGGGAGAGAGAGCGGCGGAGCTCCGGTTGTATAACTCCACACGTAAGAGCCCCGCTGTCGTCGAGCAGAAACTTCATATACGGGACAATGTATGTGTTTATATAAAGCACTGCAGCCTGGAAAACAGAATTAACCTCCTTTTTGACCCGCAAAGCTGTGAACCCGACTTTTAGCAGACACTTAAGCCCTACACTGAAGCTGCTGAGCACATCAAGAAAATATTTTCAAGAGTTTTTTTGTTTTTATTAATATTTTGGAGGTAGTCATTTATCTTACAGTTTAAGTTCTTGGATACTTAAAATGAACTGGGCTCCAGTTTGAAAGGGTAATTAAATGACAACAAAGAGAAATAAAATGACAACAAAATACGCAATCTTTTCTTCATCTTTCTGTCCACTGACCCATGTCTCATAATTTGTCCATAGCCGCCACCATTTCGTGACAGGCCCAGAACTGAGAAATGTTACTTGGGTCACTTTGACCGTCAGTTTTTGATTATGTGTCCAGACACCCAGAGACAAACAGTACTCTACATCTAAAAAGATGATTGTTTGCTGCTTCACCTATTTTGTACAACAGAAGGGTCAAAACCTTTGAGTTTTTGACAACTTTGAGGTACCATCATCTATTTAAAAAGCAGCTCCATAACTGACCCATTCAGCTTTTCTGTTTCCATTGCAGAGTAGATTCATCAGATTCAATTGCAATGCTAGCTCTAAGTATGAAATACAGTTTGTTATATCAGCCTATATGGTGAGTTTTACGTTGTTGATGGTGATGCTGGAGTGGAGAAGACTGCGACTCGACAAGGTCATCAAAAGGCAGAAAAAGTGACTCTTATTGTCCTCTTCAAGTTTTACAGTATCTGGACCCACACTGCAGTATTTTTGGGCAGATGAGCGTTTGTCTCCTAAAAAATGCCCTAAAAGAGGCACTACAGGGTTTGTCCAGCTCTATAATGTCCTGCAAGTTCCTGTGGTAGAACAGGAACTATCATTACCTTGGACTTTAGGGATTAAAGATGACCCAATATAATCTGACCTTGTATACACTGACCAGCCAGTTGGTGGAGTAAAGAATCTGTCAGGTGTATTGATAGTATAGTAGTGCACACAGTTGGAGAAACTTACAACCACTGATTTCAACATAAACTAATTAAGTTCTTATCTCCAAACCCAACATAGTTAATGATGTACTTTTGTGGTGTAAATTTATTCAAAAAGAAAAGTCAATCAAGTTTTGTGGACGCAAATGAGGCAAGGTACACAAGGTACACATGTCCTCTGCCCTGTATAGTATATTTAATGGAATAGTCAAATATTTTGCTTTTTTTTTCTTGTGCCTTATCCTGATTGGGAATCTTCATGTCTGTGTATTCATATTCGAGTCAGGTTGTGGTTCGTTAACCTAGCTTAGCATGATGACCCATACCCTCTATAACTACCCAGTTTTATTTTACAGCTGGATGGGTACAAATTAAAATCAAAATTTTAACCTGTAAGTTTCAGAAGTGTTAGTAGGCATATCTCTGGATTTTGGACAAAATTAACCCAGCTTTTTGCCAATAGTTGCTTTCAGGCTTTATGCTAAGCTAAACTCGCAATTACTCCAGACATTTAATATCCACTTTTTCAACTATTTAAATGCTTAGCTATTCCTTTAACTGCTAACACGATTCCTGATAAATAAGCTAACATTTGTGGGTGTTAATGATAGCATATTTTTAAATGCACCAAAAAATAAAAATGACGAGGCTAACAGCAACCTCAATGCACCGCTTTCCTCAACAGTGAGGTGACGATATCTTTGGAAGGTTTAACTATTCATAGTCCCAATAAAGGGTGCTGATTTATCATGTTAGCAAAGTTAAAAATGCACCTTAAATCTCAGACTCTTAAAATGTTTAACTGCTCATCAAACTTAGCCGCTAACAGACCAACAATAATCCAACTCTGATTTTTGTGGTAAGGTTTTATTATAAAAGCCATTTTCTTTACCATTGCTTACAGGCAAATGTTCAGAAATGGAATTATTCCGATATAAGCTGTTATTATTAAGAATAACATTTAATAACGAGGTATTTTCTGGCTACACTATGGGCCAAATCAAGCTATCAAAAACAGCACTTTTTCCTCAACAAATGTTTATTAAATAATAATAATGTGTAAAGCAAAGATAGTAGGTAGTATCACAGTGATGAATACTGTCCACTGACGTTTTTAAAATATCAATAACTCGTACTGTCAATAAATGCAGATTGAAATACACGTAACATTCATATAGATATCAATATATTTACAATATTTACAGTCAGACAAATAGAAGTAAGCTAATAACAGAAGCACGATACAGAGGCTTTGGCAAACAATAGAAAGAGTGCATACATTTTGCTAAACGTGACATGTACACATGAAGTAAACATGATTATACATGGAGAGAGTACAAAAACAAGCAAGATTAAAAAAATCCAGTGCAATGTCAGGTTTTTGTTGGTTTCTGTCTGTGAATGAATAGCAGCCTGCCGCCTTCATGTCCTCCTCCTCCTCCTCCTCCTCCTCCTCCTCCAGCGGTGAGTTTGTGGTTCGTGGGAATAAAATGTCCTGAGCAGGGCGGGAAACTCGCTGTCCTCAGCTGTTAGCTCCGTCTACATGATATATGAGATTAACCAGACAATGGCAGCACTCGGATCTTATACAAATACTCTTAATCATTTGAATTACTGTGACATGAATACAAAGTAGTTTTACTTGATTAAAGGATCCGAGCACTTCTTCAACACTCAGTAGGACGGCCATCTTGACAAAAAACTTCGAATCTGACTTCCCCAGGTTTTTTATTTTTTTTGACCCTGTTCTGAGAGTCTTGTAAACGTAGCCAGGGCCCGATGACGGGTAGAGTAGAAAACATCGTCCTGATGTGGCTGGTGTAGCTGATTGGAACAACCACACATTTTTACTTTGACTGTCTGGTTGGCGGTCGCTTCCCCCCCCCCCCCCCCCCGGGTCCTGAGTTGGCCCTATGGGCTCTGTGAGTCTGTTAGTTGGCGGTGGGGACCAGCACACCGACAGGAAGCGTGGGGCCTCTATTTTGGCCCTTGGTCAGGGCACCCTTGTTGAGGTCTCGGGTTTCGGCGGGCCAAGATGACGCCCTTTTGGTGGTCATGTGCCGCCGGGCGTGTTTGGTCAAGTGGTCGCTGCGCATGAAGCGCCGGTCACACACGGTGCAGACGAATTTCTTCTCGCCAGTGTGCGTTCGGCGATGGCGGGAAAGCTCGTCAGAACGGGCAAACTTTTTGTCGCAGCCTTCCCAGTGACAGCTGAACGGCTTTTCACCTGCAGAGGAACACGACAGGACTGTTAGAACCAAAGAGGAACCAGAACCACGTTTAAAACCACACTGACACTGAGAAGAACTAAAACCAGAACAGACATGTTTTCTACAGTACGTTTTGTGTTTCCCTTCATAAGTTCACGAGTTCACATATCCGTTCTTATCAGCCTTCAGCAAACATAATTTTCTATCAACCCTTGGTCGTGTTGCCTAAATGTCACAGAGAAAACGAGTCAATGAATGTGTTAAATGTATGTTGTTGCTTTGCACCCTCTATGTTAAATGTTAGTGCTGAGTTCACAAACATCATCCAGGGTGGTTCTGGATGGCTGACAGGTGACCTTTGGGTATTTCTGTGGTCAGGTGACTGACTCGTACCTGTGTGAGTGCGCAGATGAGCCTTCAGGTGTGAACTCTTGAAGTAGGTTTTCTTGCAGCCGGGGAAGGTGCAAACGTAGTTTCGCCTGCGGGAAAAGTCGACCTGCGTGGTGCCGCTGCTTGTTCCTGATGGCATATAAACTGGGGCCGGGGCCAGGGGGAGCAGCTTGGTGTTGCCCAGAGTCATGACAGTTTGTGGGCCTTGTGATGTCTGGGAGACGGGCGGCTGGGGCACCACGAACATCACGGTGCCCTGCGGTACGGCGGAGCCCACCAGCAGAGGCTGAGCGAAGCTGGAAGCAGGAGACTGGGGCAGGATGGGCTTGGGCCCCCCCTGAGTCTGCACCTGAACCGGAGCCTGAACAAAGGCTGAGATCATCCCCGTCTGGCTGCTCACTGGGAAAACCTGGCAGAGGAGTGGAGAGGAGGAGACCGTAGAGGAAGACAGTGGGGCAGAGTGAGGAGGAGATGCTGCAGAGAGCGGAGAGGACGGGATGTCGAGAGATGGAGGAGATAAAACCTTCTCCTCTGGAGGTGTCTCTGGAGTTCCCGTCAGAGGTGATGTGGAGGTTTCTGTTGGCTGGGTGGCAGGTGGAGGTGTGGGAAGGCTGAGGCTGTCGGCGGTGTGGCGGATGACGCTGGTGGCCATCGCTCTGCCGGGCGGAGCCACGCAGGATAACTCTGTGTAAGTTGGAAGTGCTGAGGTCGGTGAGGCGATGGGGGAGGACGAGGGCTGGGGGAGGCAGGTGTGGGAGTCGCTGAGGATTGTGGGACAAACGGAGACGCAGGGGCGGGGTACGACGTGTCTGGAGGTGGGACTCGAAGAGGAGGAGATGGTGGTGGTGAGGACAGCGGTGGTGGAGGCCTCAGCAAAACTTGGACTGTGAGGCGGAGTCATACACTGAGGGAGACAGGAAAAAAAGGATAAATGTTAATCTAGAAACTGCAACTAACTATTGTCTATTTGTTGTTTATCTTCAGGGATCCCAAATGTAAGCAAATCTTGAATGCTCACTTGTTGAAATGTCTTCTGTGGCTAGAAAATACATCTAACTGCTAAAAAGATGAACATTTTCTTCTCTGTACAGCATCAGTGCGTGTGTGTGTGTGTGTGTATATATATATATATATATATATATATATGAAATGTATAGTACAACATGGAGTCCCGAATGGCTTAGATTGTCCTCCAATGATAACGTATGGCCCTAGATGCTGTTTTTATAAATAAAAAAGCTTTCTTTAAACACGAACGGGAATTTGCTCTGCTTTTAAGAGCATTCTTCAATTCAGAAACTCTAAATTCTGTATGAAACGGGATCCCAAATGTGTTCAACCAAACTGTCCTTGAAAGGAAAGCCTATCATGTTTTTAAATTCTGTTGACTCCTAAAAAGATTAAACAAGGTGAATGTTTGTCTTCATCTTTCAACTCCAAGTTCTGGTATGAACTGGGATTCCAAATGTTTTCTACTGAGTTCTGTCATGATTCAGAGGTTGTTTGTGTTATTTAATATTTGTGTTGGATAGATATTGTGATGAACAATTGCTTATCTGTTTTCAAAGCAACTTATTATTTGTGATGGGACAGAGAATGAGCTCTGCACATAGTTCAGGCTGTTTTATGCTCTAAAATACAGATTTTAAATTGTATTACAACAGTAAGTTTGGTTTCTCAGCAAACAAAATAAAAGTCTTTTTATATTCACAGGGAATGCATATAAATGATGGGATTCTGATTCTTCTCTGTTTTTCTGTTTTAGGCCCAGCAATGCTGATAAATTATGAAATGAACAAATGTCGTCTTCTTTTCACGGCAACTTCAAAAACCATTTGGGATCCCAAATGGTTTTCTGAAAATGCATCAGGCTTCAATGGCTTCAATGGAACCTCATATAAAACTAAAATATGTATTGGTCATACCTCACTTTGTTTTATGTCAATACAGTTTTTCCAAGATATATTTTTACTATATAAGAGATACATTTACATCCAATAAAATACCACCGCAAAAAAGGTATTTAAAAAAAAAATGAGTTCAGTATCATGAAAAAAATCCACAAAGTGTTTTTTTTTTTTGATAATGAATGTATGTTCCTCTTTTGTGTCACTAACTACTTGATATATCATTATATTTTTTTGGGAAATAATACATGGCAAGGTTGTTTTTTCGCTTTAATATCAAACCATTTAGGTTTTTGTATGTTGATTTATTTTCCGAATAATGCTAAAGACAAAATGTTTTTATTATTACATTTTTTTTTGCAAGACTATTCTGTTTCATTTTAGGTGCTTTGACTGTGGATGTAAAAACAGCGTCTCACCAGTGACGACAGGGCGATCAGGTCTTTGGGAGCGTCTCCTCCCTCCGGGTGGAGCTGGATGGAGTCACAGGAGTCGGAGGTGGGGGTGAGTGGGCGGGGCTTGTGCAGTCTTTGACCCCAGAAACTCATGCTGACGAGCGCCTCGGCAGCCTCCAGGTCGTGGTATTCGACGCACGGCTTCTGCTCCATGGCCGCCGTCGTCCGTCCGTCCCCACCGTCAACCTGAAGATGATCAGGAGGTCAGAGATCAACAGGAGCCTGAACGTGCTGAATCTGAAGCATGTTTGGTTTTCATAATGTTTCGTTTGACTCACTTATGACAACAATCAGAATCAGAATACAAAACAAATAGGAAGTGAAACCAAAATCAGACACTAAAAACTAATATACGTAAATGGCAGGGTACAGGAATGTTGGCACTATTTTGCGTCCACAAAACTCATGCATTTCCCACACTGACAAAGTTTACTATAGGTGATGTTTCAGTTTTTAACTTTCACTTCTTTCAGATACAGAAATTCAGCCGTAGTGGTTTCTCAATAACAGGAAACAGATTTTTGTTATCGACTCTATGATCTCACTTTTTGAGGGCTCGGGTTGGACGCTTTATTCGATTACAGAGGTTGGGTTGGAAATGTGCAACGGTTTTAAACATTTAAAATATCTGTGATTGTGCACCATGAGGTCACCACTACCAATCGTATGAGGCATGAGCAGGAGAAACATGTAACTAACAACATAAAAACTTCAAAATGTCTTCTTTAAAACAAACTGGGAATCCAAATAGTTCCAGCTGATTGGTCACATGATTTCAGACTGTTGATTTTGAATAAAATACCTTTTTTTGTCTTGTTTGTTGTCCAAAAATGAATGCGACGGCCAACAAGAATTGAAAAACTCAACGCAGTGGGTGTTTCCCAAAGCTCAAGATGACGTCCGCAAATGTCTCATTTTGTCCACAACCCAAAGGTATTCAAATTACTGGTGCAGAAAAAGGACAAAGCCAGAAAATATTCCGCTTTAAGAAGCTGAAATCCGAAAATTTATTCATTTTTGTCTTGAAAAACCGATTGATCCATTATGAAAGCAGTTGCTGATTGATTTATTGGTTGACAACTAATCCGTTAATCAACCAATCGCTACAGACCGAATGTAAATGTGCATATATATGTAATTTACATGCTACTTATACACAATAGAAAGTTAAGGCTGTAGTCACTGTCTATTTTTGTATGATTGTTGAGATTTTATCTAAAATTCAAATGTCTAAATTAGCATCAATTTTGCTCAACTGTGGGGGGTGCAAACTCTTCATTGTAGAGATTCAGCTAAATGAGGACAGAACAGCACCACTTTACCAAAAAAATTATAAAAATCATGTGAATTGGGTGGAAATAGACCCAATTTTAGGCCAAATAGTATCTGTAATAAAGAGTTCTCCAATGAGGTAGTGAGATATGGTTATTTTTTTAGTGTTTAATGATAAATGAGAAGCAGCAGCACAAACCAGCTGCCTTCTCCACTTGTCGTAAACATGCTAATCTTTCCCGCCGACCCGACTTGAACGCACCTCCACTGCTCACTACTTAGCAAACTCCTGGGTGTCTATTACACAGCCCAGGTTCTTCTTCTTCCTCCTCCTCCTCTTCTTCTTTTTCCCCTCCTTTGGGAACGAAAGCGCACACCACCCCATATAATTACCAATGATGTCACAGTTTTCCCACTTCCTCCTGTCGCCCTGGGCTGCAACCACCACATCAGAAAAAAATGTAAAAACCTGCATATGTATATAAATATACAAATAAATGAAAAGAATAAAAAGAGCAAAGAGAAAAGTGTAGGTGGGAGGTGACTCAGGGACAAAGAGCTCCTGGGTGCGCGGTTAAGTTGGCTGGCATCTGGCAACTGCTCAGCTGCACATACAGGAAGGGTGGAGGAGGAGAGCGAGCGAGGGGCGAGAGACCTATAGAGATGAGAGAGAGAGAGAGAGAGAGAGAGAGAGAGAGAGAGAGAGAGAGAGAGAGAGAGAGAGAGAGAGAGGGGCCCCTCTGCAGCGCTTCACCCAGGCTGAGGGGAACCTCCCTGCACCCAGAATAGATGACGGGAGGTGTTATACTCCCCTAACAAACCCCCCCCCCCCCCCCCAAAAAAAAAAAAAAACATGAAACAAGCCCCGCCTCCTCCTCCTCCATTAACATGCACCGACTCGCCCCGAGAGAGAGAGAGAGAGAGAGAGAGAGAGAGAGAGAGAGAGAGAGAGAGAGAGAGAGAGAGAGAGAGAGAGAGAGGAAGCTCCCATCAGGAAGTATAGTTGGACAAAACAAAGTCAATCTGTTGCAACAAACACACACACACACACAGACACACACAGCATCACACTCCGACACTATGATTTCCCACGATCACACAAACACACCACACATAATGAGATTACAGCAACAGGAAACAATGCAGAGACTTATTCACAAATTAATGCTGCCACTTAACAATTATTATCAAGATCACAGGTACCTGTTTACCGTCAAACACCTCACCCCATTTTTTTATTCACTGATCAACCTGATTGACGATTTATATCCATTTTTGTCTATTTTTTTGTCTGATTTTTAAAAAAAAATTTGTTCCCCTCCATAATGTGGTTGTGTTGTTTCTTGTGCCGCCTCTTTGTTTTCAGGTGCAGCTTCCTGATTCATTGATCAGCCGATTAGCAGAAGATCCAAAGATTCACATAACAGATTTGATCAGTCTTGAAGCAAAAACATCAAAGAGTCACAAGGTAGAGCTTCTCAGATGTGAATATTTGCTTATTTTCCAAACACGTCTGCTTTTCAGACTGAACAGATAGAACATGCAACGTGAAATAAAATGTGACAGGCGCAAATTTTGAGGAGAAAATTGAAATAGCTGACAGATTATTTTAGGCAGAATGGAGGCACTTCTTGTTACAGCTGCACCTAGGGAAAAAATACTTATTTTATGTACCATATTATTGTAAATTAAGGTCAGATAAATCACCACATGTTTAACTCTGATCTCTGCTATTTTAACTCCTAGAAATCACTGGTTGCAGTTTATTTTGAACTCTATTAATAGATCACATCGAGCTGAATTAAACACATCCTGCTCACTCATCACAGCCAACAGCCATCCCACAACAAAGACAAGGGCTGCAACTTCACTGTCATTCAATCTGCTGATCATTTTCTCGATTAACCGATCAATGGTTGAGTATTATTTTTAATAACGACAATCGACTGCTTTCTAAAACTGTGACTTACTTCCAGAAACTCGATTTATTGTCATATTTGACAAAGAAAAACAGTCACAGTTAATCATTTGAAATCTGGGAATATTTTAGTGGTTTATCAAAGGCTAAACTAATCCATTGCTGAAATACTGGCTGATTGTTATTGTTATTTTTTTGTCAAACGTCTCCTGGTTTCAGCTCCAACAAAGACATCCAGCAGAATGTGATTCTTCTTACAAACAACAGAAAGCTGCAGCATCAAAACAAACAATCAGCTGTGTCTCCAACGTCATCTGTAAACTTTCTGATGGAAAGATGCATTGCAGGGATGCAACTGTTGTTAATGCACACACACGCACACACATGCAGACTGCGGCGGCGCGCGCACACACTCACACAAAATCTGGGGACACTGAGTTCATGTGACCTCAGATAAACCAGCCGCCAGCTCCAAAATAAGACAAAACGAGACGGCAAGGAGCTCCACCAGGCGGACCAGCAACCCGGGTCCAGGCGGCAGCAGCTGACCGACAGCGGTGAGCGGTGTTATCAATATTCCGGGGTAAGTTATGGCAAAGAGCCGCAGTTCAGGGGCCGGAACTCACCTGACAGGAGCGCTCCGAGGAGAAGCTGAGCATGAGGAGGAAGAGGCGCTGACAGAGTAAATAAGCGGAGGCAGCAGCGGAGAGCGGGACTATAACGATCTGAGCCGCTGCCAGCAGACTGGCTTCAGCTGGGAGCCAAAAAAACACAGAAACAAAACTCAGAGCCGTCTGGCGGGTGGTAACACGCAGCCAATCACAGCCAAAGGTGTAGCGGGCCGCGGCCAATCAGAGGCGAGGCGGTGCGTGATCGGTACGTGGCTGCGACGCCATTGGCCCGGGGCGGGGTGCGTGGCTGTCGGGGGCGGGGCCGCGGAGTCAGCGGTGTCAGAGTAAACCCGGTGAACCCGGCGGCGCGCACGAACTGGGGGAAAGGTTGGGAAGCAGACAGGCGCGAGGCGGCACCGCGACACCGGCGAGGACGCGCGCGACAGGCCAGGCATGTAGTGAGCAACTGCACGAGCCCAGAGGAGTTTACATACACTTTATTATTCTTATTCTTATTATTATAACGAGGGAGAAACTGCACATACAGCAGCGGCTCACACTCAGTTATGTCTTTATATCAGCTTACACAGATTCTGTTGGCGAAAGGACAAAAACAACAAACAAATTATGTTGCTGCATTTTAAAAGCACACACAGTTGTTGATGTTTACATATTTAATAATTTAAAGGCTGAAATGTCAAACTTTAATTTCATGGCCACCTAAACTATTGTTTACATTCTGTTTTGTGGTAGAAATGAAAACAAAACAAAAAGGGGTTTAAAATATTGCTGCAATTTTTTTGAGCACATTTAAAACCCACAGTTGTCATAATGTTTGCATACATAATAATTTAAAGGCTGATTAATATTACGGTTGCCTAAAATAATATTTACATTCTCTGTTTTTGTGGTCAAATTGAAAAAATTTACTTTTAAATATATGGTGCTGCAATTTGTAAAAGCACATTTAGAACCACAGTTGTCATGATGCTCGTAGGTTTACAATTATTTAAAGGTTGAAATGTCACACTCTAATGTTATTGTCACAAAAAATATTATTTATAATCTCTTTATAGTTTAAATAAGAAACTAGTGCTGTTTCCAGTCATGTGCCAATTCAACTGGCTCTGTTTTAAAGCTCGAAATGACAAAAAAAAACTTTTTAAATATATGTTGTAGTTTTTTTAATGCATATTTAAAACCACAGTTATTATATTTGAATGATGTCAAGGCTGAAATGTCAAACTTTAACTCAGAATATAAGATGATAATGAAAATAGATGCCAGTTGAATTAGCTGCCTGATTAGCACTTATTAATATAAAAGAAGTATTTATAATCTCTTTATGGCTAAAATGACAAACTTGAAATCCTTTACATGATTTTGTAATGTAAAGTGTTAATGGAAATATATGTGTTGTCAATTAAACAGTCTTTGTTGTTAAGGTAAAAATGGAAAAAAAACACAGAACCACAGTTAACATGGTGTCATCATTTAAAGTTATTTCAAGGTTGACATGTCAAATAGTATATGAATTAAATTATATATATTAAATGGTTGATCATACAAATAAACTTCATCTTTACGTCAAACTTCACATGCTGAAAATCATAGTCACACAACTATAACATATTAATGAAAAAAGCACTTAGTGTGCTCTTTTTTTAAAGTATGTTTAGGAAAATATCTATTAGACATATTCTTAGAAACATTTTTAAAATGCTTGCAGGTTTCTAATGTTTTCATGGTAGAAATAACACATTTAGGTTGTACTTTTTGAAAGACTGTAGTTGATACAAATAAGATATTCAACAGTTAGGTGTTCTTTGTTGCATACATTATTGTTTTTCTCACTGTTCAAATAAATGCATTTGAACATGTGAAAAATAAACTGCAACAAGTAATTTTTTTGAGGACAAATGCGCAAAAGTGACTGATTTGGGTTTGTCAAATGTGAATATTTACTAAGTTTCCGTCGCTTCTGTGAGAGTAAACTTAATGTCTTATTTGAATACCTGAGTATCTGGCAGAATAAGCAATTTTAAAATGTCAGCTTGGGCAAAAAACACGTCAATCACAGCCCTTTTTGAAAAAATTGTATTGTTACTGACAGCATCTGGGTGTGAAAGTGTGTGTTACTGTCTCACTCGGTTGGAGCAGATATGTAAAATGTAGATGTAAACAGTGTGTGGTGGAGGAGGAGGAGGTGCTGTGTGAGCTACAGTAGCACCATTTCTTTGCAGCACAGATTATAAACAACATGCATCTCTGGTTACATCCCACACAGACGGACACAGCAGCAGCAGCTCATGGATGACATGAAGCTGGAGCTGGACAGGTCAGCAGCAGCAGCAGCAGAGAAAACGTGAACGACAATATGCAGACTGACGAAGCTGCAGCTCAGCCTGAGAGGAAAACAATGAAAGGACTCATCCTGGAAGAGAAACAAGTCATCCTGCTGCAGGTATTTGGGAATGTGGAGTCGGCTGCAGCAGCACAAGGAGAGGAAAGTCCACTGGGGTTTTTTTCTGGCTGCAGTCCTGGTCATTTTTTCCTTCTTCACGTGCGTGCACCGCCTCAGACATGTGCACGTTAAATTCATGTTAAACACAGAAACAAAGGCGGAAGTGAAGAATCAAAGAATGAGACAAAAGGCAGAAACAAAAGCTCAGATCCTGCAGCTCTGGAGGCCCTCAACATATTTTCTTATTGTCTTCTTCCTGTACCATTTTCCTCTCTGGTCTCTTGTGAGTCCAACACTCTCCTCCTCCTCCTCCTCACCCCCCATCATCCTCCTCCTCCTCACCCCCTCCCCGCTGGGCCGATGAACCCAGGGACTCCTATGCGTCGAGGTTGTAAACAGCCTCTCCAATAAAGAATTCCAGGGCGGGGCTAGAAGCCAGTCGGAGCAGGAACCCACCACCATCACCACATCCTCCTCCCACCCCCTCACTACCACCACCACCACCACCTCCTCCTCCCCCCCCCCCCCCACACACACACACACACACACACACACACACACACACTTGTGCACACTCCGGCCCAGTACCGGCTCCTTTGTTGTGGCTGCATGTTAACCCTTTAGGCTGGAGGTTGAGCCGCACTGGCACCACCACCACCACCACCATCATCATCATCATCATCATCTTCATGACATGAACAAATAGTGGAGGGGGAGGAAGAGGGGAGGAAGGTGGAGGTGATGGAGGGCTGTGGAGTTACGACATCCTGTCTGAGATAGAGGCAGACAAAGAGTGAGTTTCACTCCAGGAGCTGGACGCCTGTTTGTGATGCTTCATCTCTCAGTGTGTGATTGACAGCAGTAATCTCCTCACACAGCCGGCCTCGCATCACCGGCTCGCCTCAAAAAACCTCTCAGCAGCGGCGGCCTGGCTCGCCATGCAGCTCATACACGAAACCAGATCAACAGCTTCGTTACTCAAAGTGAATTAGCTGAACATGCTGCTGCTGTCTGCGGAGAGAGAGGTGAGCGCTGCGCTGTAAACTCAGCCCAGAGAGGAGACAGAGAGAAAACTGGGACAAAAGCAGACTCTGGCAGCAGGCAGGGGTGACGTGAGTTCATTTTCATTTTCAAGTTCAGCGAGGTTGTGAAATAAAAAAAAAAGGGAAAAGAAAAACACACAGGCGGTCCGACCATAAAAAACTGTTTCCAGGCAGAAAACACTCCCAGACTTGTGCAGGAGGAAATCAAAGGCAGCTCAGCTGTTTGCAGGATGAAGTCAGAGTGAAAACCCTGGAGTGTACTCCGATTCCAAACTAAACTCATGTATTAATGAAACACTTATCCACGTGGCGCATGCCTGATTTTAGACACTTTTGTGCGCTAAAGATGCCTCTTCTCTCTAAAATTAAAGAGGCATTCACTCTTTTGGTTGCATTGCCCCAACATTTCTTCTCGACTTCATGCTGATGTTGTAAAAATAAAGATTGAAGTGTGCTGAGTCTTGAAACAGGTGAGTTGGAAGGAAATTTGGAGATGATATTAAACCTGGAGTGTTGAACTTTTGTCTGCCCCTTCTGGCAATGAGAGTAATTACAAAAATGCTGTTGATATGTGTTTATGACATATGCATCACCGTCTTCCATTTATCGAAGGTTATCTTTCTCTGAATGCTGAGTTTCATTTTTGGAAACTTCTCTAGGTAATGCTTCGGGATAGCCTAAACTGTCTCCATCTCTATCTGTCTCTACAGATACGCCTCTCTTCTTGCCTGGAAAATCAAGACTGACTTTATTTATGTATTAATATCAATACAAATAAAGGCAGTCTGGCATTGTGATGACAGGAGACGATTTCAAAAAGGAGGGGCTAACGAATGCAGCTTGAACGAGAAAGAACCAATCAGCGTACCACGGATGTGACGCACAAACAAATCGACCTTGTAGTCCATGTAGTCCAAACAACAATGGCATGCAGCCGAGAAAGCGTCGCGGTGAATGATTACTGCTGTTTTTGTCACAAAAATCTGCAAATACATGGGGTACTCTCAAGTACAACACTTATTTTTGAAAAGGCTACGCAACAAAAGACTCCTTCCGAACGATGAGCGGTGTTAGGAATAACTTTAAATCGGAGCCAAACCAAGTCGGTGCGTATGTGTAAAAGTTGCTTAAATTTACTCGCACGTTTGGAACGGGATTTTCCTCTGTACAAACAATGGCAAGAAGGCGAAAGTAACGAGCCATCCACTGCCTCCTCATCGTCGGAAACGTCAAGTGAAAAGAGGCAACGACTAACGCCATCCAAAACGCCAAGAGACCACAAAAAGATTCGCTTTGGCCCCCCTCCTCCGGCATCATCTTTATGGGTAATCCAGGCGCTGAAGATGACGCAGCATTAACTCCCGCCTCCCGTGCTATGATTGGTCGTACCAAACTGTACCGGGAGGGAAACACGATTCAATTCGCACAATGCCAAACTGACTCTCCTGTATCTCCTAACATGGAGATAGGAGATTACATGGAGATTCAGTTTGGATTTTCCAAGCTACCTCTCTTCAGCTCTGGCAAAACAGTATTGCTGGTAAACGCAACACTACTGGCGCATTGGAGAGGAAACTTAGTTTAAAACCAGGGAACGGTCAATTATAGCTTTTCAAAATAATCGTCATTGGCCAGAGTTTTGCCGATTAAATGCCAATATATTCTTAATTTCTCATAAAACAGTAGATGCTGTTAAGTGTCGGACTCACACAGAATGATGTCCTTGTGTTGTTTGTTCAATACATGGAGCTCTGACTCCATTCAATCCTCAGTCCTCCCCACTGTCTTCTCAGTAACGTACAGGACTAAGTTACATCCAGGCAACATTACAGGAGTGAGCTGAGCCGACAGTGTGAAATTAACAATGACTCCACGTCTCCCATTTCAGTTTAACTCTCTTTGTCATATGCCATGACAAAGACATGCTTTGTTGCGTCGGTCATGCTTTTCATTTACGTAGCATTGCTGAAGTTGTGCTAACCTAGCTTAAGTTACTCCCCGTCTGTTTATGTTAGCAATAACATTGCTGTAGTTATGCCAGCCTAGCATTGCGTTAGCTAACAGCTTAAAAGCCAGTAACGGCAGAAATTACGTAAGTGTACGAAATATTTGTGAGTACAGACCGACTGTTCATCACTTCGTCAGCTGTGTGTGATTTTATACTTGTAAAACTTTCCTAGAACCCAGAAATATAACATTATTTGCATGATGACACTGCAATGTAAAGTCTGCAGGAAAACACAGTGAAATGAAATGTGTCAGCTGTTAACACCAGCCACTACTAATGGTGAACAAATATAGCATTTAATACTAAAAAAACAATTGCCACAGTTGCCTTAGCACACTAATGTTGATTATATGGATTAATTCTAGTAAAAAGAAGGATTTTACTGCCTCTTTCAATAGATTTCCAGAGATTTTAATCTCCATGAGACTTTTACTCAGTAAACGCTGAAATGGATAAGAAGTAAAGCAAATAAATATCTTTCAGCAGCAAACAATTATGAACTACAGTTACATTTCTAATAAAACTCAAAAGTAAACTCTTAAATTCTCACAATATAGAGACAAATAAACAGAAATATTTCCTCCTCTAAGAAAAGATGCTCTAGCCTAGCCGCGCTAGACCCCATGTTCTGAAGGCACAAGGGTCTAGGCACGCTCGACAGGGAGGGAGGCAGGCTAAAAGGTTGTCTATCAAATCCCTCTGCAGCAATTGGGTAGGTACACAACCAATCAACGCAACGAATAGGCTGACGTAGTTCCTAGAGCACCGGCGGATTGTGGTCCCATTAGCTTCCCAACCAGCGGAGCCGCGGAGCCAACTGGTATATTAAGGATTTGCCATATCCCGTCGGCATAAGTCCAAATACGTCTTTCTTCTCAATGAAACACTTGAGTGCCGTCCTTTGTTTATCTTTCAAGTTGAATTTTAGCTTCAATCTTTAAGGGCTGTGGCCAAAGCCGAGTCGAAAGATAACTGTTTATTGTGCGCTGGTTGTTTCTGTCAGAATCGTCGCGCCTCTGTCGTCACTTCGTTACGCCCGCCTTCTGACTCTACACTTCATGGTGATTCGTCCAGCCAGTTTTAGGAGAATCCAGCCTCGAGCCTTATGGAGGGTAACTAGACCCACCCTGGCAGAGAATTAAATTTGTTGCCGTGGGTTGTCTAGCGCGGCTAGGCTAAAGATGCTCGGGAATTCATATGAAATCACGATAAAAGCATTAGACAGATATAAAAGTTAGTTATACAGTGGTGGCCAAAACTTTAGACCAAACTGCAAAACTGAATGTTATTGCATCAAACTATTCCATACAATCTTGACATATTTACTGTGAATTACCCATTCAAATTCACATTTATTAACATCACAATTGAATTTGTTTTACACATAACTAAAGAGAAAGAAAATGTTTTCTAAATTCCAGGTGGTCTAAACTTATGACCGTTTTGTTTGTGCTTCAATATGTAAAGAATATATAAAAACCACATTTTTACTTAACAACTACCAATAATATAGTCTATGTCAATAATTTGTAGGGTATCCCTTCTGCTTGATGACTTCTTGCAGCCTGCGAGGCATGAACTCTACCAGTTTTCTGCAGATGTCTCCAGTAATTTTTGACCAGGTTGACTGACAGTCTTCCCACAGCTCCTCTTCATTTTTTTTATATGAATGGACTTGTCCCGATAGTGATTAAGGATTTTCCACAGGTTTTCAATGGGTTTCAAGTCTGGAGACTGCAGTGGCCAGTCCAAAACTTTAAACTTCTTCTTGTTCAGCCACTACTTGGTCTTCTTTGCCGAATGCTTCAGGTCGTTATGCTGGAAAATGTCTCGCGGATGCCCTAATAGCTTCTTCATACTCGGTAACATCGACTTCTGCAAGATGTGAATGTTCTGCTCTGTCTTCATGATGCCTTCAACTCGATGTATACGACCAACCTTGCCTGCTGACATGCACCCCACACCATGATGCTGCCACCTCTACAAGTACAACATGAGAGCATCAGATGGCGCAGTGTGCGTTAGGAGAAACACAGGAGAGGCTCTCAATCCAAGAAACTTGCGTGGCACAGTGAAACACAAAGGACTAATTTTCTTTACATATTGAAGCACAAACAAAACGGTCATAAGTTTAGACCACCTGGAATTTAGAAAACATTTTTTTTCTCTTTAGTTATGTGTAAAAAAAATTCAATTGTGATGTTAATAAATGTGAATTTGAATGGGTAATTCACAGTAAATATGTCAAGATTGTATGGAATAGTTTGATGCAATAACATTCAGTTTTGCAGTCTGGTCTAAAGTTTTGGCCACCAATGTAAGTTCTCACCTGTCCACCTCACAAGCTGTGTTTACACGTCTTGAGCCACAGAAGGAGGAGACAGAAATTAACCAGCATCCCTCAATTACTCTCAATCTAAGGTGATAATTGGCTGACTGTCACCATGGAAACAAAAGCGTTGTGCAAAGCCTAGTGGGTTATTATGTCCGACCTGAGCCCGGCAGAGTAGAACACAATAGAAAACATGGTAGAACGCTGGACTTGGACAGTGAGGAGGATTTATAGGATGTGCTTTTTCAAGTGGGGACATTTTTAGAAAGTGGATTATGTCAATGAGGATCCTGAACAGTGTAGAAATACAAACGTGGGTGTTTAAATGTTTGCTTTGCAGCTCGTCACTGCTCGGTGTGGCTAAGAGCCTCAGTTAAATCACCACACAGTGTAAACATGTCTCAGTGACAGAAATAAATCCTCTGCCCCAGGGTTTGTTTGCTGACGTTGTGACCCTCTATTGCAGCGGTGGTGCACATTACTGCACGGTCAGAGGTCGATCCTCCTTTCAGACTTCCAAGAATCAGACCTCCAGGAATTACAACCCCTCAACCAACGCTGCTCACGTCCAGGCTGTTTGAGATATTCACGTTTTTAGCACTGAAAGGCCACGTTTAGGACTTCCTCCAAGGTTTAAAGTGTGTTTGGAGTCAGTTCAACTCATGGTTCTAGTTATTGCACACATTAGTTAACTGCTAACAGATC